>NC_071534.1:67340363-68016363 GCF_026979565.1 Vidua chalybeata
TTACTTTGGAATCATGTTTCCCACTGTGAACAACACTGGAAGTTTTATAATGAGGAGGCCCTAATAGACTCAATCAAAACCTTGAAGAAACTTTTCTTCCTGACTTGGCACTGAAAGCTGAGTTGATATTATTAATTTTGTCCTCAAATGTCCACTAAAACCATATTGTGGAAGGTTTTGTTTTGGTTTTGTTTCTTTCTTCCTGTAAAAAATATTGTGTGATTCAATTTTTAGAGCATGAATGAGATGATAAGAAAATATTCCTAGGGTGGACTTTGATCTCCTGTGTCTCCTGGAAACAATCCCAGGCTCCAGTAAGGGAGTTCTCTCAGCCCTTGGTGGCTACCTCTTGCCCACTCCAGCTGTTCTTTGCTCCTCAGTCAATTCTCAGACCAATTTTAGGGCAGCTTAGTAATTTTGTGACTGTTTTGATATGATCTGCAACCACTTTTTTTTACAAGAGCTCATGGGAAGTCTATTTACACGTATCTTGGTGTGGAGTATCAACTCCAAGACAAAACAAAACTCCGCTGGAGAAGCAGACAATACACAAATGCCTACCTACAAAAAAATGTGCATAAACTCTGCTCTCACTGGAGCTCATCAACACAGTCCAGCTGCTTCTTGTTTACAGTGAGGCCAACGTTTTCCCTTCCTGGAATAAATATGGCCAGTCTTTTGTAACAAACATGAGAGCTCCCAAGAGCTCTTTCAACAAATACTGAGAAAGTTATGGCATGATGAGAAGTAAAGCTAGAATGAAGAAATGAGTCTGAGGTGGGGTTTCAGCTCCACTCTTAAGTCCAAGGCTGATATTTTGATTTCTGGCTTTAGTACATCTCTAGGAATAGCTGTGCTGTTCTGGTGAATGAGCTGAGACCATAATTAGCAATATTTTTTTGCTCAGCTATCATATTCATCTTTCAAACTTATGAATGTACAGATAATGAAAGTCTTAAGTGAACTCATTTTTCACTTATTAATATTAATTTATTTCTTCAGCAAACAACTTTTATCAGTGTTTTGTCAAAATAAGGAATGGTGAATATTAATACAATATAAATGATCTATAATTTTGGCCATGCTGCTTTCCAGATATGAGTAGAAGGAAAAAATGTCTAAAAAGGGGAGAACAAAGATAGACTGAAATGGGTTCAGTATAGAAATTATGAAATTTTAAGCACCATTTTCTAATTCCTCCCCCACTTCCAATCCTTTTTTCTTTCTCTTTTGTATTTCCTCAATTCTCTAGTTTAGACTTAGGAAAAATCTGGATTAAAAAAGTTCACTTTTCTCAGAAGTTTTATATTTTTTTCCTAAATTCTTAGGAAAAGCAACATTTTTTAGCAACAAGTAAAAATAAACTGTCCTCAAAGAATGTAAATTCTTGACTAAAAAATATCCCTTGGTAGAGAAATTTTGGCTTCCTTTCACACTCATGGGCTTCAGTTTATTGGAATACGTGAGTAAAACGAATATGTAACAGATATGAAGGTCTAAAAAATTAAATTTTCATTCATATATTGCCTAGTATTGAGGAAGTAATCTGGGGACTTTTCAACTTTTTTATTTATAGTTCTGAAGAAGTAATTTGTTTATGTTAAAATTACACATTTTCTTCAGAATGTCCTTCACTGCAGTAGTTTTCTTTTTTAAGATATAGTTTTAAAGGAACAGCATAAATGTCACCTTTCAAGATCTTCAGAAATTTGAATGGAGGTGAAAGAATCCTATTTGTAAGCATCTTTCACATCTTTCAGGGTTTTTTTTTGTTAGTTTTGTTTGTTTGTTTGTTTGTTTGTTTTTTGAGACCATATCTTCTCTCAGAGATCTTCAGTCCTTGTTCTTAGATAAAGGAGATGAGACCATTCCTCTGCAGCTGTAATCACAAAGGTCCAGATCACAATATTGTCATACCTCAAGATTTCATCTTCAGTGACATAACATTTTTCTGCTTTGTTTGGGTTTTGTTTGTTTGTGTGTTTTTTGTTTTGTTTTTTTTTTTTGTTTTGTTTTTTTTTTTTTTTTTTGTTTTTTTTTTGTTTTTGTTTTTTTTTTTTTGGTTTGGTTTTTTTTTTTTTTTTTAATAAGCTTCTGGTCCTCAGTTTTCATTTCAAGAAAACTAAGCTTCTTGGCTCTTTGGATTACAATTTCCTCTTGGAAAATATAAGTTATTGGAGTCTCAATATGTTAAAAATGAGATAAAATGTCCCACACAAGTTATGTTTAAATTATTTTTAATCTTTGGGCAATCTTCCAGTGATCCTGAGCTTCTGACCTTCCTTTAGTTGTGAACAGGTGCTCAAGGAGGTTACATTATTAATATCAATAAGTCCAACATTTTTGTTCAATAAAAACCCTTTAATAGAATTTTGATAATGTGAATAACCTTCTGTTAAGATAAGAGGAGAAAAATAAAGAACTAGCACAAAGATCTGTTTATCTCATGTTCAATTAGAAAATGTCTTTTCAAGGAAGAATTTTCTTACCTCAGCTATAAAATAGGTCCAGATTTACCACTAGGAAAGTACCCTTTGGGGATTTTCTTTGCTTCTTTTTCACCTTGCAAATTGCTTTCTGATTTTTTGCTTGGCTTTGAAAAGATGCATGTCCAAAAAGCTATACATTTTAAGATGCAAACTGTCAGAGAAATTAAAAAAAAAAAAAAAAGGAGAGAAAAAAGGAAAAAAAAAAAAAGAAAAAAGATTGATCAGTGGAAATAACTCATGGAAATGTTTGAATTTTAGGTTAGCTTCCTGGCTTTGTAGGAAACTAGATAACTAAACAACAATACATTTAAATGATTCTTGAGTTTCTAATGAGTCAGCTCTTAATTAGATGTCAATGTTTTGATTTTTTTTTGTGAATTTGAATCCACAGCAGCTTATTCTTCTTTTTAAAATCTCCTGCCATTATTCCAGTAATCCCTGTTTATTGGAATCTAATGGAGGACAATGGACAATAGGAGGGCTTTTTAAGCTAAACATGGGTATCTTTACCCTGCTCAAAGGGTGCTGGGCTTGTCAAGAATCTTGATTGTGTCCTACTCACACATTGTAAAGTGACCATAAGTCATCTAAAAAGAAATCTCAAGCAGTGCCTACTCATGAAGACAGAGATCCCTGCTTTTGCTTAGGAATTGGTCAGTGATTGAATTTATCATGAAGCATTAGAGGAAGGGCTCCTGTAATAAAAGGCAGAAATTAAGCAACAATCTCAAGGTCTGCATCTTGTTTTTCCCTTGGTAACACATTTATTGAAACACAAAACTCTGCAGGGTGGAGAGTGCACTTTTGCAAATGTGCTGGCCTTTCCAAATTGAGTAAAAGTGTGCAAATTTTAGAAGTGATAAAGCACCTGCAATAACCACTGGAACCAAAGGAAGCTGTGGGTGTTCAGCATTTCTTTTAAAACTTCACTTCCATTTAAGTTTCAATCATGTAAGAGCTATTTGAGGCACCAAGAAGGAGACCTTTAAATGCACCTTTACTATATGTAGGAACAGAACACCACCACAGAAGCTGGTGTGATCTGTGTTTCTAAATCTCTGTCTAGATTGCACTTAAACTTTAAAAAAATCTCCGTTAAAACCAATCCCCCAAAACACCTGCAAGCTTTACTTACAGTTAATCAAAGAAAGGTGGTTATTAGATGCAGAAGATTAAGAGAATGAGGGGGCTGCTAAAAAGATTATGGCAAAAACACAGAAAAAGAGAAGATTTTGTGTCTTCAGCAAGAAGTCAGTACAGCATTTTGCTAAAGGGACAGAGAGATGAAGGGAGCTGAAAGTGTGACCAGCACGAGGAAAAAGAGAAACTGGAGACTTTCATAAAAGGTGTCACAATTAGAGATCAGCAAATGTAAATGATAACTTTATTTCTGGGTTGCAGCAGAGATTTCACATGAGCGTGTTCAGTGCAGTTCCCAGTCCTGTGTATGTCTAATTAAAATACACTAATTTAAATACATCATAGTTGATTTGCACCAGATATGTAGGGTCAATCACAGCTGGTAAAACCATGTTTTACAATTTAGCCTACAGCAAAATGTTAGAATTCATGCCCCCAGCATTCCTGCAGTCAGGGATATTTTGGGTTACTATTATATCAACATGATGAAAGTGTTACAGATTTGTATTTAATACTACAAGGTAGCTCTAAAAAGAAAATTATTTAACGGGAGGGGGTGCATTCATATTGGCAGTATAGTGACAAAATGGTTAAGAAACAAGACATGCAATGTAAAGAGCAAACATTACATTTTCTTAAACACAAGAATTTAAAAGAAGTTCCAAGCTCTGTAGCGTAGTCAAGCTGCATTAGAGTCAATAAACTCTTCTTTCCTAACAAAGGGAAATGTAAGAAAGCAGAAATTGTGACAATAGTTTTTAAAATGAAGGTTTTTAGCTCGAGCTAGAAAACCTCAAAAGTATCTGAAAAGCTGCTCTGGGGAATGGAGTTGGATATGAAATGGTGTCAAAGACACCCTGGAAAGACACCAATGCATGATAATCCCAGGAGACTATAGCTGTGACCCAGACTGTTAAAATGAGAAGGGAATTAGGCACAGATATTCTTCTGAAATTCAATTTCATCTGAGTTTACCTTCTTTTCATTAGGGGTCTGCTAGTTATTGCTTTTTCTGTTTACCTCTTTCCAGAAAAACCCACAATGTTTGAGTTGATCTGAACTGAGATACTTTTTTCCCTTGTTAGAAGTCAAATAAAGGTTTGCCTCATCCAGAAACACAGCTTTTTCCTTTAAAAATAAAGTAATGAATCAGAAATGTGAGAGCATTTGAGTCTTGTTTTTCACTTGCAAGCACAGGGTATTAGATGCTAAAATTCACTTTTCTTCTTCCCTGATCTGAATCATCCTGTCCATCCAGTATGGGGAAGGTCCATCCATGCAGCTGAATGTGCTGAAATCACCTTTTCTCAAGTGTTTGTTGTTTTCTTCCACTTGCATGAATGGCATTTTCAATGGGCTACAGAAAAAAAACAGAGAAGTCCATCACACTACTGATTGGAGTGTCCAAAAGGAAGTTTAATCTATGTTACACATCTCATATTTATTCATGTTTAACTATTTTATACAGAGAAAATCAATATCAGTTATTGAAATATCAGCCCATGTCAAAGTAAGTGGTTATTCCAAGAAATCTTATTAATCTGAGGAGGATTTCAGAGTCCTTGATTCTCTGGGTCAATGTCTTCCATCAAGACGAACTGAGACTCCACTCGTCACTGTACAGTGTTGTAAGGTAACTAATTTTGGGATTGAAAAGTGGCAGAGAATTAGGAAGTAGAAATGAAAAGGAGATCACCTCAGAAGATAGTAGGAGATCATCTGACATGTGGGGAACTTGACTTGAAGGCCAGTATAGGCTTGTGGATCCAAAACTCGTGGATCATATGCTATGCCAGGAAAGGTTTAAGCTGCACATTAGGAAAAGTTTCTTCACAGAAAGGATGATTAAGCATTGGAATGGGCTGCCCAGGGAGGTGGTGGAGTCGCCATCCCTGGAGTTGTTTAAGGAAACAGAGAGTGCCTGGATGTGGCTCTCTCTCTGGGTGACAAGGTGATGATCAATCATAGGTTGGACTCCATGATCTCAGAGGTCTTTTCCAACCCAATTGAATCTGTGTGAAAAAAAACACTTATTGCCAATCTGATCCTAAGGTACACCAGATGGAGTATTCTGAGCAATTTCATATATTGACATGATGAAACATGGAAATCCTAAATACTTTTCCTGCAGGTATCTACACATCTAAGCTCCTGGTATAGTCAAAGAATATGTATTGAGAATTCAGTGGATTCTAGTACTTAGTTATTTTACCTAAATGAATGTGTCAATTGCCATTTGAGGTTCCTTTATGGACCCCTCTTGGGTTTTTTCTGAGTATGTTTATATCTCCTACAAGGACTGTGTCATGTTTGTCCAAGCTATGTACAGGTTACAAATCCTCTAGGATGTCTTCATGACTGGAAACAGTGATATTTGTGGTGTTCACATTATCAGCTCACCCTGAAGCAGTTGTCTAGGACAGCATCCCATTGCCTAAATACAGTCATGTATAATTTTAGATTCCCAGAAGCATCTTGCTTGGCCTCTAGCTTCTGCTTCACAGTGTCTCCAGTCTCACGTCCCATAAATCCCATTTTATATTTGCCAGTCCAATAGGAATGCCTTAGGCATAATGCCCCAGATATTTAAGTTTCAGAAAGCTTAAGCAGTTGTATTCTACTGCTCATGGACAGTTTTCTGGATACAATGATTGTCAGCTGTACCTATCAGGAGATTAAATACTCAGCTTACATATGGATGCTTAAATATATGTTATTTAATCTTAAATGGGATCCCACTCTAGGAATCACTTGTGGATCATTAGAATTCTACATGTTAACCTTGAGCATGCTGGCTACCAGAAAAAAGTCACTTTCATTCTCATTTCCAGCAAAGGCCTTGTTAGAGACATCTTTTTCTCAGTGGAGAATGCAGAAGTTGAAGTATAATGACTAAAACAGGTTTAAACAGACTATATAGTTAATTTTTTAGCAATAGAACTGGGTGTATATTGCAGACCAAGAGAAACTTGTAGATGAAGTGTCACTGAAGCTCATTCCTGGAGATGGGAAACCAATCTTTGGTAGCAAACTGTTTATCAGGACTGCATGTTTTCCACTTATCTCAGTGCAAAGCTTCTTGTTAATAATATATAAATGAAGTAAAACATACTTGAAGAAGAAAATGTGCACTTGCTGTGGAATGTCAAATAGTGGGATTTTGCTCATCACCCAGTTTTAATGGGAAACGCCTTTAGCTTTTTCAATTACCATTACACTGAGATTGTTAGAAATGTTCAATTAAAGGAGTGGACTTGATTTGTCCTGAGCCAGTACCACTGACATCCAGTGCATCTAAAACATCCAATGCATCATTCTCAGGAGGATGTTTTTTTTCCCTCTTCTTTCAATATACTCATCAAAAAGTAAAGAAAATATATTTGAATCCATTGGTGGCTCTATCCAGCCATTCATCAATGTCAAATGTCCCATTACTACTCATGCTGATGGAGAAACCAGCCGAAGTCCACTCTAAAATTGTAAATCAAAGCCATTGTTTTGAGGTCAGATCACATCACAGGACTGGAAGCATTGACCAGCTCAGGTACCTGTGTCCTCCTTCTTCTTAGAGAACTAAGGGCAAACCACTGTACTCCTCATTCAGAGATTTTAAACTTGAGACAATATCACATGAAAGATCATGGCCAACAACTTTACATTGATTTTTTTTGGCCTAAAGACTATTGTGATAGTAAATCTAAAATTAGATCCTAGTCACTCAAAGAACAGGACATCTTTCTTTATAAGAATCTTTTTAAAATCAGATATTTAACATTTAGTAGCAGGAGCAAAACTGATAAAATGAAACATTGCTCTGCATATTCTTTCTTTTCTCTCTAGGAGATAAGAAGACAAAAGCACCCTGATCCTAAACAAAAGAAAATCAGATGTAGACTTGGATGGAATAGAATATATTCTATTTGGACTTGGATTGAAATAGGTAAAAGAGTTTGAATATGAAGGAAAGATGTGGTCTTGGAACAAATTAAGAAAGAGGACATTATTGGAAGAAAGATGTAAGTATCTTTCAAAGGGAGCTTTGTAATATTTGGAAGAATAAAAGAATAATTCAATACTTAACTAAAATGCATTGAGATTCCAGTCCTTTTGGGGCTTGTCTATCTCTAGCCTTAGTTACTGTGAAATTCCTTGACAACAGTAATAAAGCATTTACACTGTGAGTCTTGACATTTGCCCACCTGAAAGATTCTTCTTCTATTGACTTAGAAAGCTTTGGGGGCAAAAATTGTGTGAAGCAATGAGTCCATTCAATATTAGACAAAGGGATAAAGCATACAATACTGGAGACATATTTTCTCTTTCCCTATGAAATGTTTCATGTGAAAACTGCTTCTTTCAACACGGCAGACCTTGTGGGAAATGACCTGTACACTGGATAAGTTGACAGGCACAGTAGGGGATTTCATTACACCTCAGAATTTGACTGGCACAACCAGCTCTCTCTGGCTCTCTGTAACCCCTGGCAAGTGCTTGGAATTGAATCTGTAAATGTTAATCAATATTTCAGGCCTATTAAATAAAAAAAAGGCATTGTGGAAATCAAAGTGCTAACAGCTAGCGTGATGCCCTACACTGACTTCCAGGCCATCAAAGACCTTGTAGGGAGCAAAAGAGCAAATATTTTAATAAAACAATTACCTCTACAATTTCAAACCTGCAGAAGAATGTTACATCTCCAACCCTATTGCACTAACTTGATTTTCGTTTCAAACAGATCAGTGAGCAGGAGCAATTCAATACAGATATTTAATGACACTTTAAGGTACTGTCCTAAATCTTGGGAAAGTAAAAGTCCACCATGTGTTTAAAACATCTGCAAGCATATCCATTTCTTCTCAAAGATGAAATGGGGCAGAACTGTACCCAAAGCCTTTGGCAGTTTCACTGTGGATTTCAGTGGATGGAGGCCCTGAGTGAAATTCATGGGTGGGACTGATTTAACACAGCTGCAGACAGCCACACCATAGGCAACTGGGGTTGTGCTGTTCACCTGAGGCTCACTTGGGAGAGAAATGAGAACTTCTGGAGTGCAATTTATGTCATGCTAAAGCCAATGTCTAAAATAGGTCAAATGAATTGTACCTTAAAGCCCTCTGGTGTCTGAAGTGATTATGAAGAGAGCCGCAGGTAGCCAAAGCAACTGAGCAATAGGATCCAAAGTCAGAGGAGATGAATCACCACATTCCTGTGTATCTTGTGGTACATGGACAAAACCAGACTGCAAAAGGCAAGTGAAATTGTGCTACCCTCAGGCAAGGGTAAAAGGGTAACAAGGAAAAAAAATGTTAAATAATTTCAGGATTTTAAGGCACTTCCCTGTGGTGAACTTTGAAATGGGTCAATAGGAGTATATGTATGTCTCAGAAAAACCCACTGAGTGAAAAATTAATTTCTTCTTCCCACCACAAAATAAAACACCAAAAAAAAAAAAAAAAAAAAAAAAGAAAATCAGGCACAAAGTGGTAACTTGCTGCAGAATGAAGTAGCAAGTCTTGGTTTCTTCAGAGTCCTGGTAGATGTGGTAGCTGAATGCTGATATGGACAAGACTAAATAATGCTTGTCAACTCTGTAATCATATCCTGTCTCTCAGATGAGAAGCAGCCTCCAGTTTCTTTCTTTCCTTTGCCTTCAAGCATTTCAGGAGAACCAGGTACTATGACCAATTAGCAAGGCCAGATAGAACTAATTGCAAGTTTGCCTGTTGTTATGGACAAAGTGTCTCCTGCAAAACTGAATTCCCACTTCTTGGCAAGGTAATCACCTTGCAGTGATAAAGCAAGTAGAGAAATTTTCAATTTTTTTTTATATTTAGCTTGAAATTTCAAAAAAGCCACTGTCAAATTTAAGATGGTGATGTATCCATCTCATTCTGACCAGTGAAGACAAGATAACCTTAACATTCCTTTACTACTGTTGTATTGAAAGGAAATATGAAGTAAAAAAACAAACAAAAAAATAAAAAAAAAAAAAAAAAAAAAAAAAAAAAAACCAAGAAATAAGACTGCTACTCATTTATTAAGATGTCATGAGAAAAGTAGAGAAACTGGTGATGGATGGATGAACAATTGGTGTAATTGCTGGGTACCTATGCTATGCTGTGTCCATAAACAATCCCTTTGTAAACTGGGTAAGGATTTTATGTTCATTACATAGGGCTAAAATCCTCATAGACAGGTCCTACTTTTCAAAAAGCAAATTTTTAAATTGAATTTGATGGTAGGGTGTGTTCTGTTCCTGGAAATGGTTATTTTCGTGAATGAGTTTTGTGGATGTTTTTGGAAGGTGAAGAAGAAATATCAGGACTTCCTCAGAAGAGTCACAAAAACTCTGTAGCTGTGGCAAACAGTTCCTTGAAAGAATGGGCAGAACTCTGCAGGGTGGCTGGTGCTCACAGGAGACCTTTTGAGCTCCGGTCCATAAGCCTGCAGAGATCCAAAGGCACAAAAGGAGGCAGAGGACCATTCCTCCCTGTCAGAGCCTCAGCCTCTGACACTTCTGGTGAAGCTTTAGCCTTAATCATTTCTTTTTTTTTATTTCATTTTCATGTTCTCTCTCCCTTGTTCAATAAAGCACCTGTTATTTAGAGCTCTCATCAGCCTGCTCCCAATCTAATGAGACTGCAGAAAGTTTGCCTGCAAACTCCCACTCCTTCTGTCAACTCGATTGTCTGGGGATGCCTTGTGAAGCTATTCATGCTCTATCACCACCTCCTGCTTCCTCACCCTCTTTCCCCTCTCCTTAGCTGAGGCATGTCATCTCTCCTCATGTCATTCCTGCTGGGTTGTGTAAGATACAAAAGCTACAAAAGTATATTTAATTTACTAGTGTTGTAACATGGGCCTTCCTCCACGGTGCTTCAACTATCCCCACTGTAATTTGAGGATCTGTCAAATTTTCACAATGACAGAGCAAGTTCTCCCAGTGGTGCTCTGGTTTTCCTTTCTCTTCAGGTCTGGCTGAAAAATAGGAAGTCTGGAAAAGGTAGCTTTATACCCCAATAAACAAGGAAGGGTTTTGAGGCTGTGCAATCAGGATAGATGATGCAGCTTAGAGAATTAAGGGAATATTCCTTCAAGAGGACTGAGCCGCTGATGGTGCCATATGTGAAACTGCTTCATGGGGATCAACATAAAATGTTCTCTCAGGAAAGCTGTTGCTGAAAGTGCCATGAGAATGGTTACTGAAAAGTTAACTCTGTGAAAGGTGACTGATGCATTGACAACCATGTAGCAAGTCAGAGAATCGCAGGATGGTTTGGGTTGTAAGGAACATTAAAGATCATCTTGTTCCAGCCTCCTCCCATTGGCAGGGAAACCTTCCACTAAACCAGGCTGCTCAGAGCTCTCTCCAAGCCGAACTTGAACATTTCTAGGAATGGGGCATCCACAATGCCTCAGGGCAATATGTTCATGGATCTTGGGGACCAAGCTTAGAGCCCAGAGATGATGTCTGAACTACAGAGACACATCCTGCGAGGGGAGTCCAGCAATGACATGCTGGCTGTGGTGAAGATCTTATTGACCTCCCTCAAACCCACAAACCCACAAGTCCACAAACACTCTCATTGGTACATTCTACCTCTTGGAATTTGGAGTGATCTGCCATGTGAATTCAAGAACCACTATAAATGAGAGGAGGCAGCAAAGTTTTCATGGATCTGAGATTAACATTTTTAGAGAAAACTTAGTAAATGACTGGTAATGTTGGCATGAAAATGGTTAGGCTCAAAGAACTCAGTATTTAAGCCATAATAATGATAATTAAGTCATGTTATTAAGCCATCAAATGCTGTTGCAGCCCAACAAAGCCATTCTTTCAGCATGCCTGCACACAACAGCAATATTCCTCTATAAACCATTCCTAGTTCTGATCACTCAGCTCTCCCTGCCTGCCTAGAATCCTATTCCTGCTTTCTTCCACCTATCTCTTTTTGCACCCAGGCCTTCTTGTTTGTCCCAAGCTTACATTCAACCTGGTGCCTGATCTAAATTAAGACACTGTCATCCAAATCTGTCTTTCTTCTCTCTCCTCTTGCTGTCTACTGCAAAACTGAGACTGTGTAAAGTTGGTACTTTTATTTCTCTTAAACTGCAAGTTCTCAAATCTCTAATTTGAGTTACTCAGGGAGGTTTGACATGGTCTGAGTACTCCTATAGCAGCAGAATTGTCTGGGTAAGTGAGGTTGAAGTACCTAACCTAAGACTCATGAGTTGAAGAGCAGACTGGATGGAGAAGTGCTCTTTACTCAATGTAGGTTTTACTTTTCTTGGATCATTTGTCTTCAAGAATACAGAAAGATAAGCAGAGTTGTAAAATGGATGGAATGGTAAATAGTGCAGAAATGCTGCCAAATTCCACAGGATATACTGGGCCTGGCAGTCTCCATCCCTCCCGAGTTTCATTTGTGCACAAGGAGAACATCCTCCTCTCTTCATGACTCAGAACTGTTGAAAGAAGAACTTTGTGATACAGATACCACACTCATTGGTGCCAGGGATGGCTGTGGGACATAAATTGTAAGATTAAAATGTGCTTGCAGCATTTAACTGGAGGTCTGTTTATACAAGCATTTGGTTTTAAATCCTGATTCCTTCATACCAACAGGAATAAGACCTTCAAGGTGAGAGTAACAGCCAAGTGACTCTGAGATGAGTTTAGGTGGAAAAGCAGGTTTGTGTGAAGGCTGGGGTTATGCCTGAAAAAAAATCTGAATTTTTTTGTAGCTGTAGAATGTTTACACAATGCAATATTTATGGAGAAGGTCTGATGCTGTGTCCATGTCTCATTTCTCCATAATCTGTCGTGTTTGATCTTTAGATGGATCTTGGTACAAAGTCAATGTTACCTGTCCAACAGAGTGACTGCATGAAAAGCTTCCTCTATATTTAGAATTTATAAAACTTTCTACTGTTTTCAGGATGGTCTATAAAAATGAAGGCTGGAAGGAAGAGAGAGGCAAATCAGGCAGCACTGTTCATGTTTCAGCAAGAAGAAAGATGGTAAAAGGAACTCACTGAATTGGTTTTGCATGACACATTCCAAAAATATTTCCAAGGACTTAGCAGTCATATTTGTCCTCTATTGGACTCTACATTGTCATATATGACTCTAAATGATAGTTCTTTTTGTATTTACATATCTAGTATCATTTGGGCTTGTTGATCAATTATTCTTTTCTTGGCTTCTCCTCATAGGTCTCACACAGACCCCACCAAAACCAAACAAATAAAGAAATCTGCCTACACTTTTTAGCAGTTTGAATCCTACCATTTTCAGATCAACTAAATCACAGGTTGGTGACCAGAATTTTAGCAATGAACCAAAATTTTAGAAATGAATCATCTAAGTGATACTCAGAATACCCCCTTTTCCAAGACTCTCCAAAAATTGCTCCAAGGTCTGTTCTTGGCTATCCCCAGGCCTTTCTCTGTTATTTGGCTTGATCAAAAAAACTTTATAAAAGTGGCAGATTGGGACAGGTCCTCATCCTATTGATACCCACTAAGAGGCAACGAGATTTTAAGTGTCAAGTAAGTAATTGTAATATATTTCCCTATTTGTAATTTAATACAAATATAAAGGAGAGTATATAACCACAAAATACAATCCTATTCTACAGAAGATTAATTTAAAAAATAATATCAGAAATATGAGACTCAGAATAGTTACATGTTATCTACTTTAAAATGCTGACTATTGGGACATGTAGTAGGACTTTATGGATTTAGAGTAGGTCATTAAGAAGTTATTTCATCATTAAAGCCATAAGCTTCCTTTCCTTAGGAAAACAGATTTTAAAATTATTTTTTGCTTCAGAAGGTTGCTGAGTGAAACTCATATAATGACACCAACTGCCAAACCTATCATGTATCAATTATATTAACACCTTCTTTTGAAGTTTCAAACATGTAAAATGCAATTTACTATAAAAGATTTCAACACCTACTGAAAAGAATTCAAGAGTAGAGAAATGCTGCATTTCAACATGAGCTTTGGAGAGTTCAGGCAGTTTCTCTGCTCCTGCTTAGAAAACTTGTATGCTGGGGAAATTGGAAGTATTCTTCAAGGTTAACAACAGAAAAGTGAGGGAAAATATCTCTTTTTATTCAGGAAGTTTGGAAGTGTTTAAATGTAACATGGATGATGATGATCTGAGAGTCAGCAAAGCAGGTCATTTAGCACAAAACCAGCCTCAACTAAAATTTAGTAAAAATTTCTTGTTTATATGTGGTTCTAATTAAATTCCACTGTATGAATGATGATCCTTCTCTTCCTTTTTCTCTCCCTAAGCACCAAAAAAATTCTGCCGAAATGAATGGAAATATGTCTTTGCAAAACTTGCGCATGCTGGGGGGAACAGAATTGAGGGTTTTCTCATGGTCTTTGAAAGTAAAACATTTTTGAATAGTTTTTCTCTCTGTCTGGAGCTAATAGGTGAGGTAAACACAAAAAAAATTCCCAATTTCATCTATGATATTGCTACATCATTGAACATCATACTTGAAATGGGATGTCTGGTTGCCCCATCCTTGGAAATGTTCAAGACCAGGTTGGATGAGTCTTGGAGTAACCTGATCTGGTGGAAGGTGTCCTTGCCCATGGCAGGGGTCTGGAGCTAGATGGTCTTTAAGGTTCTTTCCAATCCAGACCCTATGATGTTATGTAGTTGTATGGTTACAGCTTGTTCATACATCTGGAAAAAATGTTTTCGTTTCATACCAATATATCTGATATCAAACACAGTCATAGCAGTATCATCATAAACACGGCAAATTTTCTGATTTCCGTGTTTTAATAGTTAGGGCCTTATCTGAAATCAGCTTCTGAGCACAAAATCAATAGTGGTAATAGGTCAAAAATTGTTACTTGGATAGTTCAAATGATACTTATCAAGATTTCTTTTCTTTACCTCCATTGTATTTCAAAGGCTTAAATTATCCCACATGAATATGCTTCTCCATCTGCAGCTGCCACTCATTTTGTCTTAGGCAAGAATTTTGTGTGCTTCCATTTCTAGATGGTTGACAGAGATGTCTGGTTTTCAGGGAGTGGAAATGCTTTGTATTATAAGGGCTTCTTTCAGATTAATTCCAAGTGGGACACCTAAAAACTCACAAAGGTATTCAAATCCCAGAGCAATTTTGGAAATCTTAGCAATGTGCTTTCAACAGCAAATGGCACGAATCTTGTTTCAGAGAGCCTTCTTCCAATTGCTTCTACCTGGAAGTCATGATTCTAAAGTGAAAACTCTTTGTAAGCTATTCTTCTCCTCCCCAGGTACAAATGAGCTATTTATTTATGACTGAAGAAGTGTTTTCCTGTTCCGCTATCTTTTTTTTTTTTCTTTTTTTAATAGTTAAGTTATAAATAACTATTGTAATAAAGCCTTAGGCTTCTGAGCTCCAGATAAGGCTGAATGCACTTTATGAGAAGCAGAACATCTTTGGACAAAATGTTTAGAATGAGAACAACAAAGACAAGTGGATTATGTAATGTGAACACAAACAAGCCTCTTCCCCCCTTCAGATTGCTGTCCATTGAATTCTGCACCACACACAAAGCACAGCGTGCATTCAAACGAAGATCTAACGTGTCATTGTCACTACCTTGTGCTGCATTATTTACAGTTGAAGATTTCTGTGGGGAGAATTTCACAGCTGAGCAAGATCCTGCTCTATTGTGAGTTAAATGTAAAGTAATTTCTGTTTCCAAAGACCAACGAGAATAAAATCAAGAGACAAACATTTTCCTGTCTAATTATGCTCGTGGTTTCCCCACATGCACCCTTTTCTACAGTTCTTCAAATGAGGAGATCAAGACTAAGACTGCTGAACTGATAAAGGTAAAGTTTGCCCTTATGTAAAGCCATGATTTTACACTTCTAAAAAAACATCCAGTTCTTTATAAATATTAGATACACCTGAGCTTTCAACATAATCCTGTGGTATGGGGACTTGAAGTAATTCATACTGAAAAACAAATCAACCCCCTCCACCTTTAAAATCTGTCTTTTATTGTAAATGTGTTTCCATGGATTGGAAGTTTCCCTAAATAAAAAAAAATCTAACCACATTTCTGTATATTTACCTCCAAATTTATCAAATAAGTGTGTATTTAGGCCTTCAGTAAATGATAGATCATCTCAGAAGTTGCATGAGTACCGTGGCTGGTAGAAAGAAGCATTAAACAGTATTTGTTAGTTTGAAATCAGCAGAAAAAGATAAATTATTTTGCCTTTGTTTTCACTGAGCCTTGACACAAAGAGTTTTAGATAATTGATGAACTAACCTGTTGCAAGAGCTTTTGCCACCCTCAGATGACCGTATAAATTACGGAATGCAAGAGATACAGTTATCATCGTGAATAGATGACAAACAGGAAGGCCAGGAATTAATGTAATTTCTCATAGAGATTTTCTCTGTTATGATCCCTCCTGGCTTTGTTGCCTCTCCTAATCTGCATTGCAGTGGAATTTTTGTTGGAAAACACGTTTTTCTCTATACTACTGTGGCTGATTTTTGTCATCCAGAATAATTTCAATAGAAAATGAATAGTGAATTTAGATGCATGCATTTCTGGGAAGGAGATATGATGAGTTTGGGTCACAATGTGGGTTATTAAATTTCTATTTAATATCATTACAGAGGGCTTAATCCTTTCCTGCAGACCTGTGCCATTTAGTCTGTATGGAAAACTAGTAATTTACAAAGATTAAGACTTTGGAGACTGTGAGTACCTTTAACAACAGTTGTAATGGACCTGGTGAACCCCCAAAGTGTCTGCAATGTGTGGCTGACTCATTCAGGAGGATGGTCAGGACAGGAGACATTTAGCAGCATGGTCAGAGCTGAGATAAGTATATTATAAACTCCAGCTACCAGTAGGATGCTCTGGGTCATGATCCAGGCACAATTATAACTTCTAGGAGGGAAAGTAAGATCTGTCAGGTATGTACCTTTAGCTCAAAAGTTCAATAACTTGATCATTACCTTTCCATGCTTTGGGGTTGGCTTTTCACTGGGTGCTGAGCCCTGTCTTGTTGTACTTTTGCTGAAACTGAGCTGGCTAAATGACAAAAATCTCCTTAACCTAAAATCACAAGACAATAACCTGTATTGGTATGATAATATTATGATAAATGCACTTTTGAAAAGGTTGTAGTGTCCGGTGATTTAATCCCTGGCTTTTCTTTTCCCCATCTAAGATGGTTTGTAGGGCATCCACGATTGTGTTTTCTAGGCTTTTTCACCAGGGAAATAAAAGACAGAATTCTGACAGCACATACTCAAAGCACTGTGCAGACATTAATTAACAAGCGAGAGAAAGTGGTGAAAAGTTTCAGTGCTTCTGTCTTGCCTTGAAAACCTGAGCAGAATGGCCCAAGCTTCTATGGAGTAGCCAACTATAAATGCCAACTGGGAACAGCATGACAGTGCTCAGACTCCAAGTCTGCAGTCAAACTGTCAGTGGCATCTAATTAGCAGAGTTCTAGATCAAGAATAAAATGTGTTTGACTCTTTATAAATATGATGTGTAAAAATGTTACATAATGACATGCTGCTGCTCTACATCCCCCTTAATGTTTTGACAAGGGGCGTCAAGTAGTGAAAAACTGCGAAGTGCCAAAGTATTTCAGCTACTGCATGTTAGTGGCTGAATTCTCCATTTCAATTTCTTATGTGCCAGGGTCCAGAAATGGGCCAGGCTCTGGGGATAAGTGAAGGTTGTTCAGTTTAATGAGCTGTTAGATTTTTTATTTTTTTAACAGGAATTGGAATATGTATAACATGTTAGAGAGTAGACTTCAACTGACAGAGGCAGTATCTGCGGGGGACCCAAGCCCAGAGCTACTTCTGCAGAATGCCTTCTTTATTCCTAGGCACTTTGTTTAAACCAAAATTCCTACTGTTGGCTGTTAAATGTGTTTTTCATGCTCTGTGGATGCTTGGCATAGGATCTGCAGGTCCTCTTCTTTGAGGAAATCAGATGTCACAAGCAAAACTGATTATCAGAATCATTCCTTCAAGAAAACAATAAAATTATGGAAACAGATGCACTTTATAAGTGGCCTTTTTCCTTATTCCTGGGAGAAATTAAGCTTTGAAATACTCACTGTAAATGGGAGTTTCAATCTACCCCAATCTACAGTGAATTTTTGGCACTATAAGAGTTAGAATCATAGTTCCGTTCTGCTCCTTTAGCAGCTGAAACAAAGAGGCTCTCAGTTAAAATCTGTGCTGTTCTTCAAAGATGTTTCTTCTTTTAACTAACAATAGATCAAATCTGAAATTAATAAACTGTTGTCTTAGGTACTAAAGTTATGCAACTAAAATAAGTGAGGTAAAACCAGGTCAACCATTGCCTCACCTTCTCCTTCTCTAATTACTGTAATCTCTTTGTCTAACAGAAATGCCATGTGCAAAACCCAATAATAATTGTAAAATCCATGGTTGATACAAAGAAGAAGTATTATGGAAATGCTGGGAAGAAATCAACCATACTGTCTTCAGAACTAAGTCTGAATATTGTACAGCGAATAAAGCTTGAGAAAATTGAATGAAATAAAAAACCCAAAATATTGTCTTGCTGTTCATCAGTAACCGACTTTCCAGTGTATTCTCTAAACAAACCTGGGACCTTGTAGAAAAACAGTCATGTAGTTAAAATAAAAGAAACAGGAGAGGCAAGTAGATGTTTTGAGGCTTTCTTCCTAAAGTTTAAAAAATTGTGGTTTTGCATGTGAATTTAGTTAAAATATTTTTTTACAGCTATTCAATACACGCAATATATTAAGGTATTTTTCCTATGATTATATTTATTCATCATGAAATACTTTCTGGTGAATTGCCAGAAAATGTAACTGATGCAAGAATATTAATACATCAATAATTCAGGTATTGAAGAGGCTGAGGTGGCTATGTCCATGGAATATAAATGCCAGCTAATGCAGCACAAAAGTGCAAAGTGACTAACTAAAATTACCTAACTGTTACAAACTGGTCTCCACAGCTATAAAGCAAAGATCTGGATCTTTGCTCATTTGTGTGAGTTTTATGCTTTGGGAGCTGCTAATTTACACAGATGTCAGAGAAAAGAGAATCAGCCCAATTATAGTCTGAATTTATTGTGCCATCACATTAGCCAATTTAGCTATTTCAGTGATGACCACATCATTAACATCTTTTCAGGACAGCAATAACGGAGTCATTTTTATTGCTGTAATTAATATTGATGGGAGTGAAACAAGCAATATAGGTACTTGACTCATATATATTGCAGAAAAATATTGCAAATGTAAGTAACTTCCTGTTAATTTTTTCTTGTTATTGTTAGTTATACAAACTCATAGTTGTCAAAGTTATTGCAGGTAATTCCATATAATTTATGCTGATATATAAAAAAAAAAAAAATTCCTCAACATAAATTTCAGCCGTAGCACAAAAATCTTTCATGAGTTACAGAGAAGTAACCCTGTCATCTGTCTTAGATAAAACATCTAACTATTAGACTTTCAGGGTTCCCTAAGGAAACTTATGACAGAATAAAACTATAAAGAAGGAAAAATATCCCAAACATTCATTTTGGGGTAATCCCCAAAGAAGAAAACTCCTTCACCTGCAAAATATTATCGAGCAGGAAAACAGAGTGAGTGAAGGTTATGTTTTTGTATTACTCTAAAAAATAAAGGAAGTTGGGAGAAGGCGTTGGTCATAATTTACTTTTATAACATAGAATCATAGATCATCTGTACCTTACTACTTTTGTCTCTCACAAAAAAAAAAAAGAGACTTTTTAGAATTAATTTTAAATGTTATAATTTCTTTCATAAATTTGAAGCAAATTTTCAGTTGCCTGATTTAAAATATGATAAAAAAGTCCATGATTTAGAAAACAAGAGGTTTTTTTTTTCCAGTGGGCTCATTCATGTATTTCCATGTCACTACAAAATTGCCCAATGCAGGTTATAAGACTGACTTTCTCCAAGTCAGAATTAAACAGCCCAAATTCTAACTTCCCAACATATGTGTGCATTCAGAGAAATATAGAAACTGTCAGTTTGTAACCCATTCAAACTACTTTGCATTTGAATCATGTGCTTAATACAATTGCTCTTTCTCTCTAAGAGCTTCTTTCAGGTCCTTGTATTGGTAACTGGCATCTGTTTCCCATGGGAAAGTATTGTCAAAAATATCAGAGAATATATTTAAAAATCAGACTGATCCACAGCTTTTTCATGGCTATATGAAAATACAGCTTGCTCCACCATTTTATATCAGTCAAGGCTCAGAAACGAAACCTCAGTTTTTGCAAGAGGCTTTGAGAGAGGAAGATCTTTTTAACCATAAAGGGTCATGGCCTAACTTGTTGAAATAGAGAAATCAATTTTTATAGGAAAATAACTCCCCTATAAATCCTCAAAGCTGCTTATAAGACAGTTTCCTTGTATGTGTTTATTTCCTTTTTTAAATACAGTGGCAACTGGTTATTTTAAAGTGGAAATTCAAGTATTTTGAAGAGAAAATTTGCAAATCCCTCTGTATTTTCTGCTGTACTTTCCTTTTGAATAAACACTAAGTGAAAAAAATAAAAATATTTGGAACTGTAATTCTCTAGGAAAAGAGCAGACATTATCAATGATTTAACCAGCACTGAGCTATTAAACTGGATTTTGTAAGGAAGGACGCAAGTCCACCATCCTTATTTATAGGAAAATTCCAGGATAAATGTCTCTTACACTTAAAAATAATTTCTGTATTTTTCAGACTTTTACTATCCTGGACTAACTTTTGCAACAGAGGACAATTTATTCACATAATTTCCAGTGGAACAGAAACCATCTGGGTATGGTTTAAAATTTGTTAGGATGCCCACAAATAAGATAGGAATAGCAATTCCAGTTGAATGTAAAAACTTTCCTCTGGTCTGGACTGAAGTAGATGTCCTGATCTCAGATGATCTATGCTGTCTAAAAATCCTTTCCTTTTTTCCCATGTCTTATTGGCTTTGCTTTCTTCTTCAGTTTTAAATTGTGAGGCAAATAAAACTGGTGGGGAAAGAATCATCGAAGATCAACCAAGGTCTCATGTCAAAGCCAATGATAAAGTCAGTATCAAAAGTTTTAAACTAAACTGGAGTAAAGTAGATAATACCAGAAAGGTGATTAAAATTGGTTAAAAAATGCATTAAAAAAAGGCTAAAAAGATATTAAAGTTTAAGGTGCCAAGTTTCAGAATTCATGTATTTTTCAGCTAAGATTATTCTTACTGCTTGCTTTATTTCCATCCTACAAGACTGTCTCCCCAAGTGGTTCAAAATGGCATAATGCTTTAAAATGTACATAATGTTTTATCTATATGTGATTTAAATAAAATTATGACCATTACAAATGATCCAGCTGCTATAACTGGGTTTTATGTTTGTCATAAATTTTTAACACATGAGAAAATGAATCAAAATGTATCTCCCCTATGGTCATTAAATAATAAGTCTGCATTGCCTATCATACTTAGGTATCCTATTTTAAAACCTTGTGAAGAAAAGGAATGTAATTAGGCTGATGGATATTTTTGATAAGGGAATAATAATGTCTTTTTCAATGATAATGCAAAAGGGTGAAATTCCATCTAGTCATTCTGCTGACTTTTATTACTCAGGCATTACACAAATGCAATTTGGGGAAATGAACTGAAGGAGACTCAAGTGAATATTTGGAGAAAATTAGGTGATCAGTGTGGTGACAAGAGGTAAAGACATGTTTGATGGCTCAAATGCTTTCCTATGCTGAGGTGAAGACAATGCAAACAGAGCCTGAAAAAATGGGATGGAGGACGACATGGTCTCTCTCTTTCCTCATTATCCACACTGAAGACCTCTTTATGTGCCAATTTTAAGAAATTATTTGAGTGCAGTACGAGTTTCACCGCTTTCTTAATATCTTTCAGGTTCTATAAAAGTCCCTGGAACAAGGTGGAATTTATTTAAGCTGATGTTGTCACCTAGAAGTTTCAGTGATTTGGGTGGACACAGTTCACTACATCTCTTTAAAGACCTTTGTAATTTCCATGGCTCTTCAATCTAACTTTTAAAAAGGAAAATACTCACCTATTTACAGTAGCATAACTTCACTTTAGCTGTCTCTATGGCGCTCAAATGTGGCATTGTGGGACCTCACCTGAAAATGCACCTTGAATTTTGGTGCTGGCAGGGCTGGATAAAGTGAGGCAAGTGCAGTGCCACTACCTTTAGAGACTGTGGATTTTTCAAAATATTCAGGGTGGAACATCGTCATCTGACAAAAGTCAAAAGAATTCATAGAGTTATAGAAGCACAGAATGGTTGATTTAGAAAAGACAATAAAGATCATCTACTCCAACCCCCCCTGCCATGGACAGGGGCACCTTTCCACCTTTCACTAGATCAGGTTGCTCAAAGACCCCACACAGTCTGACCTTGACCACTGAGGAATAATCCACAACTGAGCAACCTGTTCCATTGTTTTGTTACCCTTATTGTGAAGTATTCCCACTTTACATTCCATTTAGATGAACCTTCTTTCACTTTAATGCAGTCACTCTATTCAAAAGCATTTTATACATGGGCTAGGTTACAAAAATGACAGCTCAGTTTGCTGAGAAATGGAGGATCCAGCCAGGTAAGTGTTCACTGAATTCTGGTAACACCTAAGCTCTTGCTCAGGCTTGTTTTCATCTGTAGAAGTTGGAATGAACAACAGAACAAAAAGCAAAGAGTGGGTTTTACAATATTCTTAAGCTTTAAGTAATTCAATTAGTTTTCACAAATTGTTCCAAATTAAATGGGAAAAAAAAAACCAAACCAAACCAAACCAAAACACATCAATTGTGTGCAGACAATTGTATAAATTGCTTGGTTTCAAAAATAATCTTGTCCAGGCATTTCTCTGCTGAATTTAACAGATTTTCTACCTCCATCATTGTGAAGTCAACCAGAACTTTTAAATTTCCCACACTGAAAGATGGAGAAGCTGAGCCAGGGAGGTAATTTTTTAAATACATGCCTAGGACAGGAGACATAGGAGTGATCTAGTGTTTAAAAAGAATGAGTTCTTTTAGCAGTCAGTGGAGAAAAACAGGCATTCAAGAGACATTTCAGCCTAAACCAGGTAACTCAGGTCAGATGAATCACCCTTGGAAGCATCATTTTCTTTAATTCACAATGAATGAACATCCTGCCTACGCTGAGTAGTTCAGAAGTCAGTGTCTAATTTTTAAATGCTTAAAATTTAGTGCAATGAATTCCACCCTCATGGCCAAAGATTGATTAAAAAAACCCAACCGAAAACTCTTAATGCCTTCTTAAGCTATATATCTTTGTAAATGGAGCAAAGAAAGATTTAAAAATTGCTCTTGGTTTCTCAGAATCAAAATAAGTGAAAAGATTCACTCAAACCTATCAGTCTTTTTTGGTGCTTTATTCATTTAGATAACAGGAGAAACTATTCTAAAGAGACATGAAATGACATTTAAGAAAATTATGTCCTAAAAAGGCTCTGGGCAAATTTTAACTCTTAGAGGCAGAAAAAAGTAAAATAGGAAATCATGTGCCTTCAATAAACACGTATGCAGTCAGTGGATACCCTGAAATTACTAAATTAAGAGATATGTGCTGGAATTAGATAGACGAGATCAAACCTTATAGAAGTGTTACCATTCTAGCTTTGAAAAACAAGGCTAATTTATATTTTGTACATTTCTAAAGGTAAGGTTGTTTGTTATACAAATCAAGGAGTTTTTTGCAAAGATTCCTCATTCTAGGTTAACACTCTGTTAAAGAAAAAATTTAACACATTTGAAGGTCTTGTAAAAATTACTAGAAAATAATATTATTACCAAAATAATCTCTATAGTGGTTTCTGGTGAGAGAAAATTTAATATTCAGTAATTACATTTTTTTTTCTCAGAAAAACTATAGAACTTAGTATCTTGACAGAGATTTTTTCCAAACTTGACTTTTCTAAATTTCAAATATTTTCTGTGATTCTCAATGAATGAATGGTTGAGTTACTAATGAGGGATGCACCCCCCAGGAACAGTAGCATGAGCTGTCCTTGTTTGGAGGGGTGTTGGAGGACTTGGGGTCCATGGGAACCTTGGTGGTACTGCAGGAAAGAACTTACAGTGCAATGGCTCCACACCATAGTCTGAAATGGACAAGTGGAGCAAGGCAGGACCTCAAATTGCAGGGCAGCAGCTCTCATTAGTCCCCCTCATGCAGAGAACAGCAGGTTTTACATCCCAAGTTATTAGGAAAAGACCTTGGGCTTTGTAACATGGGGTTATTAGCAGTGGACTAACATGTAGGACCAATTTTATTTTCATTTCCACTCATGTGCTTAGAGTGCTTCTAATTTGCAGCAGAATAACTAATATTTGACTCTGAGCTTCTTGGAGATCATAAGAAAAAGGACAGTAATTTTTTTCCTGCATTATCCTTATTCAGTAGATTCTAATTATGACTCTTGACTATCTTGTAATGAAGTCCATGCAATTCTGTAGAACAAACCCATCAGTGGAAAATTAGAGCTTTAATTTGTGTATACTTTCTTTGAGATGTAGAGTTATTTTGGGATTCTTTTACTCTCTCCTATTAAGTCTTTATACATAAAACCTACATTAAAAATTTGAAAGCCTTTTGGAATCCATCCTTTTAATGACAAACAGTTGAAAATGAGGAAAACTATAATGATTTGGACACATTTGTGACACTGGGGACACGCAAGAAGGCATTTTCCCATTGAAATAATTGATTGTATTAAGAAAAAGGAAGCTGATATCAGAACTGCTCTTTCTCCCATTGTCCCTCTTTCAGTGACAATTTCAACATTTAAAATATTTCTTTTAAACCCAAAGGATGTTAAAAAGTAAGCAGATAAATATAATATTTTTTTTTATAATTTCATGAAGTAATTTTTCATTTATTTGTTCAAGACAGATGTTTGCTCACTTTAACTATTTTTTAGACTTTTAACTTATTTCTCATTACTTGGGAATCCCAAATGTTCTTCTCTGCTTTCAGCTGTACTCTCCCTGGCTCTGACAATAGAGGGATGACTATAACCAGTGCCTCAGAAACATTTTTATTCCCAACATCCAATGAAACAAATTAGAATGAAACTGAAAATTAGCGTCAATAGAAAGAAGACACACTCAAGATGAGCATCACTCTGATTCCTCACGTGCATTTTTTTATTAGACATGTGTCAAGTTAAAAGAGTGGAGACTTGCAATTTGGCAATGCAAGTGCAAGCCTGAAGTCCCACTTGATCTGTGAAAGTACCTGTGATTAAGCACTAAATTGGATGCTCAGAATACCCAGGTGTGACTCCAGGTCATTAGTTTTCAGTCATTCACTGGATCACTTTGTTCTCAGGTCACCTGCATGGCATAAGTAAGTCTATAAATATTTAGATTTTTAAAATCTGCTCGCGCCTCTGTCTCCACTAAATAATTCCCAGCATGCCTGGCAGTCTCTGAGCTGTCTCCAAAGCTGCCACCACTTTGGCAGGGCTCAATGTTTGACTGCCAGGTCTGCCCAGGACACATCAGCAAAGCTTTCCTCCATCGTGCATCTCTTGGGGGGGCAGTGTGATGAGCGTACTCAGAATAAGAACACTGATTTTTTTCAGTGTAGAGCAGAGCTGATGATAGGCATTTTTCTGCAAAATATCAGGAGAAAGAGGAGGAGGCAGAAGAGGAGGAGGAGGAGGTGACACCTACATTTATAGAGGGTGCAGAAAGATGTGCAAGACTTTTGAAAGCAGAAGGCTGGGGTGAGTCAGAATCTCTTGGGGTACCATCCTGGAGCTGAGACCCCTTTGTTTCTGCTTCAGGGGCTGTTGATGCAATTTATCCAGTGCTTACTGTAAAATGAATAGACAGGGAAATTACAGAATCATAGAAGCAGAGAATATGCAGAGTTGGAAGGGGCCCATCAGGATCATTGGCCCCAGCTCCTGGCCCTGCACAGGACACCCCAAGGGTCACACCCTGCGCCTGAAGATATTGCCCAAATGCTCCTTGAGCTCTGTCATGCTTGGTGCTGTGACCACTTCCCTGGGGAGTTGTTCCAGTGCTCAACCAAAATATTTTCTTGATATTCAACCTAAATCTCCCCTGACTCTGGTTCAGGCCATTCCCTTGTGTCCTGTCATAGATCACGAGTGTAAAGAACCTGCCAGACATTCTGTAAGACATCACTGTGCTGAAGGCACTAGGACAACCTAGGAACATTGTGTCATGCTTTGTTCTTGCATCTGTGGGTCTGTGATGGGAGTTACATTTGGTTTAACTGTGCTTTACCTTTATGCACCAGTTTTATATAGGTTGGGGTGCTGTGAAATTGCAGAAAGTTTTTCCCCATCGAGGAAAAATTTTCAGTATCCTGCCATCATTATCTAAAATAATTAAGAAGAGGAAAAAAGCTTGTCTTACTCCTGCTTCACAACAACTTTGATGCTGAGGAAGAGATTTCTTGAGAATACCTAATTAAAAATAGCAGAAAAGGGCAATGAATGAATTATCCCTCTAGTTTTATGAAGTCAAAAAATAATCAGTGCCAAATTAAGAAGTTATCTTTTGTATAATTTTATAATTATAGGGGAGACTTTCACCAGCCTGCCCCTGGCATCAACTTTGTCTGCTATTTCATCACTTAGGCTTTAACATTCTTTTCCTTTCTATGCTAAACAGTCAGGGATATTTCTCATTTTGGAAGACAATCAGCAAAGCTGGTAAGAGGGAAACTGCAAATTTTTCAGAAATAATGAGTAGAGAATTTATACATTGTCTAGGTCCTACAGTGCATGAATGAGGCTTTCAAGCTCCTTGCTTTTGCACGATATTTTTTGTTTGGTTTCACTAAACAACTGAACCCAAATGACAAAAATTACTCCAGAGGAGCATGTGCATGCTGCATATGCAAGCACATGAACCCACGTGCAAAGCATATGTGTGAGATTTTAAATCATCTTTTCTCACCTTTGACCAGCTTTAGTCCCTTTTTTATGGATATCTCATCCTGGGATCCTTATCTTCTGATCATAGACTCCAGCATTTGGACTCCAAATACACCTTCCACTCACATCTCTGTTCACACTCAGTGCAGTAACTGCTGCTTTTCTCCAGCACCAGTGCCAAGCTCATCATATCTTGGATTTGTTTCTGCATCTGGAACAGGAAGCCTAAATTTTGACTCTGTCTGGGCTGTTGTGAGCAGTTCTGGCTGCACAAGTAAGATCTGATGCTAAAAACAGAGGCAAGTCAGAGAGTGTTGGCGTTTTGGTGCTCACTGCACAAAGGCTTAGCATGAGATGGGGGAAGGAAGTTGCTGCAGAAAGCCTGGAGTTGTTTTCTGCATGACACTTTGAAGTGTTTTATACACCATTGGTCTTTGCTTGGAAATTTTTGAGTTATATCCAAGTGATTTATGAGATCTTACTAGTATGCAAAGCCAAATAGCTCAAAGAAAACCATTATGGTAGAATCAAACATCTAACTTCTCATTCATTTACCAAGATTGCATGCATTAAACTCTAGAAATGCCCTTTGAAAAGGTGTAGTTGGGAGTGTTGCCAGTATTACTATGTCAAATCTTTTTATGGATCTCATGAATTTTTATAGTCCTATGGACAAAATGTTGAACCACACTACACTGGACACAGCACACCATAAATATTTTGAAAACTGACACCAGATGCATTAGTCCAACTTCAAAACAATTCTGTTTTGTAAATGAAGCTCACTTTTTATCATTAGGTGACCATAAAATGGATTTAAATCAGCAGCTGAAAACAATTCAGAAGATAGCTCTCATTTTCGAAATGTGTTCACCAAATGAGATGCTTTGCCCATACACAAAACCAGGTTAAGCAGGGACAAAGATATATGAGATTAATGTTATTGGAATTTTTGAATCATGCCAAATTATGGAGTTCCTTTAAGATCAAGACCCCTTTTTGTGCATAACAAGATATTCTCCACTCTGAAGAATTTACAAATTTAGTAGAAAAGACTTCAAAAAAAGAAAAAAAAAAAAAAAAAGAAAAAAGAAAAGGAGAGATTGTTTTGGACCTGGGAAAATAGCTGGAACAATCTTTACAGGCTTCATAGTTATCTGGCAGGAAAGCTTGGAAGCCAATTCCAATGCTCCTAAATTTCCAATCCACTGTCCTGTCATCCAGAACATAAATATTAATATTATTACCATACCAGCCATGTACCACTGCCATTTGCAGGCTGCCGTGCACACATGATGACAAAGAAATTAATGGAGTGGAATTTTTGTGCCAGAGGTAAAAATTCTGTGTCTGCCTGACCCCCACAGCTCCCTCATCAGTTTTTCTCCATAGATGTTATGTGCGTAGATGGAAAGAGAGTAAAGTGGATTATCAAAAACTCAAATAATTACCTAGTCTGCCAGTTCAAATGTTAAGAGGTTCCCAATTAGGTGTTTTGGTTTTAAAATTGCTGGGCGTGTGGTTTTGTGGGTTTTTTTGTTTGTTTGTTTTCATTAGTTGGCTTAGTTTGTTTTATCTGTTATTGCTTTTGGGTTTGGTTTTTTTTTGTTTGTTTGTTTGAGTTTTTTTCTTATTGGGGTTTTTGTGGGGTTTTTGTTGGTTTTTAGGTAGGTTTTTTGGTTTAGTTGGTTTTTGGGTTTTTGGTTTGGGTTTGGGTTTTTGGGTTTGGGTGTTTTTGTCTTTTGGCTATTTTTTGTTTGGATTTTTTGTTTTTTTTTAAATGTTGTTGTTAGGGGGTTGTTTGGTTATTTTTTTCTTTTTTTCTTTTGTTTTTGTTTTTTTTGTGGTTTTTTTTGTGTTTGTTTTTGTTTCATTCCATTTTGGGTTTTGTTTGTTTTGGGGTTTTGTTTGTTATTTTTAGGTTTCGGTTTTGGTTTGGTTTTGTTTTTGAGGTTTTTTTGTGGTTTTTCAGTTTTGTTCTTTGTTCGGGGTTCTTCTTTTTTCTGGGGTTCATCTTTTCTTTTTTCTGGACATATCTTTAGTTTATTCTGATGTGCATGCTCAGCAATGAATTTTTCATGTTTTCATGCTTTTCATCCTTCAAGCACAGAAAGGAATTATATCATCAGAAGCTAAATTCAGATTCAAGAAACTAAGGATTTATGAAAGATAAGAAATTATTCCTGATATTACCATGTAACTGGGGGGAGGGTGAAAATTATGAGGATGACAAAGCACTGGGACTGTCTGCCCAGAGGAGCTGTGGATGTTCCATCCCTGGAAGTGTTCAAGGCCAGGTTGGATGGGGCTCTGAGCAACCTGAAATAGTGGAAAGTGTCTCTGTTTGGGGTGAAGTTAATTTCTAGACTTCATCCAATGTATGGGGCAGACCTCTGTCAGAGTAGGAGGTGGGACTCCCAGCAAATGCACAGACATATCAATATATGAACACATAAAATACATATATAATTCTCACTTTCCCAAAAGTGAGAAATAATAAACAGATAACAATGGTTAATTGAGCTTTTCAGAGGTGATCATAACAGCCTAAATGCTTTGAAATATCAAATCACAAGTAGATTCTCCCTTTAAGTAACAACTGGTTCCCCTTCTGGCTCCTGATGTCACTGAAGGCTGTAGCAATGAAGGATGTGTTGTGTTCAGCCTGGTTTGAGCTTTATCTACAGCAGGCTTAATTAAGATCCAGTGACAGAACCTCTCACTGAAGGCAATACTGCAGTCAGGGTGAGCAAAGTTTGGCACTCCTGAATGGATGTGTCAATCTGGCACCTCCCTGTGCATAACACACACACATTTATCCTAGAGATAACTCAGTGGTAATAAAAATTGATCCCAATAAGCTTTTAAGGTTATTTTCCATAGTCAAAACATGTTTGTTTTATTAGTATTTGTAAAGAACTGTGAAAGATCTGCAAAAATGATGCAAAAGATATGCAAAAATATATATGCAATTTTGTGTGGATTAATGATTAATTTTGAACTTCTTGGTTCTTCTCTGTCAAGCATCACTTTAAACATACATTTAGGTGATTAATTAATTACCATAATCTCATCATTCGTGCATCATTTTGATATGCAGTGATCCGATCAATTTTATGCTATGAAGTAAATTACACCTGTTCCTAAATAACACTTTTAATACATATTAAGACCAAGAGGCTGACACAATTCTAGTTTTTAGTTCTATGCACTAATTAAATTTGTTCAGCTCAAACTTAAACATCTGTGTCTGACTGGAAGATTGTTTCTTTCCAGGTAATTTTTAAGGGGGAAGGAGGTGGAATGGGAATGAAGGGGAAGTTATGAAAAGGGAATCTGATGATTAAAAAATAATAAAATTTGTCATGTTTTTTTTTTCTGTAGGGTTAACCCAGGAGGAGTCACAGTGGACTAGAATAGCTGAGCTGGTGTGATTTATTCCTGTATGTTGCAGGAGGAAAGGAAGGTTTGATCTGGTGCCGCTGTGGAGACAGGAGGAGCAGCACCAGCCACAGAGTAGTGACACCAGTGGATGAATTCAACAAGCAGAGAAAATGTGTCTGCTTATGAGTGACAGGGCAGACACAGCTCCTTTCTCACAGTTAATGTTGCTGTTACCCAGCATTTCCATCTCTGCAGCTGACTGAGCAGACATGTGACTGAATTTCCTTCCCAGTGCCCGAGTGCTTTCCTTACGAGCTGTGTGTGTGAATACCCCCGGAGAAACTCTGGCTATGCTTGGCTGGCTGGTGGCTCTCTGCTGGCAGAGGGTCCTGAGCCTGCCCCTGACTCCTTTTATTTCTGCACCCTTTTCAATTTCTTATCCCCAGCATTCCCAGGACTGAGCTTCCAACAGGGTTTTAAACTCAGAGTCGTAAAAAGAATTCTGAATACAGCTGGACAAAAGACAAAACACACAGGTCAGTCTTGACCCTACATTTGATGCCAAGAGCATCCCAAAGCACATGAAATTTAGAGACTGTGTCAGGGAAATAAAATAGTGGCTGATTTTATATGGGTTACAGCTCCAGCACTGGTTTCCTATAAATAACTCACAGATGTCATTTGAATTACAGTCTTCTGCAAATAAGGGGGCTGCAGGCATACCCAGGAGCCTGTTAACAAGGAGATGACAAGCTTCAGGCATCTAATTGCTTTAGCTCATCACCAGTAAGACACTTGCAGTCCTACAGCTAATCTGACCAGCAATTGACTGAAAATTGAATCTAAACCAAGAGAGTTATTCAACTGACTTCAAAGGCCTGCCCACTTCCAAAAAGAAACCCCAACCCTCTATCTGTTCAGCCAGCTGCTATGCAAGAGAGCCAAAAGCTTTTGTGAATTTTCTTAGCACTTCTTCCTTAGCACCTGATGTCTGCACAGAACAGTCCAAATATATGAAGCTAATTGCATTTCCAAATGTGATGCAGACAGATTACTAAAATATCTTCCAGAAAAAACAAAGCAAACCACCACCAGACCTTGTCCTCCTCCAGTTCTGAGAAGCAGAACAAGGGGACAGGACCAAACATGCATAATCTAACATTTTGTTATATTATAGTAGCTTGAACGACTTACACTGACATAGGATCCTCAACTGTATCAAGCAGGATTGACATTTCAGGAATGTGTCCTCTTTTTCTCTGGAAAATAACATGAAAATATTATCCTGAAACCATGAATAAAAAACGGAGTGTATCTTTCTTCTTGCACAGATGTGACAGGGATGCTTTGAAGCCAAAGCCATATAGATATGGGGCAGGGAGAAAAGGCAAATAAGCTTCCTATTTCCATGTACTACTGGAGGAGGCTCAAGTCTGCAACTTCAGCCCTGTCCTATTACCAATGATCTCATGGGATTTTCTCCCCATCAGTGAGATCACTCAGGGAAGAGGAAACAGCCCAACTCTTTCCCGGTATTTTAAAAGAATAATAAACTCACATAATCTGCTGCTGAAAATACTATATGCTTTGAAACTTTTAAGGATAAATGTAGCAATTTAGTTTTTCCCCACAAGAGTAGGAATTCTCTGCAGTCTAATCCCTTTGTCCTGGGAATTGCTTCTCTCCATGATAATCAAATGCATTCCTCATTTCCACTGCAAGCACTAGGTTGGGCATGCCAGCCCAGCAGAATGCCAAGTGTGCATCCAATTTAAAGACATAAGAGGTCCAACTGAAGTGAATTGGACTTTTCAAACACCTCATGCTTATGTGTTAAGAGAATAAGAACTACTTACAAGTACAAGAATTTGCAGGATCCTTCTCTTAGCTCACATCTTCCTAACTCCAGCTTTGTCACAAAAAGCAGCTCATCAGATGTGCTCTTTTCATACGGCTGCCCTATTCCTAAAGCTTGAGGAAATTATGCTACAAACTCATTGAAACCCTTTGTTGCTTTCAGTGACCGTGTAAACCCTGTTCACTATTCACAGTGAGGAGCTAAAATGGTAAACATTCTGCCTCAAAGAAATTAAGATATGTAAACACATTAATTCCCCATCAACAGGCTTAGCCTGTGAACCCCGAGAACATTTTTATATCCACAGAATTGCACAATTGTGTGCTTTCCTTTCCAGCAGTGCAAACTTAGGTTCTCTCATTTTCATCATTCTCAAATACACACAGATATTCAGTACAATGCCTTTGGTACACTGTGCTGCTCTGAGCCTCATTGTCACCTTCCACACTGAGCAGCTGACACTCTTTAGAAAAGGGAAAGGACACAGAAGAAGCTGTAAAATGTTTATAAAGAATGGGTATGGTCAAAACCTTTTGATATAAAAAAATAAACCATTATATTTAGCAAACGTTTTACTTGCTGGTAGGAAAGTCTCTCTCAGGGCAGGAAGAAAGCAAGAGCCTTTCTCTCTTTCTTGTAGACTTCAATGGAAAAGAAGGAAAGAAAGCTTGCTTCAGGTTTTTAAAGTTCCTAATAAGAAGTGTTTGAATGTCTATTGTAATTTGAACAAATGTCTTATTGTCTAAATAAAACAGACTCTACAAGAAACATTTCCTCTATTATGGATTTTTCAAACACTGAAGGTGATTTTTTCCCCCTCTTTGCTGTATCTGTTGTCCTTCCTTCAATATTAATACTGACACTTCTCTATTAACTCATTAAGCACTTGTGACACTGGATACAAAGACTCCATAATTACTATCCTTGCAATTCCACTTGAAGATTTCCACCAAGGCTGAAGTGTCTTGTTTTAGGCACCGTACAGACAAAGGAAAAAACAGTCCTTGTCCCAGAGAGCATTGTATTCAAAAGGACAAAGCTGACAAAGCCAACAAAGCCAACAAACAAAGAAAAAAGGCTTAAATAGATTTTTCCAAGATCGTGCAACAGGGTTGGGCTTTTTGTTTGGGTTTTGGGGGTTTTTTGTTGTTGTTGGTGGTGGTGGTTTTTTTGGTGTGTTTTTTTTTTTTTTTTTTGGTTGGTTTTTCTTTTCAGAGCAGGGGTCAAACCCAGTTCTGTTGACTTTCCATTAGCTTCTCATCTGCCTCTTCATAACCCCATATAATTAATCTCCATCAATTTCAGAATGTTTATACTCTCAGGTTGCATTCTTCCAAATGGTTTCTAATGGTCAGGTGACACCTTATGGAATTGTGACCTGCAAGGGCTGGAAAAAAACTATGGAAGAAAAACAAATTCAGGGAAGTATTAAACTATGGCAATGTCCAGCCCAAACTAGTACACACTTGTCTTATTTTACAGGAGAGAAGGAATCCATCTCTTAAAGAATAGAAAATCCTAAATTTCTATACATTTAGCAAGGTGTAAATATGCTGCTGTGCTGCTCATCAGCATCACAGTGCATTGCCATGGGCAGGGGCACATAGAGAGCTCCATTCTTCAAGGATGTGAGGTCAGCCCTAAAAAAACGTGGAAGTTTTGGAACTAGTATGTTAGGACTAGGAGTTTCTGTTCAGCTCTATGTTAAGTACAACTTTAAATTTTTAGCTCCCTGTGCCCACTGTTTCCAAGCAGACGGGCTGCAGGTTGTAGGTGGCTTTGTGGAGATCCCTGTATTTTTGACTCTTTATCCACCATCATTTGTCAAAGAAACTCAGGATAACACTTGTCAAACAAACACCTCTCAGCAACTGGGCAATTAACATTCTTTCCTTACAGCCAGGATCTTGCAGCTTGAGATGCTCATGACCTCACTTTCTCCCAGTCTGTGAGGTGAGAGGTGCCTGAAACATGCAGCCAAGCCCTGGGGAATGCCTGGCCATGAGGGAAACAGCAGGATGCTTACCTTGGGCCACAGCATTCAGAGTTGGACCTTCCTTATGTAATTGCAAAATAGGAAAACCAAACAAAAATAATAAATTATTATTAATTATTATTATCATTCACTTACATCATAAAAGTTTCTTTACAATAACAGTCCTCTTTCAGCATGAAAGGCTGAGGGCTGAGGTCTGTGTCCCTGATTTGACAAAGTTTTTGAGCACCAGTTCTTCATCAGCATTTCAGAAATCCACAAGTTGATGTGACTTGCTGAGTGGGGGTGCCCAACACCTGAAAGTACTGAGCTGGTTGTCTCTTGGGCCTTTGTCTTTGAACTAATTCTACTTTTTTGAGTCTTTTTTACCTATAGTGGCTCTCCCTTAACATTACCATGATTCAAAGAATGAAACTAAAAAAACCAAAAACCAAAAACCAAAAAAAAAACCACACAAAAAAAAAAAAAAAAAAAAAAACAAAACAAAAACAAAAACAAAAACCAAAACAAAAAAACACACACAAAAAAAAAATCCCAACTGGATTAATGGGAATTAGACTGGTTGGTTTCCACTTGTTTCCCAAAAGAAGGGAAAGAAAAAAGTATAATTTTGGCTTGGCATCTCTCTTTCCTATTTTCTTGAGGCTTTTGCTACAAAATAATACCATTGCATATGTTACTGTCTGGGGAATTATAAATCACTGCTTTATAAGGTCCAAAAGTGTTATTATTCAATTTTAGAAAATAGAATTATAAAATAAAAATCCTTCCCAAGCAAAAGAGCAGTGGAATCTTTTCTAAAACTCAGTGTAAGTAATACAAGACTTCATTTTGATATCCAGGGAAGGGATATTTATAACAGCCTGGCCAGATTGCACACAGATGTTGGTAGAAACTCAATCTATTATTAAATTAATTTACCTTTTCACCCCCAAGAGACTGTAGAACACAAAACAGATATATTTAATAAAAATCAAGTTTTCCAAAAAGGTTCAGCACTGGAGTACATACAGTATGACAGTGCCAGAACCATCTTCTTCTCACAGCTCTGGACATAATTGATTAAATATCCCAGCCCTAAGATATCCTAGTCACAGATGGTTTCAGGGGCAAGTGATTGCCTGGGGTGGAGCTATGGGAAGTTAATAAGGAAAAAGCAGATGAACTACCAAAGCTGATGTTACCCTATCCATGTCAATGTCCCAGCTGATGGACAGGTGCAATGACTAGCCAGAATGGATTGTGATATCCAGGGTTAAAAAAGAGGTTTCAAAGGGGTGACTTGCCTGTTGGCACAGGAAAAGATTTGTCTTTGATCATGGAATGGGAATGGTGCATCATACTGTTGTGCATTTCTGGGTGTTTGGAAAGAAATCGCTTCTGGTGAGAATCTAAGCTGCAATTTGTCACTTTTACTGTTCTTTAGAATAAAGTGGAAAAAATCAGGGAAAATACAAAGGTGCTTAAGGATTGATTTTACTGGAATGTGATTGTCAGGTTATAGCAACATTCTCATTGCAGGTGTTCAAGCAATGCTGAAAGAAAATGTAAATATAATGTTTAGTGAACACCCAGCTTATAGAATTAGACAAGAAACTAGCAGATAATGGTGCATAAGCCTGTATGCTCAGCTGGCACAAACCTGGTGTGAGCTGGGCAGCAGAATAAAGCATAGAATGTAGGATCATTTAGGCTGGAAAATACCTATAAGATCATTGAGATGAACCATAAAAGACACCCTTAACTTAGCAGTAGGGACGGAAATATCTGCTAATGTTCGAGAGCTACAGGTGCCCCGCCTGGGTCATTATGGAACTTGGTAAAAAACCCACTATAGAGGTTCCCCTGAACACCGTGTATTTTCTGACATTCTGGGGTAGCCAGTACAGAGTGAGGTTCACACTTTGGGCTCTGCTTGAAGTCCACATAAATTTAAAAGACTGCATGCCAAATGCCCACCAAGCCTCTCTATTGCTCCACTCCCCCTTCTGAGCTGGACAGGGCAGAGAAAAAAAAAATTATGGGAGACACTTTTTAGGTTGAGATATGTTTACTAAAATTCAGATAAATTTACTAAAGCAAAAAGGAAAGGTTGTGCATGCACAGGAAAAGCAGGGGGGAAAAAATGCATCAGCAAGTGATGTCTGGCCACATACTGGGAAGCAGGGCTTCATCACATGGGGAGGGAGCTCCAGAAGGCAAACATTGTAAATAACAAATGCCCTCCCCCTTCCTCCTCCTTTTCTTAGGTTTAAATCAGAGCAGATGTCATATGGAATGTCCCTTGGGTCACTTTGTGTCCGGACTGTGTCCCCTCACAGGACCTTGTCCACCCCCAGCCTGCAGGTGAAGGGGCAGTGTTGGAGCTCTGCCCAGTGGTTCCCAAACACTGGGGCATTATCAGCACCTTGCTGGGCACCAGAGCCCTGTGAGGGCAGCTGGGGGGAGATGAACTCCAGCTCAACCAGGCCCAAAGCAGCTCTGATAAGCAAAACTCAGCTTGGAGTGATTCTTGCACTTGGGAGTGCTGCTTCCTAAGCAGATGCCTAACAGGAGTGCATGCTTAACCCCAAAATGCCAGAGGGATGGGAGCTCATTTACGGTTCTACTCAGCTGGATCTTACAATACCATTTTATTGATCCCTTGTGCTAGTTTACAAAGAAGCATGAATGTAAATGCCATAACTGGGGTATGCATGCTGCCCTCTGTGTTTTTGTAATAATAATCTCTTTTGCCAGGAGTCCCTTTAAGATCTGGAGATTTAATTTGAACTGAATTCTTGAAAAGTGATACAATGTTTCTGAAGGGCTGTATATGGCAATGCTGCAAGGATGAAAAAAAAAAAAAGAAAATAAATAGTTTAAAATGTTCTTGGCTAGGAGTAGAACAAAAGTGTATTCTGACAAGTAATAAGATTTTAAAGATAACATTTGGGCTGTCAGGAAGGGTTTTTATTTTAATGAAGTGATGACTGGGGGCCAAGCTCATTATTTCTATCTTTCTTACAAGTCTGAGAGTCTGAGAAAAATCCTTAAGGAAGATAGAAGTGGGAAACTCTTTCCCCTCTTTTCTTTCTGCCAGACAGGGAAGGATGAGAACTGAGCCTTGAACCAGCTCTCTCCAACCTCTGAGGTCACTCCAAGAGCTCAGGCCATCAGCATTATGAAAACCTGTGAGCTGGAGCACCTCTGGAGCTAAAACCTGGTGCTCCCATATCCTCCTGCCTAGCCAGAGCATAGAGGGCTTGGAGCCCTGTGGAAGCAGCTTTTCTAGAGAGCCATCACCACCCTTGGTTCCATTTAGACTGGATTAATGTGACATCAGCCATCTGGTGCAGCTTACACCTCTCCCTTCCCTTCCCTTCCCTTCCCTTCCCCCTTCCCTTCCCTTCCCTTCCCTTCCCTTCCCTTCCCTTCCCTTCCCTTCCCTTCCCTTCCCTTCCCTTCCCTTCCCTTCCCTTCCCTTCCCTTCCCTTCCCTTCCCTTCCCTTCCCTTCCCTTCCCTTCCCTTCCCTTCCCTTCCCTTCCCTTCCCTTCCCTTCCCTTCCCTTCCCTTCCCTTCCCTTCCCTTCCCTTCCCTTCCCTTCCCTTCCCTTCCCTTCCCTTCCCTTCCCTTCCCTTCCCTTCCCTTCCCTTCCCTTCCCTTTTTCCTTTACATTTCTGCGTGCCTGAACTCTGTGAACAGACTTGCAACTTCCAGCGCTGACTGGATTTAGGCATTTTTCATTCCAGCCTCATGCTCCCACGACTGGTGAGCAGAGCCTGTAGGAAGTTGCAGTTTGACTTGCACTCATCTGGAGCGAGCTGCTGCTGCCCAGGAGCTGCTTTTTGCACAGATGCCATCCTGGCAGCCCAGAAACACCTTAGACAGCATTGATTATGATAATCAGGAGTAACCATGGGCAGTTCACAGGACTGGGAATGATCTTTATACTTTGAAAACGCTAATTCCTTCTCTCTGCCATTGATTAGTGCAGTTTATCAGCTCACTAAGACCTAAAATCTGAATAATCCTCACAAAATTTTAGAAGAGGAAACAATAATAAAAGCTTCCTTTTTTCTTCAGAATTGTGTGGTTTTATTTTAATAATGTAATGAGCCCAGAAAGACTTATGTTCCTATTAGAATATAAAATAAACCAAATGGAACCATTTGTAATCAGGATTTTATCTGAGATATGCTCTGTCTGTATCACCCACTGCCTATAAGATTGTGTTCCATTATATTGCAGCAGTAATAGGAAAGAAACTAAACTATTTGCATCAACAATAATGCAACCAATTTTCAAGACTTGCATGTCAAAAATCCATTATTCCAGACATGATTACCTGGAACTGCCAATAACAATTGTCACCAATTATACTTTTTTACAATGTAGCAAGATTTTCATTTCTCTTTCCCCACCCCATCTCCCATCTCTTCTTCCTCTTTCTTTTTGTCTTTTTTTTTTTTTTTGTCTCCACCACTTAGATTAGAACATCACATTTAGTACAAGAAGCAGATGCTAATATGGAAAGACAGAACATCTCAATTTTCTCACTGTTAATTCAGCTTACTGAGCCAATTTCACAATTCTCACATTCTTCTAGTCCTAAGAGAAAATGCTAATTTAGATTGTTAAAACTGACACAGGTTAGGGTATAAAGGATAATTAGCATAAGATCCTACACAAAGTGTTTTTAGCACCATTAATCAGCTCCCACCTATGCTTACACATTTTTAGACACAAGTGGTGTTGAATAGTTCTGGAAAAAAAGCCCCTAAAATATTCTGTAATATTTAAAATAAAAACCCTAAACCCCTCTGTAAAATTTGGTTGAAAGATGTTTCCAGTGAAAGTATTTAGCATGCAGCTAAAACAGATCTTTTATTTTACACATGAGAATTATTAAAACTCATAAAAACATTCTAGAAAAAAAATACCTGCATGATTTTTAAGATTGTAGGGGATGTGCTAAAATGCAGGGATATGACAAAATGGTTTAGCTAGTTTTTCCACTTTCTCATCCCAGAAAGCTTGAGCAGAGTTACACAAAAGAATGCAATTCTGCATTTCACTCCATTTCATTTATGCACATAAATTTCAAGTAAATTAGGTTTTCATTAGTACAGACTGGTTTCATCTTCCTTGAAAATACTACTTTGGATGGAAAAATCCAATATAATTTTAGAAAGCTTCATCTAGAAGTATATTCTACATAAAATTTATGTTACAGTTCATGTGAATTATTTTAAATTACCAAATCACCAAAGTGATTATATGAACTACACTGGAAAGAATTCCTGAAATTAATAAACGAAATAAAGATACTAGGCATATTAGTTTAGGAGAGTGGAGATTTACAATTTGGGTGACTGTCTTGTTGATCATTATATCAAGTTCTATAAAAAAACAGTATCTTTCTCAGATAAATGTCAGAAAAGCACAGAAGTAAAATTCCAGCTGCAAAGGACAGAGAGTTTTAGGCATTTTAATGCTAAAGCAGACAAGTCAAGTAATTATTGTCTCTAATTGGCACTTCCACAAGATGTAACAATTTTTACAGTACCCACAGACAAGTGGCACTTAAAAAGGTGAGAAATTATTTCCTGCCTTGAGAATAAGGAAAAAAAAAAAAAAAAAAAGAAAGAAAGGAAAAAAGAAAATCACATGTTTTTCTAATCTGAGCTTTGCAGAGGGAAAGACTGGCCAAGCACTTCAAGGTCTGAATCAGCAAATCACTTAAGCACACATTGCATTTTAAGCATGTGCATATTAACACTTGACTAAAAGGCTATTTTTATTCTCTGGCTGGCACTCCTAACTGCTTTATTGGTTCTGTGTGTGTCCAGTTTAGGTGAACACCGGTTATGGACAGGATTCAACTTCAGGTTTGGATGATTAATTTTGATTTTACAGGGGCTTCTGTGAGAGCAAGAAGGATTTACTGCTGTTGCACCATTTAGTATGGACACTGGGCTGATTCAGCTGCCTACCACACATCTCATGGCACTGCAGGTAACTCAGGTCATCTTGACATCTAATTCCTGCTAAAGAGGGGCTGAGGCCTGTGTCACATCTGCCAGCCCTACAGATCTCAAGGGATTGTTGTGTTAAGTGTTGGTAGGTACCTAATTTAGCAATCCTAAATTATTTTCCAGTACAGTCAGAAGGGTTTGAATAAGTTTGTCCTTATTCTGACATGTGCAGCCAATTCAGAGACCCACTTGGAGCTGCTCCTTCAGGAGGCAAAGGTCCCTGTATGTCATGTGTCATTTTTGTAAGCACCATGAGAATGTCTTAAAGACACTCAAGCATCTCAAATGCTAAATGCCTGTGTGGTCAACAAAACCGAGCTCAGTGGAAATGAGAGTTATCCAGCTGGTCCCTCATTTGACAAGCTTGAGAACTTTATAGGCTCTTTATAGATAAAAATGAACCTGTTCAGTTGTGAGCACTATGTCCCAGACACCTCATCTGAGGCTGGAGCTTCATGCAGTCCTTGGAGATAAATCCACTCATGTGTGAACAAACATCTGGTGCCATTTCGGGTGCCAGGGGCTGTGCAAGGCAGCTGTACAGACCTGGCAAATGTGATGCAGAACCTGAGGGAGACCTGTGACCTTTAGGAATGGTAACTGGAGGCCAGCACACAAGTTCAAGAAAGGAATTGAATTTAATGCCATATTAACAGGCTTACACAGAAGCATACATTAATGCACCATGTTAAATGAGACCTGAGCAATCAATAGCATTACTTTCACCGGAGGTGCAAAATCAGAGAAGGAGTCTAGGAGGGGAAAATATACAAATCAGAGTTCACAAAGTACAATTCACTTCTCCTGCTGTTTGTAGGGTAGGATGGATTTTCATTAGATAAATGTTACTGGGGAAATAAACATAGATATTGTTGAAATGATTGAAGGAGGTCTTCACTCTTTTTTACAGCTCACAAAAAGAAACAGATCTCATCTCCCAAACCCAGAAATCTTTATTTATCAGAAGTAATCTATGCTCCAAGAGACTTTTTAAATGCCATGCAACTCCTTTGTTCATTATAAAGAAGCTCTTATTGACCACAATAGGTTCAGCTTCACAACGGGCAGTGCACAAAGAACAGATACTTTATACTGGAACCTTAATAAGTATAATTATGAGGTCTGTGCTGAAAGAAAGAACAAATCATCTAAAACTAATTTACACATTGAAGATGTCAGTGTGGCAAATAAAGCCAAAGGAGGGAATTCTCAGTATCCAATGGACACCAGACTAGCTGGTCCACACAAAGAGATCAAACCTAAATTATTTCAGTTGCCAAGTACATTGGTCCATGATGAAATTAAGAATGAGTACTGTCCGGTCTGGTTGTTTTTTTTTTTTTTTTTTTTTTTTTTCCTAATGAACATTGAATTTACTGATTTACTGAAAAATAAAGCTTTGAAAAAGAAAAAAAATCTCTGGAAATGGAAACAAAATCAGTAATTATTTTCAACCATGAAGACAATGAAAATTTTACTATTTAAAAATGCATGGCTCTACTTTCACCAGAATGAACTGACTTAATGTTTTGGTAAAATATCTTGTACTTAAGCAAATCAGCTACACTGACAGAAAAAAGATCAAGTAATGACATCAACTAACCTTAGAAAGAAAATAAGTAAATTTATGCATTTGTATTGATGAAACACTTGAGCAGAAAAAATTGTGCAATTTTTTTTTAGTTTTGCTGAGACATTTTGCTGTAGTAAATTCCCCCACCTTCTTTGTGTGGTTTGCCTACCAAACAGAAAAGAAACTGAATTATTCACCCAGCTCCAGTGCCAACAAGTATGTCGATTAGTGTTAAGTATTGTAGTTTTTTTTTTATTCAGCCATATGTCCACTTTGGCTAGGATTGAGGCCAGCTGCTAATTTCATACAAGATATAAACAGATGCTGGGTAGCAAATCTTGATGTTTCCTTGCCTAAGATTAAAACTACCCATTTAAGAGGAAAATTCTTTCTTTAGTGATTGTTACAGGTCAACCATGTCTATGGTAATGATCATTTCAGATAAAACCACCTTTCTAGACCTGCTTTCATGGATGTTTTTCTTTTGATTTCCTTCTATATGGCTTATAGAGGAGGTAAATATCCACAGGCACATACCTGAAAAACAAGAATTTTTTCTTAGACTCTTCACAAGCAACTCCCTGGATTCTGTTTCCAGATGGAATATGAAGGCACTCAGATGCCTTGAATAGATTTTCATATATGCTAGTCCTTTGCCAACAGAAAGACCTGGAAACAGAAGAGTTCCTAAGTGGATGCAGCATCCAGAAATATTAAGCCATTAGGTAGATCAATTTGCTTCTCAGCCACCTGCTTGGGGATTTTGTACAAACATTGCCCCCTGCACACTGTGGTACACAGACCATTTGTTGTCTTGAAAAACTCATCACAAAACTATTTATCCTTGTTTATGTAGACCATAAAACTCTCAAATTCTACTTTTTTCTAGTGCAGGACTATCCTGGGGCTAATTTCCCATTCTCTCTGTTTGAAATCACCTTGTAAAAAAGTCCTTTTTTTTCCCCTGCAAAAGCTTAATGCTCAAGCTTCCAGAAGAAGCAAGCTATATAATGGTGTTTGACTTGCATATCTCATAACTAAATGCTAATTCAAACAAATGCAAAAAAACCCTAGAGGTATGGCTTTGGGTTTTTTGGGTTTTTTGGGGTTTTATTTGTTTGTTTGTGTTTTTTTTTTTTTTTATTAAAAAAGAGCTACTCTGCTCTGGGGCTGACACTTTTGGGACTACACTGATGTGCTAATTTCTCATAAGTATGGATTTGGTGCTTATCTCTGTAAAGATTATATAGAATGATAACGTGATTGTACTTCACTGTATGTTCAGCCTCATGCAAAAGTCAAATCCACTGCCTTTTTCTAAATTACTTCCTCTCTTGATATATGGACCTTATTTACAGCCTCCCTTTGTGCAACCATAACGCCATCACACAGGGCTTAGGTTCTGAAAACCGTAGCAATTGCCTGAAAATTGATTTGATGTCTTTTGCCCATCCCTCCCTCAGGTCCCCCAAGACATTTTAATATGAGCCATGACATTATGATGGATGAAATCTGGCATTTTACTGTAGCAATGCTACTCCCATGTGGAAAATAACAGCTTGTTCAAAGCCCATCTTCCAGCCAGATTTAGGATATACACTAAGCCACATCTTCAGTCTCCCCCTTCTCTCTGCTCTTTCACAGAATCCTTTGCAAACAGCTTCATTTTGTACATCAACCTGCCTCAGTACCAGATTCTTGCTAATCCTTTATGCCCTGTGTAGCTACCTCAGAGCACACAGGCTACACCCTTCCCCTCCCCAAACTCTCTTGGACAAGAACCACACACAACTAATTCAGCTAATTCACCGGTGATTACCTGAACAGAAAAGGAATCTGGTTAATATGTGGAATTAATTCACTGTAAATAATCTCTGACAGTGTAAAGCTCCTGGTGAACTGTAAGTGCAGTGATAACACGTTGCACACAGACTGAAGCAATGAGCCAATTCAAGTTCATGTGCTTAAATTACCCAGTTGAAGTCCAGGCAAAGCAAAGGGGATTTTGACTTCTAGGTTCTGAGGAAAAGTGAACTCATTTTAGATAACTAGAACATTTAGGAATATCTAGTGTTCATCTGGGAAAACCTATTCTGTCATCAATTGTTGTAATTGCTTATTTTGTTCATAAATAAAGTTGTAATCACACTGGAAGGCATTTTGCTTCTTATTCAGCCTTAAATTCCTGAAAGCCTGAAGTGGCCATGTATTTCTGCTCATTAAAAGATATGGTCATAGATAAGCTGAACCTGGAGTTTTCCTCACTGACAGTGATGGGAATGCAGCATGACTAATTCAGATGTGAATGTCTCTAATGAAAAGGAAGCAGCAATACCAACCAGAGCTGCCTTCCAAAACCAGCCAGGAAACCTCAGCAGGAAACAGCATTTTTTGCTGCAACGCAAGAATATTGTAGGAGGCATTGCTCCATTTCTTTTTTCACTGGACTTTATATGGTTTGCGTTGATTTAAACTGTTCTCACTCACTGCTGTCTGCTGGGAAATGCTGTTAATTTTTAAATAGGAGAAAGAGTGTACTGCAAAACTATTAGAGATTCATTTTAAACTGTTGATGTATAAAAGATGCAGGTAAATATCAAGGAAATTTTGTAAACATTTCTGTGTAGGTTGGTGCTTCGTTGGCCATGGGATTTTGGCACATAAAATGTCAGGATCTGCTACCTCTCAGTAATCACAGAGGTGGTTTTCAGAGGAAAAATGGGTTGTGTCAGGATTTTGAGGGCAAGAACAGCCCTTAGCACCCCTAGAGGGGTCTCTTTCCACCCCTGCCTCTATTCCGTGACCTGGAATCGTCACGGCCAGGTTGGATCACACAGCTCTACCCCACACACCAAATTCCTGCTTTCATTTCACTTCCAGCAAGGATTTGTATCCCTTGCCTTGTGCACACATCCCAAATCTAATACTGAAGAAATTGTGGAGAAAAAATGGAGCACAGAGTGGCTGAGGAATCTGAGTCAATTAATCCTTTAATTATGAAGAGGAGAAGAATTGCACCCACTTTTCTATTTCTGCTGCACATTGTACTCTGAGTCAGCAGCTTCCACAAGCAAACTTTTTGAACCCTAAACATTTGTACACAGATTTAAAGTGCAAATGAATATATTTGTATTTGAAGCAGATATACAGAAACAACAGAAACTATTCCAGCGCTGAAAAATAGGGTTTCCTTGTCTCTTCTGCCTTGTAATGTACACACTGTGAGACCAAATATTTCATCATCATGTTACCTTAACTGACAGTGTCTGTATAATTCATGGAACATTATTGAACTATGTGTTGATTTGATATATATATATAAAAAATTAGACATGCCTGAAAGGCTTTTGCCATTTGTTTCATTCCATTTTTTTTTCCCTAATGCCCTTTAGCAAATTTTTTTATTTAGTTCAGCTATTTAATATTCTGGTTTCTTCTCTTCTCTTCTCTTCTCTTCTCTTCTCTTCTCTTCTCTTCTCTTCTCTTCCCTTTCCTTTGACAACCTGAGAAAGTCTTGCAGCTGAATGCAGTATTAATTATACTTCAAAGCAAACCTTTTATTCATTTGGGGACAATCTGTGAAACAGAAATCTGTGACTGAGGCTGCTGCCAAGCCAATTACTGCAAAATAACTCAAATATGTCTTGACAGATTGCAATTTTTCCTATTGTTAGATTGTTTATTTTTTAGATCAAAAGGTTATGTTCACTTAAATTAGACTTGCATTTAAATATTCCATAACTTTGTGCATGATGGATCTGTAGGTGCATGTAGAGACTAAACAGTGAGACCAAAAAATTGCATTCAACTAACAATGAATATTATTGATCTATTTCCACTTCTTTTTCAGAAATCATCTGCAAATATACTTTATCATAGATTCATAAATTCTTGGACTAGAAAGAAAATCACAGTCTAACTTCTTTCATAAGCAGAGAAAATCAAAAAGAGCTTCTTGCTCAGTCATTTTTGCATCAAACATCTCTTTTACAACATATAAAAATGTGATTTAATATCTTTCAGTGGTGGAAAATCCACTGCTTTCCCAGGTAGTTTTTTTCTGGCAGTTAAGGATGTATTATTATCAAAAGGAAATTTCTACTGTATTTATTTATGTAATTGCCTACAATGTCTGTCTCAAAAAAGGAACAAAACTGTCCCAGGCCAGATTGTGAATCTTTGCTCAAATGTGAGAATTCCTAAGGATGCCAATGGAACTAATACTTCCAGCAGTGCTTGGTATAAGCAAAGTGGATACATCATGCTTTATGAATTTGTTCAGTTTCAAGTTATCTGATGAATATTTTATAGAAATATATGACAACCTATTGATTGCTCATGACATATTTGCTGCCACAGTTATTCTATTCATAAACATCCAATTGCAAAGCAAAGTAAGAGAGTTAAATCACACAGCTATTTTTGTTTCCAGAAGAAATAAAGCTTTTGCAGTGGGAAAAGGCATACATATATCTGTGCAAATACACAAACATTTTTGATCTGTCTCCTATGCTAAATAAGAAACTGCATTATTACTTGTAAGATCTTTCTTCACAGTAAAAATCATCCCTAAAAAGTCCTTAGTCAGACTAACATTTGTTGACTTTGACAGCATTGCCTGAATTCTTCTCTTTTTTCTAGTTATAGCTCTATCTGTATTTTGGACTTGCTCTTTGACACCACATTTCTTCAACCCTTAACAAGCTGAGAAATTTCTGGTCAGCAGAGCAGAAAACAGAGATTGCTTCATGCACAGATTGCAACACTGCTCCAAATAATCATCCTGATTGAGCTTTCAGATGTGGTTATTGATTATTGAACACATGTGTTAATTGCATATGGACCTTCCAAAAATATAGAGTGTTACACATCTGCCTCAAAATTCCCCGACCAGAAATGGAAGAATTCTGACATTAGTCTTTTTATCCAACCTACAAAAAACAAAGAATATGGAGTTTGGCTTGTTTTGTATTCTGGCAAAGATTTAAACATTATTCCTGCTGCTGCATAAATTCATTTAGAGCTGAAGGCAAAAGTTTCAGAACTGGTGGACACCCCTAAATGCCTCTGACTTCACTGGATTCAGAGCTGAAAATTTCATCTCTGTAGCTCTGCAGAGTCCAGATGGAAGTGACAATTGGTTATGTCAGTAATAAGCAAACCTCTAGCCTCCCCAAATCCTTTCTTTAATAGTTTTTTCCCTACTGAGGAACCTTATATATATTAATTTTTCAAAAAGAGGGAAAGAAAAATGAGTAGCAAAGAAGAAATTAAAAAGAGTGGTAAAGAAATTTCCACATTGTCCAACTGTGTATTTTTAAATTTTGTTCTTTTTGGATGGGCTTGAGCAATGCACAACATCTAAATCAGATCTCATCTTGCAGAGCCTCAGCTCTTTTAGAGGCTGATTAATTAATTTTTGTTTTTTACTGAGATATTATTTATAAAATCTCATCTCACTGAATTTGATCTCAATACTGAGCTGTCACATCTTTCATGGTAAAACCCCAACCCACAGCCTGAAGGACAATGTACACCAGGGACTCTGACACTGTTTCAAGGAGGAGCCATAGTTTGGTTTTGGTGGTTTTTTTGGTGTTGTTTTTGTTTTTGTTTGGTTTTTTTTTGCTTGTTTGTTTGTTTTTTGTTTTGTTTTTGTTTTTGGTTTTTTTTTTTCCCCAAAGGACGTGAAGCAGTACCTAGTTTGTTCTTACACTGGAACAACTGATTTATAGTGGATCTCCTTCAAGGAAAATCTCAGAAAGTATTATAGAGGAGACTGTAACTATATTTGTTTGCATTTTGTGGGCTGTGATTACTGCCTCTTACTGGTGGAAAAACTGACAGCTTTACATCATTCTGTTAGTCCCACTTCCCACTTCTGCCACCTGGCATGTTTTTTTCTTTTACACTTTGCATTATTTGTAGTAGGATGCAGAAATGATAATCTATCTCAATGACTGCAGAGGAGCTTAGGTGGGTGGTCTTCAAGGCAATCTATCATCTTAAAAATGTTACATAAAATAATCATCATCTCATCTTGGTAAGAATACTTGGAAAAAATGATCCTGAAGGTGAGAGAATCTAATTCTCTCCAGATAAAATAAAGAAGAAGAAACTGGAGGTCGACAAAATGGGCTTAACTCATCAACAGGTTAACTCACCCTATTTAAAGGCAATTTTGTAGTTGCTGCACAGTCCAAGAGATGGACACACTCAGAGAGCTTGATGTAAAAACTCTTGCAAGCCCTTGAACGTTGCAATCCAGCATCTGTGTTCTAAACCTGCCAAGTATAACCTCTGAATGGTCACCAGGCTATTGGCTCCAATACTAAAACATATTGAGGAGGAGTGGAAGAGGGGAAGGCAATCCAGGAAAAGGAGAAGCTGGTGCCAAGAAAGTGTCACACAGATATATAGGAGCCAATTACCTTTGTAATTGTGTTTTACCAATAAAAGCCAACATTTTGTCCAGATTCCTGTAAGATCTGCTTGCTTCAGTGACAGTTTACAAGAGCAGTTAACAAGTTAATGGGAAGATACAAACTCTCATTGAAGGAGAATGACTATAGTTCACAAAGAGGAAGAAAAATGTTATGGTTGTAAGAAGAAGGCATCAAACTTCAGCAGAATTCCTGTTAACTCCCTCGAAGACAATTAGATACAGGGCACCTACCAGGATAAGTCCTTTATTAGCATCTCTCTATAGAATGATCATTAGGTGGAAATGAAGCTTGCTGTGGAAAGGGGCACCTGTTTCAAGGTGATTTTTTTATTAATGATATCCTTGATACTCACAGGCTGGTCTTTGCAAATATAATTCCAGAGTTCTTATCAGCCAAACAAATAAACTTAAATAAAGCTCTGATAGAAATGGTTCAGCTCTGTTGGTTTAAAGAGCCATTGTCACACATATAACTTCAAGCTGAAATGTCACACCTGTAGCTAAAGTGTTCACATGCAGCGCAAGTTGATGGAACAAAGAGAGATCTAAGGTTATTAAAGACAATAATAATAAAAGTAGTGGAAAGACTAACCATTTCTGGTCCTAAAAGACAAACCTGGGGCTAAGATCTCCAGTAAACTACATTTGAGTACATTACTGATCCAAGTTACTTTGCAATCTGCATTATCATACTAATCAGATGCCTCCATCTTGTCATGCATTTGCCTCCAAAGCAAAGATTTTACTAATATTATAAATGTTATTATTCCCTTTAGAGACAGGGAGTGGGGGATGAAGTCTTAGCTATTTTTATCAAGATTATGTAGCAAAAGACAGAATTAAAATAGAATATTAAGTCTGATTTTGTGCCTTGAACAAGGCACATTCTGTTATTCTTAATTGCCCTCATGGTCTGATTTCAGGCTGTTGCAGAGTCCAGCCCTTCCCTTTCCAGGCTCTTCCTTCCTCAGCATTTCAAATGGACAACCAGAAAAGGGAGTCACCAAAAAATCAAAGAGCATTTCTGAAGTAATGCAGTAAGATTATTTTCCCTAAATTATGTAAGTTACTGATTGATTACATGGAGAAGGTAGAAATGATGCTGGGAAAAAAAAAAAAAGAATTTTAATGATGAAGAACTCGGGAAGTTGGAATTTTGTCCACAAGAAAAGCAATCATAAAGAAAATTTTCACTAGGCACATGCCTTACAGTCTTGGCCTGTGGATGCACAAGAAGCAGGGGACACATCCAGGACTGATGACCCAAACTGGCCAAAGGGATACACCATACCCTATGAGGGAAATCTGAGTGGTGAGCAATTAAATTGGGCATCACTCATTTTGTATATTCTAGTTCTGTTATTATTATTAATTATTCACTTGCTTTTATATTTTGTTCAACAGTTTTTATGTCAACCCACAAATTTTACTATATTTTCCCCCATTCTCTCCCCCATCCCACTGCAGTGTAGGAAGTGAGCAAGAGGCTCAGTGTGGTGTTTAGCTGCCTGCTAGCTTAAACCACAACACTTATTAAATGTAAACCATCTTTAATTGTGCTTATATGCTCACTCAGGGAAAAGAGACAACTCTTTTTGAAACATCACAGGGAGCTAATATTTAAAAATTCTTTTCACCATATTTCTAATAGCCTTTCAGTCAAAACCCCTTTGACTAGAGTCCTAGAAACTTCACGTGTAAGAGTTTTAAATTTCAGGTATATATTTGCTTCATTAGGTATGGGTTTGCAGAGAGGAGCTGCCTTTGATCTTATCAACATCACAACTCTGAATGTGCAAATTTTCAGGCATGCAGACCCATGCAAGGATCACCTCATCCTCTGAGTTCCTATTTGTGATGACCAAGCCAGATCCTGTAGTAGAAGAAGCCTTTCATGAAAATAAGCATAAGCAGTAGAGTAAGGACTTGGAAATCCACAAATTAAATTTTGTTTTGTCATGTATATAAGGCCCTGAGAAGAGATTTTATGTCCCAATAATTGCTTCTTGCAAGGGCTTTTTGGAGAAAGGGTTTTGCCTGGTTTTCTACATGTATTCTTGGTCTCAGTGCAGGCCTTCATTCTGTTTTGTCCAGTTGTGTCAACCCTGAGGTCCAGATGTGCATTTATTTTGCATCTAGGGATGGAAACCCTGCGTAGAACATCTCATCACCTGTTTGTTTGGGAAAAGAATATCTTGTAAAGCTAAACTAAAAAACAACTGTGATATTCTACATGTCATCTAGATCAAGGGCTACAATTGTGGCACCTGTCACAAACTGCATTTGTTCCAGGAGATATTTGGTTACTGAAAGTCAGGGATTAATAAGAAAATATCTCTACATGTTGTGTTCTGGACTTTTTAAATATATAGACACAAAAATGTAAGTAGCAAGTTACTTTGAGTATTGAAGGGTTTCAATGTGTTCTCTGCATCAGCAACACATATGAAAATTTATCAGAGAGGAAAGACAATAAAGACTGAGAATAGTCTAAAACACATCAGGGCAAACACTATAAATCTTCAAATTGATATTCATGATCTGTTTAACTTTAATATTCCACTGCACATGATACCACACCTCCCTGGGAGATGTGAGAAAATATAAAAAGTTGTCTTAAATTAATAATAAGTCTATAAATATATAAATAAATGTTATGTGTGTATATATATGGAACTAAGATAACTGTTAGATGAAGTAACTGAGAAATAGACTTAAAAGGATTTTGCTCAAACTGTATTAGATCCTTGCTCTAAATATTGAAACTTTCCAAATTTAAAAAGCAATTTCTTCCCCATTCTGCCAAAAAAATCTATAGTCCTCAGCAACTGAGACAGAGTCACAGTACCTGTCTGTACTTGGAGTTAAATTTGCATAAATAAGCTTATTGAAGCAGTGTTGAGAATATTTCTTACCTAGTGACTTGCAGGTGTTCTGTAAGACAGGATTTACTTCATTTGCTGAATTGGCTCTCAGGCATTAAATTCCTTGAAAATTACTTTTAGTGTGTGCACTTAGCAAATATGGAGAGACACTGGTCAAGTGGACCTAAAACTTCTTCCTCTTTCTTTTATTATCCTATGAAATGGGATTGCCTGGGAGAAATTCTGGTGATTGGAGTTTAATGAAACCAAGTATGTGGGGTTTAATACATATGATACTTAATTTCCACCACTCCCATTGACTTAACATTATCCTGTATTTTGTGTCCTGCAATTTCATAGGTTTAATAATTTGATAGAGCTTATGGCCAGAAGGTACCTTTAGATCATCTAGCCTGGCTGCTTGCATATCATAACCCATTATATTTCACATGCATGGAGCATTTTAAGCTCAAAGACTACATTGAAGTGGAAGGTTTCTTGTCTTCAGAAGATTGAATCCTGTGCTGCAGACAGAGAACAGGAGGGAAGACGGGTAACAGCTGTGTCCAGGTGGCTGCAAACACAGAAAATGGATTATTTGATACTTCCGAAAAGAAGAAAAATAACTATAATCACTGCAAGCTGATCGTGCATGAGAACCAAACTTTCTGAGTCATGATAGACTAGCTGGAATCTTGAAATATGAGGATTAATTTTGCCCAGTTTTAATCATTGTCTGACTTTAGACTGTCACCTTAAAAGTAAATCCTGGACAAATTCATGGCTGTGCTGCCAGCGAGCAGCTGTAGAAAGGGAGCAAGTGCAACAATCCCAACATTCACCTCCCTTCTGTTTGCCAGGCTGGAAAATCGGGATAAAGCAACAGAATTCCTGTATAAAGCTCCTGAATAAGTCAGAGCTAAAGATTTTGAATATTGATATTGTCATTCAAAACTGGTCAAAATCTGTGACATCTCATCCCTATACAGCTGGGGCTCTGTCCTTTGCAGTCATCTTGAGCAAAGGATTTTCAATGAACATTTTGCCATAGCATTTGAAGTTTCAACATAAGCTCTAATTAAAAGACATAAAAATCCTCTCGCCTATCCAAGGTTTCATTTTCATGGTTCCACAGGAGTGATTTAGAATAATTCTACTTTATAGACTGTATAATAAATAAGGCCAATCTCAAAATCTCAAAACAAACTGAAGTGAGGTAAGAAGGTTATAAATCTGGAGAATCTAGTCTGCAAAAGAGATGGAATTTTCATGGGTATAATGTGTGATTAAATTATTTTTAGCTGAAGGAAAAAATAATCGTACAGGACAAATATCGAGATGCATAATTAATTTACTAAGGAGTGTGCCATTCCAGATGTATGTCATAAACCACAAAATCTGCAGCCTCTGCTCCTACTGTGTCAGGAGAGAGGGTTGCTGAAATGATGGACATCCTTGGAAGTTTTAACCCCTCCATCTTCCACGGATAATTTTTAAAATTATCACTGGAGGGGTATTAACACTGGAGTGCCAAGGATAATTTTGAATGTATAAACCTATTCCCAAATAAAATGGCATCTTCCAATGTGGTTTTCATTTAGTGAATGAAATCTTGCAGGCTTGAATATGACAGTGATAAAGGATAATAATGTGCAGCCATATCTTGAAATTCAATCCATTTCAGTATTCAACAAGCTATTGCCACCTGCTAGAAGAGGAAAATTCATCATTTTTCCTTACCCAATAAAATAAAATCAATAATTGTGGTGTGTTTCTTGCTCACCAGTGTTTCTTCCAAACTATTCTAAACTGCATCTGCAATACTTTATTCTCTGTATATATAATTTTTATAATTATTTCTACTCTCATATGCACACCTGCAAAATAACATTATTTGAGAAGCTCCGCTACCCTCCTCTTGCCTTCATAAATGTCTGACTAAATGCACAGGGAATTTGGGGAGTGCAGAGAACTAAGAAATGCAACTTTACCAAGAATAAAAAAACCTGAAACTTGACACCTGCCTGCAGTAATTGCACATTGTAAAAGAGCTCTGATTTCCAAGAGGACAAAATAATCTCTCAACAGAACAGGTGAGTGTTAAATGTGGAGTGGATGATGTGGTGATTAAGGGCACAGCCCTGCCCTCCCAGGTCCTGTGTGGGTCATGCAGATTTTGAGCCAAAGAGGAACAGGTTGAGTGCAGGTGTTTGGGGAATGAGGATGAAGCAGATGGAAGGGCTGGCTTTGCTAGTACTGCTAGTAAAATTTAGCAAAATAATTTTGGTGACTTTTATATTTATTGAAAACTTTGCAAAAACGCAAATTTGCATCAAATGGAGTGAAGGTTTTTTGCTTAGGGGAATTTTTTTATAAGCATTCAAGTGGTTTTCTCCAGAGTTTCTGGAAATTATTAAAGTGGGAGGTGGTGTTATCTTTGTGAAGGAGAAGGTGCTTGGGAAAAGGCACAAGCCTTTTCACTGGGATCTGTGTGGTAAACTGGAGTGGAGACCATGTCAACAACATCTTCCCAGCAGTATTTTTACAGGGTTTCTGAGATTATTTTCTTTCCACTGCTGACATGGAAATTGTAGAATCATGGAATCATTAAGGACTAAAAAGACTTATAAGTTCAAGTCCCATCATTAATCCACATTATATAGTCCACTGTTAAACCACATCTCCACACTGACACATTTTTTGGCACACTCCAAGTTCCACACTGACACATTTTTTTTAATATTTCCAGGGATGGTGATTGCACCTCTTCCCTGGGCAGCCTACTCCAGTGATTGACCACCTTTTAAACGAAGAAATTATCCTCCTGTGAAAATAGTTTAGTGGACATGAATCACAGAGTGAACCCAAAATCTGCCATCAAACTGCAGGTGGGTGACCTCTCTAGAAGGACTGAGAACTTACCACTGCTCTTAAGGAACATACAGTTTCCAGAAAGGACTGGGATTTTAATATTAACTTAATATTAACTTAATATTTTTAATATTAACTTAATTAAATGACTATGCTGTCATTTTATTCAAATGCAGCAACACCCATACTTTTCAAACAAGTGACTCTGCTTCATATTGCTGCTCTGAATCAGACAGAAATGGACAAGAACTGGTGTTACAAGTAGCTGCAAATGGTACATGAGTGATCAAACTGTTCAACAATGTGTCCACTTAGAGATATCTTTTAAGGCTTTATCCTTGATTGGCACATTTGCTATTGAAAAATAGCTTAGAAAAGCTATTTCGTACAAAAACATTTCATACAATCCAAAACAAAGTATGTTCATAAGCAAAGGAGCAACAGCAACAATTTGGTCAATCTGAAACAATTTGCTATGATGAGTATTAATATGATGCCTGTGGCTCTAAATTTGAAGATCTGGCATTTTACTTCTGCTGGTAACAAAATTTGTGCACACACAAACTGCCAGATCTTTGCTTAAAGTCAAAGCCAAGATCAATCTTTTCTTATCTACTTGTTAATGACATGTACACTGTGGGTAAATATCACTCACAGTTCAGAGACCTTTGATATTTAGTCTCTGCACTGCATGTGGAAATCCTGGGGATGGAATCTCGTGCAATCAGACTCTGTTAGGAAATTTGGATTTAGAAATTGAAAGCTTATCAACAAGGAGATACCTAATCTAAGTATTGCTAGGTCTTCCTATGGTGTCTCTAGTTCATTTTCCATCCAACTTCCTCACTCTAATAATGATATATTGACAGCAGGATTGATCTCAGCTAAGAGTCTAACACATCTGATCATTTTCAGGGTGAGAGCGGGAGTCATCCTGACAAATACTGAAAGGTCTGCACTGCAATGCTGTTGGCTAAAGAATGTGATAGGAATCATGGTGATGTAAAACATCCCTACCCTTAATCATCATCTTTAATTACATATCAGCCTCTGACATTTCTGGACATCATTTGATAATTAGTTTAAGGCATCCTGCAGATTGTGAAATTTCCCATAAGTGCTTTAGGAAAAAATATACATTTCTTCTCCAAAAAAATAGATTTTGGTTAAAGTTTTTTTCAGAAATTGTCTTTATGAATGGAAAAACTACAGAAAGATGTGGACTTCCAAGTGAATCTGAAAAATTATAGGCAGACTTAGGGGTTTTACCAGGTGCTTTTTAAACTTTTTTTGAATGAGCTATTTTACTGAAAAAAAAAATCCATGCATCAAAAGGACAAAATAAGGAATCAGAATAATTATTAGTATTTTTTTTAAAGTAGAATATATGCAAAATTTTTAATTGTTGCCTTATAAGTAAAGATAGCAAAAATTTTTTTTTTACTAATGTAGACAAAAAGGTAAGCATATTTTTGAACACAAAGAAGTGGGTTTTAAAGCTGAATTAAAACTAAAACCAAAATATTAGCTTAATAAAATAACTATCAGGTCAAAGGTCTGGAAAGGGTGATTGGTACCAATGAATGGAAGGAATATTGTCAAGGAACACATAGATATTGATGGCCAAAGAAAAAAATATTATAATGTACCACAAAATCATGGCAGATATAATCCAGATTTTTGGTAATTAATCAGGACTCGAGTTTTAATTCTCAGACTGATTTTAAGAAGGTTTTTTCAGCATTTTTTCTTCTCACATCTGAACCAGTAGAGAATAACTGTTTTGTAGGAGGTAGAATCTCCCTGACCAGAGGTGGTTTTGTCTGTTATTTATTGTCTGCATAGCTCATTCCTCTGTTTTCATTTCACAAGTAAGACATTTGGTGAAATTCATGAAGTGCAATATGTTCTGCAAAAAGACAAATGAAAGATCAAATGCTTTATGAGTCCACTGTGGAAATATTTACTGTGGTTGTAGTGGAAATGGTTTAGTACAGTTTAAACTTCTTCCTTGGCTATGATCTAAATGCCTTTGTCATGTTTGTGGCCCACAGGGAGATTTTTTTCTGATGAGTTTAGAGATTTCCAGACTGTGAATGGTTGGAAGAGCTCTGAGCAGATATGATCTCCCCATATAAGTTTAATGTATAATTAAACAAGTCACTTAATCATATTGTTCATCTATCCCCCCCCACCCAGTTTCCAGGGCAGGATGGCCTGTACACATTGTGCCTGTGATTGTGGAAGTAAATCTTGTGATGTATCTGAATGTTTCTTTTACAAGAATCTATTCCCCTGGAAAAGTGCCTCATTGGATAAAATTCCCCTTTTAATTATTTAGGTAGGTATCATGAGTGTTCTCTTCAAAGTAAAAATATTGGTGTCCAAGGACATGGCTGGATAACACAATTTTTGATGATGTGTTTTGGATGTGTTCATGGAAACAGATGTGTTGGTTTGCAGGTTTTTCATAGATTTCAGTTGGTAGGTTGTTGATTTCGTTTCTGTCTTTAGTGTTTAGAAATTGAAAATCATACTAAAGAATTCCTGACAAATGTAATGATGTTTGTTACTGAAGCAACAATGGAAGTGAATAAAAAAATCCAGATTTCTATAACAGATGGTAAACTTATAATCTTTTTAGATACAACACAAACTTCATGGTATGATAGCTAAAAAAAAATCTGCATTAACTTCGACATAAACAACTTATTTCAGATTAGAGATATAAACTATAAATAGAAACTGATATGATGATCTTTATTAAAAAAAAAAAAAAAAGGAGACAAGAGCTTTAGACAACTATCAAGTATGGAATTTAAAGAAATATTCCACGATTACTTGGAATAGCACTCCTTTAAATTTCAACATATTTCTATGCAATGCAGAACAGCGTAATTATTTTCATATCATAATGACAAAAAGTGATGATCTGGCCCAGATTTAAATGTTACACCCTAGTGGGGCAGTTTCATTGCAGGTATGGAAAACCAGCACCAGCAGCACCTGGCAAACTGTGACCAAGTCCTGAATGTGAACCCATGTAAAATTCCCTCACTGGTGCTCTACCCACTCTTCAGGATGAGACTTTCCCTGGGATCATTTCCATGCTTTTATATGTAAGTTAAATAGTGTGACATCCAAATAAGAAAATCCAAACAGGCAGAGACATGGGTTCTGGAAGAGCCTGGGTTCTGGAAGCAGGCTGGCTACAAAAATTAATATTCTTGTAGGCAGTTTGGAAAATTTAACTTCAAATCAAGTTCATCTCTCCAAACATATGGATAAATCCTGTTCAGATGAAACAAAAAAGAAAGTGGGGGATGGAGGGGGAAGGTAGCAAATGAAAAACTGAATGCTTAAAGAGAAAAACTAATTTATTTTCTTTCCTGTCCTCTCTAGTTGAAAACTAGCCCTAGATAAACAGTTTATCATTACTCCTACTTTTGCTCCTGTTTGCTTCATTTTGATTAGCTACCTTAGAGAAAGTGGATTGTGTAGACTTTTGGGGGAACAATATGATTCAGGGATACTGTGAGGATCACACAGAACCATGTGAGCTCCCAGCATCACCAAAGGTACAAATGGTTTCAGACCTGCTCAAACACAGGGATGTCTGGCAGCCAGGGTTAAATGTACTAAATTCTAAAGGTACTGAGGAAACAATTGCTGATGTTGTTGCCCTGGTGATTATTTTTTCTTTTTTTGCTTTTTGCAAGTGTCCTTGTAAAGAGAACTTTTCATTTTGGGTTGAGAAAAATGACACATTTTATTTCAGAAAATAACTATTCCCTCCCTCCTCCACGCCCTATGCTCCCACCCCAAGTTTTACACTTAGCTCAAATTTTATTGTTATTTCTGTTGTTCTGTTGCTACCATCACTGTTTTTTTTACCAATTTGTCAGCTAACTCTAAAAAAAAAAGATCAATTTTTCACACAGCTTGACTCAGGAATATAAGTTGCTGCTGGGCTTTAACCAAACACGAGGCTCTCAATGTTCCCTTCTTGGTGCGTGCTCGGGAAGGATCTCTCCTCCACCAGCCTGTGCATCCTTTATTGCTGCTGCAACAAGGGTGACAACGTGTGTCAAGCCTGGGGGGAGCTGATCCTGGCAGCAGCCACACACTCAGCTACAGCCTGCTGTCAATTTTACCTGCCCACAACTCCTCCCTGAGGCCTGAGCCTGCCAGAGTTCACAAAAAACGGGAAAAACAGTGCTGCTTCCTTTTTTTTGTTGTTATTACTTTTTCATAAGGCAATTCAGGTGCTCACAAAACAGGTTGAGCTGGGAGAGAAGACAAATGACAAGTGATAAGGGGCCACCTGTGAAAAGAGATCTTTTTGTCTTGCTATTTGCACATACAAGTTGAATTCGTAGTTAAATGGAACAGAAAAAGGAGGAAATAAATTCTCTCTGATTTATACTTTGTGTAGGACAATTTTGGGATCTCAGATGTCAGGTGTTAAACTGGGTTTGCAAGCTATTAGGAAGACAATAGTCACACACATCCTCATGCCTGTGGGAGTGGCACACCTTCTTATTGGGAAATGCAAAGATTTTTCCTGCCTTTTACAACCCTGTCCAGAAGGGAGATATTGGCTATAAGAAATCAGGCCCTTAATTGAACCTGGTGAATATTATGTCTCTCTTGAAGATAACAAGCAAGGTGTCTCTGCAGAAAATGTCTTCGGTCATTGGTAATTTTCTGTGCCTTTGACTCTGCAATGTGTTGATGAGAAGTTTGACATCATCTCCAGGGGAAAAATTCTCAGTGATATCCTGTTCCAAGAAGCCTTAAAAAAAAAAAAAAAAAAAAGAAAAAAGAAAAAAGGAAGAAGAAATAAAAAAAGATGATTTTCTGTACAAAACATGCCTTAGCACATTAGGCATTGCAAAGATCCCAAGCCAATGTGCTGAGGCATAGCATAGCAACCGTCACCAGGGAAAATGTCAAAACTCTGTGACATACAAAAAAAGAAAAGAAAGCAGGCAACTGGGGAAAGTTCCAGCTTCCCTTACATCTCTCAGAAATTATTTAATTCCCACCTCTGGTGAATAAAATGCAGTTATACTGCATTGAATCTAACATGACAAAAAAGGGAAAAAAAATCACGTGTTTGAAAATGTAGGAAGTCATTGAAAATATTTGTAGAGAGGGAGGTAAACTTTGAAAAGGCAAAAAAGTGAAAACCCATATTTCGGTAGTGTAATGCAAAAAAATATGCTAGTTGTCTTCCATAATACATTTGCTCCCTAAATAACAAATCTTCTTTTTGCACCTCAGATCTCCGAAGAGCAAGAACCATTTGTTCTTCTTTAATGGCTACAAAGCTTAAGGCATGCATTGTTTAAAACAGATATTGGAGAGGGATTTTGTCAAACTTACAACATTTGGCGTTCTTTTAGACCTTGCTTAGGGGATGATGTGGAAAATCTCATATTTTACTTTTAAGATTGTTTTTAAACAAAGATGTACCATGACAGAATCCCATGGCAGGAATCAGCCCATATGCACATAACGTGTAAGAGCATGAGGATAGGCATCAACTGCTTAACTATGTGACCAGTTTTCTTATGAGATATTTTTTTTTTCCTTTCTTTTACTTATGATCAAGGAATTTGACTGCACTGCAGCCTTTTGTGATTTAGAGGTACCATTTCATCTCAAATGAAGAAATGAAAGAATGAAATCTTTACACCACTGCCTAAAGAGGGCCTACAGGAAAGCTGAGAGGGACTTTTAACAAGGGCGTGGATGGATAGGACAAGGGTGAATGGCATTAAATTTAAAGAGTGCAGGTTTAGATTAGATACTATGAAAAAATTCTTTAATGTGAGGGTCTTGAGGCCCTGGCACAGGTTGTCCAGAGAAGCTGTGGCTGCCACATCCCTGGAAATGTCCAAGGCCAGGTTGAATGGGACTTGGAGCAACCTGGGACAGGGAAAGGTGTTCCTGCCCACAGCAGAGAGGTTGAAACTAGATAACTTTTTGAGTTCCTTCTCACCCAAACCATTCTGTGACTCAGTGCTGTTTCTTCTTGCCAAGCCCAGTTTATTTATCCTGTAGGAACCTTGCATTATTATTTTCTAAGCAGTAATTAACAATATGACAAGCTGAGTCCAGCTTTTTACTTGGGCATAAGGGTACCCAAAGTAGATGTTTTGACCCTTTCCATTCTTCCAGCACTAAAAGATTTTAAATCTCTGAGCAATTTTTATTTTTCAACCTAGAGAAACTTTTCCATTAGCTCTGTCAAAGAAAATTGAGGACATATTGAAACACTGTTTTATATTTTTTTTCTTCATTTAGTTCTTAATTTATAATTCTTTACTTTCCTCTTGAATCATTGTGTACAGAACTTTGACACTGTTATTAACTACATTAAAAATCTTGAGGTAAAATAGTCAGAACAGGGAAGAGAGCTGACTGGGCAATTTTGAACTCTAATTTTGAAAACAAGGTTGATCTGCTGGAAACAAAGTATACAAAAAAATCTCACTTTTTAAAATCTGTAAATTTAGACTATAATTAGTTAAATAGAATGTGAAAAGAAGTGTTTATTTAGAGAATATCTTCTAACTGTAGAGTTAAAAAAATAAATGTCACATCACTTTTTGATATAGCTCTTCTTTAATAAAAACCCTACTATTTCTCCTAATATTTTTTTTAACCTTTGCATCCTCCAGATTTGCAGGAGACGTTGTATGAAATAGTTACATTTACCAAAGTTTATCTTCTGCATGTGTGTACAGTCATTAATGTTTTATAAGATTTTGTCCAATTCAGAATTGAGAAAACCTGCTAAAACATCTTAACTTGCAGTCCTCATAAATCTCTAAATGTAAGACCATTTCAAAATAAACATAGAGATTATAGTAGGGAGAAGATAAGTAAACAAGCAATCTTGCTCTGAGCCGTTCAAAATTTCTCATGTTACAGCAAATTTTTTGTCTTCTTGTTACAGTACTGATGAATGAATGGTCCCAGGAAGGCAAAATAGAGCAAGTCTGGAGCACACTAAGAAGCATATCTGGATTATTCCCTGCAACTGAAAATCATTGAGACAAATTGTGTGACTACATCTAATCAGAAACTCAATAATTTTATGGCTATTAACACCACAACCTAAATCTGTAAGGAATGGTAATCAAATATCACACTTCGAGGCATAAACTAATTGTCCAGCAGGTCAGGAAATTATGTGTTGCTTCTATGTTGCACAAATGCTTAGATGCCCTCTGAGTTTTCATCTTTTTTCCTGAAAATAAAAGGCAAAAACCGAGAACTGAATGAACGCCCATTGCTGGATGGAGCAAAGAAGAAATCCAGCTTTGTAAGGGATGAGGTAAATGGTGTATTAATATAAATCTCCTTTTCCTGGATAAGTCCACTATTTAATACATAACACCTTTCCACTGTATCATATTCCTAAATAACTTAAATTAGAGCTGTGCCTGAGAGAAATTAAAAGAGATATGAAGAATCAAGGAGTATTATTTCAGGATTGCTGGCAGAAATTTTCCTATACAAGAGACTTTTTTTCTATTCATTTCCCTTGGTGAGTAAAATCAGAGATGATGATGTGACCCCAGCTTCCAGGGTGGAACTGTTATGACAATTAATTGGGAAAAGAGAAGGACATGTCAGGACAGATCCCCATCTCTATACAGAAACATATATTGGGGGCTGTATCCAATTTTTCTTTGTTAAAAGGCAGGCACAGAAAGAAGAAAAGAAAGGAGAAAGCATCTTGCCTTAACGTGAGGATGCCTCTATTTCATTGTTTGCCTACAGGGCTGCCCTGAATCCTTGATCCCATTCCATCATAATACAAGCAGCAATCATTTTTTCTTCAAAGGACAAAGTCTGGCCACTTATTGGGAAAAAAAAAAAAAAAAAAAAAAAAAAGAAAGGAAAAGATATGCCTCTCCTAGCTCAGAAGGTCTTTACTAGGAAAAACCACCATTTGTGGGAGATTTGCAAGGACACATCTAAGTAGTGGTTATCAGGAGCTGGGAGGGTCTGTGAGAGAAAGGTCAAGTCTATACATATCCTAAGCATTTGCTACTTGCTGTTGCCAGGCAAAGGTTAGCAGGCTAAATGAACCTTATGTCTAACCCCATGTGGTATTTTTTGTGTTCTTATCTGAACTCCTGTCATGCTGAGCAGAGCAGCTCACACCTGACATTTTTCCCTTTATGGCCTTTTAAGCTACTAAGTCTGATTGGTACAGCATCCTTAGGGAGTGGGAAGATGCGGGGCAGGGGGGAGAAGGGGGCAGGCACTTGTAAGTCAGGAAAAGGATATCTCTCCCCCATAGGCTTTCAGTCATCTACACTGCTGTTCCTCTCTGTCCCTTCCCTCAGTGACTAAAATCTGACATGGCACTCTGATCCTCAGTCTTCAGGATCAGTGATTTTGGTGGATGCCCACGAAAAGTAAAAAAAAAAAAAAAAAAACCCGAAAAACAATGAGAATCTCTCTTTGTTAATGAAACATTTAAATCTTAGATTTTAATCACATGTCAGGATGCTCAAAGTTAAGGTTGCCACAGCAACACTACAATAAAGCTCTTTGTGCAGAGCAGTTAGTGAAATGCTTAGTTTAATTAAAAATTGTCTCAATTAACTGACAGTTTTCATCCCCCCAAATCCTGCTCTTCTTCTCCCTCTCTGAAATGTCATTGAAATGGGAAAGACGACAGGAACTGTGGTGGCAGAGCCAGGCAGGCAGGGCCTGAGTTTGGGTCATGGTGTCAATGACCCATGGTGTGCAATGCACATTACTTGTGCAGATCCCTAAATTCATCATGAGTTGGCGGAAACAAAAGATTTGCTAGAGTCTATGTGGGAAAAAAAACCCAAATTTTGTCCTGTTTTCTGCCTCTGCGAAGGGTCTTCTTCTAACAGAGATGTTGGGATGTTTTGGGAACACAAAATATAGAAAAGTGCAAAGAGAAAGTGGGAACAACTTCTGGGGCAGCAGCATTGTCCAGTGCTATGATCATAAATGGCAAGCTCACTGATCATCAGTGGCATCGGTCAACTGATCTGTCTCAAAAGAGAAAATAAATTGAGATGATGCTGCTGCTTCCTGCAAAATGATCCCACAGCTCTCAGCTTTTACAGGAAAAGAACCTTGGGATCCTCAAAGGGCAATTATTAGAGAAATGTCTTATTAGCATGACAAGGTGATTTTGCCTTGTGCTTTGTGCAAGGCAGGTGTCACTTCATGTCCTCTCTCCCTGTGCGGTTCCTGCTGTGCTTTGCTGCCCCTCGGTGAATCACTGGTGTCCCATGCCAGCAGCAGCAGGTTACACCTGGCTCTGTCCTGCTGCAGTTGGAGCAGCAGGACACAGTGAGTGCTGGGCCATTCAGCATCCACCTTCTCCTTTCCACTTCCCAGGCTGAGGTCAGAGCCTCCTGCTCTGTAGGCAGCAGCCAGGGCAGAGCAGCCCTTTAAAAGACCACAAGAGAAGCAGGTTTGATGTGGGCTCATGGGGAAGGAGCCGACAGAAATGAGAAGAGGCAGCCAAAGGTCATTCTGGCATGCCAGCTGTAAAAACAATGCAAGTGACATGGCAATAAAATCCAGGCTTGGGAGCAACCTCCTCCAGCTCCTAATGGTGCACTCGCTTACCCCTCCGCGCTCCCGCCCGCCGCCTGCAGAATGCCAACACGGAGAGGAAGGAAAGCAGCAGGAGGTATAAGGCAGAGAGCAGGGGTTGCACAGAGGGAGAGGAAGCTCTGTCTGGCAAAAGCCAGGGATGATGTGGGGGTGCAGCCACTGCAGGACGCAGAGATCCAGCTTTTTAAGTACATTTCAGCAGAGCACGTTTGCTCCTAAGAAATCTAATATCCTTTGGGTCAGTGCAGGCCAACTGTTAGATATAAAGAATTCATAGCACTTGCAATCCCCAGATGAACCATTTTCAATTCTTCATGTTTCTGAAAAGCCGTTGTGCCGATCTATCAGCAGTGGCTGTGCTCCATAACGAGGGCCATCTCCTGCCTTAATGCCAAAGTGTAAATATTGCATTGCAGCAAGCAGCAGTAGATAATGCATAATAATGAGCTGGGTTTGTTAGATGATGTTCTAACCAGAGCTCTTGGAAACAATGCACCAAGTTTAAAAAAACAAAACCAAAACTAAAGACAGAGACAGAGAGCAAAAAAAAAAATTGTTTCTCCAGAAAAATAAAATAGGATATAGAAGTGAAGTAATCACTTACAATCTGGAAAAATAGATAACATGGTCAGAAACATGAAGACAAGGATAAAATACTGATTCTGATTTGATTCCATTGGAGTCATCAGTATAAATTCAGTTAGACACCAGCAGAGCTCTGAACAGAGTTGAATTTTCATGCTGGATAGATGTATGTTTTTGTATAGTCACTCCTAAATAATGAGTCAGGAATTCTAGCACATGATTACACATGATGAAAAGAAATATTGTTTGAGCCAATAGTAATCAAGTGTGAGTTTCATGATTTTCATAGCTAAGTTTTCCAATTCTCATCAGTAACACATTTTTCTCTCCCTCAAAAGGCAAGGTATAGCACTGCAATGGGTGTCAATCTTCTCGCTTTGTAACCCACAAGCACTTTAGAAATCACTGAACCAGTGTTTGGCAGAGGCCAACAAAATCCCATGAATGCAGTGTGAGTTATCTGGTTCATGTATCTCCATCCAAGAATTTTAACAATGTGGGCCAAAACGAAGGGCAGTTTGCTCTCTTTCTCATGCATGATATGCTGAAGTGTCTGTGGCAGGAAACAAGCCAGTGGCCAGCGTTCAAGTTTCTCACTGCTGAGGGGATGTGATGTTTGCAGGCGCCCACACGGATCCCACCTGGCTCCCTGATGCTCCCTTGCCTATGCAGCTCTCAGAAGCTGGGATCAAGGACTGACAAGTTGCTAAATATCATCAGTTTTCATGGCAAGCAGTGGGAGCTGGTGGAATCTCTCAGGATTCAGCTCCGAAGGTGCCAGTAGTTTTACAATTCCATCCTTTAGGAAACAGGCTGAGGAAATATTTTGTACAGATCAGCACACAGACTAGGCAGCAAAACATCTCTTACTCATAGCAGGACAAGGATCTATAATGCCAGAGGCTCTGCAGGATGCATTTTCTCACAGGCTGTGATAGTGCTATTTCCAGGTGTTTATTCCTTTCTGAGGTGTCCAGGAGAACAAGTATTTGGCAGGTAGTCTGTTATTTAAAGGTTTTTCGTAACTAACTCTGCACTGAAGAAAACCCAGTTCAATCCTGGGAAAACCCAGAAAGCCCAATAGTACCTAAATCTTTGAAATATCTGTGCTAAATCTGGGATTTGTCTCATCCAAATTTGACCATCTAAGATTAGGCACCTTTACCAATCATCTAGGTTTCCTCACTAGTGCTTACAGGAATAATATATCAAAGGCAAAGGTCTAACTCTTTTTTTGACCCTATATATCTACTTTTGGCCAATAATAAATCACCCAAACACACTACAAAATTCTTCTCCACTTCATTTTAAAATCGTCTACATAGATTTTTTTTCCCAGCACAAATAAAATAGGAATACAATGGAGTATGAACACTGAGGGGATTATTTAGCATTAGCAATGAGATGAGCCCCAGTGGTAGATCATATTCCCCAGGAATTCAGTTGAGAAAAAGAAGTTTGCTTCAGAAAACAACAGAGTTCAAGCCATGACTTCAAAAGTATAATAACAAATGGGCAACATTTAATGTGAGATCTTTAAATGAATTAAACCAGGGAATAAACTGATAGTGTGCTATCAGGAAACCTGACAATGGAATCTAAGGGCTTCCTGGGTATATGGATTCAATTTTATCCAGACAAAGCAGTAAAGAAACAGGAGTGATTTAAAAAAGAATAAAAACCAAGCCCTAAAAAAGGGGCAAAATAAATCCACAGGTAACTGAACATTGTATTTCCTATTTTTCATTTCTCATGGTAAGGGAAATTTCTTTTAAGCACATATGATGGGGAAAAAGAAAGACTCATTGAGCTTGGATTCTACCACTAACCACTATGCAAGAACCCTAAAGCTTATCAGACACAACCTAGAACAGATTAGTTTTTTTTTTTAATAGTACTTTTCTTATACATTAAAAATAGTCAGCTAAAAAACAAGAAGAACATTGAAAGTCCAGACTAAATGCAATTTATAACTGGTAGTATGGACATAAAATACTACAAAATGCTTCAATTTCTATTTCCACATGAAATCAGTGTATTTTACAGACTGGACTGGAAACTAACTGGTTACTATTATCCTGACTATTGTTATTTGGTAGTATGACCTGCTAGCAGAGAAAAAAATCCCTCAACTAATTCTATGCAATGTCTGTGAGAGCTGTAAGAGTGTAAAACCCTTGAATATAGAATATCTTTTACCCAAGAGTGGCAGAGTAATTTTGTCACTGCTTTTGTCGCCCTGTGTATTTTTTATCATGTCAATCTTCAAATAACAGAGAGCAACAGCTTATAGGTTATATCTTTATCTGTACATCCCTTTGAGCTAAAACAGAATAGACTTCACCCATCCTCCTGCATCCTAAGTCAGCAGTTCACCAGCTTTGAGAGTTTACTCACCATATCAGAATTTATTTACTATCTTTGCTTTGCTAAGCAAGACACAGATTAGAAACAGAATCATTTTTGTTCCAGAATGCTTCATCAGTTAAAAACACAGAGAGATTTCAGATACAATGTGATTATGGAAAACTGTTCTTTAAATCTACTGAGAGTAACCAAGTATTTTATTTTCCAGTGTTCTCTCTGTATAGGTTATGTCAAATACCAAATCTCCCTGGAGTCTGAGTGCTTTATTTGATAGAAAAACTAGATTTTTGTTTTAATCATTGTGTCTCAAACAAAGAGAGATATCTGATGTCACAGATATAGATTTTTAAGTTATCTATGAGTACTCTTAAGTATTTCCAAATTATTATTTGTATGCCTTAATAGCACTGAAGTTTCAATTTTAGTGCCAGAAAAAAATCTTATATAAAAGAGTCTTCTGTGATTTCCACTGGTCAAAATGTAGATATTAGTAATTTGTAGCCTTTTCAACTTGTCTAAAGGCTTATTTAGGCATTTAGTTTTGTATTTAAAGTATTCTGGATTCTGTCCAGTGTCTCCTGCTGTGAGTGGAAGGCTTACATAAATTCACATATGTCTTTAAAGGAAAAAAAAAATTGCTTTGGGAATGCTAAACATCCATAGAAATTAATGAGTTCTGTTTAAAATACTGTCAAAGGTTCATCTGGGAAAATACACATCACTTGGATAACTTAAGATAAGCTTCTGTATTAGAACAGAAGACATTTCACTGCTGGATTCTAAGAAAATAATAAAGCTTTGCACTCAAAACATGTGTAGAAGCCAAGAAATTTTCAGTTTTATTATCAGATCAGCTAATGACTCCCAAGGTGGCCACAGGAGCTTAATACATCTCTCTCTTTGTTTTTATGTATATTTTTGTAGTACATTACTATCTTGAAAATGAATTAAAATGCACAGTACATTTGCTTTCTCTTGCAAATTTATCAGGGGAAAAATATCCCAATCCAAAACAAAAATTCCTCTTTTGTCAAAACCAAAATAAAAAGATAAAAAATAAAAGCAATAGTATAACATTTTATGTGAGGAATATCTTAACTTAGATTTTGAGCTTATCAGAAAAATGTCAATGATATCTGCATTTTAAGGATAAAAAATATCAGAATTAACCCTTTAATGAGAAAAAATATTAAATTAAAGCAAGAACTTTCCAGTTAATTGGTATTAGTATTTAAATACCAGAACCACTTTTAGCAGGTAACCACTTCTGAATTTCACCAAATTATTTTGTTACTTCAAATTGGTTTTACCACTCATTATTGCTCTGCCTGGGAGGAATGAAAGAAAAATTACTGCACAAATAGTCTATTAAAAAGTTATGTTTACCCAATCATAAATTATGAGTAAATTTAGTATATTTTAAAACATAAAACTGTGTGTACTAGTTAAAAGTTTTGGTGGCAATGCTGTTTAATATTTAGCATCTGCAGACACAAAAGTTGTTGCTGACAGTATGACACGCATGAAATTAATTGAATTTATAAAACAAGTCTCCACTTGTTTTAAATTGTCCTCAGAACCATTGTCCTCAGAACACCTTCTGTCAGAAAACACCCAGGTGTATAACTGATACAACCATTAATACTGGGTTGGAGCTTATATTTCTAGAAAAACTGAGCACAACTCTGTATCAAACTGCTTTTGTTGTCAATAGACCCTGGAAGCATCATGTGTCTTCCAGCCACTGCAAAAAGGAAGGCTAATAGAGAAAGAAAAAGATGTTCCTTTGCTGTCAGAGTGCATCACGCTTCTTCTCCATCCTGCAAAGTGGAACCTGTGGCTTGAGGAGCTCTGATTGTCACATTGGGCAATTGGGCAATTGGTGGTGGTTTCACAAGGCATTTGTATGAATGTCTCCAGTGAGCTGTGAGATAACAGGAGTTCATCCGTGGGCTGCTGGAGCAATTCTCGACATCAGCCAAGGGCAGAGAGTATGAAATATTTAAACTGCCTTTTTCATCTCTAGAATATCAAGGAAAGTAGCTGCGCACTCTGGAGAATGAGTACTCAGTATCTGCTGCTGCCACCTGATGAGCCTGGTATCACTAGATCTTTTACATTTACTGAAATTGTTGCTTACACAGTGTGATTTCCTTTGCCACCCTCTAACACAGAGCATTTTATTAACAGTTTGTGGATTTTTCAGTATACCAGGATCTCAATATTTCAGATCCCTGTTTTATGATATTATGTCTTGCATAGAAAAGTTCCCAAGGTGAATATTAAAATATGCAATGATACATGGGAAAAGTAAAGAAAGCTGAATGCCAATGCACTCTTCTTATTAAATTCAATATTCAGACGTCCTGCTTCTGTCTCCTAAAGAAAATGCAGAAGAGATGTGAAAGTTGGTTGGGCAATGGGCCTTTGAAAGGCAATATTTGACATTTTGCTCAGAAGTGTCCATCTTGGCATTCAGAATTCCAGCTGAAGTGTTCACAACTCCTTTAGGGTCACACAAGATATCTAAGTAGTATCAGGCTCACTACAGTGTTATGTTGATACCAGAACAAATATTTTGAAAATCAAGGTGTTTTAGTGATGATGTAGAAACTTCTGTCAATGACACATTCTTTCCTCTTTTTGAGCTGTAGTTTGATTAGGTCTCTAACTGAATGATAATTGTTCTGACTTCCATAAATGAAATGGTTTGTACATCTGACCTGATCTGGAATCATTTTTTCCAGGAGGAAACAGCTGATGGATCTTCTTGTGTTAGCTGAAATATAGAAACAATCTCTTCTAAACTGTCCATTACTGAGAAAGGATCAAAGCAGAAGAAAACATTCATAGGTGAGCAACACCAAGGCTCTGACTTGACCAGAGTGCCTGATTGTTGTGGTTTAATTCCATCTGGCAACTCAGACCCACACAGACACTCTGGTGAGATGGGGAGAGAATCTAAAGTATGAAAGTGAGAAAATCCATGCATGGATTTAGAAAAATCTCCAGAGGTAATGCAAAAGCCACCCACAAGCAAAGCAAAGCAACCTGGAGAGTTATTGTAGGTTTCCTGCACCCTGTTCTGAGCCTCTGATCACAAAACCTCTCAAAAATATATATTTCATTGGTATGTCTAGATCAAATGAACTGGATAACACAGGAAAAGTAACACTTAGGAATCTGAGCAAGGGCTGGGTAAAATGTGTGTGAAGAAAGGATATTGCTCAATGATTTAGAATTCATGTATTATGATAGAACAGCATGATCACTCAACAAGGCAAGAAAAAACAGATTTTTATAGCCAAAACAACACCACCCATAAAATTCTGACGTATCAATTTAACATTGTTATTTGCTTCTGCTCTGGATTTTGGGGCTGATGCTGTTTATGCATTTCCAAAAACATCCTGAATTAATGTTCAGTGTTTACTGAGCCCATTGGATTTCCTGATATAATTTGCATTCATTCATAGCAGTAGAGGCCTTGGGAGAGCCAGTACCAAAGAATTAAACAGTGAAACAAATGCCTTGATCTGTTAAAAAATAGGGTCTCCTTCATCTGTGAAAAGAAGCAAAACCAAATAAGTCACATTTTTCTTTATTCCATTAATAAATAAAACAATGTAACTCCAGTTAAGGAGGATATGTTAATGGCAGCACTTACTAATTATTTGACAATTTTCCATTATGAAATCTTCAGCATCACCATGCTGGTTACTAAGGGCTTCTGAAGCCAAATATCCAGCAAAAAAGGATGCATTTGTAACATTAAAAGGTGCATTGGCTATTCTGAGACCCAAGCCTATCCCAGAAAGAAACCTTTTTTGGTAACCTTTTTTATAACTTTGGAGAGGTCATTTAATCTGCTTGTGCCTGTTTTTTGTCTAGTAAATGTCTTGTTTGCAGATGAGATTGTAGCAGGAAAGATTGGGAGCTGTTATATAAACTCATATCTATACAGCAGATGTTAGAACTGACCAATTCTGCCTGTTAGGGTCTTTTTCTTCTACAAATAAATAGTGAACCTTGACCTAGTAGCATTCACCCTAAAATTCCAACAGAAAAGAAATTAATAAACATTTATATATAACACTTCACATTGCCCTTGTGTGAGCTGCATTCCATCTGAGAGTACGAGCAGTGTTGCAAACCTTACATGGGCAGAGAGAGGTTCCAGAAATCCTCACACAATGAAGCTGCATGCTAACATCCCACACCAAATTTCTCTATGATGGACCAGAGTGAATTTTCAGAAATATCTGAATATTTATGAGGCCATGTCATCAATTCACCGTGTGCACTGAAGTCACTGAAAGCCATAACCTGATTAGGATAAACTGAGGGTTGCCTTGTTGTAAGAGCACAGTTTCCATCACCAGAATGCTGGAGATACCTCACAATTCTATTTTGGAATCTCTAAATTATATCCTGGACTAGGTCTTGGACCAAAGTCTTCACCAAGAAAAAAAATTACAAAATACCTATAATAGTTTATATCCCTTAATATAAAGTTTGAATAAGTGTTTCATATTTTCTGAGCACCTTTCCTAGTTAAGTGACAGCTGGATGTGGTGCTATTAGATGGCATTGCAAAGCAACTTCCTACTTTCCTTCAATGAAAATAAAATCTTTGTAAGGTAAACAGCTTCTGAATGCATGAGATAATAGTTTAACAGTGGTGCACAAGTCAGGTAAATAATGAAAGACATTTTCAAATGTATTAGAAAATATTGAGAAAATAATAAAATTAATTTTTCAGTCAATGTTATGGTACATATCTCTGTAGGGATTTGTACTACAAAAGTATCTGACAGCCTCTAGAGTAACCATATTTTTTAGTGTTAAATTATTAATGGCTTTTATGCCTGAGGCCTTATGGAATACTACATTTTTCCTTTTATCCAAGGATCTTGTAATGATTCACAAAAGTTAAAGTTCAGAATATCCTGTGGAGAAACAACTTGTACAGTATCCTTGTACTGTATACAACCACAGACATAGACCCAGCACTCACTCAAATTAACTTGATTTTTTACTCTTTGTGCTTTGACTTAAATCTTAAACTCTCAGTTCCTGTAATTTGTGGAGGAAGCTCTAGGAAAAAAACAAGACGCAGAATCTCAGAGTCTAAATAATTTCCAATTGCCTCTTCCATCATCTGGCATCTTTTCTTTAGGACCCAAGAAGTTAATCAACAAATCCCCTTTTCCAGCTCTGTACCAAGTTGGAAAATCATTGAAGTAGGGCTTCTCCTGAGATGTCTTTGTGTTTAAACATATGGACACTGCCTTTAATATAAACTACTAAATAGATGGGAAACCTGTGCTATGTTTTAAATCATGATGCACTTTTCAATGACTAGGTCAGTGGTAACAGAAATTTCAAGTAGCATTCATAGGAGGTTTATGAGTCACCCTTAATCTCTGTTAAAAATGGGATGGGTAATATGTCCCAGAATGGAGCAGAAATCCCAAATTGTAGTTTACAGCAGTGAGCCTGGCCATCCCACTCTTTAGAGATAGATGAAACCACCCATTTCTCTCAAGTCCTCAGTAAATTTGTGCCAACTTTTGGGAGCTGCTCATGTCACTTGCACATAGCAACTCTCCTGGTGATTGAAATGAGATTTTCGAGCTTAAAAATAAGCAGATATCCATTTTATGTAAGGCTTAAACTGAAGTGAGCTTGTCTGAGCTACTAGGAGTCTGTAGCAGAAACGGTCCCAATATGTTTCAGCTACCAGGTTGGTTTCTCTGTTTCCCTTTCTTTTTCTGTTTGAGAAACCCAAATGAAAGTGCCAGCCTGCAGTGCTGTCTGAGCAGACCTAGGGAAGCAGAACATCAGTTTTATATGCATATGTTCCAGGCTTACCAGCATCTTGCCCTCAGCTTTTTCTCTTGTACAATGAGCGTGATCAAAAATACAGACACCAAGCAAAACAAAAATCCACAAAGCCCTGCCACACAGCATTGTGGAAGGAGCCTTTCTGAACAGATGAAAGTGGAGATGCAGCATCTCTGCTGCTTTTCAACAGAGAGGCTTCACTGCTGATCTGGACAGCTGCATTGGGAATTGCATCTGTAATAATACCATCAAGCAGAGTGGAGCTATTTTTAAAAGAACTACCTGCAGGCCAAAGGGTAGCCCCTAAGAGGAAAAATAATCGTCTCTGCCCTCTTTATATTTAAGCCTGTATAGCACTGTCATGGCCTGATAGTACCAGCCAGAACTCATTGAACATAAGCAAAGGGAAGTGAAAAATAAATACAAGGAAAAGATAGGAATGCATCAGAAGGACATATGTCCCTGGTTCTAGAGTTATACTTGGCATGGTTGAAGCAAAGCCCATCATAAAAAAAGATGGATGTGAAGCTTCTCTCCATTGGCATACCTGCAAAATTAGAAAACATGAATTCCAAAGACAAACCTTTCTATGAAGGCTTTAGTTTGAATGCCAAATAAAGAGCCTGCTGCCTAATTTTTCAGCTGGCAACCCAGTCCCCCAAAATACTTCTTATTTTGAAAATCTCCAAAAGATGCAAAAGTTACAAAAATATAGGAGTCATCTCATACATCTAAGATGTGGACTTCTGCATCATGGATGTCCAAATAAAGAAAAAAATGAATCTTACCTCCAATGCCTATTTCATGGTGTAGCTGCAGAGGTCAGAGCAGAAAGAAGCAGGGATTCTGTGGTAGTATCCGTGCTTGCCCAAAGGTAAAAGGAACACAGTAGAGAGCTATAGAACTTTGTAGGAAAAGGAGGAAATTGCTTCACTTGATCTGTGATCACAATTTGGTAGGTGATAAAAAGATGCAGGAAGATCCCCTAACTTTGAAATCATCCCAAATTTTGAAGCATCCCAAACTTTCTGAGTAAGCACAGCACAGACACATTGTTAACATGAGTTTTAGCAAACACTTGCAGTTTGCACTGTACTTCTTTAAAGAATGATTTGAAATGCTTACTAAGTTCAACCTGGATAGATTAAATAGATTTTTTAAAGATAAGTCGAAATCCTGAACCCACTCCCAATGGCAATCTCAGATGACAATAAAGCAATTTCTTTGTGCAAGTGGTCCATTACAATTGTATGCTTAATATAAAATTCTAGTCATTGCTAGAACTGCTATTGCATAGCACTGCTATGCTGCTTTATTTTCACAGCTTGGCATTTTGCATTAGTTAACTGCTACAAAGAAAGGACAGTGTGTTTTGAATAGACATAAAGAATTAATACACGTTTGCTTCCAAACTATTTTCTACAGTTACAAAATAATATTGACTGCAGCCTCACAATCACTCACAATTCCTTTGAACTTACTAGTTAAAGTGCTATTTAATAGACTGATAATTTACAGGCATTGCCCTAGAAAGAGGCAGAGTAGACTCCTGATGTTAAATATTGAAGCTTTTGTTCTTCTACTGCCTTTACAATGGCTGCAGGCACAGACAGATCCCTCAAAGAAAATTTGTCACTTAAATAGTTAAAGCAATAAATGCAACCTCAAAGAATTACGAAGGTAGCAAGCCAAAAGTGAGTTCCAAAACACCAACTGTAAGGAGAAGAATAAGAGGATAATTTCTTAGCCAATTAATATCTACTTAGCAGCTTATGCCCTGGTGGGCACATGTAACCCTATTTAATGTTAATGAAAGTTATGTGCATGCTGCAGAGAAGGCTAAACCCCTTAAAAGGGGTTGTTCAAATGCTTCCAACAGATACAGGTCAAAGATTAATCATTCAATTTGGCTTTCTCTGCATTACAAAAAAAATGATATTCACAACAATACACAGTATTAAACTGCAAAAGCTAGCTACAAGTATTGTTCTTACTATATTTTTTTCAAGTTTTCAAGCTGTCAGTGCCATTTCATTTCCTGAGTAAGAGGAAAAAATGCCAGATTACTGCAATGAAGTGTTTGAGGTTACTTGCACAAGTGTAAAGAGAGCTTGAAGTCAAATATTCAGCTGTCATTAAGCATGATTTTGATTTTTGCACTGGTTAAGTAAACAGAAAAAAGTGAAGCTGGAACAGAGGGTCCAAAGACTTCAGTGATGCATAAGCAATAACAGATTTGTTCTGTTTTGCTGGATTTGACTAGCTCTACCATCTTGATACAGAGTTAAATAAATGGAAATAGTGCTTATGTTTGAGCATCCATGGCCTAATCACCACAACAGGCACCAACATAAACCCATTAAAGCACACTTCACTAGATTTTATTTCCATTCACGAATGTAAATCTTATTTTCTCCATTCAGATGTAACCAGAAACTGTACAAAAGCGACAGGAATAAAGGGCTCACTTTTTTGGTGGTCTTTATCTCACATTGTCTTGTATGGACTTGATGTTGAAATGCCACTGAATTGTAGATAACCAAGGCTGAAGACAATCAAGGCCTTGTATTTCTATTTTCACTAGGCATAAATGTCTTCAGCAAAATTCAAGGAGGAAAAAAATAGTATTTATTAATCATATTCTAATGGAAATGCCTTCTTTTGTTCAGATTAATTATACTTTGAAATTATTGTGTTGAGGATAAGAAAAATCCAGCTAGGTAGTTGAAATGATGGGGAAACATATGGATTTCACTTAAGATTTGATTCAGTTGCCTAAAACCAGGCATTCAACGTCATTTGAAATGCCCTGGGGTATCCAAAACATCTGTTCAGGCCTGGAAGGTACAATGCATGATCCATGGGAGAACCATACACATTCAGAAGGATGCTAGTTTCCACAAAAGCTGAAATGGGAGAAGGTATCTGTGTTTGAAACCAAGCAGAACCCTCAGACACCTGTATTTTGGGGGGGTGCACTTGCTATACACAGCTGTCTGCACAGCTGTTGTAAGTCTGAGAACTTTTAAAGCCACTGAAGATCTATGGTGTGACCTGTCTACTCACACATGGGCACCAAGTGAGGTTTGAAATGCCCAAATTATTCTTGTGTATGTCCAGCTGGACACAGGTTTTCCTCGTGTTTATGGCATAGCTGCCCAGACTAAGCTAATGTTCTAGAGCTCATAACAAATTCCCTTAGGAATGGCATTAGCAGTCTGGAGTATCTCCATGGGTGGAATCTGTAATCAACACAACTAAGGATGGCTTTGAAAACCAATAATTTCAGTCAACCTACATGTGGTCATTTATGACCAACCATTCCCCTTCCCACCCCCCACCAAAAAACAGCCAACAAAACAAACAAAAACCAAAATTTCCCATCACAGCTGACACCCCAAAACACCTTAAACACTAGAATACCTTTAAACATCCAATTCAACATTTTTTTCCTCTCATTCAAATTAAGCAAATTAAATTAAGTGCATCCCTCTCCTGGGTGCACAAGCAATGCCCATCTGAAGACCCAAAAGTCTTAATTTGGTACTTCTAGAATTTTGTGGCTTACTTTTGCCAGTTACTCACCCATCAAAGACATCATGTCAAAACCCAGATTACATTATCTGAGGATCTCAAAAAGCAGCCCTACATCAATAATAACTCTGGCTTGGTAAGATTAAGAACTTTACAGCCCTGTAGAAATGACTCTTTCTTGCTCACTTGCTGTGGTCTATAACATAGTTAGAGCTGGAATGGACATGGGGTGAAAACTGAGCTTTTGGTTGGTAGGATTGATGGTGGGATTGGGATTTTTGTTTCCCTGAGAGGAAAAATGGCAATCTTAAAAAGTAACTTTTGGGATAAAATTCATATTGATTTAATTATAGGATTTAGGAGGTCTTTACCTTCAGAATTTTTTGACAAATGTTACCTAAATGAAAATGTTTTGCCAAGCAACAAGGTTTGATATTGTAATTGTTCTGTTAAAAAAAAGACACCTACTTGTCAGCCAAATCTTTAAGGACAGTATTGTACTGTATTTTGTCTCCAGGCCAACCCATATTTACAACTAGGAAATATAGTTTTGTTCTTAATGAAAAACAATTACCCTGAAAAAAAGGGAAATGTTAAGATAGGATAGAAAAGGAGTCCTAAAATCTACCACATCATTATTGTGATTTGCTTCAAGTCATTTGGTTTTTAGATGTATTTTTATTGCCATGATTCCTTAAAACCTGCATCATATTTCTATGTCTTTACTTTGCTCTTCTCATTTAATGTAAAATTAACTCCAGCTAGACTGCTGAGCTTCTGACTAATACTCTCAAACCAGCTCCAGTTTTACATTTCAGAATCTCTATCAGCTGTGCAAAACACTGTCTCCTGAGGGAAGGCAACAGTTGGCATTTTTAAAACCCAGAAGCAAAGTGTTTGAGTTTGATGAGGCTATAAACTCCCTGACTGATGTTCCGTGCTCAGCAGGAGAACAGGGATGAGGAACAAAAGAGTCTCCAAGGAAAGGGTCTGCTCTCTGTCCAGACCCACTAAATCCTTTGCTGCTTCCTGAGGTTGCAAACAAGGCTGCTGATTACAGGCAGTTTTATCACAAAGTCTTTATTACTCTTCCTGACAGTTTGAGATAATTTATCAGTGAGATCTAATACTTTAAACATTTTTGGCAAGTTCTGTTCTTGAAAACACTGCAAGAAAGAGTTGAGGCTGACAACACAGTATTCCACAAGGACAAGCAGCTCTTTAATAAGTCTAATATTTCTCTATAGAATATCCCATCAGTGATATTTCAGTAATGAAGCATTATTTGGCAGATTCAAAGGACTGCAGGATAACATAGCATGGCTGGAAACAAGCTTTCAAACCTTAGGAGGTCAAAATGACTACATCTTTTTAATGGGTAGGCATGGAGCAAGGCAATGACCTAAGTGCTGTGAGAAATAAAGAAACATTCTGTCATTGCTGCCTTTCTGATTAACTCCCTGGCTTTCTCCTGTGATTACTGGAGATTTTCCAGTCAAGGAACACCTTCTGCCTGACACTGATACTTGCTGCTTATGTGACATGAGAGAATGTAGGAAGTTGTCATCTGCTCTCCGAGGGTAAAAAAAGTGGGGAATGCTTTTTTCTTCAAATCCATAACACAAGTGTTGCTATACAGGACTAGGTTTATGCTTTTGGCCAAGCAAGAGGAAAATAGGGAAAAAGAAATTTTGCTGCTGTTTGCAGTGGTTAAGAATTTAATGTGAAGTGCAGTTTAATGTAAGTATTTGTACTTTCATACAATTCTGAAGTTCTTTGTCAGTCTACAGAAAAACGAACCCTTTCTGTGAGACTTTCAGGATTGTACAACATTGTAAAATGACAGAAATGTTTCCACGGGTGTTAATTTCCAGAGATTGTAGCTATCCTCCCCAAAGCCACCTGATGCTTTACAAGTAAAGCAGTATAAAGTATTTATTCAGTCTGTTAAAATTTCTATTTTATTTGGCTATTTCACCTGTGCTGTGCCACAGTTGTTTCCTTAAATGTGCTCTTTTAAATAAGCCAATATTAATTGGCACAGTGTAAGATGGTTCACACCTGGGTTGCACTCAGGTGACTTGGAAACACATTTTGAAACAGGGAGGGCTAAATATTCTTTTTTTTTTTTTTTTTTTTTTTTGCAACACAGTTTGGCATCTTTTTAGCAGAAATGTCAGACAGTGGAGATCTTCATGTAACCTCTTTGGTGAGTGAGTACTCAAGGTTTCCTCTGTGCTTGTCTGTGGTGTGATTCATCAGAGTACCACAGAGTTACTCAGACTTTTAGCTCAGGAGGTCTTGGGTCAGGCATCAGGTTGGCGGGTCAGGCAACAGAACAGCTGAGCTCACTTACAGCCTTGTTGCTTGAATCAGAAAGGTGACAATTGGCAAAAATACTCCAGGTCTTATTCAGACAGTAGAATCCCAGAAGAATTGGATCTCTTTCTCTCTTCCCTTTCACCCTATCCCTTTATCCAAAACCCACTCTTGTGTCCTTATACAGTAGTTCAGGGATTAACATACCAATTTCCATGCCAAGTGTGTAATTTGCTAATAAATCTTTGTGAGTTTTTGTGAACACTCTTTTGTTGCTCTTTTTTAACTTGAGCCTTTCTGAATCTTTGATACTACCTTCCCCTTAAGGGTGGAATATCACAGACAGACACAAGTTGCAGTCCTGGGTTGTTCTCTAGTCTGGTCTGTACAGCCAGCCTATCAGCTTTCTTGTTTCTTGTTTGGCATAAGCTGGAAGTGAATTAGAAATGTCTGCAACAAAACTCTTCTGGGCAGGCTAACACCCGGGCTACACACATTTCCACCAAAAATCCAGGAGGGATGCAAATTTCCTCCTTATGCACGATGAAACAGAGGGCAGAGCTATTTCTGTCTCACCATCAGGAGGGAGTAGATTGTTGATATTGGAATAATCCAATTTAACACACAACCAAGCACAAATAATCACCCATCTCCTGAAGGATATGAGTCTTGTGAGAGAGGGGATATAGAGCATGGAAGGAGACACATCATGACAATATTTTATATATATATATATATATTACCTCACAGAAGCAGCAGTTTCAAAGTCTGACTGTGCTGGAGGAACAATTTAACCAGGACTAAAACATAATGGTGAGAACATAAGAACAGCCACACAGAGGCAGAGGGACAATATAACCCCCTGAATCTTGTCTCTGACAACATCACAGAGCACATGTTTAGGGAGGCATATGCATGGAAGCCAAGATGCAGTGACCCATCTGTGGAAATTTCAAATCAGGGAATTCTGGGGAAAAGAAGATATTTTTGTAGTCAACAGATTCCATGGATTTTTATTCTATGGATTTACAGGTCAATATTCGAACCCATGCATATTCATTTGCCATCTCCAGTGCCCAGAAACATGGAATTCACAGATTTGCTCAAAACCCTCTCACACACTGTGTAAAACAGAAGGATCTGTTTCTGTTTTGTGTGACTGCTTCACAGTGTCAATACGATCATTGCTTCACTGGAGGAGACACCTAGCAGTCAATCCCTATTTACTTTACATTTAACAGTTCATCCTCTGACATAGAGGGTAGATTTCTATCATACCGCTTTCAGTCTTTCTCTATTTTTTTTCAACATTCAGTCCTTTTAAAATATTTTTCAGCATTAAAGGTTCTTAGTCTGTTTAGCTGTTCCTCACACAGAAACAATGTAACATCTTTGATTCAATCTTCGTTAATTTTTTCTTGTCCCATTTTACTTCTGGTATGTCTTATCTGAAAAGAAGAATTGTGCTCATCAAGGTATTGGCATATAATAGTTTAGTAAAGAATAACAAAATTGTCTACATTGTCTTCTACTTTTTTTTCTAATAATTTTCCAAAATGCCTTTCCTTTTTAACCCCTCCTAAACACTGATTAGATGTTTTCAGCTAAGTATTGATTGTAAACTCAGGATCCAAATTCTGTGAGTACAAGTCAGTTTATCATTGTATGTGTAAAGTTCACCATTTTGTCTCACCAGTGCATTTCTTTGTGTTTATCAAGACTGAATTAAATTTTCATTCATCATTTATGGTTATTCTGTAGTTTCCCATTATCCTGGTTAACCTGAAGATCCCGAATAATACAAGTGACCAACTACCTCCACTGTCACATGCAGTCATATCAAGAACACATCTGTTGAATAGAGGCAGTCCCAGTGTAGCCTGGATGAGACATTTCTAATTCTTTTCTTACCTATTCTGAAAGAACAAAACATGAGAAACAATGCTGTCTGTCAAGCAGCTCTTCATATTTCCTACAACCAAATTGGGATAGATTTGTTTTGTAAACTCTATGACATATTTGGAAAGTTCTATTGACATTTAAAGGTCCAAATAATTTCTTCTGCTATTAAATGGTTTTGATTTCTTTTGAAGTATCCAGGCAGTGCTGACTAAACTGCCTTTCCAAAACTGCCTCCAAAGTACTTACAGAGCAATCACTCTAGCAAGGAAGGGACAATAGTCTGGGAACAAGATTACATGCTTCATGTCTGTGTCTGGCCATTTTATGGCAAAAATAACAGGAACAACACAATTAAGAGGTAATTAGCCCAGCAGGACAGTTATTGCCACAAAGGTGTACGGGGAGTTGGCAATCTGAGAAAGGCCAAGATAGTCTCTAGAAATGGATATATACTTTGCCTATTTAGATCACAAGCTCTTCTGGGCTCACAGAAGGTCAAGTACAATGACCTCTTTGGGGGCCTTTGAGTGCTAAAGTAAAAAAAAATACAAACATATTTAATGATAAATATAATGACAAAGGTGATCCCCAGAGAGGAATCTGAGCTAGGTGAGGAGGATATTTTCTTGCAGGGGCCATGAACTTGGTGCAGACATAATAGACTAAGCTTCAAGAGCTCATAATACCATTAAAGGAACATTTGATTATGAATTATAATGTTTAGCCTTGTTTAAAAACAGCAGCAGTCTTTATCCTTTGGGCACAATTTGTAGGTATATATACTTGCGTTTACTCCTAAACTGTTAGTTTATTAGGTTAATTGGACAGCAGAAGATATGAAAGTTCTGCTGTTTTATATTCCAAGTTTGGTATCTTGACCTTGGGCATTGAGCTTGGTTTTTTCCTGTCCCATGCCAGTGTGTAGAAGCAGTGTGAGCACTAACCCCTGGAAACAACCATCCTCAGATTGTGACAAGAGGGGCAGTTAATCACAGACAGAAAGCCCACATTTCAGTGCACCTTTGAACACAGACAGCTCTATCCCCCTGACTTTCTTGGAACTCCTCAAACTGGGCGCCTTTGTGTTTGGTAGTTTGCAGATTCTTTTGCTTCTTTTCTGCCAAGGTTTGGATTAAATTGTGACATGGTATTTCTTGTTCAGACTCAGATGTTTATTAGTTCTTATCTACGTTACAGTCTCACAAAGCATGAGCTCTGTAGCACCTCCCTCTAACAAACTAAAAATGGAGTCGTATCTCTCTTTCTCTACAAGACGTTATAAGGATAAAATGTCCAATTAAGAAATGACACCTAAATTGTTTTTACTTTTAACCCAATAACCAACCACCTGTGCCTGCAACGTGGACTTTTTTATCCAATTACACAAAACCACCCAAAGCCATGGAGAAGAAGGTGGAGAAGAAGGTGAAGAAGAAGGACCAGCCTCCTCCCTAAAACCTCCATCTTGCTATATATATATTAGTATATTCTAAAACCTTAAACTCTGAGTTTCCCACCCTGTGATATCACACACTTCTATTCAAACTACACACCCATAACCCCAGTTGTATCATTCAATTTTGGAAGCCTTCTCCACAGCCTCAGGTCAAATGCAGTTTTCTCTTGGGGGTCAGTGCCTGTCAGCACAGAAAGTCTCAAATTCTTAGCAGCCAGAGTTCCAGCAGTAGTCCACGGGGTCAGTGGTGTGGGAACAACTGGTTTGGAAGCAGCGACCTGGCCCAAGTCCTGTGGCAGAACTGACTTCCCACGTCAGCCCTTGCACTCAAAGGATTCAGCGTGGAAAAAAAAGCCCGCTGAAAGCTGTGTCTCCTTCCAAACTCTACACCTGCAATGGAGACAAGCAGCTCTGCACCAGGTTAATAGCAATAACCTCAGGGAGCAGTTATGCTCTCATTTCAAACACTTGAAAGAGGAACAAAAAAGCTATGAAGTTGCTGTTGAAGTACAATTAAGATGGTGTTTTTCAAGTGCAGGGTAACCTTAAGCTGGAGAAGCAAGAGAGTTAAAATGGAAGCACTTATAAAGCAGTAAAAGCTCCTCTGCATGAGGCACTCTGCGTGCACAAAATTACAGGATTAGAAACCTTTCAACCAATCCAGTGCCTCTCTAGACAGAGGTTTGTAAAGGACTTTTAAAATGTTTTTCTATGAAAAAGGAGAATGTGTGTAAGTGGCCAGAAGGGTGGTTTGGCTCAAGGTAGCAGAAATCCTGACCACCACCTTTTGAAGCTTTACTTGAACTTGTTTAAACTTACATTAAAATCATTGAAGCTTGTGGCTCCAGCATATAATGATTTTTTTCTTAGACCAGATAAATCTTGAGAACTGCTTGCAAGCAATTTATATCTACAATCCATTTGTTGCCACCAGAAAAACTGGGAAAGAAAATGTCTTTTGGTGAAAAAGTCAATTCCAAAACAGAAACCTCATGTGTTCCCACTTTCAAACTCTGGGCTCCACTGAGGGAAACAAGTTCTCAGTGAAGCTTTCAGGATCATGTTTTAAATTCCTGTACAGTGCTGGGGGAGGAATACATTTCTATACAGATATAAACTACAATGGATTTTGACTTTAGGAGAGCGTTTGGGAGCATAGTATATTTTTTGAGTTCAAATCTGAAAAGTCCCAGGTTATTTTTGGCAAATGATTTAAAAAATATAAAGCTCTTCCCATAGCTTTAATTCATTACACTCAACAGAGCTGTCTATTACTCTTCATTAACTAATAAGGAATCCTTGAATGAATACCTTTGTTTGAAATAGCTAAATTTTGGACAATTTTAGGTAGGTCAGATTGATCCCTCTGGAAATAATACATGACATTTTAAGAATACATGGCATATCTAAATTAAATAAAAATATTCTCATTCTATTATTTCAGCATGTTGAGCATGGAAAATATAGCAAATCTTTTTGTTGTTATTTTTTTTTTCTGCAACAAATAAGAAATGCACATACCAAGCAGGATTAAAATACATAAGTGGTTTGGGCCAATTACTAGATGAATTTAGGAAAACTGTCAATAGCACTGCAAAGAAATCAGTAATATTTCTTACATATAGCTATTTTCCTTTCTGAGGCGTTCTCAGTCCAGTTTGAATCTGAACATTTTTAAATGTACAGAATCATGCACAAGTTTTGTCCAAGGTAACCTATGACCTGTAAGTTTTAAATAATTACTAGACTGATATAAATATTCCAGGTCAATTGCTTAAGTATCTAAAGTATCAATCCTTAACTGAAAGTACAACAATGTCAGATTTGATAGAATTATGGTCAATTCAGATTAAGAAGTGTGAGAAACACTTTGCCAAAATGGTTTGAATTCATGCATTTGTGACTATAGATGTGAAGTAGTAAATAATATACATAACAACAGATAACATGGGAATCTAACAAATCTTTTGAAGTGTGTTCAGTGGGGAATCATCATCACCTTTGAGAATACAAAGCTGAGTTCTCCATGCTGACATGAAAAATTAAACTGCTAGAGCCACTGTAGAATCCTGGAAGGAAGCTCTGGAAAAGGAAACTCTTTTTATCTCATGAGCTACAGGAATGGCAAGTGATTTCATGACAGTGTAATCAAGAAAGAAAAGGCTGGGTAGCTTTGGAATAGGAAACTAATAACACAGCAGCAACAATTAACCAGTCAAATATATTATTGCATCTTAGAGCTCTGTGTTCAGGTATTGCAACTTTCTTTGCAGATACTATAAATTGCACCAATGTAACTTACTTTCCTCAGTATGGAAGTAAACCAGTGAAATGTGATGATATGTGGTATAAAGATATCAGATCAAATGATCCCGTAGAATCATAGAATCACAGAATGTGCTGAGTTGGAAGGGAGCCATCAGGATCATCGAGTTCAACTCCTGGACACCCCAAGAATCACTCCATGCATCTGAAAGCATTGTCCAAAATGTTCTTGAACTCTGTCAGGCTTGGTGCTGTGACCACATCCCAGGGGAGCCTGTTCCCACTCATCCAGACATGATGGATGTGAATGAATTGTGTCTAATGACTGATTAAAGCCATATTCAATGGGGAATACAGACTTGAATAGCAGAGGAAACCCAGCAGAGATTCTCAGTGAGTTACACTTGCTTATCTGAGACTTGAGTCAAACATTTCCACCCAGGCTGCTTCTTGGTTGTTGAGGAGTTTGTGAGGATGGATACAGTACAGAAAAAAAAATCCAAAAACTGTAAATTAAAGTCATCAGCGATGTTGGATCTCAAAAGCTCAAAGGCTTCCAGAGAGTTTCATATATCATCTCTCATTTATTTTGCTATCCTCATTGTCCCCTGCAAAACTTGAGTTCTGGAAGTGTTGAGATTTTTGAAGTTGGCCTCAAAAGTGAGACTTTAGTGTTGGGGCCAGAGAAAATCCACAAAAGTCAGTCAGGCCAGAAAGCCTGGAGGTTAGATAGGTTGACATGTTATTTGGACAGGAAACATCTTGCTGTAAGGAGCTCCTGCTTGCTTTATATTTTCAGAGTTGTCATCAGAATCAAAACAGCTTGAAGCAGCTCTTATGACTCATTTTCAGTGTGGAACAAAGCCATAAGTTAAGCACCACATGCTATGAGTATAACACATAACAGACCCATGAACTACATGGAAAAGTTTTACCCAGTTTTCAAGTGTCAATCTAGTTTTCCTTAAGCCTAAGGCCCTGTGACACCTTGACATCTGTAATCAGGTTCATTTCTACCCTTACCAACCATTACAAGCTGTCACTCTTCAGCTTCTCCATTTACTATTCCACTACTATAGATTTAATCCGCAGTTTTCTATGCACTAAATTTAAGACCCAGCAGTTTTCATGTATTATTCACTTCCACTTGCTATACTTACTAAACAGTATATGCTCATTTGAGTTAATAAATCACCATTCACTTTCCTCCTTGCGTTTCCCAGAACAGAGTTATTACTCAATCTACCTCTACCGACAGAAGCTTCAGAGCTTTCACAGATTTCTCTCTATTCATGGATCTATTTATCATGTACCTGTCTTAAATATTAGCAAAGTAAGCTTGCTGGAAAGGCTTAAGCTGTAATCTGTTGGAGGTGTGTGTGAAGGCCTACATATATCTGACCCAAAAACCAGGTGAAATCTCTCCCTATTGGTTGTGTGACACTCACCCCACTTTGGATGATCTCGAAGTTATTAATATGCTCATCAAAGAAGAAGAGAAAGTAAATTATCTTTCTTGCGTGTCTCTTACAGATAAAGAAGAGACCAAAGTCTGAAGTCCTTATCAATGTTGAATATGTTTTTGCTCTCATGTCCTCAGGAGGACATTGCTGGAGATGGTGACTGGGGTTTTGCCTTTTCTGTGCCTCTGAAAGGATGTGCTCCTTCAATTGACTCCTTCAATTCCTCTTAGCATGGCGTGGGGCTGTGGGTTGGTGTTGGAAGGTCAGAGGTGGGTGCAGCCAGGTCCAAGCACCTGCTGCTGTGGCTTCAGTCAGCAAAAAGTTGCTGTTTCTGTAATCAAAGCTGAGCTGCCAGTATCAAAGTGAAAAAATTCATTCCACCAGAGTTTTGCTGTGTGGTTCACTTCTTCAGGTCTGACCCTCATGCCTATTTCCTATGTCAAGTATTTTTCTTTTGTCTTTATTAGAACACGTCCTGTCCTGTTGCAACCATTTTGCTGCATCACACTGTTTATTTGGCATAATGTGACTTTTTAAAATTTAATCATGTAATCACCCTTGTGTCATCAAAAAAAATACTATCAGTGTCACATGAATCTTTGTAGAAAGATATTGGACATAACACCATTCATGAAATGTTTCCTCATTATCCTAATCAAACTGAGGCTTTGAAAAATGAAAAAAAAACTAATCAGAAAGTTTCAAATCCTTCTTTAGAACACAAAGAATTTAATTTTTTATGATACTATTACCTTGGACTTTTATAATATTTTTTCAAATTATAACACTGGCTTTTGACAGATTTAAAGAGTGACAAATTCAGTTGATTGACAATTCAAACTGTTGACCTTTCACTCCTAAAAAATCTGTTTCATTAGTAGGACAAAACCCCCTGAATAGAACCCTTTTAAGCAACAGGAAGAAAATAATTCTTCTAATTCTCAGTTTGAAAGGAAATACTGACAACTATGTGGACTGTGACACTACCATGAGAACATATTTTCAAGCACAGCTTGTTGGAATGATCAAATCATTTAGGACCAGTTCATCAAAGTGCCTCATGTGCACCCTGGATTAGAGACATTCAGATAATAAATTGTTTGAGAAACAGGAATGCATTTTCTCAGAGGGGGAAAGTCATAATAGTTACCTTTGTCTAAGAAAGGACATCATCTGGACAACTTTTGGGACTATGTTCCAAGCATTTTGGACCTTTTGGGACTATGGTCCTTCAGGAACTATGAAGTCAGGTAGTTTTGCTAGGGCAGTTGTTTTGGATAAACCCTCAGAGTTCCCATTTCACATCTGTGAAGTGGGGATAATACAACATTGCCCTCCTTCAAAATGGCATCATGATATACATTGTCAGATTGTGAGATCTGTGCCACTCCTGAGGTATTTGGGACCTGAGCCAGATAAGCAGCTTCATTGACTTCCAAAATGATAATGATAAAAACAGAAGCACATTTTGGATTAATCTGATGCAGAACACTCAAGGAACCATGCCCTGTCATGATACTTGCACTGTCAAAACTTGGAGCATTTGAAGGTGTGCAGTCCATCAATCATGGGGGAGATGTGGCAATTATTAACAGCAGCTAATGAGAAGAAAACATGGTATTTTCATTCAATTATAGAATTCAGCAAGATTTCAGAAATTTAGAAATGGAATTTTCCCACTTAGAAAAAATCAATATAAACTTTTTCCTTTGAAGAACATGACTTTAGGAATATTCAGCATTAACATGACAGTACTTTGTGCAGTAATGAAAAATAAACTTATATTTTTCTTTATTTTTTACCCTTCCAAATGCCAAAACCTGCAAAGATGTAAAACTATGAAAAGTAGATATTAATTTATGACTTTATATCTGCTAATGCATAAATAGGTAACTACCAGAAAAGGAGGACTAATTACCCTATTTTCACCATCTAAAATAAAGATGCATGTTTTAGGTTTCATGTAGCTGCTGGAAAAGTAGTTGGGACAGTCACATCATCCTAACACAGCTAAAATAGGGCAGATAAGTCCCCATCTGAGGAGGTTACACAGAAATAAGGTGTGTCTACAGATATGAATCCAAAATAAAGAACTGTGACACTCTAAAGGTGTCATCAACCAAAAATTTCTACTATTAAAAGACCTTATTTCCTCTTTCTAAGGACTGATGATAAATGCTGACCAAAGACCGAAGCAAAGTCCCTTTTTTCTTATAACATTAGCTTTGTTCATCAAGAGTGGCAGGACTGTGGGAAATGGATTTGTAAGAAGACTTCCCACCCCACTACCAATATATGTTCAATGCAAACCCTGTGTGTTCACACTCCAAGCCTAAGGAACCCATATTCAGCTGCAGAGCCAAACAGCTCTGTCTCAGTTCTAGCACAAAACTGAGAACAAGATGTGGGTGCTTGCTTGCAATGGATTGACAAAGATACAAAAGAATTCTCTTTTTCACACTATTTCTACAAAACTTATGTATATGTATATATGCATACAGTTCCAGGTAGGCTGAAACTACTCTTTTACCGGCCTGGGTTATTTTCAACTTTCAACTGCAATCCTGCAAGTAAAATTTAAGCGCAACCTAAATGAATTCTCCAGGGAATGGTGAACCTGGTGTGTCCAAGTGTGGACTTGTGAACTGTCCAAACCAGACTTATCAATGGAAAGCAAAGAGAAAGGCAAAAAAATTGGAATGTGCCATATGTAAGGACTCAGTAGAACCAGTCTTTCAAGGTTTACCAGCACTGTTGGCATTTGCAGTGAAGCTCCCTGCTATGTTCTGGACCATTTCTGAGTGGTGACAGAATTTGACATCTGTGCCTATTTATTATCTGCAGTTTCTTTGTGTTCAACTTCAGCCCTTGTAGCAAGGTGATATTTTGGAACCAGTGCTTCCATTAACTCAAATCAAGTAGCACCTTATTTCTGAAGTAGCCATATCTATTTTAATAGAGATATTTAATGGCACAGCACCCTCCTCGGTAAAAATGACAGTGATAGAGTAAAATCTTCTTTCTGCACTATATAACTTAGAAAAAGAAGACAGGAATAGGCCATAAAAGCAGGATTCATGGAAGCTTTATCTAGTTTATCACCAAAGAAGGTGGCAGGAGTGAGCCATCATATGTTTCTAAAGAATATTTTAAAGTAGGAATGAAATAGCAGTTATTGGTAAAAAACAGGTAAGCCTTTCAGCCTTGCTAAATATTAAACCATAAATACTAATACTTAAAAAAAACATCTAGGAAGACAATAAAGAGTTCCTTCAAAGTAAGGAAAAAAAGAACTGTTTGATTTTTTGGCCAATCCTTATTCTTTATGACACAAGCAAAAAATACAGCATTTGCTGAGACCTTAATAGAATGAATTGTAATGTTTCATTTTTTAGGCAATAAAAGAAGTCATGCCTCACCGTTAGGAAACAAAAGCCCAAACCAGCACAACACACAAAATTTTTGGCTGAATTTCTGAAAATAGCATTACATCTACAGCTTGTGGGTGGATAGTCTACTATCTCATAAACTTTGTTTAAAGTTGGTGGTGTGGCTGGGGCTTCCATGATTTACACTTTCCTATGTGAATTCTCCAGTGCCTAAATATAAGTTATATTGCTGTCAGTTGGTGCTCCTTTGTCAGTCACTGACTTCCCTATGTCAGACCTTCATTACCTGGTGACCATTATCCCATCTTTAAATTTAGCTGAAATGGGCCAAAAAATTTAAAAATAAGCAGGGTGGAGTGCAGGTAAGAGAGACAGCTAGAAAAATACAGAGTTTTACATAAATACTGAGCACAGTTCTTTCTCTTCAGAGTCTGAGTTATGTGCTTGAGAGAAAGATTTAGAGCACTGATGCTGAAGAGTGATCAGCTCCCCTATTTACTTGGTGATCCTAGAAGCCTGAATATCTTGTAGAGATAACAGACAGAAGTAGGATGGCACTGAACAGAAATTCAGGGTATTTACATCAATTATCCAGAATAAGAAGGAAAAATACTATCCCTTCTGTGGCACTCATTGTCACAAAGGCTTCAAACCTCATCCTCTGTATATCTTGCAGCTTCTTCATCAAATAAAGCATGTCTTAAACTATAATGTGTTTAGTACACAGTCATAATTAATTTCTTGATTAACATCCAGCATTACAGAATTTCAAGGAGAGTTGCTTTAAAAAAACAGTATCTGATTAAGTAAGTAGCCCAAAGTCACCATTCTGGAGGAGCTAGATCTTTAATTGTCAGGAGGATCAACTGTGTATTTATTAATAGGTTGGTCTGGAAATGCTAAAGCTAGCACTGCCTCATTTCTGACTGTATTTTTTTTTTTTACCATAAATAAAACTAAATATAATAGCCAAGACCACTGTGGTAACATGAACTGTAAGGTTTTAAACTCAGCACCTCTGTAAATTTACCTTTAAAAATGAAAAAGATTGATGAAAAGGTATCAGGTAGAAATGAGAATTTGGCTGCTGTAGATCAGACCAATATGATTTGACACATTGAATCAATATAGACTTACATCAGGACATTTTTTAAAAATAATTTTTGCTTTTCCTGACTTGTGATTTTAATCTTTTCTTAGTCTATAATTTATTAGATTAAGCAGAGGAAGTAGTATCTCTTCCAAGAGATCAAAAAACATTTATTCAAAAATGTCCAGTGAAACTGATAGTTAAAAATCGGGTACTGATTATCTAAAGAAAATCTCACTATGCAAGGGTACCTGTACCTTGCATACAGATCATGTATGAACCCTCAGAGTTGTGAAAAAATCTTGACAGACAATTGCTCATTAAAATCTGATAATTGTAATCAGGGTTCTTTGACTCCCTCTAATTGGTAACAACAGAACTAAAAGAATCTGTGATTTTGGCATTCTGTCTTTCTAATGCATCTCATAAGAATTAGAAAGCAGTATCTAGAAAAAAAACCCTGCTTTATTAGTTATAGGATTTAAAAGACATCAATTAACTTCTTTACTCCCCTCTTCTTTCCTATAAAAGACAAGGCAATTTGTTTCCTTGATGTGTGAGCCGTCATCAAATCTAAATTCACAGCAAGAACACTTCTGAGATAGCCCAAACTTATCATAAGGTTAATGAACCATTGCACCAGTCCGACCTAAGCCATTTGTCAATGAATAAAATTGCTCATCTGCTATTGTGGCACACAATTTGTAATAAAACTGCCAAAATAAGAACTTATTTATGTTTCTTTTTAGCACAGATTGCTCCTTCACATTGTAAAATGTGTGTATAATAGGTCGGTAATGTAAGGAGGGTTTCTTATTTTCCAGTAGAAGCCATATATTCTGTGTGAACCAGTTTTTGATTTTTGGAACAGAGGTGTTCTGTGGGAGCAGACTTGGACCTTTCATATTTCAAGTAATTTCTGCTGTGAGGTCTATTAAGACAGTTTAATACAGGATTGTGTATGGATTGTGCTACCCAGAACCTCTCAGGGAAAATCAGGGCTGAAAAAATAATCATAGCAGGTCACTATCACCATGTTCTCATGTTAGTCTGTTATTTTTGCCTTTATTTAGTTAGTTATTATACACCATAACCACAAATTAAACTGGCTGCCATGTATCAAAGTTTGAAGGTGCCATGCTTGGAACAGTCAACAAAGGAAAACTGCTGATAAATAACCAGAGAGAAGCAATGAAATAAATAACCAGAGAGAAGAGAGGAGTAGTGAAATAAAATGTGTGATGGTTTCTGTTAGGCAGAAAGAAATGATACAGCAGCTGAGCCATGGATGCTGAGGGTGTGTGTGTGAGCACGCAGTCTGGGACACAAGTGGTTCAGAAACTGGATAATGATAATTTCATCCACAGGAATTGCTGCCCCCTTCAGTCACAGGTGAACGAGTCCTGGAAGTTTGGACAGAGGATAGAAGCAAACCAAAGAATTTGTCTTAGACCTCTGGGCCAGTAAAGGTGAAAAATGAGGAAATGTGTAAGACACTGGCTGTGGCGTTCACTTTCAGATTGGCTCACCTGAAGTTGGAGAAAACCTTAGGAGATTCTGCAAAATGTTTCCTGTCTCCTACAGAGTTTTGTTGCAAACAGAACAGCACCCAGAGGGCTGCTTATTTCTCCCCAAGTGATCAGAGCTGCAACACAAGAGCCCATCAGATGCTGTGTGTGCTGTGGCCCACCCTGTGAATAGGGCAGTGAGTGTGCCCATGGAATTCCAAGGTTAAATTATATTTCCTCACTTGATGTGAAAAGCTTCCTGTGCCATAATGTCCATAAAATAACTATCCATAAAAAGGATATTCTGCATTATTTTTATCTGTCTCTAAAACGACAAACACTGTGAGGAAGCAGCAGAAGATCTTTAAGAGATTAGAAATAGCCCTGTACTGTTCCAACAAAGACCATTATGTGTAGGACAGTGTTTCTGTTTACTGTCTACACACAACTGTTTGTTTCTATGGCTCACCATTAAATGCTCAGTCATGGGTGTAATTTGTAGCAGAATATGGGATGTAGAAACTTCCCAAAAAAAGAGTTATCTTTTAGGCTTACAGCATTCCCTTGTACTCACACTTCTTGCTTAAAGTTTTTGCTTAAAATATCAATTTCCAGTTCTGAAGATTATCAGTGATATTTTTCAATTCAAGATAAGTTAAATGCATTGGGTACTTCTGCTCCTAAAACCTACAACAGCCTCAAGGTTCTTGTGACAACCAAGAAGACAAAAACTGAATACTTGCACAAAGTTTCTTTGTTTTTCTTCCCCAACAGTTTTTCCATTCCTTCAGAGCGCCCAAATGCAATTTTGATTTATTTCTTTCCTCTGGGCTCAAAATCAGTCACTTACAAAAATAGGATACATCACCTAAAACTTCTTCAAAGATGTTGCTGACTGTATATTTGTCAGAGAAGAAAAAAATTACAAAATTAAGGATATAGAGGCATTAAAAATATAAAGGAATTATGTTCAACACAAACAAAGAAAATTCAGCAGTAAAAAAATTAAAAAGGACGGTTGTTGAATTCTGATTGCTATAGCACAGATACATGCAGTTTTAAAAATCTGTTCTTTATTGTTATGTAGCATTGTGTAAGAATATGTCTACTATTGTAAATCATGGAGAATCTCTAGCAACTGATGTTAAATATTTGTGTTAATCTTCTTTATCATTAAAAAAAATACTCATTTTCATCCTGACACTTCAACATGTATCAGTGGACCCTGTAGTATCAGATTTTAAGAAGAATCTCTAAAAAAAGCATTACTTGTGCTTACTTGTCCTTAATGACTGGGGTCAAATTTATCCTTTGAAAATCTTATTTATAACAGAAAGACAGTGATCAGCTGGGATCTTTCATAGTAAGTCTTGCAAAGAAAATTGGATGGGGTAAGGAAGCATTTTCTATTCTGAGGAACAGAGCTGTGCTTAAAATAGGATCTTTTAAAGCATTCTTCAGGAGCTAGCCAGCCAATTCAGCTGTGGATGAGGGGTTCACTTTCAAACCTCTTTGAAAACCCCAGAGTTAATTATCAGTGCTTGTAAAACTCTTTGAACCTTCCAGATGCTTAAAAAAAAAAGAAAAAAAAAAAAAAAAGGATAAGTGCCATGATAGTTTGTGTTAAACACAGCTTGTAAATTATATAAATCACACTTAAAATCCCTGAATACATTGATCCTGTTCTGGGAGTTTTCCCTGTAGGACATGCATAAACAGATTTAGTTACAACTCTGGCTGTATAACATCGTCTTACTGAGCAGATCACTGAGAACTACAAAGCAAGAGAGACTCTGAGCTGACCCTGAGGTAAACATCTGAGGGTTTCACCTCACTTTCAGCATTGTGTTTAAAACACACAAATGATATGTTGCATTTAAGTTTCTCTGGTAAAGCTAAATGATTGTACTTAGAGGTCATTTAGCTACTAATAATTCATTATTTATCTAATACAAGATTGAGGAGAAAAGGACAGTCCCACATTACTCTTCTTTCTGAAGTCAGAAATACCACAGGTAGCTGATGATCTCTCTAAAGGGTCTACAAGAGTCTAACAAATAATATCGAGTTAAAACTCACATGATCAGGACAAAAGAGAAAAGAGTTTACAGAAATAGATTATTTCAAGGTATTGTTGCCCTTTAACTCAGTTTAAAAAATATATTACTTTAAAATATCACATAAGTGAGCAATTTTACAGTCCTTTTCTGACACCTTGGTTGCTACAAGGAGTATTTATTTGGTAGTGTTTTGAAGGTGTTGGGATGCTTAAACAGCATTATTTTTTTGCTTTATCAGTGCTGCAAGGATGCTAACATTGTCATTTGTATGCAGTGCCATAAAAATCACTGCAGATGAACCATAGTACAGATAAGTAAAAAAAAAATCTTTATAATCAGTGTTAAAAAACCAGTAAAAGGCTATAAAGGTTCCACTTATGTTAGATAAATTCTAGCTATAGTAGGAAAGCCACCAGGTTCTCCGAGCTTTGTTTTCAAGAAGATCATGTAGCCAAAGTGCAAAGGAGAGAGGCACAGGAAGATGGTTACAAAGAAAGTGACTGGCTGAAGCAATCTCTCTTCACACCCTGTCCAAGACCTCAATTAGTATCACTCTTCTGGAGCTATCTTTGCTTTGAATCAAAATACAGAAAAAAACTCTCACTGTAAGAAGTGAAAAGAAGCAAAAAAAAATTCACTGCAGAGGTGTTTTCTTTGAAAGCAAACTTACTTGATTTAAACACTTTTTCTGTTTTTTTCATAAGCCAGACTGGGTTGAAAAAAATGAACCTATTTGGGACATAAAGCAATAACCGAGCTTTGATCATCACTTAAACTAAAACATGATATTTAACAAATAATGTCTCTTTCCTATGCAAAGGCAGCATTTAGTTAATATTTTTTAGCACCATTTAAGGTATTTTCTTTCTGAAACCTATAGAGCTCTTGTGCTGAATTCCAACTGAGGGCTTCTTCCACAGCAATCACTCTTTATTTTAAATATGCTCCCCTCAATATTCTCATGGTACAATTTCCATACTGCCTGCAGTTATATTCTAGAAAACCACTCCACAGATTTTTATGTCTGGGGGCTAAAAGGCTTTTGGATGGTGGCTCATTCTTGCATTTGTATGTACACTATGCACGTAGCGAAAGAGCCATTTGAGCTTCTGTGACTTGTCATTTGTAGCAGTACTGGCTTCTGGGTATAAAAGACTCAGAATTACAAAGGTTTGCAGTAGAATGTTACTTAGCAAGTACCTTCACTTTAGTACCCAGCACTAAATATAGGGAACGCTAGTGGTAAAGTGAGGCCTTTCTCCAGGGAGAGATTGCTGTTAAAAAATGTATTAAGATGCCATGGCTAAGCGTTTCCTAGAAAGGAAATTTATTTTTGCTGACTGCATGATTGTAGTTCTTTGTGGCTCAGCTTGTGGATGTTCAAATTTGCCATGCATTCACAAATACGGTATGAGCCCCTGACCTGCCTTTCCTGCAGAAATTTCAGTTTAAATACATGTGACCAGTGACCAGTGTGTCCTAGTGGTCAAGAAGGCCAATGGGATTCTGGGGTGCATTGGAAAAAAAATTGCCAGCAGGTTCAGGGATGTTATCCTGCCCCTCTACTCAGCCCTGGTGAGGCCACACCTGGAGTGCTGTGTGCAGTCCTGGGCACCTCAGGACGAGAGAGACAAGGAGCTCCTGGAGAGGGTTCAGTGTAAGTCAGCAAAGATGATGAAGGGAGGAAAGTCTTAGGGAGCTGAGCCTGCTCAGCAAGAGAGGACTGAGGGAACCTCATCAGTGTCAGTGTCTGCAGGGAGGTGTCAGAGGATGGATTAAGCTCTGCTCAGTGGTGTCATGGATTAGAACAGGAAGCAACGGGCAGAAACTGATGCCCGGGAAGTTCCACTTCACAAGGAAAACACAAGGAAACACTTTGTGTGTGACTGAGTACTGGAAGAGAATGTCCAGAGAGGGTGTGAGGTCTCCCTCTCTGGAGATATTCTAGAACTGTCTGGACACAATCCTGCGCCTTGTGCTTTAGGACAACTCTACATGACCTCGGAGGTTGGACCAGATGACCCATTGTGGTCCCTTTCACCTTAATCCATTCTGTGACAGTGAATTCTGCAAGTTACCTACCACAAGTGTACTACCTGAATTATTTTTTTCTTGAATTTTATGTACTTAATTGCAGACAATTATTAAAATGATAACAATTAGTTGAAGGATCAGACTTTTGCAATCCCCTTTTGGTCCTAAAATTGGGTGATACAATAATGAGAGATAGAGTTTGTCCTTCCTATTACTTAAATTTGGAGAAATGTTTGAATTGAAGAAAAATTGTCAGTGTTCAGGTCATGAATGGACTGAAGTCCTTCTCAAGGAAAATGTGCCCATATCACCAATTCATATTCTTATCTTTTTCACTTAGGTTTCTTAGTGTAGTTTTCTCTGGGCATCTCTGGGCATCCAGCCTGTACACATAGTATTTCTTCAGAACTTTGTGTCACTACAAAGGCACACTTAGATAAGTGCAAATTGGATAAATTGATACAGCATAATAATAAACCATCATAAATTAAACAGCGACAACCACAAAAAAGGAAATAGTGTGCTTACATTAGAATAAGATTCACTTATTGTATTTACAAATAACCTACCACTCCTCTCTTAAACCTTAGTTACTCCCCCTGTTATAGGAAATTCTGGGAGTCTCGTTACTGAAACATTTATACAGTGGCAAATTGTTTACAGGCTCTAACTCCATTCCATTCAGCATAAACACAACAGGGGAGAAATCCTGGCTCTGTTGCAGTCAGGGAAGAGGATGTGGGAATTTCAGCACCCTGCAGTCCAGAATCATTTTGCTGACTTCACTGTAGCAATATTTCACACAGTAATGTTTGCAAATGAAGGTAAGTTTTTTGAGTTATGCTGGAAAATGAGGCAACTAAAATGTTTTAAATCACTCTGGTAAAAATTCTTGGTGTTGAAAATAAGTGTTTACCTAGTAATCAGGGGAGGTAAGTACAAAGTTACAGAGTGTGTAGAAAATATTCTAGTAGAAACAATAACCAGAAATTATAATATCTAAATTATTAATAACTAAATTATTCCCTAAGTTAGTTATCATTGACTATACTGATAATTTAAAAGTGTAAAACACAATGGTGTTAATATTTTTTCCCACCAAAAATTTATAATCTAAATCTAGAAACAGAGTAATACTTGAATAGTAACTGAGGAACTGTGTGTATTTCTGGGTCACCTTGGTCACTGCTGTATTTAGCTCAGTTATCTCCTATGGACTGCCTGTCTAGGTTAAGTGAAGCTTGTGAAAGAATGGGAATGTTCATAAATGTCTGAGTTATTCCCCCACTTTGTAAATACTTTGTGGCCAGATAATTTTCTTTTCAAGGTCTTTTATAATTTCAATCTGGAAAGTATTTGTACACAAGGCTGAGTTTTCCTGATGTTCCACAAGACCAAACTACACTTTACTCTCTGATATGTTGCACTGGCCAAGACTTGATTTATTTATCTTTTCTTAAAAACTATCAGTACCAATATATGATTGCTTCTAGCAGCATGGAAAAGTATTTCTTCAACTTGAAGAGAGAGTAAATATAACCAGATTCTTTATCTCAACTCTAGTGCTGTTTTAATACTGCAACATTGGTGCCTGTCATGTTGGAGTAGTAAAAAGCCAGCCTGAGCAGAGCCTGTCTGGTTTTCTGTTCCAGTTGCAGGACTGCAGATGTTAATAAATTAACTTGGAAGTCAGTTCTCAACCATTTCCAGATTTCTCCTGAAGGAACTAGCAGGTAATACTGGACACTGGTGGAACAAAACAGGGCTGGTGAGAGCAGTAAAATAATGTAATTTGTGACCTGCCATATGAATTAGATAGAAGAGGCTTGTGCAGCCCAATATCCTTCTGCCTTTCCATGCATTTCCCTCATCTTTAAGAGGCTTTGCTAGTAGTCAGGTAGCCACCAGAAAATGAGGCCAGCAGATAGTGAGTACCTCAACTTTCTCCATGGCTCAGGGAAGCAGATCTCCTATTTCCTTCTGAAGAGGATCTACATTTTCTCTAGTCTTCCTTTTTATCACCACCATACCTAAAGAAGCTTTTATTTTTTTTCCCTTGACATCCCCGGTCAGATTTTATTTTATACAGGCTTTAGCTTTCCTAACCTGATCCCTCACTGCCTTAACAATTTTGAGTTTTGACAGAAAGCCAAAGTATTTCAATATACAAGTTGCTCATTTGTGAACATCTAATAGATATTTTTATCGGTAAAATCTAATTCTTTGTGGCCTTTAGGTTTTATACAGTTCTCCTGATTATTTCTTATGAAACTAACTTCAGAGATGTGGAGTTTTCATGCTGAGATGTAAAAAGAATAGCCACTGATGAAGGGTATACTGCAAACAATACTTTTGCCTTATTGGTATTTTATTGCTCACCTGTGTTTATAGAGATTTTTCTGCTTTTCTTCTGAAGTAGTTTGCAAAAGGTCTTACTGTATTGCTCGTTGAGCTAATGGGCTTGCTTAATCATCATGGTTTGGAGAACAACAAAGAAAATTGCATGTGTCCCAATTTATACTGCAAATGGAACAACTGTCTTCTGTAAGTATAAAAGGATCATTTCTTTTAAAGAATAAAGCCCTTTGAAACCAATTAATAGTTGACCTACATAGTAATGCACATATCTCCATGTTTTTCGCTTTTTTTTTTTTTTGGAAGTCATTTTCCAAAAAAAAAGAAAATGAGTAAATAAGTATGTGTGATCATCCACTTCTACAACAAAGATTTCAAGGTTAAATATTCAAACATTTTTTGCACCATTTCTATAAAATTAAGAAGTGCATTTTATCTTTTTAACCTGCTAAAACAGTAGCTGAAGAAAATAGGCTGCAATAAATCTTTCTGTACTAACAGTTTCCTTGGTGTCTTTGCGCAGTTTACAATGGCCAGCAAGAACTTGAAAACACACAAACTGATTCTTTCATTCCAAAGATCCAAATCCCCAAAACATTTGTCTAGCTGGAAGCATTTTCAGTCTGTGATTCTTCAGCACATAGGCAGGGGAGTTATATGGAGGCTCATGGGGAGCGGCACTGCGCCTGCACAACATTTTGTTTGTTGCAACATCCTTATATCATTACCATCCTTGCTTATAACTCCTGATGTGTGTCATTGCTATTCTTGCTTACAACTCCTGATGTGAGAAAAGAAACTTGGAAATATGAATTATGGATTTAATAAAAACATAGTATGTATACTGGGACAGAAGCACTGTGTTAAAGGGATAGCAATTGAGCTGGCTGGTTTAGTGGCTGCAAAATCAAGGAAACCACAACAACAGGGGGCTAACATTTTATTGTAAATGGAGAGATTTTGGCCAACAGGTGTGCTCTGTATGGGTAATTAAAAGAAAGCTCTCTCAGTCTACTCCAAAATGTGAGGGTTTGTGTTGATCTCACCTTGTAAACAACTGCTACTCCTGAGCTGATCATAACAGACTGTACTCATGCTAGAGAAGACTCTTCCTGAAGGTTTCTTTTTTTTAATTAGGAAGGTAAATAAGTGCTAAAATGTTGAAACTAGGCTTTAGCACTCACATGATAAGGAAAGCAGATTGATGAACAAAAGTATCTGTACTCTTTACAGAGATTAAAAGTCTCAAGCATAATGAGGAAAATTAAAGACTGAACCAAATGTTACTCTTCAAAGCACTACACAGGAGAAAGAGTACAGAATAATAGTGGCACATTCCTGTGTTGGACAGGAATAGAGACTAGAAACTGAAAGTAAAATTCAAAACATCAGAGTCATGAAGTTCTGTGGCATTTGTCCAATATGAAAAGAGGAGGACAGCACTTCCATTACTTTCAAAACTGAGCTTATTGCATTTACAGATGAGATTACATACTTGCCAGAACTGGCAGGTAACTAACCCCAGTGATCTAGTCCTATATACCAATAAGAAAAAACAAAAGTGCTTCTGTTTTCCACTAACAGTCCTTTGATCCAAAATTTATCTCCCTCTGCCTGTTGACCCCTGATTGGGTCTGATGAATGTTTTTGGTACTAAATCACATCACCATTTTCACAGTATCTTTGTACTGCTTTCAAGCACCTGTTAGATGAGTGTGACTCAAAAAATAAACATGTTACACAGATCAGAGATGTACTGATGAATGTAATTAAGAATGCATCTCCATTCAGAAGGGGAAGGAAATTTATGCATTGGCATTAGAGGGTGAACAACCAAATCATTATTTTCAGCATTGTATGTACAGATATGAAAAATGATACAGCCCTTGTACAAGATAATCCCTAAGTACTTAAATGGGACTGTACAAATCCTTACTCTTTGTTCTGCCCATTTGTAGACAGGTGACTACCCACAGAATAAACCAGTGATTTCTCCTCAGCTTTCCTCTTGTCCTACTGATAACATTCTTTGTTCAGTAAATAGAGCCATGTTTTACAATTAGACTGCAGACTTCCCTCAATTTCAAAGGGGTGCAGCACTGCCATATTTGTATTTGCATTACATCGCCTTCAAACACAATTTTTGAATCACTGCGCCCTGAGCTTAGTTTCACTTTGAACCATTGTCTCCTCATTTACCCTTCCTAATATCTGTAAATTATTCTTTTGGCATTTTGTGCTACATGAAACCGTTACTCAATATCAGTGATTTCTACCTGACCCAACTGCTTTGGCAGACATTTACTGCTCCGTCTCTTTATGACTGTATTCTACACTGGATAATTATTAAAATTAAATAATAGCATTTTCCATTGATATAGCAACTACAGGATGCCTATACATGATTTCATCTGTATCAGCTGCAGAGGTAAAATGTAATAATTATTTCACAGACTACAGCAATGCTTTTTAATAGTTCAGGGCATCTGCTTTCAACCTGCAGACTGTTGTACTGACTGAAAGAAAGTGCTTACGTAGCCAATGGAAATTAAATAAAATTTCAGTGAATACTAAACCTGCTCTGTGAGGAAGAAATAAAGGATCTCTGAAGGCCGAACTGTTCTAAAAATTCCATTTAAATTTCTTCCAGAAACCTGTGCCACCAGTAGAAATATGCTTCATAATACCTTTCTTTGCCAGCATGAATTCCTGTATGCCAAGACAAAGTAATTTTGGATTATCTCTCTAAAATTTCTTCCAAAAGTAAGGATCAGCTAGAAGATTTTTTTAAAAAACAACAGAGAGAAGCTTTTACACTCTTGTCCTGTGCAATAGCTGGTTTATAATTAAAGTTTGTGCCACATAAACCATTGAAACATATGTGTAAATCATTAAATGCTGCAAGTTTAATACTGCAAACTCCTACCTCCTTCAAAACTAAGATGTCATCCCATGTCACATAGTCTCCACTCTTCCATTCTGAGGTGATTCATGGGGAAGTAAGGAAGTGATAGGATGGACACAGAGATTCTTCATCCAAGATAGTCCAGGACACAGAATTTGTCACGCTTGTTTTAGACTCACCATTCCAAGAGGGAAGGATCACAACACAGTGTTTACTTGATTTTGGAGATCTGACCTCCTTTTTACAACTTCCCATTTCCCTCTGTTTGCAAACCTAGGAAAACATTAAAGTATGTCTTTCCAGCAGCAAGTGACAAAAAACCTCTATAGGGCCTATGTTCAAACTATTAGTGCTCTTACAACTTGCCCTTCTTCAAAATCAATCAGGGAAAGAGCTGCTGCTGAACACATCGAATCTGGTGCATTTCAATAAAAACCACCAAGGCCTTCAAGTGCAGATGAGATATTTTGATGCATGTTTCCTTAAAAATGTGAGGGGCTTGAAAATCTCAGAGGGAAAAACCAGCATCATGTGTTGTGGCTGTTGCTATAGTAACTATACTTTTTGCTTTTATTCAATAACAGTGTGAACTAGCTCTAAAGCCTGTGCAGCAACATGACCTACTGAAGACTAAATTACTAGGGTTCTACATACTTATACACACCTTCTTTTTCCTTATGTTTTACCAAAGAATAAGTGGATTTTAGCATAAAACTAAAGATCCTGATCAGTTGAATTCTTTGTACTACTTGCTGTGCCTCTCACTTTGTAGTTCATAAAAATAAGAGGGAGGCAGTTGTGGAAAACTAGGGGGTCTTCACCAATCCAAAAGATTATTTTCTTTCTTTTTCTTTCTTTTCTTTGTTTTTTTTTTTTTTTTAATAAGTAGGAAAAGCTTCATTTTCCAGCATATCAAAATTCTCGTGCATTCAGTTGTATTTTGCATCAAGATTTAAAAAATTATCCTGACTGAAGCACTGCAAGATGCATAATGACATTTTCTCAAATGTTGACTAGCAAACCATTTTTTAATTAATATTTGTCTCACAGTAACACATATAATCTCCACTTGATACTGGTTCCATTGAAGACTGGGCACACACAGAGAAAAGAAGAGCTTGTAGAAAAAACCTGCATTGCATAACTTGGAAACTTTTTTTTATCTGCTGATCTTTCAGAAGCTAGAGGAAAGGAGGAGAATGGCAGTGCAGCAACTGAGATACAGGTGTTCACTTAAACATAAAACTTAAAAGCCCAAATATCTTATGTATTCTACGTAAAAGGATAAGTAGCTCAGATTTTGTCAGCAAGGACTTTCCAGGGATTCCAAGAACTTTGTTTCCATTTCTCCAACACATTTTTAAGACAACAAATGAGTACAGATGGGTAATCAAATCTCTCTCTGGGGGAGGAATTGAGCAGGAAGCAGCTTCTGATGATGACATGGTTAGTGAGACAGGTTTGAATCCCAAATTCCTGTAATATGTATTTTCGTCCCAGAGCTGACAAAAAACAAAAAAAAACAAAAAAAAAACAAAAAACAAAAAACAAAAAACAAAAAACAAAAAACAAAAACAAAAACAAACAAAAAAAAAGCCCACTCAGAAATGGTTTTCATTTCCTTCCTGCAAAACCATTCCTGGAGCCATTCAAAACCATTCCATCTCTCACACCTCTGAAAAATTTGATGTGCATCTGTTGAGCTGCTCCAGTCACGCCAGGACTACAGTAAATTTTCCCATATAAACCATCATAACACAGAATCTTGGCTTATTGAACATTATTTATGACTATATCATCAAGAACTCAGGGTTCTAATACTCAAATCCTCCATATTTCCAAGCCTGGTTCCCTCAGACATCAGTGTTCCAATTATCTAGTAGATTTCTAAAAGATTTCTAAATATTTTAAGTTTTTTGCTCAAAACAGTTTTTAAAAGAAAATATGCAGAAAGTGAGTACTGAAGGAAGAGCAGACATTCTGTTTAGAAGAGAGCACAGAATCAGCTTGGTCACCTGTAGATTTCCCAACCAGAAAATCACAGCCCTTCAAAGGCAATTTGAACACAGATGTATGTACAAGGTACTGTCAAAGTAATTTACATGACTACATTTCCTCTGCTTTAATCAATTACATTGTTTTCTGCATTAAGAAAAATACATTTTTCCTTACTGTTTTCCAATAATTCCTTGATTTAAGGCTCTCATTGCTTCTGCTCTCTTTGATTTGAATTCAGACAGTGTTGGGAAAAGCAGAGTCTGCTAGCTGGTTTGTGCAGAAGGCACAGTCAAGAATGAAGGTGTAAAATGTAAAGTTGTGTCCCAGTGGTTTGCCTACCTTGATGCAACAGCTTATAAGATGATTTGTTAGAGGCAGAATGCTTTACATAAACTATTTCTCCTCCTCAGAACACCATTATAGTTTCTCTTCTCTCTATTTTCCACATGCCACTTTCACCACGGCAGAATCCGAGCACCTTCCCATGGTGCACGAGAGAATATGAGCAACATCTGTTGCAGGTGGTTTGCTCTTTATCTCATCTTCTCCCCAGAGAGAGCTCTGTGTGTAGTGGATAGGAATATAAATAATAGATTATTCCTCACTTAGTCAAACCAGGGGAGGGAAAAAAAAAAAAGGTTTTACAGAGACTGAAATTTGTTTTGTTGTTTTTCCTAAGTGAATTGTTAAAAGGAAAGTCAGTGGCATATGAAACTTTCTATTCAGCTTCAGGTGAAATGTTTTGGTTTTGAAGAATAGACAAAAGAAAAGGGAAATGAGAAGTTAGATTCATAAAACTTTGTGGAGAAGACACTGGCAACGCAAAAAACCTGTTTGTGCTAAGCAACTTAATGATTATAACAGCCCAGAACATGACATCCTCAAGTCACTGCACATCTGGGTTCCAGATGATGCTCATTCACTAATTCACTGTTTAGCAGTCCTAATGGGAGGAAGTGAAAGGTCTTTTCCTCGGAGTTTATGGCATTTTCTTAAGATAGGATATTCCTTTTCTTGTGATTTTTACAAGGAGTTCTTTTGCTTTCCATCCAAAATACTGAGTAATGTATTAAAAAAATTCAAGATGACAAGAATCATAGTTATTCTGTGCATATTTTATGTTGTTCCAGACTTTATATTTAGAAGGAATTATTATGGTTTTAGATAAATACTATTTATCTCCTACCTTTGACTTATTCTTCAGGAGTTCTTGCATTATTGTCATTTTTTTAAAAGCATTTGCTTGCTAGTAAATAATACCTTATACTATTTTTCAAGTTGTATTGTTACATTATGGTTATTATTATTTCCCAGGCTCTAAATCAAAGAATCTCCTCACAGGGTGAATTCTTCTTAGGAGGGATTTTAATGCCAGAGAGGATCAGGGATGATATAATTAGCACACCTTGGAATTCCATAAGCTGCACTGATTTACACCTCCAGCCAAGTGACACTCTGAAATGCAGGAAATTGCTTCTTACTATCAAAACCAAAGAGCTCTCTGGGCAGTGGAGCTAATGAGACCTTTTTTCTGAGGAACTGCCCTGTACCTTTTTCTTTATTCCTTCTTTGACTCAAATACCAACATCTCCAGCTCTGCCCCGTGTTTCCTGGATATTTCCATGATCAGCAGGCCAAAGTCAACATGAGAGGAAGGCTAAGGCGGGTTGGGAGCTCTTCATGTGCTCCTTGTGGTGGCCAAACAGAATATTTGAGCCCTTTCTGCTTTTTCCTTACTAATTTAAACCTAGGTCTTCTCTTTCATTGCTGAGAGTCACACAAATTTAGTTCTCTTTTAAATAACAGTGTCCCTGACAATTTTTGGTTGAAAGCAACCATTGTTCTCAAAGTTTGTTGGGGTGAGGCAACCTAACAGCTGGATAAATTAAATGGAATTGTTTATTCCTGCATTGAAAAGTAGTCTATAAAGGGAAATTATTTCAACTAAACCACTTCCAAGCTAATCTAGACTTTAAAAAGAAGTGTTAGGATGCCAGGTGCATATTTGTGGCACTGGAGGTTATAATTTTTGGGGTTTCATTTTTGAAACATTAATGTCACTTGAGCCCTCAAAAAAACTTTGTTAAACTGGGTTTTCTTTCTAGCTAGTTCAAAATGACAGGTATGAAAGCACACTGTGTTGATATAGTGAACAAAAACCAAACACCACCATGGTGTGTTTCCTTGTATTGATGTTCAGTTTTCAGTTTTTCTGTTAAAAAAAAATTAGAAAAGAGTGAAAAAGGAAAAAAAAGAGGGGGAAAAAAAAAGCAGAAGCTATATCAAAATATCTATCCATAATATCTTTCAAATTAAGCACAACTCAAACTCTGGCAACTAGATGAATATAGCATTTTTCTTTAATTGGGAAGCAAGCCTACATCATTGTAAATGTACTTCTCTTCTGAAAGAATTCCATTTTCCCCTTCCCAATGTGAATTTAGCTGAACTGTGTCACTCCAGGCTGCTCCCTCAGTCATAAATCTCTCAGGTCACATCTGATTTTTGTTCTCCATTTTCCAGTTCTGTATTTTTCTGCAATTTAATAGCAAAAATGTTTTCTCACTTTGCTAAGAAAAAGAATGTTTATTTACCATGAAAAAGTCTGTTGTTGCTGTGTTGCAATCTTTAGTAATGCATAGATTCTTGCTCCTCTGACTAGGATGTCTGGCAAGAGAAAGGGTGATGCAGGATTCATCCTGACCACTTCAATCAAAATATGTTTTGATCTCCTTTCTCTCTCTGTCTTTCCTTGGGGTTCATGACTGCAGTGCCTCAGAAAAATGGGGAGCTGATTTTATTTGTTTTTCCTATTTTTTTTCCCTATGATTATTGCATATTTTTCATGGCAGAGAGACTATTACTCCAAAACAACAATGTCACGGGAAAAAATTTGACAAAGCAGAATTTTCCTAAAATATTTTAAACTTTTTTAGCAGCATGTGTATTCCCCTCATAGAGACCTTGTTATTACACAGTAAATTCTAGGATGTAGAAACAAAGATTATATTCACTCTGGATAACTGAGATCTGTCTGTTGTTAATAAATCTTATTTGAAAATACAGAACTCTCTAAATCTTTGTGGATCGAGCATTTGGATATGGCCCTGGCTGCTCTCAGATCAACACCTTTAAACTGCTGTGCTAAACCAAACATAAATGACAGTTCCACACTCACAAATACAAGGAGTCTCAGGTGCACCTTTGTTTTTGCCCCCATTTACATTCTGATTACAGAAAAACCTAATTTCCAGTGTAAACATCAAATATCCTCAAGCAGCATAAATCTTAATTACTGCATGCTAGAAGTAGTACTAACAAACACACGAGGCACTTTACAAGGACCAAGTGTGTCCCTATGTACACGTAAAGAATTTCAACAATTCCTTTCCCATGGTTAACAAGACCTATATCTGCTTAATGGTGAGTAATCTCTAGGAAGCTATATAACATGAATAATTATTCAGAACTCTTCTTTTTTACAGTGTTTTTCCTGAAAACATTCACACTAGATCCAACTGCTGGTGAACTAATGATCTGTGAGTGACACTCATCATTTAAAATTATTCATAGAACAGCTTGGGCTGAAGTTGTGAGTCTGGATGATCCTGGATGCTGGGAACTCAGGTGCAGAGAAGCTTCAAAACTGTTCAGCAGAAATCCATACCCAGCTCATTTATGCAGGAGAAAGCTTTAAGGGAAAGGAACTTGCAATGTTTTAATCAGAGTTTGTGTTTCTGCAGACAGAGAATGCAGATAAAACAGCACTGGAAATGAGAGTTGCCCCTCCTCATCTTAACAGCAAAAGTGGCTGAAACATCATTTGGCTCAAATAAACTTCCTTGAGCCCATCAGCTAGAAATAAATGATACAACAAATTCCCTTCTAATTATTTTGCATTTCTTATGGTGGGGAGGGCAATATGCATCTTCTGGATTTGCAGGCAGTAGGACAAGAAAGTGACAGCAGAAGGCCAAACAGTCAAAACAGTATATAAATACACATTTTTTTGAGTTTCTAATAATTTTTTTTATTTTTTTTTTAATTTTACATTGATCTAGAGAAGTAATGAGCAGCAATATTTTTATCCCCAGTTTACCTCTTTGGGCCAATAGTGTCTGGTTGCAAGGAATGACAAACTCTGTTTTATTTTAAGTAATTTCTGTGCAGTCCAATGGATGTTGATTAATCATCATAAAAGATTTTTTCTGTGTTTTTCAGCACCATAAAAAGAACTAAAGTTCATAAGGACTTTCATAAGAATTCATAAGAATTTTTAGCCATTTTAACCTTTATTGGCAGCAGACAGAACGCACTTCTTTGCTCCAAAGCTATTCAACACCTCACTTAAAATAACAAATTGTCCTCTTCTGCTCTGGGATTGCCCAGCCTGCTATAGGGATAAATTGCTCCTTACAGTCTGGGGATATTTATTTTCTTTCTTTGGCCTAATCGACTGCCAATCCTGTCATTATTATTCACTGAAGAAAATGTCACAGCTAATGTACTGTAAGACCATGATTTTAATTCAAAATTACTGTATGGACACTTCTTCTTTACTACAGGCTATATATCCATACACATAAAGTCTTCATACATATAAAAAAAATGGGTTCACTGAAGCTGCTTGGGTACTTACAGAAGAATGTCTTTTCAGGATGAAGTACTCAGAAATATGTTAAATTCTTCCAAATTCCCCTCCAGCACAGCAATGAATTCCTGCCACATGGACAACCATGGTGGGGCTCCAAGAACAAAAAACAGTTTTGCAGACACAAAGATTTGGTATCAAGATGTCTTGACTGTGCGTATTTAATACAAACTAGATTTTATACATATTTTTAAACATTTGTAATTGTTTTAATGAATCAGCATCACTGCTTCATTATCAGCAGGCAGTCAAAGTCAACAGTGGCTAATACTTCAGGAAACTTTGACATTTTGGGAATAATATTTATAAAAACAAATGGGAGAAAACTTCTGAAATATTTCTTTCAGGTTTTGCCCATCCCTATTTGTAATTTGGAACTGGAGAAACTAAAATTAAGTTTCTATATTAAAAATCTTGACTAAGCAGACAGATTTAAGGAAGATCCTTAATTTTTCTCCCCCCTGTTCTCAGCTCCCACCAGTCTGAGGGGGAGTTGCCTGCCTAGCAATTCTCAGGATCAAGTTCAAAGACAAGAAGGCTTCCAAGCTTAATGCACCTAATCGTGTGCTTTGGGTCCATCCATCCCATCCTACCCACAAAAGAAAGGATCCTGCAGCAATCTCTGCCTTTAGCACTTCCTGCTGCAGCTCCTAGGCTAATCCTTAATGGCTTGTCATTTAATACCTGCTCTGCTGGGGGATTTGATGGCCATTACAGCAGCTCTTTGCTTGGTTACCTTGTGGCTCAGCCCGAGCTTTGCACAGCTTGGCAGCTCCATCCCTGCCCGGGAGAGAACCAAGCTCTGCCTGGTCAGGCCTGAGGTAACTCAATAAGGGAGTGAAACACTCTGGTGCACCAGGCTGGATAACCATATGGGCTGGGTTTGTATCTCAGCAAGGGCAATCACAATTTCCTCTGTATCATTTCCACCAGAAGATATAATAAATTGGCTTGGGATTGCTCACCTTGAGAAAGCGATCCAAGCTCTCACTTTGTGAGGGAGTGCAAAACTAAGCAAAACTGCAGCTCTGTTTCATTACCAACATTTTGCTCAGCTCTAATATTAAAACATTTCCTTCCTACTTTTATCTTTCAGTTGTCACCTTCCCTAGCAAGGCACCATTTTCTTTCATCAGGGCTTTAGAAACAGTGCCAATTTGTTTCCACCTCCTCTCTGTACAGCTGTGATCTTTAATCCCTGGTATCAATCTCTTTTTCTGTGGTTCCTGCCTCAGTCTGTAACCCTTGAAACCTTGGAGCAAATGAGTCTATTTTTGTCTCTGGAGATTTGAGGACAGATAACACAGTTATTAGAGACATCTTTTTCTTGCTCTGATAATGATGATCTGCCTTCAGTAATTTTTCTGTGTCTAAACTGCCAGTGTGGCTGGAGGAACACTGACATGTTTTTCCTGGGTGTGTAGATTGCTACTTTCTCCTTCTCCCCCCTCCCTTTTTTTTTTTTTTTTTTCCTTTTTCTCACTGATATATTTATTTATTTCAATTTTTGTTTCATCCAATCCCCTGGTATGACTTCTCCATTCATGTGTAATTTATAGCTGTCAACATTTACACTAGGCTGCTCAAATTTATTGCTGACCACTGATACGGCTATAATTTCATTTTGGTCAAATACCTTAAGCTCTCCCACGTTCCCACAGTGTATTTCTTATGCCAGTGCCCCAGGAAAGAAATCCCCACTGCAGCATTTGTGCAGCTTTCCTGGATTGTGGCACAGAGACACAGAATGAGTTTGGACACACTGGGAATGACCTATTATCGTTTTCTTTCTCACAGGATCATGGCTGAGCATGAACTGAGGAAAGAGAAGGTGTCTCAGGTAATGACAACTCCAAAATTCATAATGTCAGAGGATGAAAACCACATTTGCAAAACCCTGCAGGCAACTCGTGTAATCTGAAGGACATGAGGTATGTGATGTGATGGATGGAATGCATGTGATCCATCAGGTCCAAGTGGAAATCTTCATTTAATATTCAAACTGCAGCACCGTGAATCATCTTCAGCTTTGGAGGCTGAGCTTTGGCTTGCACTCTCTTGCCCACTGATGACAGAGATTTTGTTATGAAAAGATAAAAGGAAAAAAAAAAAACAAAACAGAAACTAGGAACTCTTGTGTGATGTAGTTTCCAATACCAGGCCACCAAAAACCTGCCATGTTTCTAATCAAGTTGGCTGCTTAAATACTTTTTTCAGAACTCTCCTTGGTTTTCTTCATTTTTAATTTTTTTTCTGTACATTTTCATAATCTTTTGTAAATCTAGATGTGCTTGGCTGAAAAGAAAAACAACTCTTGAAGAACATTTCTTTTCTGAAAAACATGTTCTTAGTTTTCATTCCAAATATGGTTAATTAGAAGTTCACTTTGGACCTTGAAAAGTAACATTGTTTAGGTTCATATCCTTTAATACCTTTTATTTCTTGTGTGTAAAATTAGCACTCACTGGAACAAGAACCTAATGCAATGGTAAGAGTAAATGGTAAATGAGGGAACTGAGTTTGATTAAAAAGGGAAATTTCAATCAGTTAAAAATTGTTGTTAAGAATATATAAGACATTGATAGAACCTAGAGAAGCACATTTCTGAAGAAAAGGCTCAATCAGTGCTAGCATCTGAGATCTTCTTCCTGCAACAGTCCTTTGGTTCCAGAGACAGAAATAGGTGTCTCACAGTCTTCACTATTTCTAAGAGAGTTAAAGAACACACAGAATCCTAATATTTTCATGGTGAATTCACTAAAAATAATTTTATCCTCTAATAATGTATCTTTTGTTTTTAATGCCTTTTGTCAGAAGTCAAACTTTGTATCTTTTAAATTTTTCTTTCCTAACTCTTTAAGTCAGAGAAAATGAATTTTTTTTTTTCTCACTCTTTTGCTTATGTCCAATAACTCTTTCAATGATGATTCTTCACTCAGCGTTTGGCTGGGAGTGGAATTTTAATTTCCTAATCAGCCAAGTGAGCTGTGATGTTCAGACTTCATTTTAGTCATCTCAGGAATTTAGTGGGTTAAGAACATTTGTGTCTCAGTGGGATGCACAGCTCCTGACTCACATTATGTAGCACCACAGCTGGATTACTGCCATTTTATGTTTGCAGCCTTCCTTGACCATGCATCGTCTAAATCCCTGGTTTGCACAAAATTCAGCACCTGGAACGGCCACTTGCTTACATTGGCTTATCACATGGAGGTGGAGGATGCTGCACAGGCTTCCTGTCAAATCCATAATTACTTTTACAGTACTTGTATACTCTTCACATCTTGCTTTTATCTCCACTTACCTCCCTGAACAGCTGATCAGTCACTGTCCTTGTAACTGAGCCTTGTACTTGCCCTTTCTTAAAGATTTGATTTTTTTTTTTTTTAATTAATCTGCTTTCCATAAGAGCTATGAGAAACTTAATTTTTTTGAGCTTTTTGAGTGGTTTATTTTGGACACCTTGTCTTGACTTCTCTAGCAGAATTTCTGTTTAATTGTAATGTAGTTTAAGTGTATAATGCCATGTGTTGCTTCTGCATGAAGTGTGCTATATAAATGTAAATCAGCTAATTAATTCATAACAACAAGTATTATAGCAACACATTGACTGTCATGCTCTGCAGTTTTCCAGTTGAACACTGTGTATATGCTTTGTTAGTAGAGGAATTGCAAGCAGGAGGGTTAATAATTTTAAACCTAAATAGTCTTGGCTGTTTATACAGCCAACACAATTGTCTGTCTGGAGCCTGTACAGATAAAGAGGCCAAAGTTTCTACTCTCAGCCCTGGTTCATTGAATCATATAAAGGTTTGGGTTGAAAGGGACCTAAAAGATCATCTCTTTGCAACCCCCCTGTCATGGGCAGGGACAAAATTGATGACATTTGGTGTGAATGTGGGAGAAATCACCTATTTGGATGCTTTCAAACATCACCTGTTTATGAAATGTGGAAAACAACTCATTCACTTCTGTAAAAGGTACTCAGAGAGACCTATGGATAAATTGACTTTTGTAAGTGGAAATACTGAACATGATCTACATTTTCAATAAATCACTTCTGAGTTCAGCTTTTTCATTCTTTGTAACAGAATGTTACAAAAACTGGCAAAATTACACTAAAATTACTCCTCTATGTCTCAGATGTTTCTAAATCCAGTTTATCTACAAGATCTAAAATTCTCCGGAGTTATAACAAGCTTTATGTAGGCCAGTATCTGACAGATAAAAAACATGCTTTCTTCTGAGACAAGACTGCATGTTGATAGCTACCAGTGTAGATTACCAATCTTTCTCTTTGCTCAGAAATGCAAAAGTTTTATTTAAAGCTATTTAATTTTAAGCTACTCACTTTTAAGGCAAAAGATTCCTTGAGTGCTTGTAATTCCATTCATACGCATCCAGTGTGCCATGAAATCCATGGGAACGCTGCTGTGTTTGCACTAAGGATCACAGAATCAGAATGGTTTGTGTGGGAAGGGACCTTAAAGCCCACACAGTTCCAACCCCTGCCATGGGCAGGGACACCTTCCACTGTCCCAGGGTGCTCCATGCTCCATCCAGCCTGGCTTTGGACACTTCCAGGGATGGGGCAGCCACAGCTTTTCTGGGCAACCTGTGCCAGGGCCTCACCACTCTCACAGTGGAGAATTTCTTCCTGATATCCCATCTTTAGTTTGAAGCCATTTCCCCCTGTTTTGTCATCACACACTCTTGCAAAAAGTCTCTGTCCATCTTTCCTGTTAGCTCTTTTCAGTCTCTGGAAAGTCACAATTAAGTCACCCCAAGCCTGCTCTTTTCCAGGCTGAGCAATCCCAATTCTCTCAGCCCTTCCTCACAGCAGGGGTGCTCCATCCCTCTGATCATCTTGGTGGCCTCCTTTGGATTTGCTTTAACAGGTCTCTGTCCTTCCTGTGCTGGGGACCCCCAGGACCCCAGGTGGGATCTCACCAGAGCATTATTGAGAGTATAAATCTGACTGCTCTGAGAAGCACTTCACAGCAGGAGTTTTGTCACTGTCAGAACAGTTCCCTAAAGAGAATTTACAAGTGAGAAACATTTTCTATTCAACTTCTCAATGGAGAGTGTTGGTTAGTTCTGGAAAAAGAAACAGAGAATGACTGAAGACTTTAAAACCTTGAAGACACTCAGGTTTTAGACAGTTTACAAGGAAAAAAATAATATGCAGACACTTCACACAAAATAAAACCTCCAAAATATTGTTCTTTTAGAAAAAGTGGGTGGAAATATTACCACTAGTTTTTATACACTACATCAGATTGTCTGATACAGAAGTAGAATGGTTGATGCTCAAACATTTTGTCCAATGTAGGGATGACTACAGCTTTGTGTAGAAGTTTCTCAAGGTTTCCTCTCTTGTTTCACATCTCTGAGCAAGTATGCAAAAGCTGAGACCAGAAACTCCCTTCCCTAAAGCAGTGAGTGTAATCTGAGAGCAGAAACATCCTTCCTTTCTGAAGCTGAATGCTGGCAGCTGAGTGATGCAGGTTGGCCCTTGCACAGCTGCCAAGTCAGATTTGTCCTGTGTCAGCTTCTCACAAACAGCACTGAGCAACTCAGTGGATTAAGGTACACGAGGGGCACCAGGATCTAGAGGAAAATGTTTGAGAGACTAAAGCAGCATTTTCAATTGGAGTTGTTTCTGTCATTTTTCCTCTCTTTCACTAATAAAATATGTGTTAAGCTGAGCATTGGTCCTTTCAATTCTTGCTAAGTAATATCAGGAGTGACAAATAACCCCCCACCCCCCCACAAATGGTTTATTCTCCAACAGTATTCAGAAACTCATCAGAAAAAAAAATCCCTCCACTTCCTTTATGCTATCAAAGCTTTCCTCAATTTATCAAAGTTATTAATAACCACTCTCCAGTGTAACTTCAAAATAAGTGACTTTTTAATATGATTATGCTTTCAAGGTCTAACAGTTGATTAAATACTTCTTGTATGTGCAAACCTGCTTACATATAAATCCGCCTGAATGTTATACAGAGAACATAGCTATGCATATTTTTCTGTACCTCACTGTTTCAAGTCACCTTTACAAAACAAAAGCAAATGTTTCCTTCTTAGACATAGACAAGTAATGCAGCTAGGAGGGAAGTAAAGGAAAGATCCTAAAAGGCTCAGTTATGGAGAAAATTTCCAAGTGAAAGATTTAAAAAGACTCAAGAATATAATGTTGAAGTACCTGTGTAATTATGCAAACCATCATATTTCTTTCTACTCTTTTGTTGCACAGTTAAATTAAATAGATGAAGGGTGCAAAAAAAACCCCAAACAACAAAACAAAAAAATAGCAAACCAAGAATGATTTACATTGTACGAAGGCAGTTGCACACTTCAGATTGCTAAAAACATTATCTTAATTATCCACATATTTTTCTCAGAAGAAAATCATTAGCTTTTTCTTTATGAGAACTGTCAATGCCAAAAATACTTCATTCCAGAAAACTAGATTTAAAAAAAAATATTCTAAACAACTTACATTTAAGTCATGAATAGTTTGCTTTGAATTTGCTGTATTTAAGCACCTGCAAATTAAGTCATCCAGAGATAGGAGGACCTTGCTCACAACATCTGTGAATCTCTGGAAAAAGAATGACCCCTTTGACCCATTATTAGTGATGAGACTTTATGCTTAGGACAGGACTTAATTTGGAGCAAGAAAACAGCAATCTATATCCTCAAACTGAGGAGTTATCCATTCCTAACAAAAGTTATGAGGACATAAGAAAAAATAGCTGCACCTAATCACAGAACTTTGTATTAAATATTGAAATGAACAGACAAAGGAAAGGCTTTTTAATCAGTACACCAGATGAATGATGACCCTGGAAAACAAGTCTTGGACAAGGGCAAATAATGCTAAAATTAGGAAATCACAATCTGATGATAGACATAAAAGTTTAAATGAGCCAAATCAATCTCTTCTTTGTGAATTCTCAATCCTTAAATATAAGAAGTTTTGTGTTAAGGTGAGATCTGGCCACAGGAAGAACATGGGCATTTATGTGGCTCTTTCACTTGCAATTTGGCTTAAGGCGTATTATCTAATATGACTGTTCCTTGTGTGCAAAAGATGGTGGAAATATTCTTCTCCATTTATTTATCCACTGAAAATCTTTCCTATCTCTTTTCTTATCTAAGGTAGATAAGAAAAATCTCCTCCTGTATGTTTGTACAGTTTCTGGCACCCCTGAATCCCAATTGCCAGAAGTAACTTCCCAGTATTTCTACAATAAACATGGATGCAATAAGATACTTGGTATTAAAGGATTCAGAGATTATAAACAAGAACAACAGAAATAAGCCTTGAGGCTGTGAAGCTTTTGGCCTCCTCTACTAAGTGAGATCAAGCTCAGAAATCATCCATCCCTTGTATTAAAGATAGTGTTTGTTTTTGAAACAAATACCGAGTGAAGAGTTCAGGCATGAAATTCAAAACACTTATTTTCCAAGCTGCTCTTATGGAACGTGACCTTCCACAGGGTCAGATGAGGCAGGAGGAGTGTGAAAATATTAGAGGAACATGGCAATAACCAAAAAGCTCATCACAGTACAGGATCACAGCCCTGGAGCAGGGAAAGAGCTCAGGATTCAGTTTAACAGATGTGTTGTTATTAACAGTGGGGCTGGTGTCTAGAAATTGTAATGAATGACTGAAAACTTATAAACTGAAAGTAAAAGGTCTGCGAGCTGCCTCTTGAGAAAGCAGATTTAGCTAATAAATTAATAGACTGAGGTGTGTCCTATTCAGCAGCTTCCTGTGAGGAAGGTTCTCCTGGTTTCTGATTCCTTTTTACAGCCCTGTCATGTCACTTCAGACAGGAGTTTCTAAAGTTGCCCATGACATGGAGTAGTTACATGATGTTACATGAAGTCTGAGACACCTAAGATCTTCTTCCAGCTGTGGTGAAAACTCAAAACCAAAAAATGGCCTCCCAAAACTTTGGATTTGACCTGTCTTTTGGGGCCTACCACATCTTCATTTCCATGACAGTTCTAAGGGTTAGCTGAACTTTCAAAGCATTGTCCTAATGATAAGTACGCATGATAGTAATGAGAAATACATTTTCTCCAGATTTTAATTAAAAAAAAAAAAAGTCTACATAAAAAAAAGATGATAAAACATAGTTTGTGGTACAAGGAAATTTGTGATCACTGACAGGTAATACTTGATTTATTCATTCATGGGGAAAAATTACAACACAACATACACTGTATGAAATTAAGATAGGATCCTAAACAATTTTATCCTTTAATATTTCTAGCTTTCCTGTGTGGGTGTCATGGAAAAACATGTGTTATTTACCCAATGGACCAGAGCATTTTCTCTGAAAAAGATGAGCTTGTAATGGAAATGCTGACACAACCTCAACTATAACAGCATGAACAAAGACACTTTAATAACATTTTTATTGCTGTAACATCTTTTAAAAAATGAAACACCTGGGACTTGTGCTTAAAAAAAATAAAAACAAGAGAAGAATTGCAAGTTCTGCTCTCTTCATATGATGGGAAATTAACACAACAAGTCAAAGACTAGAATGTTAACTTACCCTACCAACATTTAAGATCATTCAAAGAAATTTTTTTTTTTTCCTGGAAATATATTGTTATATGAGCTAACATTTAGAAATTTCTAACTTTTCAAGAACTGATATACCTTTACAGATATAAAAGTCATTGTGACAACAGAAGAGTTTACTCTACAATACAATTTAACTTGGAAAATACAAAACAAGAGTGATGAGGTTTTTGTGACACACTAAGGATCATATTCAGGGACATATTGCTATATAAGCTATATCTTGAGAGTTCTGTGCTAGTACTAAAGCTATGAGAAGTTAGTAACATCTTTATAAGGATTGTGTTGCACTGTGTGTAAAGAGTGTTTCTAGGAACTGGTTTAGGTACCACTTGGATCTCTTTCCTGGAAAATCTCAATTTTTGGGATTATTGAGGGAGAAAATGAAGAAAACAGAATCAGGTGTCAGAAGATCAGAAGGAGATCGTAGGATTATATTTTGCAGTATTACTGTTCCTTGGGTGTTGCACTTCTGAAGAAATTATCACAACATTGTTGAGAGGGACAAAATTGAACATGTTAAATAATCCTTTACTCAGAAGTTCAGCAAACATCCAAGCTCAAGACCCCAAGCTCTAACATAAGTGTTGTCAGGGCCCACTTAAGTTGTTCTCTGAGTCTTGGACTTTATTGTGAGTTTTATTATAACCTCCCTCTGATGTTGACATCATCTAAAAGATGAGGGATTGTACAAGAAGCAGCCAAACTGTTGTGATTTTTAGATTTCAGATTTATAAGCTCAGTGAAGAGTTCAGGAAGTTTGTGGTTGTTCAGCCTGGAGAAGAGAAGGCTCTGGGGAAACCTTAGAGCTGGAGCAGACTTTAGTCCTAAAAGAGAGTTACAGAGGGACTTTTGACAAGGTCATTAGGGACAGAACAAGGGAGAATGGTTTTAAACTAAAAGGGAGGGAAGGTTTAGATCAGATATTAGGAAGAAATTCCTGACTGTGAGGGTGCTGAAGTCCTGGAATAGGTTGGCCAGAGAAGCTCTGGATGCCCCATCCCTGGAAGTGTTCAAGGCCAGGATGGGTGTGGCCCTGAGCAACCTGGGATGGTTGAAAATGTCCCTGTCCACAACAGGAGGGTTGGAACTGGATGGGCTTTAAGGTCCCTTCCAACTAAACCCATTCTATCAGTCTGTGATTCTTCTGTATCTTGAAATTCCTTATGAATCTGACAGCAAGTGAAGACACCTGGTAAAGCTTCATTTGAAATCTCTTGTTGCTATTAGGGGCTGCTTTCACCCCATCTAAATTTAGTTGTGCAATAGTCAGTGTTTAGTTCAAGATTCAGTCCTGTTCTGGCCAATGGACTTTGGTGATTCTCATCATCCTACAGTAATGGTCAAGACAAGCAGAAACCCAGTGTCTTAATACAACATTTTGAGGGAATCTACTCGAACATTGTGAGAATGTCTGTGTTTTACATGCCTCTATTTTGCCTAAAAAAAACCTCTTTTTGCTCTTTACAGCTGCAAAACCAACTAAATTTTCTAACAGTTTCCTATAAATGTCCTGATTATTTAAAATTTGAATCCCCCGTCACATTAAGTTCTTTATTAATCGTTTGAGTAACACACTGAAAAAGCAATATCAAGAGCCTAATATTTACATGTGCTTGGACTCATTCTTACCATTGATGCTGGTGAGATTTGAGTGCTGTACATATAATCTTAGCTCTTTCTTACTCCTCTAGGTGTAAAATCACAAAAACCTAACTTATCTAGGGCAGAAAATGTTGTGACATCATGGTCAAAGTCTACACAGCCTTCAGATAAGGTGCTATATGTTTAAAAACTGACTGTATATTTGAATCTTTAAGGTTATTTTTAGTGTGGGATAGGGAAATGGTGACAAAAAATGGAATGATAGGTGTGTTACAGCTATTATCATTAGCAACAAAAGGTACTACAAGAGCATAAGTATTGGATTAAATGCAGGGATCCTCCTGCAGACTCCTTTTCAGTGTACTGAATTGCATTTGAATGGTATTCTATGCATTTAAAGTCAGGACTCAAACTTTACTGAAACACAAAATTGCAGAGGCAAAACTTACTGCAGATGACTGGTTTGTTTTCTTGTAATTTATTTGTCCTGGTTTTGGGATAGTATCTGATTATTGTGAGTCTTCATTAAATTCTATCTAAGCAATTGAGTTTTTACACTCTGGGAGTAGTACAAAAGTACCCTTTATTGGACCATCTGTGTGCTCTCTGAAGCATATGACTCAAAAGAGGATCCAAAAAATGCATATTTTTCTATTAAGTCATACCTGATTATAAATGGGAGATTAAAGAAAGGAGACTGCACCAACATGGGAACCACAAACACAGTGATTTGTATTTCTTGAAGAGCTGGTGCTGTTAATTGTGCAGAACAGGACATATATTTATAGACTCCACACTAAAGCATCCAAGTCAATAAATTCTAAGAATTTCCAGTGTGCCTTAAAAAAGTCCAAATTTTGCTTTCCCTTCTGCAAAGCAGTCTCCTTGAACTTCATCTTTAAATAGCATGTGAAAATAATTAATTTTTTTCAATAGCAATCTGCATTTCCACTCTTATTTGCTTACCAATCATAGATCTTTGAGAGAAGTTTTAGGAAAAAGGAAAAAAAAAAATCCAAACCATCTATTTTCTGATCTTTCTTTTTTTGGGATAACTGTTTTATCTAACTATAAGAAAGGTGATTGCATCATTCATTTGAAGTGGAAGAGTTTCAACTGGAAAAAATTAGTAAGAATTACCTGAACTGTCTTAATAGTCTGGTGATTTCATTGGTGGTGGAGGAGTTTTAAGTTCAAGTCCCTGGTCTACATCAAGTGGTGTTAATGTTGAGGCTGTACTGGGTTGGAAAAACCAGGGGAAAAAAAAGACTTCATGAAAGGTAAACTATTTCCTGTATAATATTTCTGTTCAGCAAATGTATGCATTATCAAGGTAAATTTAGAATTCATCTAAAAAATTCATAAACTAGTTTGGATTTTTAATGCTTTTTGCTGAAATGCATATTTTGTACAGTATGTTCCTGTTCACTAAGAACAACAAGCAGAACTGAGAAACTGAGCTTTCCCATACCAAAGTTTTCTCTCAGTAGAAGTTAAAGAACATCAAGTCAGAACTTTCATCCAGTGCCCAGAATTTTGGAGTATAAAGATAATCCCTGCATCTATATATTTTTCAGTCTACATTTCAGATTAAATAAAACAGTAGTTATGGAAAAGGGGAGGTCTGTGAAATGAAGTGGAAACAAAGTACTCTGAGTAAATTGGAGAGAAAATGATCAGGATGTGGGGTAGCCATGTCTTGCAACTTTCCTACTTGCGTCCAAAGATTAAATGAAGCACCATCAGCATCTTTATTTAGCAAAGACTATTGAAAAGCTGATTAAAAAAGCAGTCTCCAATGCCACCTACCAGCTACCAGTATGCTGAATCCATATCCATTGGTCCAGCTACCATGGTGTAACTCCCAGCCACAGGTCACAATTCCATCCAGTTTCATTCTCTTGTGATGTCTGTCATTAATCATCACCTGCTCCTGTCCCAGCCCAGGAGGGAGAAGATTGATCATAAATGTTTTGAAGCACTTCAGATCCTCAGGTTTTTTGAAAACTTTGAAACACTTCAGTCCCCTCCTGAGACTTCAGTCTCAGGTTTATCTCTTGGTCAAAGACCCATCCCTGGGTGTGTCCAATGTCAGGTTGGATGGGGCTTAGAGCAACCTGATCCAGTGGAAGGTGTGTCTGCTTCTGACAGATCTGTCAGAACTGGGTGATCTTTAAGGTTCCTTCCAACCCAAACCATTTTATGATTCTATGATTCACTTTAAGGACAACTAAGGAATTGTATGGGCTGCCTGTGTATCTTGACTTTTTCCACAATAAGTACATATATATGTTTGTGATTTGTTGCTATGGAGAGGACAGTTCAGTGAAAAATAATGCACTGTGAGTGTATAAATCTTCTGGCAGAAGGTAAGATCTTCTGAGATACTTAGAAACAATTTAGTGTATATTTTTCACAATACAGAACTTCTTTGCCTCAACACTACAATTACAGCAGCTGTTAGTGTCATGAACTGAGACAAAAGCACTTTAGTTAAGACTAGCTTTTAGTTTTCTTCCAAACATGAAATAGCTCAATTATAAAAATTTCAATTTTTTATTTTTTGATACTTCTATACTAAACCAAATAGCCCCTTCTCCTCCATAAATTGCTCTAGGGGAACCATGGTTTCAAATATTGTATTAGCAATGAAAATACAAAACAAATGCAACACCCATTTGGATGATTTAAAAGCACTTGGTCTAAAAAACAAGTTGCTGAATAAATAAATGGGTTCTTCAGACATTGTGTGCTTGTTAAAGCAGAAATCTTGGCAACAGCTGCGATTGCTGTTCAAAAAGTGTGAAGCTATCTTTAAATATACAGATAGCTTTATTTAAATCCCTGGGAATTTGCATGCATTCGAGTTAAATTCTGCTTAAGTATTGTGCTGAATTGAGGCCACAAGTAAGAAACACAATTTTTAAATTAAAGTATCAGATAGATATAAAATTTGAGGTAGACACAAATCATTCAGCAGCCCTTGTTATTCCAGCCATTAAGGTAGAACAGCAAACAAAATTGCATTTATGTGTGAGCTGAAACGAAGGGCTCCTTCTTGTTTATATCAAAGGCAGTCAAACCTCTCACTGAAATGGAGACTGGGCACAGAATAGGCATTGTAAATAACTCCCTTTTTGTTCAGTGCTAAATGGAATCCATTTACAAGTCAAATGAAAAATGGGTAAGTGACCATGTATGTCCATGTAACATCTGTGTGCTCACTGGGAAATCAAGTGACCCTGTTGTTATTGTTCAGCCTTTTCGGTGTATGACATGTCAATCACATTAAGTGTTTAAGATGCTTCTAAGACTCTAAGACTATCTAACAAAATGTAGAAATGCTATTTCTTTGAGATATCCAGCTCTGATATAACCCTTAAAATGCTCAGCCCTGATCTGGGTAAAAATCCCAAGGTTGCCTTGCATTTTGAAGCTGTGAGACTCACCAGTTTTGCCAAACATCTCATGGGAAGTAACATCTCTTCTGTGATATCAAGAATGTCCTGTATGGGGTTTTCTGAACTAGGACTGCAGAGGGAATAGTCACGATTTCAGGATTTCAGCACCACAAGTGCCACAAGGAATTTGGAAACTTAGAGAATTTCAGCAATAAAATGTGATGGACAAAAGAGTTAACAAAACATTTTGTAAGCATTGAAAAATAGAACAGATTCCTTTTTATATTTCATAATTTAAAATATTCTTTCCCTAACCAATTTTTCATGAACTAGTTTAAAGACAGCTGTTGTCACTGTCCTATTCATATAATGTACATCTGTTAATCTGTTTTTGCAAATTTTAAATGTTTATACTTATCTTGAGGGCAAGCTAGTAAGAATTTTATATGCTCATGTGTGGAGGAAAAAAAATGTAGAATAAAAGAGTTCTGCTGCATTTACATGGGTAATTAACAGCATCTAAACTATTCATAGAGTAAGAGGTTCCCCGTCAAATATTTTCTTGCCCCTTGTTTTAGGAACAGCCTGAAAAAGATCCCTGAAGGTTAGGAGAGTAAGAGGCATGGATAGTAGTCTCCCTGCACTCCATTGAGGACAGTTTACAGCTTTCAGACTGTTCTGCAGTACTAGAAATAATAGAAGAGAGTCTCATACATACACATTGGAATATGTACAGTTGTCTCATGTATATGTTTTCATATACTTTAGAAATTGTAAAGTTAATATTCCCTAGTTTTCTATTTATAGGTAGAAAAAACTTTTTGTTTTTTGGAGTTCATATACTAATGAATCCAATGTCCAGCACAAAGCAGAATATTGTATTACAGTTCATATCTTCTTTATGTGCTTAAAACGTCTGAGATTCTTTTTGTTCATATATTGATGATGACAGTATGATTTTTTCAGTTAAAGTAATAATGAAATCTTATAAAGGGTTTGGTAATAATGGAAAATTTTCACAGTGACTGGTCTATTAAACCTATGCCAACAGCTCCCTCTATGTATCATATAAAGGATGCTAGCAAATACATTGCATGTAATATGGATTTCTCTTCCAGAGAAAGATATTATTAAGGAAAAAGAATAATTTGTGCATAATTTAATTTTGTCTACAGTGAAGATTAAAAAAAATTCAATAAAAAACATTACTTGGTGTTACCTGCATAATTATAGTGATGTGTTTTCCTGTTAAAAATTTCCGTGATAATTTACTGAATAACTCCGGCTAATTCATTCAATTTCCTTCCTAATCCCATTTGACATGCATAGATTATTGTAATGCAGATAGTTCTTTGAGTACACAAAATGGAACAATGCAATAAAAGGACAGTAACTAATGTTATCTGTCTAAAGCTGGGAAAGGGAAGATGAGGGAGCATGGAGGATTATCTCTAATGAGAGCTGTACATCTGCTTGAAGAAGAGTGATACACTATTAAAAGAAGAGCAGCACTGTTAACAGGGGACAGCACTAGAGAAGAAATTAAAGGGTTTTATCCTCCTTTAACTTGTTGCTTGTTTTCTGTGTGACAACAGACAGGTGCCTTCCTCTCTCTGTCTTGCCTCCCCTTCCTCCCTTTCCTGTTTAACTCCTGAAATGTCAGAGTGGTGGGCTGAAATGTGTCTGTCACTATGGGCTGTGCTTGTTAAACATAATTTAGCTGATTACTGTGTGTTGGACCAACTGAGATAATCTGTGCACAGGCCCGTAAAAATAATGAAAAATTGGATTTTTTTTCATCTATTTCATAGCAGGTTATATCAGGTGACATTAACTTGCATTTTTCCATAGGCTGAAGGATGCTTACAGTCCCTGGTGCTCAGATGACTCGCAGGCAAGTTGTTAAACTGCAGACATTTGACTGTGACTCTAGCCATGGGTGGTGCCTGCACAAATTTGTCTTGATGGATGCTTTTTGCCACCAGCTTCCTAAAACTAACAGCAGAATTAGCAAGTCCTTTTAGACTTGAATTCAGATCGATTCCACTAAGTACTTTTTACTTAATTAACGGAAAGTGATCTGCTTGCGAATCAGGGAGAAAAAATAAATGAAACTGGAAAACAAGCAACACCTCTTTTTCTTCTCTCTTCTCTCTCTCTCTTTTTTTTTTTTTTTTTGTTTTTTTTTTTTGTTTTTTGTTTTTTGTTTTTTGTTTTTTACATCTGTAGGTTTACAGTAGGTTATTGGGCACTGAGTATGTCTGCTTGCCAAATAATTTATCAAGTACATTAAAGAGTAAGAACAGAACATAATCACCATGTGGAAGTTATCTGGCAGAGTGGTTCAGGAGTGCACCACTGTTGTGCTGTTAAAGTTTAAAATTAAACCTTAATTTTAAGGTGGAGTTGAGGGAACAGAAGGGAAAGAAGCAAGGGAAGGCAAGACAAAGCCTTGAAAGATTAGGTTCACTCTGGATACTTTGTAGTTCTGAAAGGATATTTTAGAAATTTCACTTGGGAGTTGACCTCCAAAATGTGTGTGTGACTGTGTTCACATACGAGCCCAGGATGATTTTCTGTACATTTTTTACATGTACTTGCACAGGTGGAAAAGGGATGAGCCAAAGGATCATCCCCTTCAGGGATCCCTTCCGAAGTACTGTTCCCACCTTTCCACTTTCCTTCTCAGTGTGTAGGCCCTTCCTGTGTGGTTTTACTGTACTTGGATTCATAAACTAAGGAACTTCAGGACTGTCCCTTTAGGCAATTTGCTCTTCTCCTCCCTAAAGTTTGCAGGATATAAAGCTGGTACTCTCATCTATAATTATGTCTTTTAATTTACTGACTCCTAGACACTACTGTGAAAAAATCCTTCTTTCTTTTTCCCTCCTAATACTGTATTAAGATATCCATGTGCCTTAGAAAATTTTCAGTGCAACAGGGAGAATCAAAAAGGAAACAAAGAATTCCAGTCCCAGTAACTGAGGGATTCATGGTCCAGACCACCACAGCACCTTACTGTCAGCTGCCCCTTCTGTGAGAGAGGAGACTATGGCAGTTTTCACTGCAGCCAAACTCCTCCATCCCAGCCATCCTGCCAACACCTCTCATTTGGCTCTTTTTTCATCCCTTGCTGTCTCCTGTTCTCTTCAAACCAGTGCCCCTGTGTCACACACTCCCCCAAATGCCATCTGTGTGGTTTCTTTCAGACCACTAATGCAAAGCCCTTGGATAGCCCCCTATTTACTTGCTTGGGAGCTGCACTCAGAGGTCCCACTGCCTGAAACACTGCAATCAAGCTGACAACACAACCAATCAAGGTCTGACCTGCAGCCGTTTCCAAGGAAACTCAAGCCACTGCCACAGAAACAGATTGTACACAGTGGAAGGAAACATGTATTTTGGGTGAAGGGAAAAAAAAAATAAAAAAGAGCCATTTCAGATTTTTTTCCAGTACTTCTGACTTATTATAAAACACTTCTAAAATAATAGTAATGAAAAATGCTCTTCTTAAGAAAGATTGAGTGATGATGGTCATGTAAGTACTAAAAGCCAGGCAAAAAGCCTCCAAGAAAGACCATGAGCTAGAGCTGACTGAGTGGCTGTTCCTGCTTTGCTTCTGAGTCACTTCATAACCCTTGCAAAGCCTTTGCAGAAGATTTCCAAGTCATTAAGTCCATAGCTCCAATGAACAAGTCCAGATCAAAACAGGATGAGCACCTGAAGAAGAAAACTTTGAAAAAAACCAAGATTATCATGGCCATACTGGAAACCCAGAGAAAATAACCTAACAGGCAAGGCCACCTCTCCTTGAGGAAACACCACCACCACATTTTACACTGATAAGTGTGCTTAGTGGGTGCATTTATCAATTGGGAAAGCTATTATTTTTTCTTAGTGGAACAGTTTACTATCTATTGTGATTTAAAATTTATTTGTAAATCAAGGAAATTCAAATTTGTTTCTGAATCCATGTCCAGCTGTTTGACCACAGGGTGCATAAAGGAATAATCATATTCTTTGTAAGTATGGTTGATGGGTGTATGGAAAGTTGCCTGCTCTGAACTGGGAGCTCTCACTTCTAATACAATTATCAGTGCAATGAGGAAAATATCATCAGATGTTTTTCACCAGAAGGGAACTTTCCACTAGACCAGGTTGTTGAGAGACTTGCCCAACCTGGCCTTGAAAACTTCCAGTGATGGGGCAGCCACCGCTTCTCTGGGCAACCTGTACCAGGACCTCACTACCCTCACAGTAAAGAATTTCTTCTGAATATCCAATCTAAACCTAGTCTCACTCAGTTTAAAGCCATTCTCCCTTGTCCTATCACCACACACCCTTGTAAAAAGTCCCCCTCCAGATTTCTTGTAGGCTCTCTTCAAATACTAAAAGGCTTCAGTAGGGTTATCCCAGAGCCTTCTCTTCTCCAGACAGAACAATCTGAATTTTCTAAGCCTGTTTCTGGGTGGAGACCCTTACTTCCAGGACATAGTTAGTTGCATCTCAGAGTTGACCAAATCGACCATGTTCTAAAGACAGGTCTTAATTTCCTCTTGTCCTGGAGGGACCCCAGAGTGCCTCACTCAGGGCTGGATGTCTAACTCCAGCTCTCTACATTTAGTTACATAATTCTCCAATCACTGACTGGGAAAGTGGAGCTTGGAAGAGGTCAGTCAACATCAAGGAGTAAGTAAATAAAATCCTTTGACATCCACGTTGGGCAATTTGAGAGAACTTTGGGAAAAAGGTGAGGTGGTTTTGTTGGGAATGAAAGTCTCCTTTTGTTCTACTGTTGTAGAACAACAGTTCTACTCTATAAAGAACTACCATGGAGGATATAGAAATACTGAGTTTTTTCTGACTTTTGGTGATGACTATGAGGAAGGAATCTCAGGAGGACAGAAAATGGAGCTAAGGACTTCCTATTGTGGTTTCACACTGACTCTGACAAATACAGCTGGACGTGCATGGCTGACTCATGGAACCCAAGCCAAACATCGGTACAAGAAGTATATAATAATTAAATAAATATTAATTAAAGTTCAACCTCAGTATATGCATGGTTTGTGACCCTGGGCAACTGTGTATGATCTGCACCCAGAAAAAAAAAAAAACAAATACCAACAGAAACTAATATGAAGAGAAAGAGTTGTGTATTGGAGGGAAAACTGACTATAGCAAGCAATATTCAGAAGACCAGTCAATACTTGGACAACATCATAATTCTGAAATGTGGATTTTTTTTTTCCTGAGGAAGGAGTACTTTTCTTCCTACCATAAGTTCCCAGTTCTCCTCCTTAAGTTCAATTCTCTGCCAGGCACTTCCTGCTTTCACAGTTCTGTTCTATCCTGAATTGTGTCTGTAGTGCAATATGTGACAATTAATAAGAACAGTGAATCAAAGCTTCCAGCTATGATGAGACAGCAGATAGATTAATTAACAGAAAAAGAGCTTTTGGGCAGGGAGAGTTAAAGGAATCTCTGTCAGACTGCTCACATTCTAATGGTAATAAGCTAGTTTTAATAAGAACAGTCCTGAGTTTCTCATAGAGTTCTTCCTAAACCTCTGAATGTGACAGTTACCTTTTACAGTGGCCATAAGATACATCAAATGGATCTAGGGAAATAAGATCAATCTTTAGTTTTCAGCCATCCAGTTTTATTTTCCTTCATGGTGTCAACAGTACACCATCATACATGACTTTGTCTCAAATGGAAGACTTAATGCTTTGGATCTCTTACAATGAAAACTCATTATTCTGCTTATGAAGACTATGAAATGGCTTAGAATGCAATTTCTCTATGTCCATAATTTGAAGTCAAGCATGTTGTTCAGGCAAAATCGAAGGCAATGTGTTTGTGGTCCCCAGTGGCTGAGGAATAAGGGAGGAATTCAACTACATTGCAATTAGCGTAATCAAAAAATTATGGATTTGGTTTTAAATCAAGAGGCAGACAGAAGTTGCTTTTTATGGACTGAAAACATTGAGTTCAGATTTAAGTTATATGAAATTTTCTAGGAGCCATTTAATCGTGGCTCTTTATGTGCTTGTCAGCAGAGTTTCCTCACTTTGCACAAATAATTTTTGGCAAATTATTTAAAATCCCCATTTCTTTTGCACCACTGTACAACTCTAGCAATGTCTCACTGCTCTGAATTTCCAGCAGTTCCTGCCAAGCCCTCTTAAGGAGAGGTTTCTTTTAGACAGTTGTATTAGTATGTGTCTGAAAGGCAAGGGAGACCTAGAGCTCCTTTTTGTGCCAAGGAAGCTGAAAGATGTGATTTGATTTCCTCTTTCTTTCAAGATTACTCACAGTAACATTTATAAATGTTTAAAAACAGTGATGTTGCCATGTACAATATGATTTAGCTGGATGCATTTATCACCCCAACTTTGTAGAGTTCAAAACTAAGCAGACACCTTAGACCTGGTTATTTTCAAGGTTTCTGGGGTATAGAGCTGCTGTCACTGTATCTGAATTTGGATTTGAACACTGGACCATGCAATTCATCAGCTCATCGACAGCATCACAACAGACAGGAAAATAGCAAATATAGGCTAAAAGGGCTAGGGGACTGACCATTAGTGATTGTAAATACCATGAGTGATTGTAACTGCTTCATTTTTTAAATGCAGACAGAAAAAAAAAACAGAGATCTGGCTTCCATTCATGTGTGTGTGGGGATGTGTGTGTGAAAGCACTGAGTGCCTCTGCTTAGAAAAGAATGCAAAAAGTGAAAAGCCAAAGAAGACACGAAACCCAGCAGGTCTGATTAAGATATTTACCTAGAAGGAAAGTCCTGAGGCTTTTGTCATGCCTTTGATAATCAATCTGTAGAGCTGTTGGATGAAAATGGAAAGAGCACAGAAGCAGCAGTTCAAACCAGGACTGCCCACTTCTACATGACCACAGCTCAAAGTTTTGCTTCTCCTCCATTCCCTTCCACATGTTGGTTTCCTTTCCTTGATGGCTGCAGACTTAGGAGGAATTAGGAGTCTCATGTTAGGAGGAATAAGATCTCAGCTCATTCGTTCTTCTGGTGTTCCATCAAATGCAGGAGTGGTTGGGGATTATGAGCTCCTGCCCCTTCTGAGGCCAATGAATTACCCAGGACATGCATTAATACATAAAAGATAGACAGAACTGTGTGTTTTTCTTCTCCAGTTGTGTTATAAGAGACACCTATTCCAGATTGAATTCCAGGTTCATGGGGAGTCTGATGATCTGACTGAGATGCTCTGCTTCACACAGAGCTGAAGTTCAGATGCAACATGCAAATATGATCTTAACTTGTCCTACATAGCTCCTTATTTGATGTCTTCTGATTAAGGTATGTGGCTCTTGCCCTGCAATAAACAAGGCTGTGTAATTTTGAACTTGGATTCTGTTTTTCAATCTATATCCCTTAAAGTTAGTCAATACAGATTGCATGCTTTGTTGGACCTGCCCCTTCATTTGTCAGGTGTTATGAACTATAAAACAGTGATAATTAGCATTTCCCAAACCTGCAGAAAATTATGAAGATAGTTACATTAAAGACTGAGAATTGCTCAAAGTCTGAGGTGACAAACAGAGCAGCATGGAAAGTAATTTTTTCCTGCCCTGTTAAAATTCTATAGAATACAATAGTGTATCTGCTCTGTGCTGAAATGAAAACATGAGAAAAATCTGTCCCACACTGATCAGGTCAGGCACTCACCAGGCTTCAGTTCTATTGCTACCTCAGTAATTTGAACCAGTCAGATCTTGCACTTTTTTCATATCTATGAGTTGCTTGGTGGCTACTCCAGAATGAGTCTCTTTCCAGTTTACCATAGGCCTCTGTTATATTTTGTATCTAAAGTGTTTCTTTGAGCACCTCTGGACAAAGTTGGGTTGTGCACAGTAGATCTTTAATGAACAGCCACTTAACTGAACGTCTTACAAATTAGCTCTAGGAATTGTAGCCTGTCTGAAGATTTTTCCATTCATAAATATATTTTCTCTTTGAGAAATATTTTTTTCCCCCACAGGTAGAGAGTATTTTCTAGAATTTCTTTTACGCTGAAAACCAGAAAAAACTTTCTCAAAGCTACCACCAGGTCTAGAAAGATAGACATTTACCAAAGCAGATGACAAAACATGTCTTTAATTTCAGCTTTCTTCTTAGCTCTGTCTTGGAGAAATATATTAACTGGATGTACAAAAACATAGCTAAGAATTCTTGCTCTTTGTTGAAATCCAGCCTCTTTTAGGAAGATAAACAGGAACAGATTGCATCAAATTTACAGAATAGAGAAGTAACAACACTCATTATTCCACCAACTCATTTCACTCCAACACCAGGGGTCTACCCACTGGACACATTATATTTTCTTAAACACATTGATTGAATACAGTGTGGGGTTTTGTTTGCTGGAATTCATTGCTTAGAATTGTTCCCAGGCTATTTGCTATTATTATGCCCTAACAATTTCTTTGGCTGTTTTGCTGTTTCTCTAGTTGATAACCCTGTTATTCCCCCATGCTTAATCCCCCCCTGGACTCTGCTGCTTGATTGTATGGGGGTGTTATCACCTCTGATTGACTGCCCATGTCTTTTAGTCCCTTTCTGTTTGTGTGGGTAGGGGGTTAGAGCACTGAAAAGAGGGATTAGAAGTAGGTTTACAGCCCGTAACTCTGCACTTAGGTGACTGATGTCATGGTAATTAGACTTTTCAAGTTCCCTGTAATGCCATTGCATGGTTATCATTGCAATTTAAAATCCAAATGAGTTCTCTGCATCCTGTAGTTATCTCCAACATATTTTTATTTTGTTTGTCTCCTCACTGAGTTAAAAATCTCTTCTACTTCTTTAAAGAGTTTGTGCTGCTCTTTGCCTACACCTGATTGTGTCTCAGTTGTTACAAAATTCCTCTCCTGGTTTGCACAATCATAGGTTTATTCCATTTTTTTTTTTCTTCTTTTTCATCATAAATTCTTATGTGTGGTGTCTAACCTGACTGAAAGAAAACCACCACATTACCTGCAAATGGGCTCAGCTGCTTTTGACACCAGGCAACTCTCAGATTGATTTTCAGCAATAGTTATTCACACACAAACCTTAACAGCCTGTCACCTGTGTATCTATCGACCCCTTTTGGTAGCCCTTGTTTCTGGCCATACCCCTGGGTCAAAGAACAAACGTCTGCTGTCGATTCTATCCATTTGCCAGCGTCTCTGGGGAATAAAGAGGGAGCACAGCTACAGAACCAAAGGTTAGGAAAATTCATTAAACAAAAATAATGAATCCCTCAGTTCCTAGGAACCAGTTCAGCAAAGATATTTAATTACTTGCTGGTCTTTACTCATATCCTCTTAGTGAGCTATGTGTTGTTTATGAACTTGTGGTAGATTGAAATCAAATAGAGTTTGAATTCAGCATTTAAGATCATAAAGGAAATGGAAAAGAAAAAGAAAGAAAAAGAATACTTTCCAGATTGAATTTCTGAAATTATTGTGACAATCTTTATGTAAAAAGGTTTCAACTATTTTTGTCATAACCATCTCATAATTTTGGTTTTATTTTATGAAGGGACAATTCCAGTTGATATCTAGCAGTGAGTTATGAATGCTTCTTTATCAACTGGAATAGCATATCTGTGCACATAAATTTGCCCAAGTGCATAGCTAATGAGTCCATCCTTCTGTCTACTCTTAAGCATTTTAAAGACAGTTGCATTCTTATTTTGAGATAGCCTAGGAGGAACTTCCAAGGTTTGCAGCTCTGTTTATTTTTTTATATCTACTAAAAAATGCCTGTGTGAAGTCCTGGAAAGATGAGCAAAATGCAGCAACAGTTAAAAAATTTTCTCGAGAGACTTCTCCCTCCCGTCACCTTCTTTTATGTATTTAGGAATTTCCTAAGTGTGAATTTGTATCTTTGTCAATCCACAGTTCCTTCAGTCTTTGTCACAGAATCTTGGAGTCACAGAATCACTGAATGGTTGGGGGTTGGAAGAGAACTTAAATATCATTCATTTCCAGCCCCCCTGCCATGGGCAGGGACTCTTTCCCCTAGATCAGGCTGCTCCAAGCCCAATCCAGTTTGGCCTTGAACATTTCCAGGGATGGCATATATGACATTTACAGAGAAAAAGAACAAGCAGAAAGAGAAGAAACTGAAACCTTTTAGGCCAATACCACCATTTAGTCAAATCTGGCTTTCCGGTGAGTGTGGTGAGCAGCTGTTCCACAAAATGTCTCAGCATTTTTAATCAAGGTTAAAACATTTAATCTTTTCCTGCTGATTGTCCTCATCTGAATGTCCCACACACTATTGGTTGACTGCCTTAGGAAAGGGCAGGTGGAGATAAAGGACATAAGAGTCATAACACATAATTTAAATGTCTTAACATTTATTTAAAGGTATTAAGATCTGAGAGATACTTGTGATCAGCTAGACTGGGGTTAAGTTTTTGGGTTTTGGTTTTTTTCCCCTCTAGAATGAAATTTTCCTTATTAGCTTTTTCATAGACAGAGAGTGAGTTATGACATAACTTATCTGCCAATATCTTTTCAATAGCACTGTGGGGGTTCAGTGGTTTATTGGACTGTAGGTCCATTGGGATCCATGAAATGGAGGATTTATTTCTGTCACTTGCTAATTACAAATTGTCTCTATCTCTGTTTCACAGGTTTTTTTTTATTGTCATCCTGCAAAATGGAGAAAAAGATGCTGCTTGCTTTGTAAGAGGTCTTCAAGATTCCTGGCATCCTGATATTTTTGAGCATCTAAGTTTTTAAAGACCCTAGTTAGTTTGTTGAAATAAGACACTTCAAAATTAATCATACTTGAAAAATCTGAATTCATTCTCTACTTGGCTGATTATTTCTGTGTTTTGGACAGTCCTGCGCTACTTCTGTCAACATGAAAAAGTTCCCTTGAAGCAACTTTATTAAAGCATCTAAGAAACAAAGCTCTGCTGTTCTCACATTTAATAGCATAAATCTCTTCTACTTCTCCAAAAACATCTCTGTCTGCTCCAGTAGGTGATTCTGGCATTGTTGTGCATCCTGTGATTGTTATTATGGGATGTTTCCAGCTGGTCCCTGTTTGGAATATAATATAAAGTTAGCACACTTCCCTCAGCACCAATCTTTCCAGATTCTTAGAAGATAACTCCTTCATAACTTGCTTTTGACCCAAGGATTTTGTTTGACAATGAAATAAAAAGGTTGACCCTCTTGATAATACCATGAATTTCCTGAAAAAAAAAAAAAAACAACCTTTTTTTTCTTTTTCTCTTTTTCCTTCCATTTAGGTCTGGAAGAGGTTGTCTGACATCCATTACCTGACACAGGACAGATTTATAGGATGTTAATGCCCTTTACATTACTTTTCAGCTTGTCAGAGCTTAAACTCTGAGCCAAGTTCTCTCAAAAGGAGACCTATAAGAAACAAAAGTAATGACAAAAATAAATATTATGGACAGCCTCTTGAGATAATCTGTTCTTCCTTTATTTTTTCTATATTTCAGTTTTTCACCAATAAAACACAAAGGATAAGAAATATATCTGAGAGTCATGGAGCTTAGGGGACTCCAGTGAGTAATATCTACAAAATGAAGATGTTTTAGAGGTGCATCCTTGCCACAAAAGCACGGGGTAGCCTCTGCCTATCCCAGTGCCTGCTATTGCAATAGTTGCTGGTTGGAATCATCCTTTGAAGGTTGTTTTGTGACCTGTATGAAATGAATTTAGTGCCCACCAGCAATTACTGTGCTGACTGTTCTCTCCTTTATATAAAACCATATTGGCAGTGTTTTGGATCACCTCTGATGCCTCAGAGACAATATGTGCACAAGGAACTCTTTTACAGCTCCACTGCCAGTTTCTTTCCTGACATACCACAGCAGAGTGATGAGAAACCAGAAGTAAACTTGCATTGCTCTTCCTTACTGCCTGTTTGCTCTTGGGATGCCAAAACATTGGATACATAGGAGCTTTATCTATTCTATTAAATTTTAATGCTGTCTGGCACCAAGACCACCCTCTGTGCTATGACTTATTTTCACATTCAATTATTTTCCTTCAATGATGGCACAGTTGCTCTCCAGTTGTCTATTGGAAATAGTCCCTGCTCTGTGCTAGATCTGAACCTGTGTTTGGGAAATTCTAGGAGGATATTTGCTTCCTCTCTTGGAAATATTGCCAGGGATTGCTTTAACAGTCTAGTACCTTCAGGAACATTTTCTGATATAATGTCATTTAGTCATATTGATGGAGACAGCCTGTCCTTGTGGCACTGGAAGTGAAATCCTTTTCTGAGAACATCACTGGATAATAATGCACAAAGATGTCTCAAGAAGGTCCATAAAATGATCATAATACTTATACCAACTTGTTTGCGTAACACATGAAATTTTAGGGACTACTATTGAAAATGTTGGCCTCAATTCTCAACTAGAACTTAAAAGGAGGGTTAAAGGAGAAAATTACTGTATTGGTTTTGGTTGGGGTAGTGTTCATTTTCTTCACAGTACCTGGTTCAGGGGCTGTGGTTTGAATTTGTGTTGAAAACTGCATTGATAACACAGGGATGTTTTGTTTATTGCTGGGGAGTGTTTACACACAGTCCAGGCTATTTCTGCTCCTCACCCCACCCCACCAGTGAGTAGTCTGGGGCTGCACAAGGAGTTGGAAGGGGACAGAGCCAGGACAGCTGACCTCAACTGACCCAAGGGATATTCCATAGCTCGTGGAACCACATGCAGCAATAACAGCTAGGGGAAGAAGAAGAAGGAAGCGAGGGACATTCAGAGTGATGGTGTTTGTCCCCAGGTCACTGTCATCCATGATGAAACCCTGCTTTCCTGGCTTTCCTGCCTGCCCATGGAAATCAGTGAATTAATTATATATATATATTTTTTTTTGTTTATGTGTGCAGCTTTTGCCTTTCTTATTAAACTGTTTTTCTCTCAACCCACAAGTTTTCTCAGTCCAAGCCTGCTGAGTCACTCCCCCATCCAGCTGGGGAGGAGTGAGTGAGCAGCTGTTTGGGGCTGAGCTCCTGCCACAGCTAATCCACAGCACTAATTGACTGGTGTTAGGGGTTGGGATATGTGAGATGCCCTACTAAGGCTTCTTGACCATGTCATGATGTGAAGAAGATATAATTGCACTGGATAGAATACCATGAAAGAGCAAGAAATGTTCTGATAGGGATTAAAGCCCCCTTGTTTTGTAAGACATTAGCCAATTTTGCTGACTGGTGGTAGAGAAGTAACTTCTGCATTGGGGCAGTAGTGCCACAAACACTTCCTTGTTAGAATAAAATCTCTTTATATTTGCACTTGCACACCTATTTTCATCAGCAACAGACAGGAGACTGTTTTTTCTCTACAGGATAGATGACCCTTTTGGGTGACATCTGAGGAGTGACAAAAGCCTACTTCAGATAAGAACAGAGGTCTTTTTCAACTCTGACTCTGTTTCCCTGAATCTCCCAGTCCTAATGTGAAGAAAAACCATGTCCTGGAGAGACTCTACTAACTGCAAACTCTTTCCAGACTGGCAGCAAAAATCCACCTAATCAGAGAAAATACCAGATCAAGCAGTTAAAATTAAAAAAGTGAGCTATTTTCCTGTCTTAGAGATCCAGATTACCTAATGAAATGGCTGTAATCAGTAGTTAAAAGAGAAACAAAATAAGAAATGTCCAAATTAAATGGAGGAAAAAAAGATTTAAAAAAAAATCATTTATGAAGCAGACAGATAATTTCAAACAGCTTTCATACCAGGAATAGGGCACCATTACAATGAGAAAACCTTTAATTATGTTGTAAAGGTCTGATATTCCACTGAAATGTCATTTCAAAATAAACTTCTAACAGTTAATTATCAGTGATATTTAACTTGTGGGAAAATTAAATATCACCACATACTCCTGTGATCATTTTATTGCTTTTGTAGACAATTTAATATTTTAATGGTTTCCAAGTAACAATGAAAAAGGCATGCCACCAAGTATGTTTTCTTGGCTTTCTGTAGATAATCATACAACCTTTTCTTTGTCTTCTTCATACAAAACAGACCTCTGAGTCAGAGAGGGACAGGACTGAAAGGAAAAGCTTTGGGAATAAATATGGGAATAAACATTGCTCTGATTCCCTTAGCCAGCATGATTCCTGGGAAAGAAGTTTTATTAACTGCAGTAACTGGAAATACAATGCTGAATGAACAAATATTGAAGCCCTATTAGCATTCAGCTAGAAAATCAGATGAATGTGCAGTGTTCCAGTTAGTGACCTGTGTATTATCCAAAGCTCATAAAACGTGCCGAGCAGTTGGACCCAAGGATGCAGCGACCCTGATCAGGCACAGACTGGAAGGCTGGAACAGGAAACCTCCTGTGCTACTGTATAAATCAATACTCTACAAGCTAAAGGACTCAGATTGTCAGGAAAAGGTATGAATTTTAAGGCCAGACGTGACTATTATGTGAATGACTATTCAATCAGAGGTTTTGATTGAATTGGCTCTAGAAATGGATGGGTCCAACTCGCCTCAACTGGTTTGGTGTTATTAATCCTTCCCCAGGGTGAGCCAATGCAGCATGAATCATTAAAGGGGCTTGGCTCTAGGTGGTTGGTTTGTCCCTCACTGCAACACTTATTTGCCAGCTTTTAGCTGTTGCTTCCAGTTTCAAATATTGTGCCACCAGGAGCTCCAGAATAAATACTATTATCTTAAAATATTCCAATCATCCTCAGATGAACATTGTAAACAAGAGTAGGAAAAGGATAAAAGAAAAATTGTAAGATCCTTATAGGTCTTACTGTTATGTTGAGCATTAACTCAGATGCTCATCCAAATTCTGATTTCCAGGGGCTTTATGTAAATTTAACATCAATTGCAAAATATGACAAAAACCCTGGAAATGGAAGGTAATGGAATTTCTGACAATGTCGAAAATCTCTTGCATGGACTCACAAAATGAATAACTTTGCTTGTTCCTATCAACCTATCTTCTGAGGTACTGTGAGACTGAATCTTTCCATGGCATTGGGAAATCGATCTAATATTTCTTCAGCGTGTGAAGAAAGCAAAAATTCCTCTAAACTAGAACTTACAGGACTATTGTTGACTCTTTTCATGTGAATAGACTTCTGCATTTTTCATCAAGTTACATGGTCTCCTAAGGTCATATTGCTTAAATGCTCAAATGTCTCCCAAGTTCTGTCCTTAGTTCCTGTTTTGTAAAATGACAAACACCCCTGAGCAACACCCTTATAAGAAAGATAGCAAAATAAAAACAGTGATGATGTTAGATACAAAGTTGACTTCTAAGCAGGAAGAGTAGCCAGACCCTTGGAAATTATGCTATGAGTAGAATAACAGAATCATAGAATGGCTTGGTTTGTAAGGGATCTTAAAGATCATCCAGCTCCAACCCTCCTGCCATGGTGGATTGGTACATCCTCACGCAAAAAATGAAGTTTTTCAGAATACAAGAAAAACTGCTTTAGGAAATGTTGTATTTGCCTTGGAGCTTCCTGGTAGTAAACCTTTTATGTTCACATGTTCTAAGGTCTGTTTAAAATCTGCTCCCATCAAAGCAGTTGGAGGTCTGTCAGATAATTCCACTTGTACGCAGGTGGCATCGCAGATAGCGTCACTGGCATTTGAGAATCTGGCTATTAAAATGAAGAGCTAACTCTGAAGAGAGAGGCAGAAGAAATTGCTAGAGAACTTTTTTTTTTTTTTTGTAAAAAGTTCATGATAGTGTCCAGAGATCTGTTAGAATAACCACAGCATTTTCTCCTTTTTCTGAAATGCAGGTCTGCTTCCAGTGAGAGATTAAGACTCTGACAGCCTTAAGAGTTTGCTGGTTTGGACAGTTTCCAGCCCCAATGCCATCTCCCTTCCCTCCCCAGAGGCAGCCATAACATCTCTTTTCCTCCAAAAATCTTTTTGTCCTTAGTTCTAAATGCCAGGTCTTAGCAGTAAGCCAGATATTGAAGGGGGTGTGAACTGGAGTCAGTTGATCTGTGTGGATTTATCTCTGCTAAAGATTTCTTTTTTACCATTATTTCTTTTTTACCATTATTTGTCTCAGCACAAACAGAGTCTCAGCACTTTGTGGGGCAGAGGAGAAGCACAAACAATCTAGAGTGGAGGTGAAGTTGGGATTAATACCTAAACCATTTCATATTTGACACTGGACTATGCTACTACTTCATCAGAAAATTTAATTTTACATCCTTTGCAAAAATGTGTTTGACTATGCAAACTAATAGCTGTAGATAGAGAATTATACATTTATTTTCACAACCTTTTTATTTACCTCTTTTACCTCTGCAAAAGGTTGTAGACTCCTATCACTCCAAATTTTTACAAATTCACATCTCATGCTTTTAATTATTTGAGTCCCTGGAAAAATTCTGTTGCAAATATAAAGAGTAGCAGAATTAGATATGAAAGGCAAGGAAGAACCAGGCATTTACTGCATGGAGATGCTTCGGAATGTTTTGAGCTACCTTGTTCCATCAAGGTCAACCAGTTTAAATTTCCAGAGAATGTGGATGCCCAAAGAAAATCAACAACTGCTTTCAACCCATTTTGAAACACTTTCAACCCAAGCCTTAAAACCCACAGAGTTATGTTTCTTGTTAACTTTGTATTTTGAAAGGCATTAAACAAAACTTGAACTAAGATAAAAATTGTCTGATTTCTAAAGTAAAGAATAAATTGTTGCATGGGGAACATTTTTTTGTGCATTTGTAGTATCTTTTTGAAGTGCAAATAATATTAATTGTGAGCTTATAAACATAAAAATTGTTGTACAAACATTAAGAAAATTCAAAAATATTGAATATGATATGTTGGTTAAAACTCTGATTCTAGAGATAGTTAAAAATAACAATAAAAATAAACTCAGTTTAACTTTAAGTCATTTTCCCTGACTTTCTTGGAGTTTGAGAGAGTGGCAGTGAATGAGTCGAAGCTTAATTTCTGGTAATAGATGAGAAATTTTTCTGGGAGGGATTCTCAATTGGCTGAAGACTCTGAAAGTCCTATGGTTTCACTGAGAATATTTTCTTTCAGAGCAACAAGAAGCTTTATATGCAGAATTACTGGCTTGTCCGCAATTGTAGCCATCTCTGGAGTGAAATTTGCAGGAAACAGTGGAAAGAAAGCATACACAGTGGCTCAGAACAGAAACTATTTGGTGAAAAACATTGGCATGAATTGAGCGGAAGAGAAAACACAATCAAAACTATCCATCCTAAAATCTCATGTCTAAAACAAGGTTTTATTACAGGTCCTTTATATTCAGTACATTAATGCTCTTCAACCTTATACTTTTTTTTTTTCTTTCTTTGATGTGATATTAAGGAGCACACCATAAGTTATTCCAAGTCAAATAGTGATCAGATGGGGTTTTTTTCCCACATTAGTAGAAGACAGAATATTCAGAAGTTTGGTACAATAAACTTAGTTCCTCTTTTCCCCAGTTTCTCCTCTCATGCTTTAGTTTACCCAGTTATTTGGGAAACCTCTGTAAAGGATGTCGTCAGATATTTACTCTTAAAGAGTAATGATTTAGAAAATTAAAACAGAGAAGAGAAATGGGTGCTACCACTGAAAATTCCTGAATATTCCTTTCCTTGCTAAAATTTACATATCACTAAAGACAGTGAAGACACATATTGGAGAAGAGAAGGTTTCAGAAAGACCTTATAGAAGACTTCCAGTACCTAACAGGGCCACAAGACAGATGGAGAGGGACTTTTGACTAGGGTATGTAGTGATAGGACAAGAGGAAGTAGTTTTAAGCAGAAGGAGGGTAGATTTAAGGTGGATCTTGGGAAGAAAATTATTACTGTGAGGGTGATGAGGCCCTGGCAAAGATCACCCAAAGAGGCTGTGGCTGCCCACCCGTAGAAGTGTTCAAGGCCAGGTTGAACAGGGCTTGCAGCAATCTGGTCCAATAGAAGGTATTCCTGCCCATGACAAGGGTCAGAACTAAGGTTCTTTCACACCCAAACCAGTCTAGAATTCTATAATTCTATATACACAGGCAAGTCTGTGCATACTCACACACACACACAGACAGAACTGACGTCAGTGAGCCTCCATCCAATTATGCCACTTGTGGATCTCTTCATTATATCAGAATGTAATGATGCTGTCTTACATCACCCTCATTAATTCTGTCAGCAGCATAGAGCAGGATTTTAACTGGAGAAGCAACTCCCATTGATACTGAAAAAATACTGAAGAAAGCACAGTGGATTGCTTTTTGTTCTAATCCTGTCAAATGAAAGGCTGAAGTAAAAGAAGCAGCTGGTTGCTCAAGAAACTTGGGCAACACTTTGGCCAGGCATGAATTGTATTGAAAAAAATCCAGTGGTTAACATCAGAAAGAGCAAACACAAACAATATTGGGAAAGGGGTAGGAGGTGCTCAGGAGTATAAACATTGTGAGGCATAACTGCAAGGCTCAAAGGACATGAAAGAACTGGTTTGACTTTTTGTCCTCCATCTGCCAGGATGAGCTCTTATGTACAATATAGGTTGCCATTTCCAGCACAGGTTTTGTGGTTCTAACCTTCTGGCAAACATAAAAATTCCATTAAAGTGCAAGCCAAACTCCTGTCAACAGCCCAAGGAGAAGGATATAGCTCTGGCTTCTCTAATTTTGCATACAACCCAGATGGAAGTACAAGCACTTCTATGTTGAAGTGCCAAATAACTCTCACAAGGCTTATATTATCTTTTCTTCGTCTTGCCTCAGACAAACTTCCCTGCTCCTGGGGACTCCGCAGCTGTGTGAACTCCAGCAAAAGGCTGTGCCTGGCAGCCAAGTCCTGGGGATTTGCTTTCCAGCTTCTGTAATGAGGCTTCCCTGGCCTCCCAGTCCCACCAAGGACTGTTCAACCAGGAAAAGCAGCTGCAGAATCTTCACAGGTTCTTTAAAGCAATATTTAAAGGCAAGGTGCCTCATTTTCTTGAATCAAGATGCATTGCAAACAAGAGCACACCAAAACAATAAGGGAATAACTGCCTAGGAGAAAAGTGAGGAAAATAATATGGGGAGGTTGTAGAAGGGGAATTGGAATTTAGCAGAGCTGATAGCTTTTAAACATGAACCTATGTTTTAATTCCCTTTCTTTAACCTTGCCTTTGGCATCCTTTCTTCTGAAGAACATACAGTTTGAGCTTCAAGTTCCTGTAAATCAGAGGATTAAGACACAAAAGTGGAGTATAGAACAATTGTTACACCAAAATCATTAACATCAAATACAGTTATGCTTATAAATAGTGCTTCATCAAATATACTTTGAGTAATATTGGCTAATATTATCCCTTACTTCCTCATAAAGCAAAATGTTGATTTGGGAAAAGAAGTGACCTCCAAGTAAAGACTATATAAACTAAATCCATCTTAGTTTGGTGCTGGATATGCTTTTTTTTCCTCTTCTGAATAAGAATATAAGTATTCTTCATAAATTGACAGCATGATGACTGAGCTAGTATTATTCAAGCAATAGAGAAATACGAAGGAGGTAATATAGATTTTTAGTTTGACCAGGCAGGTGTAAGAAGAAGAGTCTTGTTTGTAACTCATTCAATAATAGGAAGACATTTCTGATATATCAATCAATTCTATATATTAGGCTGTATAGACATTTTGCTTCCCACATTCAAAATCAAATTCTGCAAATCTTGGCCTCCCTTGAATGGCTAACTTCTGAGTAAAAACTCCTTTGACCTCAAATATCATGGATTTGTATGTGAGAGAGAAAAGATGATCAACAGTCTTTGTGAACTCTGTGTTATTGTACAGCATGTGCCTTTTCCCCCATGACTTCAGGAATAAAAGAGCCACCTTTCTGTTCTGGGACACCTCTAGATCTTTTCCTAAGGAAGACTTAACTACAGGAAACTCTTCACACCTCAGCCCAAATGGGCCTGGGACCTTTAGACATCTCTCCTTGCTCCCATGTCAGAGAGAAGACAACCTGGGTTCTTCCTTGCAGAAAGGACAGCAGTAGTTCTTCCTAAAAGAACACTGATATAATTTGCTGCATTGGAATTCAGAGTCAGCCCTCAGCTCAGTCTACACACAAGTATTTGGAAAAAAGATGCCCAGGATTACAGCTGAGGCCATGAAGACTGTTGGGATTCAAGGAAGAGCTAAGATCATTTTTCAGTGTTACACTGTATTTCCAACAGTAGCAACCCTAAACATAAAATCAATAGCTTGTCCTACCATAAATTTCATCCATTCTCCTTAACAGGTTGCATAGAGTGTCTATATCTAGTGGTACATCTCAAACCAGGAATAAAAGAAACACTTTTTTTTTCCCTCAGAAAGGTAATAACAATAAATTCATGAAAACTGTAAAGATGTTAAAACAGGCAACCATATGGAAGATATCTGTGCTTGTGTGGGTAAAAGGGCAACTTATTTTGATAATTTTTGGTTGCACTGAGTTGCACTGATGCCTTCTTAGGCATATGAGTGATATAATTTTATGCTATTCAATTTAGGTTGAGATACCTTGAAAAGTAGCTGATTTGAAATATGATACATAAATCTAAATAACAGTTCCTTGATGATGCATATAGTTTTTACAGTTAAATTATTTAGTTAACAGAGGAAAAAAAAATGAATGGCAGGGAATTTTCTGCTTCATTCCACCCTGGCTGCAATAATTAAGACTGTTATTAGTACCTGTCTCTAGAAGTTGTAGCATCATTTTCAAAGCCACTATATGTGTATAACAGGAATGTTAAAGCAGAATCAATGAGCCTGGGAAACTCTTATGCATAATTTTGCCAAAAGTAAACTTTTTAAAAAATAATTTAGTGTTAAATTAATATTTTAGAATTTAGAGTGGCAACCGTATGGATTTCTATAGACAGCTATTTTTCTCACAAATAGATTTTTAATATTTCAATCTTAATTTATATTTGGACATTTCCTATTTGATTCCTACATCTGGTGACTACTCTGAGAAGAGTCACTTCAGCACAGCCCATCATTTCTGAGAAATCTCATTTTTTCCATTCTGTGCAAGCTGGCTGGCTACTATGACTTATTGCTAACTGAGGACAGGGTTCATGAGTAGCTGCTGGGGTGACCTGAAGGAATAAACCTCAAACCTCCAAAAGAAATAAAGTCTTTTACTGCCTGACTGATGGATGATAATAATCACACACATTCATGCAGCACTATTATTTCAGCTATTATTATTTCAGCATGTAAGATAGGAATGAAATTTCAGGCTGGAATAAAAAATAATATTTTTTTAAATAAATAACATCTAGGAATAAGTATCACCCAAAAGATAAAAAATATCCTAGAATAGGAGTAACCAACCTGCATGTGCTCCAGATCCCAACAACCATTAAATCATTGGATTCAATTAGATAAATTTCAAAGAAAATCTATTGAATGATCAGAAGACTGAAGTCCCACAGAAAAGGAGCAAAGACTCTTTTAAAAGGGTCTAAGAGAAGAGCAGGAGCTGGGTACTTTATAAAAGTAAAAAGATGGGAAGAAGCTACAAAATTAAGTTGAAAAATGTGTTTTTCTTGGCCACAGCAGTCAGGACATGTGCAATGGATGTTTAATTGCTAAAACAAAGACTAAAATAAAGAAAATTTAATGTTAACAAAAGGTTTTTGTGATAAGGTTAGTGAAGCACAAATTAAGTTTTCTCAATTGCTTATAGAGTGTTCACCTGCCTCTGTAAAAGGTTTTAAAAACAGGCCAGAAAAGGAACAGTGAGACATGATATAAGTATGGTTCATTTAATCTCAAGGAAATGAATTTTCTAGAAAGCCTTTTGCAATCCTTTCAAGACTGAAGAATCTGGGGCTGAGAAAGAAACATCAAATTAAGAAAAACTGGATTTCTTTCAGCACTTAGTGCCATTTCCGGTGGCTGACATTTGCCACCCTCAGCACAACCTCTGTGAAAAACCAAGTAAAAATTCAAAGAACATGTTCAGTCTTTCACCTACTATGCTTTTTATAGGATAGCAGCAAGGTACCTCAGCAGCCAAAAAATGATGAGCTGTTTGAGAGGAAAACATTGAGTGAGAGGGAGAAGGAACTCACGGAGAGCTCACAGTTTACTGAGCTGTTAGACGCATTACCTGTGACTGCAGGTTTACAGAGCAGATAATCAGTCAGCACAGGCTGTAATCTGGAACAAACCCTTTGTTTCACATTAGTCCTAATACAAACTCATATTACAGATAAGTGCTGCCCTCCCAAAGACCATACATAATCACAATTTTCTCAGTTTCTGCCGCAGCTTGTTTTGTGTATCACAGTCATCTTTGTTTTACTTTCTGCTCACCAGAGCTTGGTGCAAGGATTGTCACAGGCTATTTTGCAGCATGTAAGTGAGAAACTCAGACATGTCCCACATATTTGATTCTGTGTGCTGGTATCTATGACTTGCTTTGTGTCAGGATAGAGAAGCAGTGAGTTCACTGCAATCTGATTTCTGAATGATAATGATTCAATGTTCCTAAAAATGCCAAATATCTCCTGCTTCTCTCCCATGTTGGTCACAAACTGACAGTGTCATTTTCCATTTTTCTCAATCTTCCATTAAGACTCAACCCAAAATGGTGCTCGGTTTATGTTTTAAAGCAAAAACACCCATCAGGCTTTGTAATCTCTGCCTAACTAAGAGACCAAAACTCCAAAACTGCTATTCTTGTTCATACTTATCTAACATTTTTCAGATTTTACTAAATGGCTCCTCAACCACTTCCTGCAGCCCCAGGCTCCTTTCTGGAGAGTTAATCAATCATGCACAGTGTAAATAGTTTAAACTTTGTCGCTTTTAATTTCATCTGTGGTGGAGGTGGAGTGAGCTGTGTCTCCCAAAACAGTTCATAAATTCTGAAGGTTTATTTGAAAAAAAATGAACAGAAACTTTTTTTTAAAATAATTTTCACTGTCAGAACTACAAAGAGAACTTGTAATTGAAGCCTGTTATGATATCACCTTCTGAAGGCAGACAGACTCCATTTACAGCAAGGAAAAGGTTGCATTTGACATTTTCTCTTTTCAGGGTGGTTCTGTACCAAAGCTGGTACAATTATCTGAGTTCAAAACTAATAGCAGCAAAACTTGACATACTGTACATTCGTTTTTGGAGGTGGGAGCATGACTGGCAGGAAAATAGCTGATGTTGCTGACCTCTGGGTTTTCATCATTAACCTTGAGAACGTATGAGCCGTTAAAAAGGAATAAAAGATTGCTGTCACCGTTCAACAGTTTGCATGTCTATGTGCTCTAAAAAAAGTCCTTCTCTTGACACTAAAATCCACTTTCTCATCCTACACTAACAACAGATTCTCTTACTGAGATGTAGCACTAGTCCTCCACCCACTGACCAACTGACTTCTCACTTTTTTGACATTCCTGAGACCAAGTTAATTTGGCTGATGGAGTTTTTGCATAGAGAGGATTCAATCCAAAGTTCATGAAGTCGATGGAAGTCCTATTTACTTTAGTGGTTGTTGCACCAGAACAAATGTTCCTACTTCAAGTTATTCTGCATTAAAAGGAAAAAAAAAAAACTAACAAAAAAAAAAAAAAAAAAAAAAAAACCAAAACAAAAAAAAAAAAACCAAACAACTTGGCCATGACATAAAGGAGAGGGCAATTTCAAAAATGCTCACCTGATGGGATTGCAGCAGCTTTCTCCTAACAAAATGACATTCACACTGTGCTAATAGTAGTCAAACATGCGGAAGACACATGTGACAGCCTGGTTTGACACTTCCCAGCAGGGTGGGAAATACTGAATTGGACCAGCTCAAGGCTCAGGACAGAGCTAAAACACAAGCAGAGAAACTGAAGAAACTGGTAAAAATAAAGCAGGTATCTACAAAACAAAAAACTGGGATATTGATTTTTCTGGTCCTCCTGTAACTAGAGCCTGGGAAGGGTGGAAACAGCAACATTTCCTGGTACAGGTTCAACCCACTCACCACAAAAACAATTATCCTGTTTTTGCTGAATGTCCTCCTCCAGCACCATCAGTCACAGCATCTAACCTGATTTTCCTACACTGTTGCAAGGAAAGAGAAGTGTTCAGGAAGTTTTGCTGCTACCTCAGCAACTCTGTTGCTTATCCCTAGAGCTGTCCATGGTACCTGCTATATAAAATTGCAGCAGGTTCAGAGATGTATGATAACAACTGCTTTTGATTTCTTCAAGGAAACTGTTTCAGTGCTGTCTAACATACAGAGGTCACAGAGATGTCTCCAAAAATGCACGTAAACTCTGGGGAATGACACCTGAAACAAGAGAGGATTTTGAATTAACCTGTTGAGATAAAAAAACCCACAGTTCTCTTAAAAAAAAAAAAAAGCCTCATCTTTGTACATTAAGAACATGTCTTAGTTTTCAAAATGGATTAAGGGAAAGATTTTTCATTGCTTTGAATGAAATTTCATAAGGAAAGATGTGGCTCATGTGTCAAAATGAATGACTCTTACAGATCTTCATGATTTTTCTTTTAACATTCAAATGTGTAAGTCAAAATATCATGGTACAAATTTGTATTCCTAAATACAGCTCTGATCTTTCTCTGCCTACACCACCTGCCATTTCAGATTTCTGGAATGGAACAAGAAAGAAAACACATAGAGAAGCTTCAGGTTAATCTCTCTACTATTATATTTTTTATATTACTGACTTCTTTCTTGTTGCCTTTCTATCCAACTTAATCAAGTGTGTTCTGTTTATTCTCTTTCACAGAAACACTCCTCTCCACCACCTATGCTCCTTATCTTTTATGTTATCCTTTTTAGGATTTTTTTTTTTTATTTCTTTCCCTTAGTTTTTAGAATAAAGTGATCAAGCTCAAATGCAGAACTCAGGGTGAGTGAATGCAACGTTACTCCTATAATAGCCCTAATATTTGGTAAGGGATTCTTCATGCAATTTTAATTTGTCCTTCAGTCTCACTTTTGTATAATCACTGCTAAATTTTGAGCCACTGTCCTTCACTAAGTGTCCTTGCAGCCTTTCCTCTCTCACATTCAGTTTTCTCATGTTCTTCCAGAAACACGTGTTTCTGTAGTAGCCCCCTGATTCAATAACATTAAAAATATTTAGGGAAAGCATGTCAGGTTTGACAAGAACTAACCCCAAAAGCATAAAAAGAGTGCCTTCCTTCCCAGGTCTAGAATGACCAAAAGTTTTACTGAGAAGTCTGCTTAGGTCTTGGTAAGTTGAGGTAAATTCCTAATTCTGCCTAAAATCAAATGTGATATTTTTAGCACTGACACCAATCTGTTATTATCTCCTCAGTCACCAAATTGCACTTTGCCTCTCTCTTTTGATAAAAAAGCATCCTAAATTGTTAACAGAGTACAATGCAGGTGCTAAAAGCACTAGATTTTCTGATTTTCATGGTGCAAGGAGGCTATCTTATACCTAACTTTATTAAAACTTTGCCACAGGTTCTCTGGGATTGTATGTCCATGAAATCCTTCTGAACAAATGGAAGCATAAATTATAACAAAGCTATATTTTGATTTCTTTTTATTGTTCTATATATGCAAGCTGAGCAGATGTCACCAATCTTATCTGGTTTCTTGTTAATCTCACCTCCAGTGAAATGTATTTTCACATGTAGTTGCAGGTGATTGAGACATTCTCCCTTTACAAGGAAAACAAACAAAACAATGTAAGAAATACTTTTTCATTTCTTTCAGAGATGTTGAAACCCTCCAGAATGTTTTCTTTTTAAAATCCACACACATATTATCACCTTCTAAGAGCATTGTACTTGACTAACAGGGCTACTTCTTGAAAAGAAAACATAAAGTGTTTGTGAATCATTTTGAGCCTGATAAGCCCATGTGAGAATGTTGTGTGTGGCACAGTTGACCTGCCATGAATCACAAAATTTAGGAGACAGTTTCTTTCTTTAACAGAAAAGGTGGTTCTGTTGAGTATCAAAATCTTGCATCATCTTTTAGCTCAGCAATCAGATGCATGCAGGTTATTATATGATAAGACATGTCAATGGAAGTCGATAATGCTCTTTGTCTGGCCTTTGGTTGTTTTGGTTTGGTTTGGTTGGTTTTGTTTTGTTTTGTTTGTTTGAATTGATTTTGGAAAGGAAATTATAGTGAACAAAGATTTAGATTGAAAGCTCTCTCTTAGAGATGACCAGGATTTATGCCTTTAGACAAAACAGTTTCTTACTTCCACCTCTGTCATGGTGTGCCCCTTGGCACAGGAATACTCTCACTTTGTGGACTACACGTGTGTTTGTCTTTGCTGTTGATGGACAGGAGATAAAAGGCTGAGATTAAAGACCATCCCTATTTTCTGGCTTTCCATGAATTTTCCTCTGGGTCACATAAAACATTGAGTAGTGTCCTGCAGTATTTCCAGATTGTTGTTGACAATTCAGAGTAGCAGTCCCCGTGAAAGCATGGCTAAGATCTTCTTCATCCAATTATCTAATTGCTTTTTTAAACTCCTGTATTACATAATCAAATGTAATTAAAATTAATGAACCTACAAAAATATGAGATGTACAGAGAGTTAGATTTCTGCTTTGTTTTATCAAGTTAGTCTCTTTATCCACTGGAAGCTAAGATGAAAAGTTGTGGGACAGGTTATTGTTGTCTATTGTGGATCAGTGTGGCTTCATTGACTTACATGTGCTGAGAGCTGACTACGCCAACTCCTACAATAAAAATCTTTGCATTACTTGTGTATTCACATAGTTCTCTCTGTTTGTAGTCAGGGAAGGGAATATTGGCATGTGAAGTTCAGCACATTAGCAAACAATAATGAAATATTGTCATTCACTTGGTTAAGCACAGGATGGAACAAAGTCAAGGGCTTTATGAAGTTTTTAGAGTTCAGATGCTCAGCTGGAATAAATCAATATTGCTGTAATTAGGTCTGTTGAGTTTCATAATCTGCAAATCAGGTTCACTGCTAGGCTTTGTTTCCCCACCTACATCATAACAAATTGCTCTTTACTCTTATTTAATCCTGACTGATTTATTGATAATGATGAATTTTTAAATCCTGATAAAGAAAGTAAGTTTAAAGATGGCATTTAGGTCCTTCATATTTTTGAGTAAAGAAGGGTGGTGATTGTATGGCTCCTGATTTCATCTCTGTTTCATCCTCATTCCCCTTAGATGGATAAGTTATTCTGCTTTATTTATACATAAATGCCCTTTAAGGCTCTCTTTATTTCATTCTCTAGCCATATAGATAATAATAAGGTCCCCAATGAAAGCATTAAGGGTCTCCTAAACAATCAGGGAGGAACAAATGGCTGATATGAGCCCTTTTGAAAACAGCAATTTGTTCATTAATCATGGAAGTAAAGCCTCATCACTGGAGAATTAAGTCAGCCTTATTCCGTGGATAACAACGAAAACACCTTCAACATGAGCGAAGCATTCATCATGCTAAGCATGTAAATTCCATGTAATGGCAATTATTAACCCTTTCCCTTTCTATTTTATGAAGATCTTTCTTGGTATGATAATTATGACTGATCTAATACCCTCTTTCCACCCCATAAAAAAGAGGTGAATTAATGTAATGACCCTGGAAAGTATGTTTAATCCTTTTCTACTAGCTTGGGGGTTTGAGCATTAAAGTTTCCTCCCATTATTAGCAACAGCTGAAATTACTTCACAACACTGCAAGTTATGTAAAATATTTTTTGTGAGATGGAGCCAAACACTGGTACTTATTTAGGAACATACAGATTGTTGGAAACTCGGCCCACAGTTAGGAAAAGCACCATTAATGGCCTCAGTTATCACTTTCTCCTCACCAGTTCCCAGTGAAACATCCATCTTTTGCAGGATATGATTTTTAGTAGGTCTGATCCTTTAACAAGCTCACCAGCTGGTTACAGGGGCCCACGTAGGAAGGAGGGTGGGCAGCTGAAATTCAGTTTGCTTGGATTTAGGCTGGTGTAGAGCCATTTCCTTAAAGTAAATCACAGAAGTCTGTGTAATATATAACATAGTCTTATATCACAAAGTTAAAAATTGCCATTTAGAGTTCATGCTCTCGCACTTAACTATTGCCTTCAATGTTATTACATAATTACCTTGGATCTCATTATGATAGATAAATATGAAACATGGGGCTAGACCTAGGGATTTGTTTTGGAAGATACTGGGACAGCCTTTATTTCACAGGAGAGAATGCAGAAGTTCACATGAGAAAATTCACAATAATTTCAATTCTCTCTGTCTCCACATGCATACATTATGTACAGCTTGAAATAAAAATAAAAAAAAAACCCATTGTGAAGAAAAATATTTTAACAGTAACAGTATGGAGTGAGTGGACATAAACAGAGAATACACAGGAGATGGAATCAGGCTTTTCATGGATGTGCACCACAAAAAAAAACACCAAAGGAGGCAGTTAGAGGCTGTCAAAATGGAAATTCTCACCATGTAAAGGAAGATGATTTTGCAAGAAGGACAAGCTGGAATACACCCCTGAGAGGTTGTGGAGATCTCTCTTTAAACAATTTCTAAATTGCAGCTGGACACATCAGGACAACATGCTAACCAAGCTGATTAAAGTTTGAAGTTAGTTTGTGTTGTCTCCTTTTTTCTCTTTATTTATAGTAACAATTTTGCAAAATTTGTTTTCCTGGAATTTTTAAAATTTTTGTTGCATTATTAACCTTCAGAGGGTTTTGTTGTACCGAACCTATCTTTCCTTGAGATGCAAATAAATGAAAATTGTTGTAAACACCTCCTAACAGAAACATCAAAACATCTCTTTTGACCAAATCTTAGTCTTATTCTGCTGTGGTGTTCTGTCAACAGAAGAACAGGGCTGAACAGAGAAGAAACACAGGCAAAGGTCCAGTGGAAGCTGTGGAAACCAAATCTGAATTGCCAAAAATTGTCTTCCACTTGCAATGTTATTAATAGATTTGCCACTGCACATAGGGTGGCTGACTGCATTCTCCTCTTCCCCTGCTATGAATTCTGTGAATATAATGATAGTTTGGAGGAAATGAGATGTTAGAGTGCTGTGCAGGCTCTTTTGTGTGCTCAACCTTACTTGTTCCTTTCAGGTCCTTTTTGTATTTCCCCTTCCTTTTCTGGATGAGATGCTGAGTAATGAGGCTTTGTGTTGGAAAGGTGACATATATATTATATATTGCTGAAATTTTCATCTTGAATTATCTTCACAAGAATACAACTCTGAATATTTGCTTTTAATTTCCAATCTCAATTTGAATAGAAACTTTTAGAGGTGTTGCTGAATTCACCTAGGAATAACAAATTTGACTCACAGTCAATTTTTCCTTTCGTTATGTGCTTGGGGAAAAAAAAAACACATACACAGACTTTTTTATTTCATATAAGACAGTTTTATGGCACTACATGTTATATGAATTCTTCTGAACAAGAGCAGAAACAAGACACTGAGTTAAATCAGTGAGTATAGATGTTATCATCAACAACAAAAAACCTTATTTTGTTAGAGTTATGGAAAAATTTTTATAAAAGTAGGTTTTTCCTTTATGTGTTCAAATAAAGATGGTGCTAATTTTTTTTTTAAAAATATATTACTAGAAACCTTAGAAGAAACAAATTAAAATTTTTCCTCTATGAGGAAATCCTGATCCAGAATTTATTTTCTCAACAAGTAACACAGAGTGTGATGCACTACAGCATAAAAAACCCAACATCACTGCTGGTCAAAGTACAGATATTTTTAGTGCAGTCTCTCACAGAAAAAGATGAAGTCTGGTTTCATTATGCAATATCACTTAAATAAATGGTTACTTTGGGAAAGAGTGAAACTTCTATAGCTCCTTGACGTAACAAGACACTTCCATAAAGTTCAGCTGAACTTATTGATTGTACATAGATAATATTCCCTACAAGCTACAAAATTCACATGTCATTTAGCTTTAATTATAAATTGATAGCTCCAGATTTATTCCTTTGGCAAAGTGAAGTACTGAAAACATTTATGTTTGTGATACAGTGGTAGAATTTAAAACAAAAATGTCCAGGAAATACTGATGTTAAGGAATTTGACTTTCCAAAACTGAATTAATAATTGCTGTTGAGTGATCCATAGATTTAGTAAAACAAAACCAAAAAACCAAACCAACCAAAAAAACAAACCAACCAACCAAGCAATGACCCAATCAGCCAACCAAAACCCCAAAACAAACAAACAAAACCACAAAAAAACCCCAAAACCAAAAAAAACCAGAAATAATGTCAAACTATTTTCTTTTCTAAATATTCATTTTACATCTTGAAATTATCATTTCAGAATACCAGCTGAAAAAGCCAGTTCAAAATCATGGAAGTCAAAATCGCAACAGATCTCTGCCTAAAGTACCACATTCCTGCAAATCATTTCACTTTCAACAAAGACAGTTTCTCTAGATGATATTTGTAAAAGGAAAATGTTTTCTTTTCAGAGGAGAACAGGCTGTGAGAGGCCAGAAAACATTGAGTTAATCCAGCCATCTGCCCCTTCATGGGATCAGGTGTACTGTGTCACTTTAACTCCTGTTTTCCACTAAGAAGTTTTTAGAAACTGTTAAATAATCTATTCTAGTACTTTGTCAGCCTGGCAGGAAATTTCTCCTATTGTATGAACCAGACTCTTTTTTTTTTCCTGATGAAGTCTAACTTTTGTTTGTATGTTCACCCATCGTGAACATGGCAGACTGTTGTTTTCCAATCCTCCTTGAAGAATTATTTTCCCTATACTTGGGATAAAATATCTCAATCTCTCACTTTACTGTGTTAAGCTTAAATAACTACATTTTCTTTCACTCTTTCTTCAGAGGTTATATTATCTAGATGACACAATCTTTTTTATTTGAAGTGTTTACACCATTTCTGTTATCATGGTGTTATCATGTTCTTAATCTCTTGGGCTATACTTCTAAAATACAGATAGATCTGAATCACCATCACCTGATTTATAGTGTTTTATTGTTTCCCTGATTCTTTTTTTCTTTATCCTTTTTTTTTTTGAGCACAAACTTAAAGTTTCTTCTCAGAAAATCAGCTTGAATTTCATTTGTCATGAATATAATTTCTGCACTGCTGTGTCTTCCAGCATGAGAATATTTATTATCAGCAGAAAGCTCTTTTTATGAAATGTGCATTTGTATTTGAAATCAAAAATATGAATTTAAAAACTGAACTTACTCTTAGTTAAACCAGTGCTAAAAATTCCATGGAAATTCAATAGAAGGGGAAAAACCCTTAAAGGAAAGCAGGGCTGCAATTTTGTTGCCTACAATGGGCTTAAGGTAAGATCTGTAGTCAAAGAGGTAGAGAAGAGTTATGAATAAATTAGAACATCTGTAGTAGCATAAAACACTTCATTTTAATAACTGTAACATAAAAAAACCCAAACCAAACAAATTGCAGATATCATTTTTTCCATGGGAAAGCAAAAATTGCTGTGCCACAGAAGGTGAGAGTAGCAAATTTACTTCTTCACGTGTAAGTTTCATGGCATACGCATTTTATAGAGAATCTTTCCCTACAGGTTATTCCAATCTCTCTTCCATGGAATTCATCATTATATGTCTCTCCTCGTCCTCACTCCAATCCTCATCTAGCTGAGTCTAATTAGTGGGGCTTTCTCTCATGAGTTACTGCAAACCTTGAAATACATGATGTTTTACTCACAGCCCTGACTGCAAAAGATGAGGAACATCAGATTCCATATTCAGATGCATAACACAGAAAAATTGCTTAAAATATCTGCTTTAAATTATTCCCAAAGTCTTAAAAATAAAGTAAAAAAATGGTTTAGGTCATGGTTTTAAAGTAATGATGTCTGATATTACAGCTTTAGGGAGAGTCTGAGTACTTTTTGTTTTTTAAATAATTTTTTCAGTATGCATAATTTGAGAAAAAAGGTTGCTTATGTTTCTTGCTCCTATAAAGACCCAAATGAAATCCTGGTCCAGTAAAGGAAATGACAGCCTTACTCTGCTTTCCACAAGCCCTGGATTTCACTGCGGTGAAATCCTGTGCCCTGCTAGCCTAGGCTATCTTTACACCTGCAACCTCGATTTTTGCATTTTCTGGGGTTTGATGGATTTATTGCAGGACACAATAGTACAGTGAAATACTTAGCAAGATGCACAGGATGGAAAATAAAGGAAATAACAATACAGGGAAAACAAGCTTTTGCTCCTCTGCACAAAGAACTTGCTTCTTACTTACTAGAGTGTTTCTTAGTGACAAACAGGAAAGACTGGCAGACTCAAATTAGAGGTTAAGCAAAGGGTAGCTGAGAAGAACAAGAGTCAACTACCTTAGTTTAAAAATAGAAATAGAATGAAGCTAGCAACCGGAGGGAATTGACATGTAGCAGATTATGAGGAAATTGGGAAAGTTCCTTTATTACAGTTAAAACACAGAAGAAATGAAAAAAGTGCCTGCTATACTAGGTTCCAGTTCTGCCTTCAGCCAAGAAGAAAAGTTCATAGTAGTAAACTAATTAAGATTAAAATGAAACTTGTAGGCAAGATGGTCCATTCCATTTTATTGTGGTGTAACAGATGAGATATATCTCTTCCCCACAAGATGGCCTATTAAAAGGTTAATGTGCACTAATTTTTTTAGAATTAAAGCAAGGCTAAGCAGGTTTTTCATTACAATTAACTTTAAAAGTTTGATTATTATTCAGATTAGACTCCCAGTTCAGCTTTTTCATTTGCAAACCAATTCTGATTGAATATTGACATCAAAGGAGGAGAAAGTATTCCAAGCACTAGGGAGGGGGAAAAACAGGAATCTTCACCTGCAGTTTAGGAGATGCTAAGGTGTTCACTTCATGGGTTGTATGCACTCATCTGTTCTGTTCTTGGTAAAGATTTAACAGAAATATTTATATACATTGCAGTACAGCTTAGCAAACTTCTGAAATTGGTAATTTCTAGATACAGTCAAACAACAGAATATCTTCCTATGGAAAATTGCCTTTTTTGATGAAAGTCCTGAAGCTTTTGTTGTCTGATGCAATTTTAAACTTTGAGGAAAGCTGACACTGTAGGGGTATTTTTAATGAAAACACAAGTTCCTACACAAGAAATTTCACAGAAAATATTTGGCAGACCCTAATTTCTTTCTTGTCTTACTTCCTTCTTGTGACGCATTACTGAGAAAGATGTAAGCTGATAGGATCTGGAGTATTCTGATCCCCTTAATCCACCTGCGTCTATTCAGGACAAGGCACAGAATGCAGTTTTCAGTAGTTCATCACTTCTAAAAATAGAACCACAGAATCATATAATCATGGAAAAGTTTGAGTTGGAAGGGATATTAAAGATCATCTCATCTCCACACCTCAGCCATGGGCAGAGATAAATTCCACTACAGCAGGTTGCTCAATGCCCTGTCCAACCTGGTCTTGAACTCTTCCAGGAATGGGCATAATATATAAATTCATCACAGCTAGAAAGGATTTTTTTTTTTTTTGCACATAGATTCCTAGTGTTTTCAGAAAAAAAAAAAACAAGTTCTTGTACTCTTAGTTTAATTTAGATATAGAAGAAACGTACTTCAGAACTACTTTCAGAAAGGCCTTGACTGAAAGGGCTCAAGATGCAGTTACATGTCTTATATCTTTTCTCTTAATTAAAGAAATATTCAATATGAAAATATTCCATTCACATGATTGAAGCTGGTTTCTGGCAAGGAATATAATGTCAATATCTGGTTTCATTTTAAGAAATGGATTTTTACTCCATAATGATATTAATTTAAGGAAGATTATCTAAACTTTGAAGGTAGTTCTTTTCTCTAAACCGTTACTCAGTACAACTGAACAGATGGCATGCTGAGTCAGTAATGGCCCATGTATAAGAACAAAGTCTAAGTGGCAATAATGCTACACAAAAAATGAGGTAAATCTGATAATGTGTTTAGGGGATAACGTCCAATGTACGTCCCCCAGCAGTTATCTTTTCCTTCACAGTGGAGTTCTAAATCAATTCCTAATGTATGAAATGCACAATCCCTTTAGTTTTCCTTAGTGCTGGTTTAATTGCTGTGATTCATTGGGGGAAAAATCACAAAATAACATAAGCAACCAAGAAAAATCCGTATTAAGGGAAGAACAGACAGAGTCAGAATTCCCATCTGAAATATAGATGTTGTTTAAGTCCAAAACCTGACTTGAATTTTACACCCAAAATCAAGAGCTAACACTTTTCTGTACTCCTATTTCATGTATAGAGAGGAATGAATATAGACTAATCTAAATTGCAATTTCATAGGTTGTTTATACTGCATAAATAAGGTACAGCAGCTGTTTGAAAGGCAAATTGAACTAAAAGGTCTCTGGATTGAATCCTAAAGTATTTATATTCAGTTTTTCACATTGTGTTCTGTTTTCAAAACCACTGCTGAATTTGTTAAATCACCGTTGTTCTTGTTAAAGAAAACAATATTCCATGAATGCTGGCTACCCTTTGACTCTCTCCTTGTATCTAACCATTTGTAGCTAAATACAAAACCTCTGACATAGCTGTCTTTACTGAACCAAAACAAACTGCAGTGAATTCTTGTTTAAACTCCATCAGCCATGATGATTATACTGTATTTGTAATGAAGCAAGGCCTCCCAATAACACTACGAGGACACATTTCATAGTGTCTAATGGTTTTTACTGTATATATGATTTCACATGTCATTAGCCAGACTTTTTAAATGTGTTCCAAAGTAGCTTATAGAAAAAACACTAACATGCTGAAACAAGATTATTAGCAAAATCAATATCACTGAATGGGCAATTTATTTTTTCTTTTCCTACTTGCTGTTGGTAACTACTTTAGCAAGACCAGAAGACCAGCTTTAAACTGAAAGAGGGTGAATTTAGATTAGACATTAGGAAGAAATTCTTCCCTATCTGGGTGATCAGACGCTGGCACAGGTTTCCCAGAGAATCTGTGGCTGTCCCATCCCTGGAAGTGTTCAGTGCCAGGTTGGATGGAGCTCTGAGCAATCTGGTCTAGTGGAAGGTGTGCCTGCCCATGGTAGGGAATTGGAATGAGATGATCTTTGAAGTCCCTTTCCAGGCAAACCATTCTATGATTCTATGAATATAATATTAATATACTGTTGAAGAGCTGAAATAAAAATACCAATTTTTCTCAGAAGTATTTACTATACTATGTTAGAACTTCATTGAAGTTTTATTCAAGTTTTTTCTCCTTCATGTAAGAACTTTCACATAAAAATTTCTTATTAGCCTCAGGACCATAGACTTTTAACAAGGAAGATAATGAATTAAGCTCGTGTATGGTCCCTGTCATCCTACCTTCTTTCCATCCCATGAAATCCCTGGCTTCATAGTGAATTCAAACAGACCAGGTTTGAATCTACCTTGTGAACTGTTCACTCTTTTTGAGCTATTTCCTTCCCATGCCCTAAATTTTCCAATCCCAATAGCTCAACAACATTACACGGTGTCCAATTCTGCCTTTTCTTACTCTCTAGCTGCTCAGGAAAGACCCTTGAGTGGGAATGATTTGAGTATTCAAAGTGTGAGGGTGATTTAACATCTCATAAGGGTGTGAGGGTTTTATCCATCAGAGTATGGGCTAATATGAGGACTAGGATCCCTTGGGAAAAGTGGAGAGAGAGTGTGCTCTGGAATAAGAACATTGAGCTGTCTGGGGGTGGATTTCTGCAACTTCTCATTCTCATGACAGAGAAAATATAGCAAGAAAATCAAATCAGGCAGACCTTTGGTAATAATTTCCTGCCCTAAGGAAGCATTTCTTCTTAGTATTTTCATCTGTCTGTCTTTGAGGAAAGCAGAACTGAATTCTCAGAGGCTGCAGAGGTAGGAATTGGGAGAAGACAGGTAGGCAGGTAAGTAACACTTCTGGGGACTAGCAACTGGGTTAAGATGATTTAGGAAATCTGAGACCAGGAGAGAAACAAAAGCTGTGTTTATTCTTTTTGATAACCATTGTAAGATCACCAAGATCAGTGAAAATAAGTAAGGAATTTGACTGCCAATGCTCACAGCTATTTATCTGATTATGTGCAATCTTTATTAGAAATAATGACTTTAGATCTTCTGATAATTATCTATGAGTAAGCATTCAATTTTTGATTGTATATGTGAGATCATAGAGTGCTGATGAATTTTCCACTTGGGGGACTGAAATGCTATTATTTAATGTTTGTTTATAAACATTCAGTCTTTACAGGTCCCTTAAATAATCTAATTAATTCCAGAAGATCTGGAACTTAAGTGTCTTTGCCTCCGTCTCCATTTGGATAGATATTAGTAATTAACTTCAGTAGTACAGGAAGACCATAAAAAGGGACTTAGAAAAAACTTTGACTGAAAAGGATACTGGCATGGTTATATCCTTGACTTGCAATAATTTATATTGCTGAATTTCATTCATAACAGCAATCCTACTTTTATGCTCACAGCAAAGAAATAAGATCAAGGTAATGTTTTATTATTTAAAAATTAAGGACTTGGAGTTGTTTTTAAAAGTTTTTTGTGTGCGTGTGAAAAGAAAAATATCTAGAAGTAAAAGGTAAAAGCAGGGGGAAGAGGTTTTCATTTTTCCATCCAATTTATCTGGAGTAGCCAATTCAAAAACTGGAAAGTTTAAGAAAAAAGAAATAAAAGAAATTGTTTTTGCAGTTTTTCACAATAATAATGTTGTGGACATCACTTCCGATAAAAGCACTATCTCACCAAGCAAAAGTTTGAACAGCTTTGCTCTGACATATACTTTTTATCAGAATGATTATAGAAAGCAAAAGATATTGGTTAGAGTTTGGACATTTTGTGGGAAAAAAAGTCCTTATGTAGTTATATAAAATTCATTTAATTTCAGACTTGTATTGCTCATTTACACTTTGAGGGTCAATATGGAAAGATGCTGCAAGATGGTTTATTTATTTCCTCAGGAATTGTCCTTGTTGCTCAGGGTAGGCATTAGCTCTGCACTATCTCTGCTCTATCCTGTATGAATACAAACATAAATAAAACTTAATAGCACATTATTAAATTTATTCTGAAAATATCTAGACCAGCAGTGGTGAATTGCTCTCTGAGGTTTTCTATTTCTTTCCAATGGCTACAGAGAAAGTCAAGAAATGAACTGTGACCAGACCTACTGTACATGTACTGATGGACTCTTTGGATCTCCAGTGGTCAGATATTAATCAGAGTTCACACCTCTGTATCTGTAAGGACACAGCTCTTTTACTGGGCCTGTCCATGAGCTTGACACATGCAACACCAGGGCATTTGCTTTGACCATCCTAAAATGTCCAGTTTTTCTTGCCAGCACTAGAAATTTGTTGAGCTGTGTGATACCTGCTAAATGTTTTATTCTGTTTTTTAAGCTGTAGTATTAATAGCAGGCATTTTTCTCAGGTTCAATCCTTTTTCATGTCGTTTGCATCCCTTTGACAGGATTATAAGAATGAATAAAAACTGTCTGGCTTGTAGCTGCATGCACAAATGGTCACTGTTTGGCTCAGTTTCCAAATGGTTTATGGCATTTGAAATGTCTGAGGTTATTTTACCTTTCCTGCAGCTCTTCATTATCTGTTTGTATTTGTCACCTCAGTGACAGTCCATCAATATCCTAAGATGCCTCAAGTAGTTTTAGTTTTAATTTTCAGTTCTATACACCAAAATCAATCAGGTTGAGAGGCATATACTTCTATATATCTGTGTCTAGAGGCTGACTCCTGGCTGTTCTGATTAGCTCTTCATTATCATGGAATCACAGAATCATAGAATATCCTGAGCTGGAAGAGAACCCACCAATTCCAGCCCATGACAGCTGATTTATCCCTGCAGAACTGCATGTCCATGACATCAGTATGGGCCCAGCAATCAGAACCCAAGACCTACAGGAAACTTGCATCAATCCAGCTGAGTTAAAACTCCACCTGCAGAAAAAGTCCCTAAATTCTAATACAATTTTTTTAGGTTGAAGTATTTCAAGAAGACTCCAAGAGAAGACATTTGTGGCAGCACATTCCTCACTCTCTCAGGATTTTTCACAGAGGTGCACAGAGAGAAAGAAAGAGAAAACAATTTCTATTTCTGCTCCTTCTCATGTGGAATGTGCTTGGAGAATTGTTTACCTGGGGTGATTGCTTGATTGGATTCTGGTGAGGATGGTTTGAGCCTGATGGCCAATCAGAGCCACCTGTGTCTGGACTCTGGGAAACAGGGTCAGGAGTTGTTAGTAGTTAGATATGATAAAGTAGATATGTGATTTTAGTATCTTCCTTTATATAGTATATTAAGGAATTATAGCGTAGTTATAATAAAGAAATCATTAAGCCTTCTGAATTGATGTTGAAAATCATCATTTCTTCCCATTGGGTTCACCTGAATTTTACAATAGACATTTTGATGGAAAAGCAATCTATTGGTTTTTACAGGACCTGATATAGTCCTGTCCAGTACCTTCCAGTATCTTAGCATTACCTGGATTTCCATACCTGACACTATGGAAATATCCAATCATCTTGATGGCAGGAATCAGGGATCTTCTGAAGAATATCCTTGGCCAGGCTTTGGTGCAATTCACTTATTTGGACATGGGTGTCTATTTCCACCTAAACCAGTCCAAAGCAGGTGGGAACCTTTAGGGCTTCTCAAATGGAATGATGTGCCTACACCCAGGAAAAGGGATCACCTCCTCTAAGTCTTCAGATAAACAAAATTAACAGTGAAAGAACTTAGAGATGGGAGAATTTTTAATTAATTCTGTTTATAACTTATGATTTAAATGTAGCTTAACAAGGCAAACAACACAGAATGCCTCTCTTCCATTATCTTTTTATATTCTGGGAGAAAAAAGACAATGCACAAAAAGTGTCTAAAATTGAGCAGCTTATGGTTATGTTGCTATAGTTACAGGATGATCAGAGCTTTTGCTAAGCCAGAAAAAGAAATGAGCAGTTTCAAATAGTTTTGCACCTAGTCCCTGCAGATAGTGCTACATTTCCAAGTATACAGTTTTGATCTGCTTCACATTGGTGAAATGCAAAGAAGCCATTTGTCTCCTGAAATTTCTTATGAATAAAAAAACCCTTTGCATTTTGCATCTGAGAAATCCCATGTATATTTCAAATAGGAAAAACAGTTTCTATTAATAGACATGGTCAGAAAGTATTTGTGTTTTTTTTTTCTCAGAAAAATTCCTTTTATCCGCTTTTCTTTACAAACTGAAGCACTTAACTTTTTAGTTAGCTGAAAATCAAAAAGTTCTGCTTTCAAGCCAAATCTCTTATCTATATACATAAATCTATAATGTCCTTCAACTAAATACTTAAGTTACACAAGAATAAATACCCCCATTAAATGGTCAGCTCAAAATAGAGCTGAAATGGTCAGCTCAAAATAGAAAAACAACACCAGATTTTTTTTTGTAGAAAAAAAAGGTCATAAAAATATTAGCATTCTCCTTAAAAAAAAAATAATTTCAGTATAGCTTATGAGTAAAAATTCTCACTCAGAGATGTCATTGCTAGAGATTATAATAGAGCTTGGTAAATTATGCTGGTAATCTGTGTATAAAAAGATGAATTTGCACCAGTCTGTGCCTAAAATTTTATTCGCTTTTTAATAAAAACTCTGAAGTTTCCATTATGTTTTTCTGCACAAATGAAAAGATTTTGTACCTGAATATGATGACTACATAAGACTAAACATTAGCAAATAATTTTCCTTATTTTCCCAGCCCCTCTTAAATGGACTCATTCAGGCAAAGAAATGCCTGCTGCTCCTAAACTTTCAGTGTATATTGAAGTGTGTGGTGCAAATCTTCTGTTATTTTTCTTTCGTTTATTCTATTGTAAGTGTATCCTACCACCCTCTAAAAAGACTTCACCCTAAATTAAAATTTGTACTCTTATAAAAATGTCTGCTTCATACTGAAATCAGTAGGGTTGCAAAGGGAGTCCATTCAGGCTTCAAAGAGCTTTGTTTTAAAGTGAAGAAAGACTTGGCTTAAATCAAGAAGATTTGCTACAGGTCATCTATCAGGATATGTCCATTTAAAGCACCCCAAAAGAGATATGAAGGATGATTTTATTGCAGTTCACTGGCCCTTTCTACTTATCTCTTGGTATAGGCCTTTTAGGCTTCTGCAGGCTGATGTTTTGAGCAGGGGGCTGGACTCAATGGCCTCCAGAGATCCCTTTTATCCAAATAATTCTGTGACTCATCCCACCTCTCAGATATCCCAGATCTTATGGGTCAGTACAAATCAAAATTCTTCTCTGTCTCTGAACTTGGAAGTTTTACTGACCTGTCTTACGAGCCAGTGGTGGGACTTGTGGGTAATCATTGATCACCTGAATCAGAACCAGCTACTTTTGAGGGAGCTGAACATGGCTTCAGATTTTCATTGACTAAAGAGAATCAAATTCTCAAACAGAGAGTTCAGACTCATTAATCACTTGTGAGAACTTAATTTATATGCATCTACCTGTAGATATCTCATCTGCAGATTGAAACACACAGTTATAGTTTCAATGTCAGTAAGAAGTTAATTACTCAATCTTTCCTTAAAAGTTGATAAAGATCTAAGATAAGATTAATTTCAACTCAGTGCAGACGTATGAAGTAGTTCAGAAGAATAATTCCCTGGAAGTGATTCTATTACTCTCATAGGACACCTGGTTTTATTTGAGATGTCTCAGGGAAACCTGTGGAGTCTCCTGACGCTTCTCCAGAAAGCCACTGCTCCCCAGTGGGTCCAGTGTCAGATTCACTGGCCTTAGATACCCTGGGGGTCATAACTGCATTTAGTACATTTTGCTGCACAAATATAGGCCACTTCCTCTCCCAAGTTAGGAGTCCTACAAGATAAAGTACAGACATGCAAAACCAGGGCAAGAGATGTTCAATTTTAGCCCCCTGCATGTCCCAAAGTGCTAAAGACAGAGACAGAGACCAAAAGGAGAAGAGTAGCTGATGAGTTTTCAGAGAAAATGCACAATGGTTTGCTGGTGTGGTAATCACTTACCCCGCAGAGTTTCTAAAGACTTTTGAATGGAAAACTGATGCTTATTCATTATGCATGCATTGCAGACTTACCATTAGCCCAGTAATTTTTCTAGCACAGAAAAATATCTCCAAGGTAATTCATGTTTTAAAGAAACTCTGCAAGAGTCAACTAATGTGGCTTTAAGATGAGAGAAGAGAAAAGCTTGTCACCTTTTGGATAGAGGTTATTTGCTCCATGTAACTTAGATGTTTCAAGATATTTGCACAGATGTCTTAGCACAAAGAGAGTTAACTGTGATCTTTGCAATTATGTGATTTTGTCACACAAATGTTTTTCTGCATGAAAACCAATTCAATTTATTTTGTGTAACTTTGCTTTTTTATTAAACTGAGAAAAGAATAGAGGTGAAACAGAACTACTTAGGGTTACACACTGCCACTAGCAAATGAATTTTTACAGGACTGGGTTACAGTTATGGTATTTCTTCTGAAGATAACTACTCAATTTAATCAAAGATTATATAAAAAAACACCACAATAATAATTTTGAAATAATAGATGTGTGTGTGCCATCCAAAATAATGCCCAGATTGTTCTGTTGGGCTGTAATTTCTTAGCAGCAGTTCTCCCATTTTGCAAACCTGTTATTTATAAGAGAATTAAACAGCATCATCAGATGGCTTAACTGACTCTGAAATTGTAGTATGAGAGAAAAAGTGGGAGGGAAGTGTCAGGCTATCAATTGAAATATTACTCTAGCAATGTCCGAGGTGATCAGAGAACAAATAAAAGCCCATACTCCCACCCAAAACTACCAATTAGGGAAGAACCACTCATCCATTATCATGAGCAAATTAGACTAGAAATTCCACTGGAGACTATTTGAAATAAGGTTTGTTTGTTTGTTTGTTTGTTTGTTTTTTCTGGCTGCAAGTTATTACATCAATGGAGTTTGTTTTTTTTTTTTTTTTTTCTCAGTAGTTCTTCTTAAGTGAGCTCCAAAATACTGGACTAAAAAGATATGAAGTCACAAAGGTGTTTAGGCTCTTGATTCTAGTTAGGACTTTAGATACCAAAGACATCTAATGGCCCATAAAATCCATCCCTAAAAGCTCATGTTTCCTGATAGTTCTGCATCATTTTAATTATTGTGTGAAAAACAGTCCAGGCCCAAAAATTAGACACATCAAAAATGAGAAATGAGCATTATAACTGATGCTCTGAGCAAGACCACACTTTTTAATTAAGAACAGATAGCAGCAATCATATAACATGTGCTCTATCTGTGTATTTGAAATTTATTTCATATAAATTATACATGTACAAGAATTAGGTTCTGCTTCTATGATCTACCCCCTGGTACCCTGGGCCAACTAAAACACATTAGGGTATGTCCAGCTTAACTGCCTCCCCTCATCCTCTCCTAATTTTGCTAGAAGTTACTCAGCCCTGCCCATGCCTTTGTTAAAACAAACACTAAAAATAAACCAAAACACCACAAAACCCCAATCTATATTTCTGCAAAATTGTGAGCTGACTATGCTCTGTTATACAGTATAATGACAAAATAACTCTGCTGGATTCTCTAACAAAATGTACCTTCACCAGCATAAAATTGACAGGCTAAGATACATTTATGGAACTAATACTATAAAATCTGGACACTTCACATGTTTTACGATATCCCACAGAGGCAAAGAAGGAAGAGTTATTTGACAACTGGGAGTAAGAGGCACAGAAAGGCAAAATGTCTTATCTAGGATAACATAAAACACCTGTGACAGAGAAAGAAGCTAAACCTGTGTCCCCTCATTACCAGGCTTATGCTCTAACCACTAGATAATCCTTCCTGCTCCAAGCCTGAAATCTTGGTGCTCTCATTGATTTTGCATATTATTTAAAGTAATATTTTCAGAAGTGCACAGTTTAGATGTTGGCTGGTGTCTGTCCACTGAAATGAAAGAAAAAAGTACAAGAAATTCAGCATGCACTGGTGAATGGGTTTGTTCCTCCCCATGTGCTGAACTTTTCACTCCCCTTTGCCAGACTTCATGACTTTCCTGCTGACCCATTTTTATAGCTTATTAAAAAGGTGATATAATCATCTCATCTGTCAGCCACTCTTTCCAGGTTTATACCATCTGCAGGCTGGCTGAGAATTCACTCTTGCCCATCATCCAGGTCACAAATTAAGGTATTAATTAATTAAGGTATTAAAGAGTATTGGCTCAAATATTGAAGTTAGGAGCACATCACCAGACTAACATTTATTTTCAATTTTCATATAATTTTTTTTTTTTATGCCAGCCATCTGAAATGTTTTATCAAGAAGTGGTCCAAGTTTTCTGTAAAGCCACAGGAGAAGCAGAGGCAGAGGAAGATCTGTGTCATACTAAAAGAAAGGTCTCTGCCCTATGCAGTTATTTCTTTTCATTGGCTGTTGCTGTAGCCTTGATTACTATGGTTAGGAAGCTGGATTTTAGAAAATACAGCTGGATTAGATGAATGTCACCCTTCTTTAAAGAATTAAATTGAGCTATCACTAGAGGAATAGATTGAGAAGGGTCCACATCAAAATACCTCAGGAGTAAAGCACTCATCAGCATTTAACTCTGATTTGAAGTGTGCCATAATCAGCATCCACTCTGACTGGATTTCCACATGGAGTTTGGAAAGGCTTCCTAACAAAACTTCTTATGAAATTGACGCATTTGTCTGACAATTTTAAGAAAAAAAAAACAAAAACCAAAAACCAAAACAAAACCAAAAAAACCCCAACCAACCAACCAAAAAAAAAAAAAAACAAAACAAAAAAACAATTCCCCAAAAGCCCATCTTGTCAAAAAGTCACCACCTTCTAGGAAAATGTATTGCAAAGTATTCTGCTTGGCAAGTCAGTATTTTCTGCAGGTAACTCATAGTGACTGCTCCAGGTGTCTTGCTCCTTGGCTGTGCACTGGCTGTATCACAAGTCAAGAATTCACATTTCAAAAGTGGCTTAATCCCTGTGAACCATCTCTTCATGGTTGCTAATAAGAATTTTGACCAGCAGCTCAAACAAAGGAGCATCCTTTTTGTTTGAAACACACTGCCTGAGACATTGCAGCAAAACCCACGTGTTCCTTGCACTATGCACAGTTTCATCTCAAAATAAACAAGCCAGAAATAAAACAAAATGAAAAACAAAGTCCAACCCAAATGGAATTTGAGAACATCCCAAAGAAATACTCTGGAAAGTTGGATATATTTGAAATAAACAGCAGATGGGCTTCTCAGGTGGTGTGAAAGATAAAACTGTGAATTTAGAAATGCTAAGAGTTTTGTTACTGAAGTAAAAGTGTTACTGTTGGAATACGGCAACAGATAGTCCAAATGCCTGTTTGCAGCTTTTGGGAGCACAGGTGCTTTACAACTTCTCATACTGTTTCAGTAGTAATTAAAAATTTTTCTTTGTCTTTAAAATAAATGCAAGCTTCTGCCGGTCAGAAAAGCTGTAAATATCCCTCGCTGTGCATGGTTAAAGCACTGGTGAGGACTATGTTGTTTCCATGCAAAAAATAGAATTACATTGGGTTGCCTTCATTTGGAATCATCTTAGTATAAAACTACAGAAAAGTTAAGGTGTTTTTGAAGAGACCTCTTTTGTGCTTATCTCTGAGATTTTCTTATTTTCCTTGACAGGAAGGTCTTGCAGTTTAAAGGTGTGCTATAAAGAAAACCCAGCCATATGAGTTTCACAGCTGGAACTCAGTTTTGTGTCTAGTTTTAACCCCCTTGTGCTGCCAAACTGCATAAATAAAGTCCAAGATAACCTTACACAGTGTTTAGGATTTTCAGTTTCATTTTTGGAACAGTGTGGATCCTGATGCTTTCTTGCTATCCTCCCCTATGTTTTACTTCATGATGGTCAGAGAGAGGAGAAAAAAAGATTGGATTTCAGAGCTATTATGAACAGAATCACAGCAAGGACTAAAGTCACCTGAATGTTCCTTCCTTGGGAGGACCAAAGAACTTTTTTTTTCTTTTTTTAGTTGCATAAATGAATCTGATTTCTACAATTTCTTTGCTCTGAAAAATGCAGTAACAAAATAAGAGAGTAATAGATTGTTATGATTGGTTAATAACAGCAGAGCACAATGGTCAGAGATACAGAAAATAGAAAAGGAGAACAGAATGACAAAATAATCTGGTTGTTTGCTGTTTCCTTTTTCTAATTTTTTTACCAGCTCAGGAAGCAAAAAAAAAAGTCTACTGTTAGGAGAATATGACTTCAGCTCACCTTCATAATTAGAAAGAAAACCCATATGCATAAGAACAATAAGAGTCTTGATGACAGTTCAAGGAAAGATCAGAAAGAAAATGAGCCTGGAAGAAAAGCTTTAATTTTTTTTATTGTATTTTTCCTCATCTAATTTTGGATTTTTCCTCAGGTAACTAAATTAACCAGCAGGCTTTTGGGGCCCTTGTGAAGACTGAAGGGCATGGATGACATTCCCAGCTCAACTGGTGAGCTGCAACTACACAGTGATGGGGAGAAATGGGTGTTTTAGGGTGCGATTCCCCTGTTCAGATCAGAAGAATGAGATAAATAATGCTCTAGAAATAGGATTTTTTTTTTCCTATTGACTGTAAAAGAAATCCACTTTATTTAACTCAGAAAAAGGGGTGCAGACTTTCATAAGAATCTCAAAGAGGTTTATGTAGTTGGGGTGCTGGGACAGTGGTGGCCTAACTGAGGTCTGTGGGGTCTGTTACTGTGAAAGATGAGGAACAGGAGAGGTGTGCCTGTGTAATAATAATAATAATAATAATAATAATAATAATATATGTGCCTTAAGCCTCCTTTATGCATGGAAACTGAAGATAAACTAAATGTAAAGTGAGGAGAGTTCAGACAAGGAGAAGAGAGGCTATTGTCACAATGTAGAAAGGTTTACACATAAATATATATTCAATGTTTCTGTTATTGTGGTGGTCCATATTTCAAAGAGGGAAAACAAAAACATGCTGCTTCAGAGTTCCAGCATTAGGTAAGGTAAAAATCTGGACAGAACATCTAGTATCCAAGAACTAAAAAAAAAAATTGATAGCTCTCAAGTGTCTTTGAGGAAAAACAAATATGCAAAAGAAAACCCCAAAGGAATCATCTGTCTATGTGTGCTAATGTTTAACAGATGCTGGCACTTACAGGAGTGTTATGAGAATTAATTAATGACTGCTGGTAAAAGGAAGCCAAGGAAGCAGATTTTTCCATATGATGAACATATTGGGAAAGAGGCAATTTTCCTTTTGTTAGCTTTCTAGTAGATAAGTGAAATACATTCTTGGTCATAAAGACAAGCAAAAGGCTTTAAAATATATTCACAATAAAATCTGAAAGTAATTTAGTCATAATTCATGAGTCATATAACATCCTGATTTTGAAGGGACACACAGGGATCGTCAAAGTCCAACTCCTGGCCCTGTACAAGACAGCTCCAAGAAAAAAATAAAATAAAATTATCTCATGTATTTGTAAAGCATCTGTTGCTTAATGGCACCATTACTCCATGCGTGACAGAAGTGAGAATCTTCTGTTCTGTGCCTGGAACCCCCTGTCTCACAGAAGTCATGTGCTTTGTGGGGGTCACTTTGTTCTACCACAGTATGAAGAATAATTGGCAACAGGTCTAAATTCACTGCTTCAATACTTAGATAATTTGGAAATATAAAACTCCCCAAAGACAAAAATCAGCTCTGAGACAAGAAATAGCTTAAGAATTTGCACATTCTAATCTCTGTTGTGTTTGCACATGCTCTATTTTGGCCATGAGTTTTAACTTTAGTTGAAAACAGGAGTAATAGTGACATCTTTACAACTCTCCCTGTAACTTTCTGTCTACTCTAAAGATAGGGTGACTCAATATAAAGAGACATCAATAATATTAATTTGGTGTTTATTCGACACATAATATCTATTTCCCAGACTTTTTTTCAGAATGACAGAATTATTAAGTCTGGAAGAGACCTCTAAGAGTATTGACCATCGAGTTCAACCATTAACCAAACCCACCACTGAGCCATGCCCCCTAGTGTCACATCTACTCAGTTTTTGAACACTTCCAAGGGATAGCAGTTCCATTGTTGTCTCAGGTTTTAGCTTTTATATTTTTCAGATTCTGTGCTGCTTTAGTGTGTACTTCTGAGCTTCATATTATGGGATGGTGAGCTCTCTTCACACAGTAGGGAGACAAAACAATTCCTTCTCTAGCTGGGGACCAAGGACAACCAATACAAATTTCAGGCTCAAGAGCATAAACAACGTGGACTGAAGAGAGAAAAACAAGAAGGATGAGACTTCATAACCTAAAGTTATAATTGGACAATTAACTCCAATATGCAAATGGAGTAGAACTTATAAAAATGTGAGACTCTGTGACCGGTCATCTATTTTTGTGACCATTTTGGGCTCATCTTGGGTGTAGCCCTGGCTGGGCTCTTGTACTGCCCAAGGTGTAACAGTTGAGGCCTCTTAATAAATCCCTACTTTATTCTTTGATTCAGTCTATTCTCTGTTCTAGGTCAGCCTCCTCAAGACATCACCATCACCTTGCTGGTCAGCCTGACAACCACTTGAGTGAAGAAATTTTCCCTCATATCCAATCTAAATCTCTCCTGGTGCAACCTGAGGCTGTTTCTTCTTTTGTCCTACCATTTGTTACCTGGTAGGGGGATGACCCTCACAAAGTCCTCTCAGGGAGTTGTGCCGAGCAAGAAAGTCCCTCCGAGCCTCCTTTTTTTCCAGGCTGAGCCCCTTTCCCATCTCCTTCAGCTGCTCCTGGCATTCCAGACCCTTCCTCAGCTCTGCTGCTCTTCTCTGGACAGGCTCCAGCCCCTCAATGTCTGTCTTGTATGGAGGGGCCCAGTTCTAGACCCCAGTGGAAACCAAGAGATCAAGAGGGAGATGAAGCAGCACCCTTGATTTTGGCACCCAGGCAGGAACTGCGCCAGTTTGCAACAGAGTGAACTGGGGATAACACCAATGCTTTTCACCCAACCCAAATTTGAAAAGTCTGTTTTGTGGAGCAATTAGCACTAACTTTATTTGCAGAATAAATGAATGTTTGGGCTCCAGAGAACAATTGATATAATTGCTTCTGAACATCCTCCACTTTCTGTTTTTATTCCCTTGGAAATTCAATGTGAAGTTTCATGGATGATGTACTGATCTAAGAGAAGTAATAAATTTTGGAATTGAGTCAAAGCTTTTACTTATCATTAGGATTGCAGAGAGATTTCTTTTGCCATGGAATGTGATATATTTATAAATACATAAAATTACTTTTCCCAGTAGTGTTATTGCATGACCTTTTAACCATCTTTACACTGCATAAATATTCTTTTTACCATTAATGAATAACAAGAGTTGCTAAAGTCTTCCATGCAGTGACTTTTAATTCTCTTGCTGGTAAAAAAAGTCTCCTAAGGAAATCCTCCTTTATTTAGATGCATGTAACACTTTAACCCTTCTTTCTGTCTTAAGGTCCCTAACAGCACCCTTAGAAGTGGTTCAAAAATCACCCTTTGATTCCATTTAAAGTCAAAAGAACTGCAAAGGCTTGTGATGAGTGGTCATTGCCAAATATGCATTGTAATAAGAAAATAACATACAAGAATCAAAGAGAATCAAGTACAAATCTTGTTAATTCCTTAGTTCAAATGGAAGTTTAGTATCTTCTGTCATTTCTCACATTCTGTTTTTCTGACCAAATATTTAAAGCAACCTGCAACTGAGATTCCACATCTATGGAAATAAATAAGTTATTTCAGTGTTAGCCTTTCTAATTTTAAGGTTATTCCTTCACATTTAACCTGGATGACATTCAACATTCATCTTATTGTAAACTTTGTCCTTTTTTGTGGAGTCTAGAATGGACTATCCATTAAAAATCAAAACACAAAGCATTGTATTCTCTTTCCATTTTCAACAATCTTTCATACATTCAAAGACACCTCTACTAAACAGATATTCTTTTCTTCAGTCTCTCCTCTTAGATTCTGTTTTCTAGATTTTTTTTTTGCATCTCATAGCTCCAGTAGATTTCCTTTTCAAGGTTTAATGTTCAGTCATGTACATGATAAATCATAGGAACATTATTTCCCTTTTATATTAAAAAAAGAAGAAATTATAATTGGTGATTTAGTTAAGCAAAAACCCAGATGTTAATGGAAAAACAGTTCCATTTTGATGGGACTCAAAAGCACTGCTTCAGTTTTTTGCCTAAGCATCATATTTTTGAAGGTAGATTTTTTGGAAGATTTGTGGGAATTTTGGAAACTCAGAATTTGTCTTGAAAGAAAAAAATAAGTCAGGAAATTTGCAGTGACTCTGAGCAATTTCAGGTACTCAAGAAATCAATTGACTAAATATAAAGAGACAAAAAGGCATAAGTCTGCTGAGAATGACCACAAAGGAAGTTGGACCCTGAAGGGAAATGTAGTTGCCTCTATGGTGTACATTATGATTTTAGTACTGGATTTGTATTTCCAGGAACAAAGTTCTGCAACTTAGTTCCTGGCCAGCAATTCAGAACACTGAGCAAACAGAAAACTTTCTCATTGCAGTTTTCCCACCTCTACTGAGCTTATTCTCATTTTGCATCCCCACTTTCATATGAAAACATCACAATTTACAGCAATTTGCTATTATTTCCTGTCATATTCAGAACTTATTGTTCAGATTTCCTTCTGTCTTACAAGAGTGCACTTCTATTTATCTAAAAGCACAAGCCAGGGGCCTTAATAGCAATTAGGTTCCTTGAACATAAAGACAAATATGGTGCTAGCCCAGAAGAGTTTACAATATACAAGCCAATTCTATTTTCAGTTGAGCTGATGTGCTCTAAGAACAATGTTGCATGTGATAAAACTCCCCCAAGGACAAAAAAAAAAAAAAAAAAAAAAAAAAAAAAAAAAAAAAAAAAATCACAGAGGGTTTTGGATTTTGTGCTGTCCATATAATTGATTTTTCCTTCCATTAGTCAGCCAGCTGAATATTTCCTTTAACCTCTCCTACTGCTGTGTCTTGCATTGTTTGTTCTTTAAGGGGAATATTTCTGCACAAGGTTTGCACACAATAAATGCAGAAAAGTTGAGTATTTGTAAGCCTGCAGACTCCAGTAGAATGTTTAGAAACAAAGGAAAGTGTTAACAGCTGTGACAATGCTGAGTTCCTGCTCCAGTGAAAGGACTATTCCTGAGTTTGTAATTGTCAATGAAGCAATTAATAATAGGATTTTTTCTGATAAAGTTCTTCTAAAGAAATCTGTGCCCAGCATAAAAGTAAAGAACTGGGTAACCAGGGGTGTGGAGAAAGTACAAGGATGCAGAACATCACTTCTATGTAGGATGCTGCTTGTTTATAGCTTTTATCTCTACATTACTCAGAAAAAAGCTCTTTAGTGGATGTGGACTGTGTTTAAATAACACCTATGGAGGGCTGATCTTTCAGTAAATAGCTGTCACTATAATAATATGTTTGAAAATAGAAAAGGTTGCTCAGGTTAAGGGTTGGATAAGGCAGACACAGAAGTAAAAAGAAGGGGAGGCAGAAATTTTTTCCAGAATAAGGAAAAAAAATCCTTTTGGATCAATGCACAGTACTGTATTTGAGGCAAAACTTCTGTAGGTGTGTTTGAGCTCTTATCCTCCTTTCTGTAAAAGTTTTACTCAAGAAAAGTATATTTTTATCCCATTGCATGCATTCTTTCCTTTCTCATCTGCAACAATACCCAGATTCTAACCATACAGGCAGGTGATTTCAGTTGTCCTAAACTTCATTTTCCACTGAAATTCCTATTAATTGAAAAAAACCCCAACTTTTTAAATTTAAATAATTAACAATAATAATCACATTCATCTTTATTAACTGCCATCTTTAGATCCTCAGAGACTTGATCTCAGGTTCATGAGGCCCATGGTCTTGATGGGCTTGAAAAGGGATGCAGGAGGAAGTGGTCCATGAGAAGATTCCCTACACCTCCTGCACAGACAAATTCAAGAAGTGTGTTTAACATCTTGTGCCAGTGGACATCTCCTGCTTAAAGGCTTCTCCCGTGTACAAAGGCCACAAAATCTGAGCTCTGATTTCATCATCTTCAGCCACCCCCAATTTCCAAGGACTACTACTCTGAATAAAACATCCTTGCCCAAAGCTGCTGTTAAATCCTTGTGTGTCTGTAGGCATTCTCTGCCTGCAGTGACACAAAAAAAAAAAAAAAAAAAAAAAAAAAAAAAAAAAAAAAAAAAAATCCCAATTCTCTAAAATCCTTGCATTTCACACTTCATATTGATCTTTTTGATTATTTTTCCTTTCAGCTAAAAGAAAAGAGCTTGTCAAAATGCCAGAAGATTTTTTGTTTCTGGAGTGCAAAAGAGCTTTCTAGAATATAGGGCAGACTGACAGCTATCATTTCTTTTCCCTGCAGACAAGCAGATGATATTTCCCAGCATTTCTTGGTGCTAGAGTGATAAGGAAAAAAAATCACCACTGACTCCTGATAGCAACAAAAAGGCATGATTTAAGGAAGTTCTGATAATTTAAGTGGTGAACAGAGCAAACTGACAGGTTATCTTCAGAGAGCCAGCAAGGTGCATGGATATTATGAAGGAGTTTAACTTGCTTCAGTGTTTGTATGCAGGATGATCAGCAAATGAAGGGAATGAGACCTAAAATTCATTGTAACCTTCCTTATCTAGATGCCATAGTGGAAAATAATATTAATTTGTTGCTTTTTTGCTGACTGCTCCCTAACAATTACTAATCACTGCTACTAGGCTGATTTCTGGCCTTGACCTCTTTTTAATAAATTGAGATCTTTCCAGCACATCATCTTTTATCACAGTTCTGTTCTGAAACACTCTGTATCACCTGTCATTGGAGATTAGGTCTACCAAAAGAGAATTTACCTGTCCATTAAGACTATCAGCAGTAGCTTTTCCCATGAGGTCCTAGTAGAGGGCATATGAAAACAAAAGTCAGATTTTAGATTTTCTTTTTCCTGTTTTGGATATATATCCCTATTTAACCCAAATTCTGCCATTCTGGAAAAAAAAAAAAAAAAAAAAAGTTATCAAATAGGACAAAAGGTTCAAGGCCAGGTTGGATGAGGCTTGGAGAAACCTGGGATAGTGGAAGGTGTCCCTGTCCATGGCAGGGGGTTGGAACTGGGTGATCTTTAAGGTTCCTTCCAAATCAAACCATTCTGTGATTCTGTGACTGCAGTTAGTTTTCTCTGTGATCCTCTTCAGATTAAAAACACAGGCATTTCTGAATTAACTCATGTTTATTGTGCAGAATGGGGAATATTGCAGAACATCTACTTTCACTCCCCATCTGGTAACTAATACACATTTGTATTTTGACAACTGAATACCTGAGGGCCATTTCACAGTGGGAGTGAATGTACATTGCAAATAACTCCTGGTCATGGTCCAGGTTTTACACAGAAGCCATTAGATTGCATTTTCTTCCTGCTGCTCCTCCTAATTTCACCCAGATGTGAGACCCCAAGGTTTGTCCTAAAAGCCTGAGACATTTAAATTAACACATTTCATCCTTCATAGAATTTCCTAACCAAAAGACCCTGTGCGGGCTGTCTGACTGCTGCTGGCTCTGAGATACAATCAGGACAGTTTACACACCAGGTTTTGTCTGCTGAATGGAAGATATTTTTGCCCTTGGAAAGAACTATCCCAGCCTGTGCTGCTCAGACTGATGAGTTTCTTGCATCTTCACTGCAAAGCCAGAAGTTGCACTGGTACTGTCTCAAAGCTGTAGACTGAATGTGAACTTGTGCCAAGTTCATCCTGCCTGGAACAGAAATTCAGGGCAAAGTCAGTTTGCATGTGGGTGGTAAATCTGGCCACATGGAGAATCAGCAGGCATGAGGAATGTGTGCTGCAGGACTTCACTCTGCACGCCCAGAACCATCACATCTGGTACAAGATAGGCAAGAGTCTAATGGGATGAACCTTCAGAAAAAATCAGAGCTTCTGCAGCCTGTGATCTGGGTTCCTTTTCCTGGTGGGCTGTCTGCAGTCTGTCCCACAGAACTTGAACACACAGAGCTTGTGACAAAGCTTTTTCAGGAGAGAATTCAGCAGGGCTTTGATGGGGTAAAGCAAACTGTAACACAGGCAGACATCAGCAAGGGGCAGCGTTTGCTTCAATCCAGAAGTAGTCTTGTTTTAGTGTAAGACTTGTCACTCTTAGGAGAACATATCTTTTTTGTGGATAAACCAAAATTGACTTGCTGATCTTATAGACTTTTTCAATTTCAAAAAATTATGATTGCAAAATAAGACTAACAGTATTTACTGCTAACAAAATGATGCCTCTCAGAAACTTTCTGGTTTGGCAGCAAACAGAAGGGAGGGAAAATACACTGGAATAAAGCAACCCACTGCATTTGGTTTGCTGCGTATGTGAAGCTTTGCAATCATAACTATGACAGATACAAATTAATAATCTTTGCTTAATATTTATTATGATTTTGTCTGCTTGTGCAGAGCAGAAATGAGTGGCTGAATAGATCTTGCTTGTAAGGATGCCCAGTCGTTCTGGAGCTTTCTTTAAGCACTGCTCTATTGTTTATAAAATCTTGTTTTGGGTAATTTCCCCTCAGCAACAGCATAGCAATGAATCATAAAAGAATGAAGAAGTGACAGCTGATGCAGTGCTGAGGTTGAACCTTGATTTCCAGCTAAAGTTTCATTTTAGATACTAGTTTCCATCAAGAGGCTCTGTTGTTTACTTTTGGCAATTTGTTTCATGTCTCTGTGCTCCTTTTCCTCTATGTTGGTCAGGCTTGAATTTTCAGCAGTTGATCAACCCGTCTCAGAGGACTCTGGTGAGAGAATCTCTGCAATACTGGAAGGACACCAATAAATAAGTGTGTGCTAAACCAGAGCCTTGTTATCCTTTTCAGTGTTGATGTGAAGGATAGGCTTAACTGATGAAAGGGAAAAATGCAGAGGTTGTGAGTCCTGGGGAGACCAGAGTGGAAGATTGCATTAAAAATTTGGAGAAACAGTTTGAATTTTGGTTTATGGGAAATTTCAATACTAATAAAAACCAGTATAAATTGCTACATTTCTGGGTAGGAAATTCATGTAACATAGAAGTAAATTGCTAGACAGTAGCATGAGAAAACAACATAGAAGTTGAAATTTTACAAGGATGAGGGTGAATGGCATAACCCTGGAGCAGAAAAGGGCACATTCCCTTCTGGGCTGTTTTAATGCGATGGTTGTGTCAGTCCTGGGGGGAACTGCTCTCATATGCTCAGCTGGAGCCTTGTTTACAGGGCATTGAATATAGAAGATGAAGATCAAGAGAAGGACAATGAAAGATCTAGAAAGTTACTGTGCATGTGCTAGGTTTGCTTTATCTGGAAAGGGGAATCTTGACTCAGTTGCCAAAATATGTCTGTCTAGAAAAACTGGAGTTGCCTTATGTCATTCCTATATCTGCAGTGGGCAGGCCAATGTGAAGCAAGTGGAGATGAGGCAAGATCACTGAGGCATCTGAAACACAGTGCCACATGTCACTATTTGGACAACTGGCCAGAAGATAGGAAGGAAATATCAGAATCTTTTAATAGCTAGGAGATAGCTGCTTCTTCTTTTTCTCCTCCTCCTTCAATATTATTATTATTATTTTTATTATTTTTATTATTATTATTATTATTATTATTATTCAGTGGCACTAAAAGTCAACTGAATCCATCACTAGGCATCCAAGAGTAAGCTGAACTGTTCTCCAGGATGTGTTCTCTAATTTGTTTAGATCTCTCCTGACTAAAAGGAGACCTCTGGATATCCATACAGAGGCACCAAAACAGGGCTCTCTTGTTCTCAAGCTGATTTCCAGGCTGAGATCTCACTTCAGTTGCCTGAACCACTTGCTCTTCTGGTAGGGCATGGATCCCCTAGAGGTCCAGTGTTATTTCTGTCACCCTTATGAAATGTTTTTGACTACCTCAAAGCTTTTCATATGGCACTGGGTGCACGTGTATATGACGTTCACACAGAGAAACACCACCTGGAGACTGAGCTGCACGTTTCCCTCCCTGCTAGGACTGTAAATGATGAAGGTTTTGCACTCCAAAAGGAGCATGACGCTCCTGGAAACAGAGAGCCTTCTAACGGCTTCCTAAATTGCCTTGTAGGTAGGCAGATCTCCAGCATACATGCGAAAATGTCATTGAATGTGTTTTAAGGTAAAAATTCCTTAGGAGGGTACCTCAAGATGGATGTGTGGTTCTCTGATGTTGGGGATTTCTTTGCAAACTGCAGATATCTTTCACAGAGTACTGGAATCATCAAAAGGGTTTGAAGAGATCTGAAAGATCTGGTTCCAAACCCCCACCTTTGTCTGGGACACCTCTCTCTAGACCAGAGTGCTCATTTCTTTAAAGGACACTTTCCCAGGAAGGGAATTTGTGCCAAAGCCACGATGAAAGCCAGGAATGGTTTCTCTACCCAAGATGAGAAAGGGAGCCAATCTGTCGCATTAGGCATTCACCTACCTTCAGAGTATGAGCCTTTGGAATGACTAAAAATGAATCAAATCCACCTGATAATGAACCACTCATTTACCCTTCAGTGAGCCTGTTTCTCCACCCCAGCGCCACTAAACAGGTTTTCACAGCAGCAGCTCACACAGAGAATCTTTCAATCACCACTGGAGACAGTGTGGATTTGTATTGATCCAGGAGTTGCATGTGAGACTATATGTCAGGTAAGAGTTTTGATGAAAATATCAGAGCTGTTGTCATTCTGAACAGCACCAAAGTTTGGCCTGCTCATCTCTAATCAAAGTTTTTGGGTATGCTTCTGTGACAAAGCCAGTAATTCAGAGTGAAAGTTCTCTACAGGGGCCAGTGTCATATCAATCTTATTTAACATCTTCTTAAATGTTATTCCTGCTAGCTACAATCAGTACACAAGTTCAGCTGCTCAGACAGACTACATCTTGCCCCTCTTAGCTCCTTGATCATGTCAGTGAATTATTCCTGTCATTTTCCTCACCTTTTTTCTCTACCTTTACTCTTGTCTGTCTTTCGACTTTGACTGCGTCATATTGAATTTAGCTTGAATTCCAGCTAGTGACAAAAAAAAAAAAAAGCAAGTTTGCTTTGTGAAATGCCTCACACAATTTCAGGGCGTCAAAGGGGAAAATTGACATTTGCTCGCCGAGAGTGAAATGCCCGCATGAAGACAACCCATCACTCCTGCGTTCACTCCCCGTTCTCCCCCTTATACTTCTCAAGAAAAGTGATACTTCCCAATAAATTTTGGCACCACAGAGTTTACTTGATAATTTCATTTCTGGGGAATGTTTTCCCCAAGTGCAAAGATTAACATGGAGAGAAGGATGGAGTTTTGTACTAGGGGAGATGTGTTAATTGGCACTGCAAAGTGGAATGGAAAAGGTATGAGAATTGTGGTTTTCTTGCACAAGTAAAGGCAGTGGTGTGTGGCCCAAGAATATTTTCAAGAGATCTCAAATGGTCTGATTTAACAATTATTTGATTATCTACACCTGTGGCTTTAATGCAGGAGGAGGCTTTATAAAACTGCTTTTAAAATGTGAGTTATTGTCTCCAATAAATTGGCTAAAAAGAACCAATTTATTACATTGAATATTGTGATATGTCACAACTGCACTGGTGTCTTATTCAACGTGTACCAGACTAATATAAGGAAAGAATTTCAAGTAAATATTGAAACTTAAATTATGACCCCAGAGCTAACACAGCCTAATCCACTAATTCAGTAAAACTACAATCCCCCCTTCTTTTCCAGGAAGAGTTAAAGAAGCACATTTAACATTTGTTTCAACTTCCATGCTTTCATAGTTTTGTGTAGTCTGCCAAAAAAAAAAAAAAATACAGAATATCAAACACGATAAAAAAGTCAATAAAATAACAACTTTTATTTTACTGTTTGTATGTAATGAGTAATCAGCTCTATAAATTCCCCCAACTCTGCTATTCTAGGTACTGACAGGTTTTGCATAGGCTGTACTAATCCTTATCAAGAGTGTGAATCTAAGTGAATATCTTGTTATTATCAGAGGTGTTGATTTTATTCAGACTCTGCAGTAGCAAGTTTTCAGGAAATTTGTTAAGGCTGCATTTATGTTCAAAACTCTCATTTTTAGAATTCTGTCAATCCAAAAAATGTTTAAAAATCCATGTTAGTCATTTAATGTTAGTTCATCTCACCTAATATCTGGAAATCTAAAAAATAAATACCTATATCTCAGCAGGTCACCCTGACCTCTTTTGATAGTCAGTAATGAAAAATAGGCATTTTCAGAGGATGATTCATAAAATCTGTTTCATCTCCAGTTTTAGAATACATGTTTACCCTTTATTATTCCCTTTTTCTATCCATTATGTCTTTCCCTTTGTGCAGGTATAGAACATACTGTTAAGATGTCCCAGCTGCAGCAGGTGGATCCTAATTCTCAGCAATTTTTGAGTTACTAGGAAGTTTTACACATATAAGACCTAAACTTTGATCAGCAAGAACTTTAAGGGCTCCAAACCCTGTATCTAGACAGCAAAATCAACAGCAAAAAAATGTGTCCAAAAAAATTATTCTACTTCCATCAAACACAGACTTCTGATGGATTAATAAATCATAGAGTAAGGATTTTGATTTTCTTCATTATAGCAAAGAAATAAGGATGACTCCATAGACTCAATCTGTTGGTTTTGCAGTATTTCTGTGCTTGAATTGTGATGGAGTTTACAAACTGAAGTAATCAACAAGTCTCGGAATCTACTTTATATTATTCAAGATAGGTTTAAACATTTCATACCAAATTAAAAAAAAAAAAGTAAATGAAAACAGAAAAACAAACAAAAAGACATAGAGAAAACAACTCCCACTCTGTATTATATGAAATGCCAAGTAAATTGGTAGACCAATTTAAGAACCAAGTGATAAATACCTACCTTAGCAACTAAAAGTGAGGTATAAATAAAAACTTGGCTAATGGGTTATTTAAATTAGGCAAGTCAAAACTAAAGGTATGGTTTGTTTTTAAACACTGATGTTTTTTCTTACAAACAGCTCAATTTCAAATTCCCAATCAATTTCAACTGTTCATGGATATGAGGCTTCAGACTGAGCCTTATAAATCTAGTAGTATTCATTAAATCCCAAAGTATTCACAAATCCCAATGGCAGTGACTCCTCCCAATATGAAGAAATTAAAAAGTAACAAAGCTATTTCTGAAATCCACCCTCTAATAATTATGCTGTGGGTTTGCCCTTGTACATTAATTAGAGAAACATAACACATAGTCACACACATTTTCTCAATTATTCTAATCACATTTGAGTTTTGCAAATAGTCCTGCAAAAAGTTTTCAGTGATCCACAGCAGCTGCTCCAAAGAATTTGGCAATTGCTATTTTAAACCAGTCAAGCCAGGGTATTGCATCAGTTTTAATAAAAAATCAAATATTTGATACTTTAAAGTGAATTTTAATGTCCTAATCTGCTTTTTATGAAGAGAGGAATATTTATTTCATAAACTTTTAGTGCAGCATAGTAGATTCAGTTGACTGATAAAGCACACACAATTCAATTTTTCCTTCAGGATTTTTGGGTGGGTCATTGTAATTGAACATAAATTTATTAAATATTTTGACCTTTTGCAACAGTTTTAGAGTTAATGGAGAGTAATAAATTTGTTTTTGAGACGTTCTTTAAGAAAAAAATGTTAAAAGGTAAAAATGTATATGTATTTGTGGTTTTATTTGTATATGTATATATTTCCCTAACTTCTACCACTTCATGTTTAATTTGATAGTGACAGCTCTTGGTTTTCTCTCTCTCAGAAATGCCAGAACATGTGTATATAATTTAATTCTATTCTGTCCTAGCAAATTCTAGCTTTATATGATGAGATGTAATCAGTGAGAAATCACTAAGAAATACTGCTTATGTTTAAATGTTACAAATATCTTTCTGTATTTACTGTCCCCTGAATTTACCTGTAGATGGTAGTTTCTGATATTTTAAAACTGTATAGTTGGGAATGTATTTTTTCACAAAAATTTGGATTCTCTTTCTTATATTCACAGTTATCTCCTCAGCCAAATATATCCTTCAATTAGGTGGGTTCTACTGAGAGATAATCAGCTGTCATCTATCTCATGAAGTATATTCAAGGTCAAATTAAAGGCAAACAGGCCTAAGCTTGCTGAATCTAATGGAAGGGCAGGCTAAAAGAAGAGTCAGAGTAATACTTCAAAATATTAAAAGAAAGCATGAGGGCATTCAGTTGTTGAAGTTCAAAAGGGGAAAAAAGCCACCTATGGAGATGTTATTTAATTTATATAAAAACAAAGGTGGCTAAAATTCTTCCGCTGTCTACCCTCACATGGTATTTGTAAACATATTTTCTGCTTGAAATAATTTATGATTCCTTTGGTGGGATTCAGATGCCCAAACTTTGGCATTTAAACCCAGCAGAGATGGCATAAATTATCAGAAACCCTTGTATAATGAAGAACACCACTTAGAAGGGACCCACAGCTTCCCAGAGTGGACTTCTCACTGGACACCTGGCTTGAAGTTTAATCCTCAGTGTGTCCTGGGAAAGATTCAATCAATTTTATTTGTTGATTTGAAGATTAATTTCTGTTGTTAAGTCCAGCTTGCAGCACTTGAGGGGAGATGATGCCACTGCCCACTTCAACAGCAGGAGAGGCAGGAATCTATTGACCCAGGAGAAGGGAGCCCCCTCTGTAAGGATCTAGTTATTAAGAGATGCCTCTGCCAGAATTAAAGTGCAAACAAGACCATAGGCTAAAGTTAATTGTACTGATTTTTTTTTTTAATAGTAAATGTGAGGTAGAGAGATAGAAATAGGGAGAGGTAAAGAAGGAGACAGAGAGGGTGAGTGAGACAGATTAAATAGAGATATCACCACCACATGGATTCCAGCAGCATCCCATTGGTCCTCTTCTTCTGGCCTTCCCAGTGATGTGAGTCCCAGAGTGTTCTTCTGGAGGTACCACTTTTATAGAGTCCAAGTCCCAGACATCCACAGGGTGTAGGTGCCATTCCCACAACTTGTTCTGGCACATCTGTAAGGAGTTTTTTCCTTTCTCACAGTTTGCCATGGAGGGAATTTTTGTCTGGGTAGGGCACCCAGAGCTGACTCACCGGGCCTGGCTGCCTGTTGCTGCCATCTGCTCTCATCACAGGATCCCACACCTTCACAGTGGAATCTTCTCTGCTGTGCTAATTCCAAACCTTCACCTCCATTTAGGCCTGGAATTAGCAGCTTCCTGTTGTGGTGCCTTATCTTAGGGGAGCTTCCTTCTCTGACAGTGTTTTGAGACATTTCGCTGCATTCTCCAGGTGCTTCCACTTTCTATCTCAGGACCTTTGTCAGGTCCTCCAGCTTGAGAGAGGACAGGTAGATGGCACACTTTTCATGATGACATTTTGAATATATTAATGTCTGGAGGAGGAAAAATGCTGTCCAAGGATCAGCAGGCTATGTGGAAGAAAGGGAGGAAGGAAAGAAAAAGAAGAAATTATGTAAGGGGGACAGATGGGGAGTGAGGGAAGGGAAAAAAGGAAGGGAAGGAGGGAAGACTTCAGCTCTATCCAGACAGTAACATTTATAAAGCACAAGCTATTCAAGATTTGGACATTTGAACAACATTTCTAGCTCAACTAAGCAAATATGCCTCAGCTCAATTTTACTTCTAGTATTATTATTGTTATTTTTCTCACACATGGTATTGCAAACTCCTTTTATACATTTTAATCCCGTTTTGTAGCTGTTCCTCTATTGCAGGCAATTTTGGGTTATTTCTTCCCTTCCTCTCTCGAGCCTGAAAATAATATATTTTCCCATCATATCTTCATGTTCTGTTGGTCCCTTTCCAGTGTGCCTCTGTCCTTGCTGGAGCTGACAGTAACTCTCAGTTTCACAGAGGTAGTGATTATGTTTAACTCATTGCTTCTCTCTCCTTCAGATCATTAATGAAGAAGTTAAGTAAGGCCAGGCCTTGTTTATATCCCAGCTGAAAGTCTTCCCAACCTTAAAATACTGTCCTTTATCATTGATAAATCCATAACTTGTGTTATGAAATTTGTAAATTATATCTTGAAATAACATAAAACTCCTCTCTGCCTGCAGTCCCAGTGACTGGTGAGTCATTTCAAATATCCACTCAATGTGGCTGCATAGATGTGGCTGTAACCAGCCGGGCAACTTCCACTGAGACCTTCTGAGAGCTGCCAAAAGAAATCTGGATTATGGAGTCACTTGTAGATTCACCAGTTTGATCTGCATCACACAAGAGCCATGGGGACCATTTTCCATTATGCTGGAAACAAACAGTGCAATGACATCCAAGACTGGACTGGTTTAATTTAAGTGAGAAATCAGAGGCTTCTGGGATCAGGAGTGCTTTATCTCCACAGATGTAGAGCACAGTTTCATTTTTTCATCAATCTGCTTACATTAAATTGAAGTAGCTGAAATTTGCAAGCATTTCATTCTCTTTGTAGAATCATTCAGTAAGATTTACCACACTTCTGACCAAAATATGTGTTTTTACTGGTATTACTTTTCTGCTACCATGGTCAGAGTTCCAAGAGAGAGATGTATTGCATTACAGGTCTTCTGGTAATAGATTTCTCTGGCAAAAGAAAGATGGGGTGTAACCATTTGTTTCTATGTGAAACTCTTTTAGATTATCATTTCCTCTAAAAGATTTTTTTGCTTCCAGGTGTATCATTCACCTATTTAGGAAAGTAGGATATTCAGGCAAGGATTTGTGGATGTGCTTTGGGTATGTGTTTTTTTTTAAACCCAGTCCCAGAAATAGTGTGAATACCCTGCATCACTGAACTCTGTGGAAATGGTAGTCTCTACTTAAAGCTTTTCTGCAAGAATTCAAGGCTGTGCCAATGAGCAAGAAGAATAAAATGCTTGCTAATTCCCATCTTAAATCTGATTCAATACTATTAAATTCATGTTTCTTTCCCTAAGGAGCCAACAGTCCAAAGCCAGGTACCATTAAATGTCTTTAATCAGGTTCATGTTACAAGTGATCATTCTGCTTTCCCTGAGGATAATTAATAGGAGATGTGAAGCATTTAAAAGCACAAAAAATATAGATAATGCTTTTCAATGTGGTTCATGACATCTGCATAGATGTTTTTTTCTATACTTAGAATAGTAAGTCCTACATCTGCTTTCATATATAAAGGATTTATTTAGGATTAAGGCTATGTTGCACTACAGTGCTGTAAGGCCAGAAGAAGAGTGTCTGTGCTCTCCATCTCCATACTTTAAGTGACAAATTAAATAAATAGGACAAAAACTGGAGCAGCTCAGCTCTTCATGGAGTAAGGACATAAGGGACCCACCATGATTGTTCTGCTCATTCTTGAAGGATATTACATGCTCTAAATCCTTGCTGAAACAACATTTCTTTGACTTTTGTATGACTACACAAACTCTGATGATTGAATCCAGCAGTCTGTAACTCCCAGCAGCTTTAGGATAGAAAGGGGGAGAAGAAAGGTTTGCTTAACAGCACAAGGAAGGTTTGGTAGCAAAGCTGAGGCAGCAGGCTCAGCTTGTGAGTATCCAGCCCTGCTCTGTGCACTTTGCAGCCTCTCCTCACTGGGGCTGGTCCTTCCTCTCACCTCTGCACTCTTCCTGGGTGTGGATGTGAGCAGCCTGACTGAACTTAATGACTGACCCTGCTCCTCCACAAAGCACTGAACCATCCTGGTGCCGACACTCCTACGCTTTATTTTCCTACACAGCAGTGCTAGCTTAGTGTTTAATTTGGTTTCATTAGAAGAAAATTATTTTTTCATTATAATTCATTATTTCTCTTAATATTTTCAAGACTAGTCCTGGCAGAGGCTTAACAGAATCCAATCCCATTTCAATAGAGAGCATTTCTTGCATTCTCCTCACATCTCCATTACGGGCTGTCACAGGCTTCATGCACAGCACTAATGGCCTGGGTAGGTGCTCATAAACATCCTGCTCATCTTAGGAGTGGTGTAATTGAGGGTAAACACAAATCAGTGGTGTTTGCCCACTCCTAACATGGGTATTGCAGGTCTGTCCCACATCTCCCTGTGTAATCTATGTGGCTTTTCCTGATTTAACACCAAACTGCTGCTCTGAGGGGCAGAAGAGGCTTGCTGAAATCACAGCAGTTCTCTGTCACTTCTTCTGTCCATACACAGCTGTCTTAGCAAGGACTGAGGGTTTGTTTGCTCAAAAATCACATGAGTCATGCTTCTTACATTAATGGAATTTACCTGGAATTTGTCATTCAGTATCTTTTCAGTTTTTTCTTTTCTTTTCTTTTCTTTTCTTTTCTTTTCTTTTCTTTTCTTTTCTTTTCTTTTCTTTTCTTTTCTTTTCTTTTCTTTTCTTTTCTTTTCTTTTCTTTTCTTTTCTTTTCTTTTCTTTTCTTTTCTTTTCTTTTCTTTTCTTTTCTTTTCTTTTCTTTTCTTTTCTTTTCTTTTCTTTTCTTTTCTTTTCTTTTCTTTTCTTTTTTTCATGTGAGTATAATTATGTGTTTTTTCTGTGATCATGGTGGGCTGACCATGGATGAATGACAGCTGCCCACCAAAACTACTCTTCCACCTCCCTCCTCAGCTGGAAAGGGGAGAGAAAATATACCAAAAGGCTTCTTGGTCGAGGTAAGGACAGGGAGGGATCACTCAGCAATTACTGTCACAGACAGAACAGACTTGGGGAAAATAATTTAATGTATTACCAGTCAAATCAGAGTAGGATAATGAAAAATAAAAGCTAATTTTAAACCACCTTCCCCCTAACCCTCTCTTCCTAATGGGTTTAACTTTATTCCTGAATTCTTTACCTCCTCCTCTCCCACAGCAGTGCAGGGAGGCAGGGAATGGGAGCCATGGGTCTGTTGTGGATCTGTCTGGCCTTGGATCTGTAGGACACAGGGGAGGCTTCCAGCAGCTTCTCAGAAGCCACCCTGGTAGCCCTGCCTGCCCTGCCATTGACAAAACCTTGGCATGCAAATCCAGTAGAGTGACATTGCTGCTGACACCAGCTTCTCACAGGTGCAACCCAGCTTTTGCTCTCTTGGGGAATTTTGTTCTCCTCCTTCCATTCTTTCTTCACCACATAATTTCAAATTATGAACTCCAGATTGACAGCAGAGCCTGGACACTCTTTATTCTTTCTAGCATGCAGTGATATAGCAAGATTCCATCTTGCTCCTAAGGGATGACATAGAAACTATATTTACCAAACAAAATTGGCCCAGCAGATGTAAAATAACTGAAATCACCAGCTCATAATTCACTGCACAGAGGCAGTCACTGGCTCAAAGGATAGTCTGCATGTGATAAACAGAGTGACTTGGTTAAATAAAGCACACAAGCTTTGAGTTGAGAACAATTTTAGTCCAAAATGCTACAAATATTAGGGCAAATACTTAAAAAATATTGTTTAGTAGAAAGCTTGTGCAGGAACAAATTTCCAGAAAGAAAAAATATATTTATTTTTTCTTTTGTTTTAAATATAATTTATCCATTAATTCTCTCATTTTGGGATTTGTGTGTGATAAAATTTAGAGAAAAATTCTATCAACAAATTCAAAATTTTCAATATGTCATGATAAAAACCTAGTGGATTTTTCAAACTAAAAAAAGGGACAATGATCTTAGTCACAGAGACTATTAAGGAACTGTGGATAGTTTGGTAAGAACATATTTTTTTTTTTTTATCAGATTTGCTGTAATAGCTTTGAAAGGCACCTCTCTACCCACAGGAGTAAAGCCGGCAATAATACATTTAGCAGGAGCTGCATCTTGACTTGTTGATTCCAATACTGAGAATTCTGGATTGTGAAATCATCTGTGCATAAGAGCACAGGGAACATCAGACCCTCAAGTATTCCTTGGAATTAAGGAAAACAAAGAACAGAATTGCTCTTCCTGCCTATTTCCCATTTTCCCCTTCCCCTCTCCCCACTGAAAGGTAAGGGTAAGTGTCCAAAATCCTGTGAAGGTCTCTGAATCCATCTGCAGCAGGGAAGGATCTTTATTTTTTTGACTGTTTACTCTTTCTCAACTGCATTTCCTTATCATCTGTGAGGCCAGGAAAAAGACAATATCAATATGTTTGATACTAAATTCCCAGTGTGCCATTTCTTCCCTTACATCTCTAGGTAGCTTTGACTGGCATGGCAATGGTTAAACAACATGAACTCTCAAATTTGTTTTAAATAATTATACACTAGAAGGGTTACATTAAGAGGTGAATGCCTATAGTTTGTGCTGTGCCAGTAGCTTTCAATTAAATCTCAATTTGATCTCTTGGAGCATCCTGGCCCAAATTTGCAGCTAATTCTACCTCAATCTTCAGAATTTAATCAAGTATTTAGGATTGAAGAAAATAATTTCTTAGGTGCTGCAATGACTTTGTAATCTTTCACAATGAGATACTGCAATGACAAACATGAGCAAAACTAAAAGCACATTTGGGGTGGGATGTCTGAGGGGGAATCATAGATCATACACATGTTCATTCTGTATGTGAACTACAGCAGGTGAAGGGGAATCACCTGTCCCGTGAGGAAAGTCTGACAGAATTGGAAATACATTGATGTTTATGTAAAGCAGTTAGTGAAGATCAATTAAGGTACAAAAAAGAAACCTCTACAAGATTAAAAACTTTGTCAGAAAAATAGCAAAGATGAAACAGTAGAAAGGCATTTCAAGATTGCAGTAGATCATTCTGAATTTTTAATGCCTCACAGGATTGATCGGTCTTTTTCCCTCTTAACTGAGGGTCAGTAGAAGTGTCAGCCACTGAGGACTGTGGGAATAATTAATTTAACTTATGGAACTATGATATGCAGTCTTGCCTGGACTCTACCTTCCCTGAGCAAAAGAAAACAACACTTCTGTACACCTTATATTTCCTTTATCCTGACTAGCAAGATGCAACAAGTCAACCTGAGGTGGCAATGTGAAACCATAGCATTTGTATTTGTGTGGCCTGGACTTGTGCTGCTTGCTCCTGTTTGTGAAGAGTGCTTCACATCAAAAACGAGCACCACCCAACCCTTTGGATTGCTGAGAATCTCAGTGTGTGATGAATGCACGAGTACTTCTCTGATTGTCTCTCTGTGAAATACATAGAAATATCACAACTAAACGAGGGGCATTTTCCCAACCAATTTGCTGACAGCGTGAAACTTGGTGCTAACAAGAGTTTTGCAATTTGAATGAGTTTTAATCAACCCTTAATGGAGAATTTCTCTGTGTGCTGAAGTTATTAGTCACATTCCCTCTGATCCCAATGGTTCAGGGTGGTACTATAAAGGTGCTGTATTATTTCTGAAACACAGAGAAATAAACAAGTTGCTGTTGCTGTCTACAAGGTCCTGGTTTGCCATTCCTTTGAATCCATTTCTTCTTACAAACACATTTATGCGCATAATTTTGAGCCTACAACGTTTTCCAGTTAATGGGATACTTCTCATAAGGATTATAGCAGTGGCCAAGCTTTATTTTAAAATGAATTAAACAGTGAACACACTTATCCATTTGCTCTTGGGTGTCATTAACACAGAGTTAGGAATGATATTTTTCCCATAGAGTTAGGAAGCATATTTATTCCCTTACTCAACTCTTAAGGCAGGGAGATTGTTTTTTCAGCTATTATAACTCTCTTTTGCTGTGTTTTCTTTTGGTTACTTTATTCACCTTCCATTATCTCTTGTTTTGACACAATTCACTGCAAGAAATAGCCGGTCATCCTCTGTTTCAGTTTAAGTTTCTACTCTGTTCCAGTTCTTGTTACACTGAACTTCAGATATGTTGAGATATGAAGTAGGTATCAGGCAAGATGACCTTTCATCAAAACCAGGAATCTGCTCAAAGTACCAGAAATTTCTTGGGACTGGACAGACCTCCAAAAGGTGTGTGTGAGAGACACAATTTTCCAGTCACCTTTGAGGGATTCCTCACAGAAGGAAAGATGACATTTGGATGTCATCCAAGACATTTGTATGAAACCCAGTGGATGAAGTAGTGGCTGCAGGCTTCATGAGTGTACGTTTCCTACACAGATGTTCATCTTCAACATCTTGTCTATACAAACTCTGAGTAACCAAGGGAGACAGGCAATGAAATGCCTCAGTCCATATCATTGTGGTTTGGAGAACTGAGAGGTCATCAGAGTCACAGAATTGCAGAATGGGTCAGGCTGGAAGGGACCTCAGAGGAACATCTAATCCCACCTCCCTGCTCAAGCAGGGTCATCCCAGAGCACATGGCTCAGGACTGAGTCCATTTGGTTCTTGAACCCTGCACTTGCCTTTGTTGCACTCCATTCAGTCCCTCTTTGCCCATCTCTCCAACCTGCTGAGTTCCTTCTGAAGGGCTGCACAGCACTCTGGGCTATTGGCCACTGTTCCCAGCTTTGTGTCACCGGTGACCTTGCTGAGGAGGCATCTACCCCATCACCCAAGCCATTCATGAACAAGTTAAACTTGGTTCTGGGCCCAAGCTAAAGAAGTGCCTGTTTTCCTAAAATTAAATCTGAGACCAGGATTCCATTGCTCGTGTCTCCATGTACCAGCAAAGGCACTCCAAACAATATCTGCAATAAATGCAGCTCATATTACAATCATTACATCCAGAGGGTTTGCTTTTCATTTAGCATCTTTCCTCTCCCCAGAAAAAGATACTGATGTTCTTTTCAAATTCACATATGACATGGAACTTTTTTAATGTAGAATTCACTGTTCCAGTGATATCTCCCAGTGCAGACATCCCCTCATCCAAAGACACTTCAATGAGCACATCCTACAGGTATTATGTAAAAGACATAAGGAGGGATGTGTTCAAGGTCTCCTGCTGACATTGCTCCATTTTATTAAAACCCTCATATTCTCCTAGAAAAATAGGCTAGAATGCAGGTGTCTGGCTTCTCAGAAGAATGAACTTGACACAAGGATGCTCAGATGTCATTCTTCCTCACTTCTTCCCGCTAGTGCTGTTCTACTTTGCATTTAATGTTCAAAAGTCTTTGGAGACAAAGAGAATTGGTCCTTATCAGGATAATCAGGCCATGTGCTCTAGAAGTGGGACACCTGGGTTTTTTTTTGTTTCAATGCTAATGAACATTTATTTAAATTTGCACATAGTAGGACACCAGTCATAGGTGAAACCAAAAAGGATAAAAATCTTCCCACAAGTGCACAAAATACAACATAGTGGGCACTCACACAGGAGGCTTGAGATGTTTCCTTCATCTCCCTAAAGGAAATGTGGACTCGCTGTTTCTTTCCGCAGAGTGACTGCCTTTGCCAGCAGCCAAAATCTGCTGAAGTCATGATGAATAAGACTTCATTTAGCTTTCATTTTTGCAAGTATCTTAGTATTTTTTTTTTTTTTTGCAGAGCAGTTACATAGTTCAGATTTTTCTTCAATGGGAAACAATAAAAAACCCAAACTAAAACACACGTTTATGACTCTTGTCTGCCCTCCCCTTTCTCAGTTCAGCAGTCACACCAAAAGGTCCCTACTTTGAGCAGGGATGATTAGATTCCCTCATGATTAGAATCCCAAAGAATGACTAAAGAGCTCCTGGAAATCATTCCTAAAATCACCACTGCCACTAAGGACTAATTCCGTTTGTATAGCTCTACGTACATCTTGAGCAGCGGGGTTTGTTTTGGGGTTTGTGTGTGAGCACAGCCTTAATGCAGATCCCACATATTTGTGATCTCCCCTGTAAGCTGCAAGGATGGGTTCCTTCACCTGAAAGCACACATAGGTAGGCATTCTTCATATGCAAAATGTCAGTTTATGACTACTAGAGAGGCATATTTATTGTTTGCATGCATTTTCCTAACTTCCTTCCTTACCATTCTTATCTGTAAGCAAAATCATTCAAAAGATAAGGAAAAAATGTCAAAAATCCAATATATTTTTTTTCAGAATTCTTCATTGTTATCTGAAAATACAACTCCTGATGTACATATTGGAGTTAAGTGATGATAAAACCTTGGGCAAAATAAAAATAAAAATAAAAACAAAAAAGAAATTTAAAAGACATGAAAAGAAAATAATCATACTGACATTTCCTGGAAAATTGAATGTTCTTTTTGTGCAAACATCGAAGACTGGTTTCATTACTCAGTGTCACGAGTTCACTTAATAGCAAAAGCTCCTGTGTGTCACTCAATCTACACTTCAGCATTTTTCCAACAGGAACTTGCTTTGTTTAGAGGATAAAGTACTGGGGTAGGTGTAATGTTAAATGAATAATGAACTTATGAGACAGCTGTTAAGGTATTATAACACCTTTTTAATTGCATGGGCAATAGGATCAGGGTATGCCTGCTGAAACTTAAAAAAATACTACCTCTTGACAAATTTTAAAATATTTCACTGCCAATCAAACACTGGACTGCAGCACCCGAGTCTGCAAAAACATCATGGTCTCCTTGTTCTCCCCATCTGTGATGTTATCTTCACTGTAGGTCTGAAAAGGGGTTGTTAGACAAGTTGACAGTGTGGCATTACAGCCTCAATTTTGAAGTCTGGGAGATCAATCTCCAAGGTCCATTAACCTCAAATTCTAGGAAGACTATAATTACATGAGTGTTAGTTGTGCCTTGAAAGCCAGAATGGAGACTTCATGGCTTGAGTGGAGGAGAGGAAAACTTTATTCACATTTCTGCTCTTAGTTTCCTGTGTGACTTTGGTCAACTTACTGCTCTTGGAAGTTATGTCTAAAAACCAGTTCATTACCTGTGGTTTTCTGCAGAGAATATTGAAATCTGTGTATGAAAAACATTCCAGAAAACCTCGTCTTACTATCTCTATTATTTGTTACTTTTCTGCCTCACTGCTTACAATCACCTTTGACATAATTTTACTCACAATGGACTCAAAAGATTTGTAAGCAATTTTCCAAGGTATTATGTTCATTAAGTCTTCGTCATAGATTTATGTGCAATGAGAGGTGTTTTTTTTTATGGCATAGGTATATATCTGACTCAAATACAGCCTAACTATTTTGCAGTTCCACCTGTGGGCATTACTCAATCATCTTTTTTATTATTTTCAGTGCCCTGAGTTTCAGAAAAGTAAATGGCTTATTGGGAAGTGAATTAAAATTAATTGAAAGTAGAGGATTGAAGGCAATTTCCAAACAGGATAGGAATTAGCCAACACATGATATTATTTGCCAAATAAATAAAGGTCAACATGAATGTCTTGATGTTTGAATAGACTTGGGAAAATATTTTCAACCAAAAAAAACCAAGGCCAGGTGTTCTGTGTTGAATGAGATGTCCCTATTAGCAGAAATATCCTGTTCTTCACGCAGTCCTGCTCACCATTGTCAATAACAGATCTGTGCTCTTTAGTGGAAAACACATTTCAAGCCAGCCAAGAGTGGAGCCAACCTTACCAATGTACTACTTAGAATCACAAAACACTTGAAACACACATCTGATATATAGCAGGGTGCCATCAGGGTGTTTAAAATCTTACTGAATTAATAATAATTAGGTCCCTTGCATAAAAGCTTGAGCTTGACATTCACTTGTGGCCTGAGTTTGAGTCTTTTTTACCACATCTTCACCATTATTTTTCTGTACCAGACAGAGTTTGAAGCACATCCAGGGTTTGGTGTCAAAAATTCAATATATTTTTTTGGATGGAGTTGCTTGGGTGGCTCCCACCCCCCCCCCCCCCCCCCCGTGTGAGGTGTTTGCTCACACAGGCACTCTCAGGTGAGTCAGCAAGAGCAGAAATTTTTATCATTTTCAAATATTCCAGATTCTTCAGTTATGTGACTTATGAAATTTGATATCCAATTTGGGCTCCTCAAGTTAAAGAATATCAGTGTAAAAAAAACACTAAGCCTACCAAACACAGAGAGAGATTTTTTTTTCTCCGCAAACATTTATGTTGTGCTTTCAAAGAAGAAATTAATGGTGGCAATTCAAAGTCATAATACATTTTATGCACCTGTTCTAAATCTATCAGAACGTCAGTTTAAAAATGTGTCCATTGGCTTACATGAAACTGGCAAATTATTTAATATTTTCACAGACCTGTTATACTGATAAACTTTTATTTTACACCTTAAAACTCATTATGAACAAGAATTGAACCTATAACTGTTTGCCTCCCTCGCAACAAGTACACTGCTGTTGTTTTATATATAATCTTTCCTTTTCCACTATGAACCACTTTGAAATATCAGTGGCTGTTCTGGCTGCTCCAGGAGACTGTACAAAGTAAAACAGTCAGAAAGTAGCTGGGTGGGCAAACATAATACCTAACAGAGGGATGAGTAATTAAAATAAAACTTGTGTGTTGTGTTATGTTAGCCTAACAGTGCTGCTTTGTCTTTTTATTCTATTGGCATTTAGAGGGAAAAAGGAAATTCTAAGCAGTACTAAACTCAACATAGTTCATGAATACAAAGTGTTTCTGCCAACAAAACAAAGATTGCAGTTTATATAATGCGAATGAAAAACTGTTACAAAATTATATTTTTCATGAATCTGGAAGGCTTTAGTATATCTGTGGGGATTATCTATTTTGTGTTTACATGGGCTTTCCTTCTCTTCTAACCTTTTTTTTTTTTTTTTTTTTTTTTTTTTTTTTTTTTTTTTTTTTTTTTTTTTTTTTGTTTTTTTTTTTTTGTTTTTGTTTTTGAGATATATAAGTATGAGATTTACCTGGTTCAAAATCTGATCTGGGTGAAAACAGGAGTGTACAGACCTTCGCTGTAACCCCTAAACTCAAGGAAGACAGGACAAACAAACAAACAAACAAAAAAGACACTATTTGCATATCATTTGAATTTCAGATGCTCCATTGCCTGGGGCTCACAGACCCTTCTTTGAATCTGATTTGGTTCCTTTTGAGGTTAAGCGCAATTTTCAACATTTTATGGTCTAATTTGTCAACTGGGGATAACTTAAATTAGTTAGGTTAGCATTTTAATCTTCCTCTTATATAATATGCAGTAATTTTTAAGTTGAGTTCTAATTCAGCTTATTTGTGGTTTGAAAAGTATAAAGTATGGACATTTCCAATGAATTTCAGGCCACTACCAAAGCATGGAAGAGTTTACACAGAGAGTTACTATATTTAGACTTAATCAAAAATGTTACAAATAGAGTTTAAAAAATGTAAAAAATAGCTACTTAAGAGATATTTTTTCTCTCTTTTTAATCTTTCTTTTTTCTATAAATTTTCAGCTGTTGAAAGATATAATCTTTTGTATTTACAGAAACTAGAAAACAAAATATTTCATGAATAGATGAAAATAATTTATCTTTTTATTAATTGTTGATTTTTAAAGGAAAAAAAGCCTTTTTTTTCTCTAAATATATTTATTTGCTGAAAATGAAATTTGTAATCAGGGGAAAAAAAGAGTGCTCCACCCTAGCAGAATTTTATCTATGTATATGAATGTTCTTCATTAATATCTCAATATAGGACTCTGCCATCCTCCTCACAGTTATACAGAACACACAGAATTAGTGTACATTATGCACTGGAACCAGGAATTATACTGAGGATGAGTCAGTCCTGTGTCTTCATACTTGTTGGAAGAGTTGTACAGCATTTTTTTTAATCAAATAAAAAAAAAATACATTGGAAAGATCATTAAAACGAAAATTTCCTTTATGGGAACACACCAATTTTGATTAGTAAAAAAGCTTGGGGTACATAATGGATTTATTTTGTTCCAAAAATAGCTGTGTTATCCCACTGTAGCTCCAGGGTTAGGTCACTCATGTGTGGAATTAAACTCATGGCACATCAGCTGTCATGCAGGTTTTGGATTTGAGGCAACCAAACCTTGCTGCTAATAGAGGTGGATGAAAAGGAACTTTAATGATCTGATTCAACTCATCTGATGCAAAATTCTGCTTTTCAATAAGACCAGTCATACCCAGAAATCCTTTCTTTTGTCTATTCACAATAGATATGTTTAGGCAAATGTGTACATCAAATGTTAAAACTGGCAACACCACTTTATGTTTCCCCTGTATCCTAAAACAAATCAGGAATTTGAGCCAGATGCTCCTGCTGCATAGACACTGACCATAATGGAGGGATTATGAACATTTTCTTATGTGCTGCTCTATCCATGAAGGTAGTTAAAGTTATAAGAAACATTACTTGGACAGTGGTTTGGGTGTAAGAAAGGGAAAATAATTTCCCATCCTTGCTTATTGGGGAGTTTTTTACATGTGTAAAATTTAGACAAGAATGTTTTTTTTTTTTTTTGCACATTATTCCTACAGCAACCTTAAATCAGAAACCTAAAAGAAAAACAAAATAAACACCTTAAAATTAAGTGTAGCTCAGAAAATCTCACATCTGTATGGGACAGTAAAGCCACATGTGAAAGAAGATTAAATTTCTGCTTTAACTGATCTTCTTTAAACTATTGTTCAGTCAGCACAAAAATACTGTTGCTGCATAGCCTGTTGACACCTTGCTAGGCTTTTATGTTTTCTGATCCCTTTTCCTATGGTCCAGTTCTCCTCTATGCTCACATTGACCTTCTCAGTTTCCCTTATTATTTATATGCCTACAGTCACATGAAAAGATTGCTCCACTAAAAATAGATGTTGTTTTTAATGTAATCCAGGATTTTCAGTCATTTGAAAAGTTGACTGTCCTAGAAAGAGGTTTACCTTTATTTTCATAGTGAGCAGGTACCCTGAGAATGCTTTATTTCAGAGCTCTTTGTATCCATGGCAAATTATTTTAATGTGCAGTTTGTATCAGCCATTACAGAGCAATGGAACATGACAAATACATGAAACTATTTGAAAACATAGTAAGGAGGAGAATAAGACAAAAAAAAAAGGCACAAACCAAAGAAAATTCAGAAAACCATAGAGTTGCTGCAATACAATTAATTTCTTTGACAAGTCAAAAAAACCACCCCATTTGAAAAATATGCAGTACTGGAGCTGAAGTTGGCCAGGGATGCAAAGAATAATAAAAGGGGCTATTAATGGTTTGTCAGCCAGAACAGGGAGACCAAAGAAAGTTTTCCTTCCTGAAGAACAAGCCTGGCAAACAGGTGACAGCAGATAAGAGGAAGGTTGAAGTACTCAACAACCTTTTTGCCCCAATCTTCAATAGAAACATTCAAGGTCAGGTTGGAAAAAAACTCTGAGCAGACTGAACTAGCTGAAGATGTCCCTGCTCATTACAGGGAACTTGTACCAGTTGAACTTTAAAGGACCCTTCCATGATTCTACACTTCCAGGATGCATCTGGATTTGGGTCTCTTTATGCAGATTTACACTGTTCTTTGTAACATCAGGGATTGCCCCATACAAATAATATTTACTCAACTACCATGAAAAATTAATAAATGCCAGTAATATTGTATTTTCTATTGAGTAGTCAAGGCAAACAGGTTCTGCCAAAAGAGATTGTGGCCTAGCAGACAGTGCAGTGGGCTGTGATTGCTCTGGTCTTGTGTTTATTGTGTTCTCTAATAGGTGCCTCCAAGGACATTTTTCTGAAGTCACTTAATCCTTCCTGTGCCTGTTTTTGGTAGAAGTAATATGAATGGTAGGAATAATGACAGAAGTCTGTTTTTGTAAAGCACTGTGAGACTTACTGAGTTCTACACAGGTGTTAGGAGATATTATTATAGTGTTAAATGCTAATACAACAATAATAAAACAAACTTTTTTGGGGACAAAATATAGATTTAGCTATTAATTTTTTAAAAGTGAACCATTTCATTGTGACAAATTTCCAATATTTTTTTTTTCATCTTCTTTTACTTGTGCAGTCAACTCTCTGCTATGAGTGTTGAGCCTGGTCCAAAGGACAGAAGTTTGAGCACATCAGGTGTGAGGTGGAGCTCATTTTCCTCTTGAGTTTCATCCATGAAGTGTCCAGGTCATATAGCTGGACAAAACTCTACAGTTAAACCTCTGCATGATGAGATTCACTTTAAAACCTTACTTCTGATTTGTATTTGTTCCCTGCCCATGGTAGGGGGTTGGAACTAGACAGTCTTTTAGGTCTTTTCCAGCCCAAACCATTCTATGATCCCATGACTGCACAAAGCATTGAGTCACTAACTTGTGGTGACAATCTGACACCTTTTTCTTCTAGATCCATAAATATGACCTCTGTAGTCACATCACAAAACTCTGCTCCAGCTGATAACGTTTTCTAGAAACACTATTCTGCAGGAAATTCATGTAAATGAAAAATATGGAAAAGGAATTAATGGTCCACACACTGAGCTTTAATTGCATCAAAAAATGGGCAGAGCAGATGAATATCACTACTGCAAGCCCTGAACACACTGTATGTACAACCAAATTCCAGAATCCAAGCTTGACAGTCCACCAGTTTTCAAAATACCTATTGCAATGGCACCAGCCAATAAAAAAGATCCAAGGCCAGAAACCAATTGTGATGACCAGATGCTAAAGACATTGGCAGCAGCTGTAATTGGAGGAACCTACACACACAGAAATGCAGTGTGAGGCTGCTTTTGTTGCTTTCATCTATATTCTGAATGTCCTTTTTGTTCTGTGGAAGGACTGGGGGCTGTGAACAATTTTGAAGAAAATAATTTTAAATGAAGCAGCCAGTTTCTGTGGGCTGATGCAACACAACCAATTTATAGGGTTTTCTAAGGGGCTGAAGCAGAAAAGTTTCTGAAGGCCTGAAAAGTATATCTTGCTTGTTGCAAAAGTAAAGAAAATGAGAGAAAAGTCCATGAAGATTACCTACAGGCATTTACTCAAATAACAATACCAATAATAATAATAACAACGATAATAATAATAATAATAATAATAATAATAGTAAAGTATCCTTATTATTCAAAAGAATATTTTTTCAGTGTGTCTGAAGATTTCTTTTCTAATGTTTCCTTTTGTGCTATTTAGAACAGAGCTTTATTATTGTGACAGATGAGAGAATTTGTGGGATCTAAACCCACTTAAACAAGGATGCCAAATAGAACTGCAGAAGCAGCTTTTAATCCAGCATACCATTTCTCTGAATTTTGCCACATTAGATGCTTATTGTACAATACATCCAAGACTGCCATCTAATGCTGCTCAGTAAAATTCTTTGTTCAGTCTTATATTTTTGGCATAATATTACACCAGTAGGAACACTGCAGCAACATGAAAACATTCTTAGAAAATAATTTGCTCTAATCAAATAACATTTTGTTTTGCTACTGCTGTTTAATTCCCTGCCGGTTTGGATATTAGGCAGTAAGTAAAAGCATTTTTAAATGGTATAGCTGTGATGAAAAATCTATTAACAGAAAATTCTACAAAGTTGCTTTATGTAACACAATAAACATTGACCTATAAATTTTTATTTATGCATTGTCTGTACATTTAAATTTATCAGTAGGCTGAACATTCATGGCCCTTGCAAATTCTTATCTGAACTTGTTTCTAAGTGCCTGGGAAATAAAAGCTCCTGTAAATACTGTAGTTTGATCCAAAGCTATTGAACTAGATAAGATCAATAAGCTGATGGGCTTCAAATGGCTGTAAACCATGTACTTGAATAATACATCAGTTATCTTGGTTTTGCCGTGTTAGTACTTAGTCTTTCATTATTAAAAATAAAATTTATTTAATCTTGCTAAGAATGTCTGAAGATTATTGTGTAATACCAGGAAATAAATGCTTTTACAAGAGTAAATTACTCTCTTCCCTAAAGAAATATTTTAAGATTTATCAAATTGGTAGGTGATGGAGTACAAGAAAATAATATTGATTTCTTTCGAAAGTTTATGCTTCAATCCTGCCCCTCTAATCCAGCCCTTAGTGAGGCTGTATCTGGAGTGCTGTGTCCAGTTCTGGGCTCCTTAGGACAGGAGAGACATGTAACTCCTGGAGCAGGTCCAGCAGAGGGTGCAAAAATGAGGAAGGAACAGGAGCATCTCTTATGAGGAAGGACAGAGGCAGCTGGGTGTGTTCAGCCCTAAGAGACAACTGAGGGGAGATCACATCCATGTCCATCAGTATCTAAAGGGAGGTGTCAGAGGATGGATCAGGCTCTGCTCAGAGGTGACAAGGAATAGGACGAGACACAAAGGACAGAAACTGATGCCCAGGAAGTTCCACCTCAACATGAGGGAGAATTTCTGTCCTGAGCAGTGACCAAGCACTGGAACAGATTGTCCAGAGAGGCTGTGGAGTCTCCCTCCCTGGAGACATTCCAGAAGTGTCTGACACATCCCTGTGCCCTGTGCTCTGGGATGGCTTTGCTTGAGCAGTTAATGTTAAAACCTATCCCTCTGCATTACTAGTGTGAAACACTGCTGCCTAATAGCCTACAGAATTTCATGTGTGATAGCAAATGTTCTCTGAATAACTACTAAATCCATAAAGTTAATCAGCAGTGCTGCACCTCACAGGCTTGGTTTTCCGGAATGTTTCATCCTGTATGTCACCACAAAATGGCAGAACGATTCACTTCACAATATTAGCAACAAAATCATCAGTACTTAGCATCTCCACTATGAGGGTGGGAGAGAGTTGATGTTTCTCAGGGATTTAGGATTTTGGTAAAATCATCTCTACATCGCTCAAATTTTGTGTACATTGAAAAGAGTCCTGCACTGTAAGAATAATAAAAGGAAAATGTTTAAATGTCAGTACTGGAGTATAAAATATAGATTCCATGAAAAATGTCTACAACATGTCTGAACCCAATAGTTTAAGGACTGTAGTTTTCAAAATTATGTGTAAAGCATGTGATGAATAATTTGAGGGTGTATCTGTGACCAAATAAATTTCTTCAGTTCCTGGTAGTATTTTGATGGGAACTTAATTCGTGCCATTAAAATTTGCCATTGAAATTCATCTATCAAGCTGTGCTGGTTGATTAGGTGTGGTCAGAATGAATAATACTGAAGGTCTTCTGTTTTAAGAATTTGTACATTTCTCTGGTTAAGTTCAAATTATGATTGATTTATCTAATTAAATTATCTAATAAACATATAAGGTCGGCTCAGTTTCTGATTGAACACATTGATGAAATCATCTGAACACAGTCTGTGGAATCTGTAGCATCATTACACAACACAAAATGAGTAGTACTATACTGATTATACCTCAAAACACATGCATAACTGCACTTTAAACTCATAAAATTAGGCAGACATAAAATCTTTCCATGATTCTTAGGCAGATCCAAGAGAACAAATACAAAATTTTCTTCTGTTTTTATGAACTGTCTACTAATTGAAAGCTTAGAAAATTTTCTAGAAGTTAAGCAATACAAAGATTTGAACACAATTTAATACATAGTTACCAAAATACATAGCAATAATCATCGAGTTTAAAAGTGAACTGAGTGCTGCAAACTAATGTCATTCATATGAGTGATAACTTGGGGAAAATAAATTTTCTGCAATTCAAGATTCATATTTAGAGATTTCTACGCTTCAGAGATTTAGAACAAAAACAACCCAAGCTCTGGTGCTTAACATCCCTTCTTCTAAGTTTGAGAGGCATTTTGACACTGACCTTAACAGCAGTGAGTTTAAACTTTTGGTCAACCTCAAACTGGTCAGCAGTTGTACTATATGACTGTTGCATATCCTTTCCAGCTGCAACTATTCTGTTCTAATATATTCTAATCTATGCTACTCTAATTTAGTTTGTGGGGAAAAACAGCATTAGTTTTAGCATCTTTGAGGAGATCTATACATTATTCCTTGATCTAGACCTAACAAAGGAGAGCACATCATTGTGAGGAAAATCCTCATGGGCAGTATTTGGCTTCCTTCTCTGCTTCTTTTCCTTTCAACTGGAAGAATTTTACCCTTTAGATTTTTGACATCATGTCAGCAACTTTTTGCTTGCTCATTCTCTCAAACATAGCCACAAGGCATATTGAGAATCAAAATTGCTTCAGCACTTGACAGTACAGGTTTTTTAAATCCCTTCTTATCCTTGAATTGTAGAAAGTCAGGATTTACAAGTGAAAGTGTTTGAGTTTTTCATTCGGGATTCATTGACTTAATTGGTGAAACTGTTTTGAGATTTGTAAGCATATAGTGGGACTCAGAAATACTTTGTGAGATTTGTAAAATGCAGAGACCTTCCAATGTCAATAACACACTCCTCAAAGCAGCTGAATATCAAACTAGTAGTTTATAACAAATTTGGTTAGTTTTTAACAATGCCTGTTCAGCTTTTCAGAGATCACAGACTCTGAGGCATCTCTGTTGCTGAGATTTAGGGCTTTGTAATACAGGTGCTGCTGTGAGCTGTTATTTTTCTCCTGACAAGGTGCATGATGGCAAAGAAGCAGACAGGCAGGTATCAGGTATTGGACAGCTGGAGAACAGGCAGGAAGAGGGCTCCTGGCATTGTTGGGAGATGTAGGGTCAGACCCTGTGCAAAGACCACTACTACACTTTTTTCTCAAGGTCACACCGTGGAGAGATTAAAAGTGGAAATGGTGTTTCTGTCACCTCTGCAAAGAAATCTGAAAAGGCCTCTGATGGCTGTTAGATGTTTTTCTTACTTTGGCCATTCTAATGGAAAAAACCTCACATTAAGCAAGTTTCTGAGGAAAAGGACCTGCAATGGACCAACACTGCCATTTGTTAATACAGTGTATTCCTACAGGACTTGATCCAAATCTTCCTGGAATCAGTAGCGGATTTATGATTCACCATTTTAAGAATACAGAGAGTAATCCACCCATTGAGTGGATTTCAAAATATAGCTTTGGCATATATTTAGAATAGAATAGAATAGATTTAATATTTCAGTTGGAGGGGATCTAAAAAATCATCTAATCTGCCTGCCTGACTAATTCAGGGCTGATCAAGTTAATGTTGCTAAGGACATTGTCCAAATGCCTCTCTAGGAAGTCTGTTCCAGTGTTTTACCACCCCTTCAGTAAAGAAATTCTTCCTGTCCAATCCAAACCTCCCCAGGGGCAGCTTTGAACCATTCCCATGCATCCTACAACTAGATAACGGAGAAAAGAAATCAACACCTCCCTCTCCACTTCCTTCCTCATGAAGCTGCAGAAAATAATGATGTTGCCCCTCAGCCTCCTTTTGAAGGCCTTCAGCAATATCTATGATCCCAACAGCACGAGATCCTGCTGTTATTTATGCAGCATGTCAGGACCATGGTCCTTGTCACTGCAGGTGCTTTAGAAACACACAGGAAGATAAAGCCCCTATTCTATCAAGCTAATAAGATAGTAGCTGACCATAAATAACAATAGCAGGAATGTAAGAAAGAAGGATGACAGCAGCAAGTATAGGAAGATTACACTGGTAGCTACTGAGCAAGCTGATGTCCTACTGAAGGCTATGACGTTCCTATTTACAAGCAAAAAAAATGAAATCAATGGTCCACGGCTGATTGAGAGCCAAACTGTCATGTGCTGGCCAATTCCTCATAGACATCACAGCACACACACCTCATCTGAAGATTATAAGGAGCAGGTAAGTGGGTAATGCACTGATTCCATGCTCAGTGCAAGACAAATCCTTTGTTGAAAATAAATGTGGTAAGTCTCATGTAGCCAGAAGTAAAACATATATATGATTTGAAGCCATAATAGTTTTTTTTAACAGACAAAAAAAAAATTAAATCCATGCTCAAAGGTTTCAGGGGTAAGAAATTTTGTATTATTTCTATGGAAAATAAAGGAATTATTCAGTGTACTGAAAGTTGTTGGTTGCCTCATGAAATAAGGCTATACATTCTGTGAACTGGTATAAACAACCAAAAAACCATCTTCCAAATCAATTTTTGAATCTAATCTAAGTACAAGAGCTTCACAGCCACACCACATTTCATGACCAGACCTGTGAGGACCTGAACAGGCAAATTTTAGCTGGAAGGGGGAGGATCTGCCCAGAATTGTAGTCTCTTGCTTCAAACCACACCATTTACTCTGTAGATCCATTTACACATTTTTCCACTGAGTAGTGTGAACACTCCAGCACTGAGACCTGAAATACAGGTCAGTGTACACCCCAGAGAAGGAAGACACAGGCCAGTGTCACCTCTTCAGCATCCTTGCATATTTCATCAGTCAAAACAGATATATACACCTGATTTCCCTGATAAGAGAAAAAAAAAAAAAGCATAAAGACAGGAAATATAAAAAAGTGTTAGAAATAAACCCAGATGAAACTTGGGAACTCTTTATAAATAACTGAAGTACCTAAAATCTCATAAATGCACATCAAAAAGAGAGGACAACATTAGTTATAACCCTTCCAGGCTCAACAAAAGACTGGAGGACTTAGAAATTAAAAGGCAATATTTAGCAAACAGAAAAGGGAAGCAACAGCTATCAACCAGGAGGGGAAGTTATAGGGTGTAGAAAATTAAGGCAGTAAAAGAGCAAAATCTGACTAGCTGGAAGAAGGTAGGTTCTGAATAATAGCTATAATAAAATTCTGGTGCTCAGGGGGGTGGCAGAACTTTTAATGAGATATATGTTTATTCAGTATTTCTGTTTTGTATCTTGAAAGAAACAGGAGGATATATTTGAATCATATGAACATGATAAAGTATTTTCCAGTCCATTAGTAGCTGTGGAGGGTGTTAAACATCTCTCAGAGATAAATAATTTTAAATCAGCAGGCCAGGATACTTGCTTGGATGGATCCAGTGTGAGTTGATGGAGGACATTTCTAGTTCATGCTCTGAATTTTTAATAGACAGGATGAATAGACAGGGATAGAGGCAAAACAGCAGCAGGTTGGACAAATCCTAGCACTGTATTATGATTCAGAGAAGGCAAGAGTGTTTAGGATACTATGGACACAATTAGCCTACCTGCCACAGACAAAATCCAAGCAAAATCTGATTCTGGTATAAATTCATACATTATCAGGCTGGGAAGATGATTAATGTCAGTCAATACTACTTTTTTCACAGGAAAATCAATGCAATCAAACCAAAAATCCCCATATTTTTTGAAATGACAGGCTCAATAACTACAAACATCCTAAGACTTCAGAAGAGTGTGGGATTTAGTATAGCACTACCTTCTGGTTAAAAGTTGTCAAGAAAGCACATTAGATGAGTTGAGAACTCGATGACTGTCTATTCTCAGAAGGAGATTCAGTGGAAAGTTGTCAGCCTGGGGAGGAAGAACAGACAAAAAAGATTTTCAAGGACTCACCTAATGCCACTCAGTATTTTCTGAAGAAAATCAAAAGAAAAAAAAGAGGACATTACATCAGGACTGAAAGCCAAGGAAATTGTGAGGAAGTCAGAGTAGTTTGCAAGTGAATTGCATGTCCTTGTGAAAAGTTTTTCTCCAATCTTCATGTAAGCCCCCTTCAGGTACTGAAAGGGCTGCTACAAGGACTCTCTGGAGGCTTCTCTTCTCCAGGCTGAACAGCTGAACTCTCTCAGCCTGTCTCCACAGCAAAGCAGCTCCACTGCTGTGATCAGCTCAGTGCTTCTCTGGACTCATTTCTTGTATTGGGTGTCACAGACCTGGATGCAGAGGTCTGGGTGAATTCTCACAGGAGCAGATCACAAGTGGAGAATCACCTGTGCTCACATCTCCTTTGATGCAGCCCAGGATGCAGTTGGCATATTGAACTTTTTATCCACTCCCCAGTCCTTCTCCTCAGGGCTCTCAATCCATTCAGCTGTGGTTGTGCTGGGGGTTGCCCTGACCCAGGTGCAGGATGATGCACTTGGCCTTGTTGAACTTCATGAGGCTTACCAGGCCCCTCTCTCAAGCCTGTCCATGTCCCTCTGGATGGCATCCCTTTTCTCCAGTGTGTCAGACACATCACACAGCTCAGGGTCATCAGCAAACCTGCTGAGGCTGCCCTCAATCCACTGTCCATGTTACTGACAAAGATGTTAAACAATGCCAGTGTCAACACTGACCCCTGAGGAGCACATCTTGTCACTGGTGTCTACTTGGACATCAAGGTGTTGATCACAACTCTTTGAGTGTAATTCTCAAGCCAATCCTTATCCACCAAGTGGTCCATCTGTCAAACCCATCTCTCTCCAGTTTAGAGACAAGGGTGCCATGCAGGACAGTGTCAAATTCTTTGTGCAAGTCCCGACAGGGGACATCAATTGCTCTTCCCTCATCCACACAAACCTGTAACCCCTTCACAGAAGGCCACCAAATTTTTCAGGCACAATTTTCCCTTAGTGAAACCCTGTTGCTGTCACCAATCACTTTCTCCTTTTCCATGTGTCTTAGAACAGTTTCCAGGATGATCTGCTCCATCATCTTGCTAGACCCTGAGATGAGACTGAGCAGTCTGTAGGTCCCCAGGTCTTCCCTTTTATCCCTTTTAAAAAATTTTCTTCCCCATTTCCATCCAGTGGGGTCTTCATGGGGCTGCCATGACCTTCCAACAGGATGAACTGTGGTTTAACAACTTTATCCACCACTTCCCTCAGGATCTGCAGTTGCATCTCATCAGGTCCCATGGGCTTGTACACCTTCTGGTTCCTTAGATTTTCTCAAATCTGAACAGGGACAGTTCTTCCTTCTCCCAGTCCCTGCCTTTGCCTTTTGTGATGTGGGCAGTGTCACTGAGGCACTTGTCAGTAAAGACTGAAACAAAAGCTTTCTGAGTGCCTCAGCCTTCTCTGTATCCCAGGTGAAGTTTAACCCTTTCCACTTGGCCAGTGGACTGTCCCTCCCTCAGGAAAGGTGCCTTCCCAAGTGCCCTCCTACACAAACACTAGAACCCCTGAGTTCAAAGATTCAACCAGATCAAACTGAATGAGAGTTAGACACTTTTTCCCAAGAGTGAGAATGTTTAATTACTGGAAAATAGTGGCAAGGGAAATACTCTGTCTCCTGACTGAGATATCTTGTTAGAAGGTTGACTCTAAAACAACAGTCAAGTTGTAAGGCATACTGGTAAGGTAGCAAGGACATAAAACAAAATACACTATTTGTTTTAAATTTAAAACCCTAATATATTGTATAGTAATGAATCTTTCAGGAAAGGTTTGTCATCTAGAAAGTACTAACCCTTAGACTAGTCTTGATCTTGGTGGCCACAAAGGCAAAAGTCCTATTGATTTAAATGGAATAAGAATTAGCCAAGTCTTGTAAAATATCAGGCTAGATGCTGATCTGTGAGAAAAAATCTGAAGTGATTTCTTAATATTTTCATTCCAGTCAATAATTTTTGACTCCTTTGAAGTCCAACTCAGCTGTTTCCAGTCATCAACAGAGGTACCATTATCTCACAGATCTGCCAAGCCCCCAACACAATTAATAAATCTGCTTAGTTTTGCAAGACAAAAGACTTTGCAGCAAAAACAGAGAGATTAATTAATAGCACATAAACAGCACAGTTTATTTTTTCACATATCTGATTTCTGAAATCTCCTCCTTTATGTATTTTCAGTCACTATTATACCACAGCACAGATTTTTGTGTCAGACCCAGGAAGAGATTTCTAATCTGTGAGAAAGCAAATCAAGCAGTCAACCATGAACTGATAACGACTGAAAGAGAGAATGCAAATTCAGACTGTAAGCAGTTAGTACAATAATTAGTCAGGCGATTTATTCAGCGTGGGGGTAGCATTTGCACAAGCTACTTAGCATATGATGATAGCAAGTACAAAGTAGTTATCTAAGAGAACTTCCACTGAGCTATCTCCAGTGATCAACCCAATGTAAAAGAAAGTCAGCAAGGGATATCTGCAGAACAGATCTTTTCGTATTTGCAAGTTTGTATTCTCATTCCAATTAGCCACAGGCTAGTATATTGACACAAATTGTTAATGTCTGTATTAAAGTTCAGGCGTCATCTAGTGTAGCTCACAAATGGGTGGCCAGTTTGATGTGCACAAAGATCTTGCCCCTCTACAAGATTATCCACCAAGATCATGTTGACAGGATATGTTTGAAAAGTAAAAAAACTCATTAGCAAAAGTGTTCTAATGCATCAGGCTACAGCTGGTGGACTAAAAATATAATTAAATATATCTTAAAAAACACAGCATTGTCAGTAATCAGCAGGAGTAGAGCCAAAAAGTGTAGAATCTTTGAACAACTTGCTATTATTGTCTTTGTGTGTCTTTTTTTTTTTTTTTTTTTTTTTTTTAAGGCATACCTGGCAGCTAAATATTTTTACTCTGTCTGCAATAACCAGTCAGGCAGCTCAGAAAATGCAATGCCAGCTTGATAAGAAAAATGATATGTTCAGAGATATAAATAGTTCGAGCACACACTGCTATTTCCATAGATTCAGAAAGGCTGGGAATACATCTTACATAACAGGAAAAAATGGTTGAAAGTTACTGAGCATCCTGCAATATACATCTTAACCACAGGTTTTGTTGTTTTTTTTTTTAATGTGGGAAAAGATGAGAAAAGGTTTTCTATGGTTTGATTTTCCTATAGGAAGCATACTCAGAAGCTCTGCAAATTGTACATCCTCAAGAGAGTGAATCAGAAGCGCAAACAGAAGCTTAAGACTTGAGAGATGCAAAAGTGCTATAAATTGCTGTTAACATTGAATTTGATTGTGGCTTTGTCCCAGTCTCAAACAAGGACAAAAGGCATCAAAATCACAGAAAGATTTCCCCTGGCTCACTCTTCATTGTGTTTTAAATGCAATCTCCAGGCCAGGCTTGGGTCAGGACTGGCTGTCTATCTGGATCCTCGTTTCACACATTCTTGTTTGGATTTGGTCTTGTCTTGAACCTACCTGGATACTGAGAGCGTTGCACAAGGAAGGATAAGGGAGGCCTCCACAGACAAAGTTGTATTCACGGGGTGTCTTGCTGATATCATACAATTACTCAAATGGTGAAGTCACTTTTAGTTGATAAACAGAGCAAGACAACGGAAGAATGGGGTAGTGAAAACTCTCCCCACTGGCCAGACAGGAAGAAAAACAATCTTCCAGTTGATGGTTTTTTCCTGTGATCCTACTAACACTCCCTTGAACAAGTTTTGTTTACACGTTGCACACCAATTAACTACTAACGTTTTTGCATATAAACATGTCATTGGATAATAATTTAAATGGTTTTTATGTATTGAAGTAATTAATTAGGTCTACCTCTCCTCTATATATTGTCATACAGTTAAAAAAAAAAAAACTGTAAAAGGGGGAGAGAGTTATTCCCAAATCTGTGAAAAATTCTTACAGGAAACATTTGACTAAATCAATATATCTCAGGATTTACAAGCATGAAGTTATGAGAAGAACATGTGAGAACAGCACACAAGAAAAACAGCATGAGATATGAAGGTGTAAAACTGCCACAGCAGCTCCAGGGTGCACAGAGGAAGGTGGCAGAGTGGGAGAGTGGCATATCAAGAGAAATGGCTAATCCTCAGCATGAGAAAGGCTAAGGCACTCTGCAAGGTGAAGGATACTCCATTAAAAATGAAAAGTGTATGTCTGTCTTTATTGGTACAACAGACTTCATGATAAATAATAAACTTCTCTAAGAGTATGCTCTTAATGCCACCCAGCATCTGGAGGTTTGTGGTAAGGAACAACTTTGGGCTATAGGAGACTGTTTTGACAGAGGTCCTGGAAGGATGAAGGGAAGATTAGATGGAAACAACAACAGGAAAATGTTCATTTCTTGTTTCATCAAAAGTACTCTCTGTCAACAAATAGCAAAATCTAACAATATTGTATTATATGTTATTAGCAAGCTCCTGGGAGACATTATCATTTTCACATTCCATTTTTAGAAAGGTTGAAGAAAAATATATCTTTGCTATTTGATATGTGAAGAAGGAAGCTTTGGTTTCTTTTTATGAGACCCAACAAGCATGAAACTTTGCAAATGATGTTTTTCACTTGTCCAGTCATGGACAGTCATGCCACTGCTCAATCTATTTTAAAACTTGACCCTGATGAGGCAATGAAAACCACAGTGGTAAAAATACAATTCCAAACTGAGCTTGACCTACTTCTTTTAGCCACAGACATGAGGACAGAAAACTTGAAAGAGCTCAGCTCATGTGTCAAATATTGTCCCTATTTTTACATTTGCTACAAAGAATATCTGAGGATAAAACAAAGACCTGTCAAGGGGAAATGAACCAGCTACCAAAACAAAGAAATCCTTTCCCAAATATATTAAAAGAACATTGGAGAAAAATCAATATGTGAAATGTATCTTATGAAAGCATCCATATCTTTAGCACATTGACTATTTTATGTTACTAAAAATAAAGATTCATAAGAGAGCAACTTGACAGTAGTACTAAAAGGAAAATTATTTTCAGGATTCTGTACAAATATTGAAAAATCACAATTTTCCCATAGTCTTACTATGGGAAAATAGTGGCATTTTGTCACATGGCTTATGGCATGTTGAAAAAACATATTCAAGGTCAAGGGCACAGGGATATATGCCATTTACCAAAAATGAACTATGTATTACTCTTTATAAAATTCATGGTTCTGGTCTAAACTCTTTCCCATGGATGTAATTAGCAACAGAGTCAAACTACTGAGTGTACTTGGGAAATCTACCTAGAGATACAAGTATAACACTGCAAAAGGTATTCCTGAAGTACAGAGAATGAGAAATTTTTGGCTTCCAACTGAAGGTTGTATTGTGTTGTTGGAAGTGCACATCTCACTGTGTGTCTAATCCCTGCTGAGGCTTTTTCTGAATGACCTACAGAGCACTTTGGCAAAAACAGCAATGCAGATTCATCAACCAAAAGCACCATTCTCCGTTCTCCATGCAGTTAATTACTTGTACCTATCTTTTATGGAAAAAAATACCACATCCCTATTTTTAGGTGAACACTACAGATTATCTACGGGGCCCTACAGAAGCTGAAGAAAGTCTTTGCTGCATAGAACCCAAAACAGGTTTGAATTCCTGTAATAATGCCATAACCTTGGATCTCAGATGTGTTTCTTGACAGATTCTGGAAAGGTTTAGTCCAGAAGAGTCTACTGTCATTGTCAATTGCTCACTGATATCAGTTTATAGAAACAAAGCTGCAATGGGGATTGTGCTGAAGAAGCAGAGACACCTTGGGAAGCAGAATATAAATCAAGGTGCTTGTCTGAGAAGGTGAAACAAAAACTATTGAACTGAAACTTCACAACTTAATGTTGTGAATGCTTGTGCACAAGCTGATTGTGATTGTGAAAATGTGAAAAGCTAAATTCTTATAAAAATAATAATTACAGCTTGGAAGGGAAGAAGGAAAACTGAGAAGAAATATTTTCTTATTAATAATCATTGCAGAGAAAACTCAGCTGAAACAAATGGAAAAATCTAACTTGACTTCATTGGACTCAGGATGTCACCTAAAGAGCTAAGTCCTGAGTAAACAAAATAATCTGTGCTGCTTTCCTCCGGAAGCTGAATAGACTGGAAACTCCACTGCCACGGTCTGCAGGCACCACAGTATGAAATGCAGCAGCAATTTCATAGAACTGAAAACTGAAAAACACCTCCAAATATAAACCAGAATTAATGGTATTCAAAGCAGAATTTAACAACATGGCAGGAACACCACAGGAAAAAATGTGAATATTAACAGAGGAACTTTAAACACACAGCCCACTCATGCACTGAAAGGGCCTGGAGTGACTGGTTAAAGATTTCTAAAAATGGGTGAGAGAGGGCACATGAAAGTATTTGAACAACAGGAAAAATAAGTTCTAAAATGGAAATGATTCCTGTAACCAAGAAAACAACAGGAAGAAGCATTTCCATTTTTATAAGTGTAAATTAGAGAACTTACAGCAACTCCTTGGAAATTACTCCATTACAAGTAAGCTGAAACTCTGTATGTGCTCTGTCAAACTGTAAGTTGGCCTGAGAATGGGCTTTTCTCCAAGACAGTTTCAGATGTGTCATTTTACATTGCAGCTATATCATTGTTTAATCATATTAAGATCTTAATTTGTACTTTTTCTTTTCTCCACAGTTTTGTAAAAATGAACCAAATAATTCCAAAGGAGAAATAGATATATCAGATTTTTACTACATAGGTAATTGAAACAGAACCCTTTGGGAGAATAAAGAAAACATTTAATAAAATTGAGAGAAAAAAAATCTTTGTCCAAATCTCTCCAGAAACTTTTTCATTACTATTTCTTGTTCCTTTTTAGGATATGCAAACTTCTAGGAAAGTGCTGATTCTTGACTTAAAACCACAAAATACTTTTCCAGCTATTTGTAAGGAAAACCTGTAAAAGACACAAGTAAGCAATCATTTGGCAGAGAGTTTGGCTGTAGGGATCACCCTTGTGCTGGCAAGTGGTTAAACAAGGTCCTGTCAAAATCTTATCCACCCCCCTGCCTGATTTTGTGATCTTCTTAGGGTGGAAGACAAGGCTTGCTCTTTCTCACAGTGACACACAATGATGGTGCCAGGCACATGAAGTTTGGCTGCCTGAACTCATCACATAAACCCATTTTAAACTGGTTTGTTGAGGATTCACATCAGCCCATCGGTGGTGGAAGATCAAGACTCTTCTATTCTTAAACTCATCCATGCTCCTATTTATTTTTAAGAATGAGGGCTTCTTTTGAAAGCAGAAGAGACAAAATCTGTATTTTTAAGTTTTGTCAACTTTCAAAGCCAGATAAGCCTCTTCCTGCCTTCGTAGTCCATAATGAAAGTTTTTAACCATCCCTGTCTCCTTCTTGTTGTGTTGGGAGGACCCAGAATCTCACTAGAAAGTTTTCGTGATGAATGGAAAACTCCAATACTGCTTAAACCAGAACAAAGGTTTGAGAGTGTTTTCTGTCCAGTGGCTTTATTCCTGCGGTACTTGTTTTATTCTCATAAATCCAGGATTTCACAGCTGAAAAACCTTCCCCTTGCATAGTCTTCAGTCCTGCTTTTTTTAAAAGGGGTTGCATGTGAGGTTTGTTTTTCCCTGAAAAAGTAAAATAGCATATGTAAAACATCAGAGGATACATTCTCGTTGGTTTTCTGATTGGAGTTCTGCATTCTGTGAAGGAAAGAGATAGCATGCAGATTGATTTTTTAGCCCATAGAATTATCTCTCTTTCTGCAATATATTAAGTCTGAAGTATCTTATCCCCCATCCCATTCCTATTCCTTTTTCCTCCCACTGTTTCAATTCATCTGCTATTTCAAAAGCACTCCCTGTTGTATTTGTTACATTAAATATCTGCAAGAAGCACTTACAGAAAAGCATTTGCTACTCTTAGGAGAAGAAAAAAAAAAAAAAAACAAAACACTCCATCCCATTTCTATTAGGAGGTTTAAAACAATCTATTTAACTTTTCTGTCTCCAGGTTTTTTTTTTTCCATATTCAGTTTGCCTGACATAACCTTTTCATTAGTGTATTAGCTACAGCAGCTCAACCTGGAGAGGCACACGAGATTCACGTACACCCAGTGTCTGAGGGCTTTTATACCCTCCAGGATGGAAATTCACTGTGGTAATTTCAGCCTAATCAATTGAAATACAAGATTGAAGCCACTGCTAATTGACTGAACAAAATTGAAATTTGGCAAATGTCATAATGTCAGTTTACTCATTCAAAAGTTTCTCGTTGACTGAGGAGGGAGGTCATTGGAGGAGGGTGCCAGAATGAGAGGTTGCTCAGGAGTGGGCAATGAGGGGGTAAAGGTAATGCATTCATGTGGGTCAAGCTGGCTCATACCCTGGTGCAAAGTATGTTGGTTTTTTAGTTCTCAGAAAAAAAAACCCACATTTGTGGCTAAAAGAATTGCCTGGAAATATAAAGAAAGTCAGTGATAGCTGGGAGAACAGAACATAAATTTATTATCACCCATTCCTTTCCTGTTCCATTTGTATCTTTTACAGGAAAATGAAAAGTTTTGTCCTGTGGTAGGAAAGCAGTGACTACTCTCTTCAAAGAAAAGGGCTGAAGATCAGAACATTACTTGTTGAAAAGGTTTTACAGCTTCTTGCTTTTGCTAATGACTACTTCAGCATCTACTAAATCTACCTTCATCATCAATCATCATCAAAGAACCTTATATTTCTCAGATTCGGATGCTCTTGATCAATCAAAATTCTACTGAAAGTCCTCAGGTTTGTTTGTGGGTGAGAATTAACTAACAAACAGATATTTAACACCAGCTAAATCCCAGCAAAGCACTAAGAGTATGTTAGGTGTGATATTAACTCTTGCAGTGGCTTTTTAGTGTAGTCAGGTGCAACTTTAACCTAAACTTTGCTGTTTAAGACCAATTTTTGTAATGACTAGTTATGCAATGAAAAGACCTTTATGTAATGAAATATATTGAAATTATCTGGAATCATACCACTCTACCACCCAAGTTTTTATATCTCTGGATTAAATAAATAGTTAGCCTTGTTGCAGAAACTTTATGTTGCAAATCTTATAGGAAGATTTTAATCTGTAGAGATATAGGTAGTAAAATTTTCTTATATGTCATCCAGTTAACATGCTCATAGAAGACAGAATAACTTCTGAGCACATGTTATTCTTTGTTCAGAGACCATCTGTTTTTTCCCAAATATATCAATGGATGTAGTAAGAGTGAATGCTTCTTCCTACCAGCTTGGTTTAGATATTCTCCAATAAGCATAAATATGGTATTTTAAGTTATTTGACAGTTTTATATTTACCCAGGAAGATTTTTCCTGTCTGCAGTTTTACCCTGACCACTAATGATGGTAGTCCTTGTAGATATTACTCTCCCCCTGCTGGAGACAGCTGAAGCAGGATCAGTGAAGTCCAATTTGGGCATCTAAATATAACATCACTACAATTAATAAACTTACAAAGAGTCATTGGAATACTATTATTCTTGAAAGTTTGTTTTCTAATCTCCTTATGGTACAAGTTTGCTTTTTAATCTACAACTACAGAGAAAGACATGAAATTCTCTTTTTCTTCAATTAAGCCTCATAATTTCACCCCTCTGTCAATTAGTTCACATGAAATGAATAATTTTGCAGGAGTGGCATCCACAGCCTCTATACAGCTGCAGTACTCATTCTCTGGGATGAGCAATTAACAGGCTCAAATAGCCCTGCTAACATTTCTGAAAACATTCCTGGTTAAGGCTGTTATTAGAATAATAGAATCACAGAATTTTTTAGGTGGGAAGAGACCTCTAAATTCATCAAGTGCTATGTTAACCCAACACTGCCAAGCCTACCACTAAACTGTGTCCTCACGTGCCACATTTTCATGTCTTTTAAAGCCCTCCAGGGATGGTGACTCCACCACTGCCCTGGGAAGCCTGTGCCAGGGCTTGACAACCCTTGCAGTGAAGAGATTTTTCCAAATATCCAATCTGAACCTCCCCTGGTGCAACCTGAGGCTGTTTCCTCTTGTACTGTCACTCGTTTGGGAGAAGAGATCAATTCTTCCCAGCTGCATCCTGCTGTCAGGGAGTTGTAAAGAGCCATAAAGTCTCCCCTGAGCCTCCTTTTGTCCAGGCTGAGCCCCCCCAGCTCCCTCAGCTTCTCCTCATCAGACCTGTGTTCCGGACTCTTCACCAGTTTTGTTGGCAATTAATTTTGCTAAAGATAAGAATTCTGGCTCCATAATAGTGCCACTAAACACATTTTACTTACACAAAGTTTTCTTAATGAGGACTGAATTTTAAAGGGAATGAGAGAAGTTTATGGGGCATAAACAGCTTTATGGATTTTCTTAGCTCAGACTTCACCCTGTCTTTCAGCTGTAAATGAGGAATGTACATATAATGGGACTGAAACTATACCTACTGCATACTCAGACCCAAATATAGAACCTCACCTAACTGTAGACTTCTCATGCAGCTAAAGATGTGATAGACAAACTTTCTCTGGCAGTCAGCGAAACACAAGCAGGATATTCATTTGAATCTTGGACCTGAGTATAACCAAACAATTTCACATTTTTTAAACAATTTCATACTCTTTTTTTCTTTTAACTTCAAACAGGACATGTTTCTTTTAACATGCATAATTCTTGTCAAATCTGTCAAGAGAATACACAAAAATAAAGGTCTGTAATAGGAGCAATGCAGCAACTGATTGAAATGGGGTTGGCAATGCAGCTTCTGGACAGGAAGCTGTGTGATTAATTTAATTTTAAGTATAAATACAATTTCCACCATGACAGAACTCTGATTTGCATGGAAAGCAAAGCGGGGGATTCAATTTGTTTATACAAACAATTTAATTACTTTGTAAGAAAGCAAACAGCCACAAAAATTGAAAGGGTTGAGCTATCCAGTAGAGACTTGGTGCTGTAAAGACATTGAGATGAAACATCTCTAATCCATGAGCTACACAGGAAAAAAACGTGTGATAGGAGGCTGCAGCAGGGTGGAGGGAACAAGACCAGAACCAAACAATGGAAGCTGAAGCTTCACATTTTGTAGAAGTGGATGCGAGTAGAGAATAAAGCTTTAGTGAGAGAGTTGTCCTGATGGGATCAGTGTAAGGTCTGCAGGTAGAACTTGCTGGCCTGCAATTCAGAGGAAGAGAGAGCAGATGACCTAAAGGTTTCTTCTCTTCTCTTAAAGCCAGTGAATATCTCACTGAATGCTTCATACTCACAAGCACCACAGGCAGTGGGAGCAGAAGACCATAAATTTGAGAGGAGTAGAACACATTCTTGTACCAGGCCATCCTCATGTACACGTGAAGGGATAGGAACCAGATCTGTGATTTTTGGCCACTTAGAACAGAGACATAAAATTGAACAAAATTTTGTTTTTGTTTTTTTTTTGGTTTTTTTTTTTGGTAGATTCTTATGTAAAACAAAGGAATACATTTCACGGCAGATGGAGAGGAACATCATACTCTGGATGTCAATTTGTGGACATCCCTGTGAACCACACATTAGCAGTAGGCTCTATTTTGTAGTTCATTGATGAAAATCCCTTTCTGAGCACTTGCTAGGATAGTTCATGTGACAGGATGAGTCTTTCTCCATCACCCACCCCAGTGTACAAAATTCTGGTAAAGACAGACATTCATCTCCAGGCAAAACAACACCTAGACTGCAGATAAACAGCTTTTATTGGTTTAAAAGTAGATTTACTGACCTATATTTGCCCAGACTACATTTCCTCTGCTGAAACACATTCTGTTGGTTCCCTGGTAATGTGCCCTCACAACAGCTTTTTGATGATTCTTGTACTGCTGCTTAGTCATATTAGTATTTAATTCTGATCCCTGGCTCTGATAGAAGATGAAGAGAAATACACAGGCTGAACACATTTGTTTAGCAATGACTTGAAAAGGGTTTTTATTAGCTGGAATTTTGAAAGTATCCCTTTTGTACAGTATTTTGGGTGTTAACTAGCAACTGTGGGACTGAGAACAGCTGTTGGCTGATTAGCTGCTCTGCATCAAGCACATCTTAGTTGGTGCTTTTTTCCTATGAACTGCCTAATAATCCTATAGATAGGTGTGTATGTAATTACTATAATTAATATGAGATAACTAATTAGCAGTGCTGTAGGAAGTACACAATCAAATTAATGTTCCTATGGTAATTTGGAAGAAAATGAAGATGTTCAGAGCAGGAAGATCATCATATTTTTCACCCCCAGTAGTGTTCTCCTATCACTTGGGCAGCTTGCAGGATGCTTTTCCCTGCAGACCCCCAAGGTCTGCTTTTCCAGACCTGGAACTTGGGCTGGGTTTTTTTCAGAACAAATATGAAGTAACTAATGCAGGGTGGAAATATGCTCAGATGTGCAAAATAGATTTTTTTTTTTAATGTGTACATTTTGCTTATGAAAGCTTTTTAATTGGTTTAGCCTAGCTTTTAGTGCTTACTTCAAAATGATGCTGAAGCATCTCTTGGCACCTCTCTGCCTTCTTTGGAGTCATGGTAGGTGTATTTTCTCACTCTAATTCAATCCCTGAATTAGAACATTGTGTCCAAACTACAGGATGAAAATAAGATTAAAAAGCCTTAAAAAAAAAAAAAAAAAAAAAAAAAAAAAAAAAAAAAAAAAAAAAAAAGAAAAATATATATATATATACTAGGGGAATGAGTGGCCAATATTTTCCCATTAAACATCTTTTTTCTTCCATCATGCTCTGCTGTTGTTTTCAGAGACAGAAGTAAAGCAGCAAATAGGAGATATAATTTTGTAAGTCTACCCAATAATACAGAAGTGAAGGCCAGGGCAATGAAAAATAGTTCCCATAATCCTAAAAGGTTAGCTCAGACACAGTGAGATTAGTGTTAGATTGACCTTAAGTAAAACATTTCTGCCTGGCTGGTAAAATAAGACATTTTATTTTGATCTTATTTTGATCTTATCATTGTTTTGAAGCATTCCCATAATCTTTTCCAAATCACAGTGAATTGGGGTAAGATTACTGAAGTTCCTTCAGGGGAAGTAAAACAATCTAGGTTTCCAAGGAAAATCTTCACAAACATGAAATAGCTTTCACTTGTTTCTTTTTTTTTTTTTTTTTTTTTTTTTGTTTGGTTTGCTTTTTTGTTTTTGTTTTGTTTTTTGTTTGGTTTTGGTTTTTTTTTTTTCTTTTCTTCAGAAAGGCAAGATAAAAACACATCAGATTCCTCAGTTCATTCCATTGCAGTGAACAATAATTTACATCCTTCTTTTACATCAGTGGTATTATACAAGTTCAGGAACAGACTTTGGAAAGTTTATGAGAACTTTACACCTTCCCATTTGTTCAATAACAAGCAGAAGACAGACATAATAATTTCCAAGTGGGAACAACACCAGATACAACATTGATGATTTGGTATCAATTATTGATACAACATTTATGGTTTGGTATCAATTATTGGTACAGCTTTAATGATTTGTATTGATGCCCCCTCAGTGCAGTCAGCTCTGTCTTGCTCTGGTTTGGCTTTAAAACATGAGTGACACCAAATATTTCGGGTTCAGTCTCTGTTTTCCACCATCCTCACCAATGCTGTGTACATCAGAGAATGTCACTGGGACCTGAATGTCACCTACCACCTCTTCATATCTGGCACACAGGGTCCAAGATATTCAATCAAGAATCTAAGAGATGATCTTGGATGCATTTATCAAAATTTAAAGAAAACTTTAATAGTTCCACTGAAGCTTATAAAATTATCTTGATTTTTTCCCCCTGTAAATCCTGAGGACATGAATGAAATATCAAAACCTAGTTCCATCCTATGTGTAAATATAGTTTCATAATTGACATTTCTCCCTACAAATCATTACTGGTTTATTTGACTATGGAATTTTGCATAATAAAATCTATTTCCCTCATTCTCACATATTTGAAACTTCCAAACATTTATTTCTCTTGATAAAATATGCTACATGAAGACTGGGATCAAGAGCAAAAAATAACATTGCTGTAACACACCATTCAAACCGAAATGAGATGGAGAAATTGCTGGCCTTTAGCATCCAGCCAGCTCAGAGGGAAAATGGGAGAGGAGGGTGAAATGTTTCCTGAAACCAAAGCTGAGGTTGTAGGACAAAAATTGTTCAACATAACAATAATTACATCTTCATATTTCCTTCCAGATCATGTCGCAAAAAATGTATTTTGAGGGAACAAAACCAGAAAAAAGATGGAAATAAAGATAAAATAGTTCACTAGTGGTAAACTGTCCCATCATGAGACCATGAAATGTTCTGTTTATTTCAATGATGAATTGGGGTCAAATTCCACAAAAACAAGAGAAGAGAAGCCCTCAGCCGTCAAGTGCCTTTTTTTTTAAAAGGAAGTTCTTTATCACCATCTACTGGAAGGAAAGTCTCATTGCCCGGGAAAGATGTAAGCAAAATAAATATATTGGCTAGTTTGAAGACATAGTGAGTTTCTGAAAACTCTGCACTCTGAACTGAAGTAGATCTCATCATGAATTTTCTTTAAAATAGTGCTACTATTCTGTTACCATCAGAAAGGTTAAAAAAATTCAAAATTTTTTATTAATTCTTATTCACAATATATTATGATTCATAATATTGTATACACAGTATGTGAAATATAAAATTTATTATAGTTGTAATATCAAAGTATAAAATAATAATAATTAAATGATTAATAACACTTTTTTTAATGCAACCTAAATTGATTCTCTACTCCAGTATACAGAAGTTAATTATCAGAGAAAAAATTTTGTCTGCTCTCATTCACACTTGGTTAATTATTCATCTTCCTGAACAGATGATGCTCCCAGAGTGGATGAGTATTTTGGAAAACCCAAGCCAAGAGAAATTCTAAAAACTATGCCCTAACTGTTGAGAAAGGCAAGATAGCATTATTTTTCTGAAATAAGTGTTGCTTCAAAATATGACTAAAAATGTTTCAAAGGCATAAAAAGTAATTTGTGCTCTGTGACCCCAAGGACTAGAAGAAGAAACAAGGAAGGTCTAACTGACACAGCCGGATAAAGTTTTTGATGAGAAGTTAACCACAATAGGTTGTTGACAACTTCTATGAAATCTCCCTCACAGGGGGCTTTTAGATCATGTCAAACAATTCTCTGTAAAGAACTAGAGCACTGCTGTTGATGCTGGCAATATCTCAGATTATTTCCAGTCCTTCTGGGATATTACCCATATTGAAATCTGTCATGTCTAAAGGAAATGATCATATCAAAATCTCAAGTCACCACTCATCTCATAAACTGACTTCCTAAATTAAAATGCAGCCATTAAATTCAATATTTGTGTCTGTCAAAGTCAGCATTATTGTGGGAATACTGCAACCACCTGCACCCCAGGAATAGATGGAAATCACAGGTGTTATTTAGAGACAGGAAGATTACTTTGTGTAAGACAAGGAATGGAAACTAAAGTTTAAGTTACTCCAGCTCTAGATGACGTAAAGTCAACTGGATCTATCCTGAGAGAAGAAGAGCCTCCCTAATTCAGGAGAAAAAATCTAGAACCCTGTGTTTCTTAATTCCAGAATACCATAAACTATTGAATAGGATATATAAGGGATAGGATATTTGCAACTGCAGGATGACAGTAGAAAGGGCTGGATACTTTTTCTCTAGAAAAAGTTAAATCTGTACACTAAAAGTTGTTTCAGCACCACAACAAATCTTTGTCACATAGTCAACCATTTTGTGGCTAAAGTTATGTGAAAAATCTGATACAAAGTGATAGTTTCAAATGTGTCACAACTTATTTTCACTAAGAAAAAAACAATAGTAAAATCAAACAAACAAGCCCCACCAAAACCAAAACCCAAACCACACACAGAGACACAACTCCTCTTGCATTTAGGGACTCTTCCATGTTTACAAATTTATTTTTAATTCATTGACTAAAGAGCACTTCAGTATAAAAGTATTTTAGTTATTGACTGAAATTTAGTGCACTAAAAACATTCAGCTATGCCAAAAGCATTTCTGAAGGAGTTTAAAACTGTGCATAATCAACTGACAGAGAAAAGGTCAAGTAAAGAGTAATATAACAGTAGTACATCAACATCTTGTATTTAACATCAAAACAAACGGCTGTCTTCTTTATATGGAATACATTTCTATTAGAGATGAGGTGACCAATAAATTTAAGAAAGAGTTATTTGAAAAAAAAATTATTTAAAATTTTGCAGAAGCAGAGATGCTAACTGCTATGTGACTTCTTCAAAGCCTTCTCTCTCAGGATAACATAAAAATCCCTACAGATGATAATCAAAGAACTCTGTTCCTCACAGTAATTTTTATTGTGTCTTTTAGGAACATTATCACTGTCTAAATTTAAGCACCTAATTGAAATGCTGTCCCGGATTTGGTTGGGATAGAATTAATTTTGCTCTTAGTAGCTGTTGTTGGATTTAGTATAATATTGGTAACAGACTGATGTTTTAGTTGTTGCTAAGTAGTGCTTACTCTGAATCAAGGATTTTGCCTGAATGCAGCTGCTCACATGTGGAGGGTGTCTGAGAGTGCTGCCTCCAGCTCCTGCTCCAGGAGGGTTCCTGATTGCAAAGAGCCTCTGTCATCTGCCAAGTTGCACTTCTGAATCCCATAGGTTGTCTGATATGTTTACATTTCAACATCTCAGGGTTTTGGTCTCTAGACACAGGAATTTCTACAGACAGTACCCGCAGTGGGGTAAACTGAGTCATTCCCCAGGCTCCTCTGATGGTATTGACCAAATCTCCATAATCTAGAGTGGACACTGGACCCCCAGTAAACATCCATCCACACACAGACGCTAAAAGCAGCTGTTTAAAGAACTTGATCCAGTTGCCTACACAATAGCCAGGTGAAATATCCCAGGGTGTTTTTCGTGGTGCTGGTGAACTGGTGAGCCCTGGTATCTCAAAGGCCAGTTATCACTTTGGTCACATTTTTGTGGATTCTCTCACTGACTGTGGCTTCTCAGGTGGCACTTGGGCATGACTCTGTAATTTTGACTCAAATTCCACTGTAATTGACTCCAAAGTTAATTCACATATGTCGCCAGCCTTATGTTCTTGTTGGACTCGACTCTAAAGGTCAAATCTGAGTAGTTCCAATGGGAAATACCTCATAAAAATCCTGAACACCTTAAATAATCTCCTAAAACTTATTACACTGTTGGGATATTTATTTCCCTCCTTGGAGCAGAGGAGAAGGATCCCAGGAACATATTTCTTTACTGGCTCAGACAGTTCGTATTTCTCTAATATCTCATGGGCTACCCTGAATTCTACAGAAAACCTCAATTTGCCTCCTGTGAAGAATGTATTTAACTTTTTCCTGGTAATGTAATGGGAATTAAACCATCTCCAACCCTCTCCTTCTTTTCTTCTGCATGAATACAAGCATTTGTTTGGATCCCACTCCAAAAATGTGATATTTATCACATACTTGAGTGTCCTGGGATTTTCTAGTGGGCATCTACATGAAAACTGGTCTCTCACAGGTTTGTGTCCTGCATGAAAACCCATTCCTGCACCTCTAGATTATTTCAAATGGTGGTAGAATATGTGCTCAGGCAACTCAGTCAAACTCACACCTTTATTTTGTGGTTGTACCTACCAACACCTTTAAGAGTCAGTATTTAAATGCTACAGAACCTTTCTGAATTCCTTCTGTACAGACAGAAAGATGAAAATAAGATAAAGATCCTGGACACAAACTGTGCACTGTGATTATGGGAAGAGGTGAGGTGAAGAAAAAAATTACAATTTAATTTTTTTTTCCAAAGTTTCATCCACAAAAGTATATAGATCCCATATGGGAAAAACATGTTGATTTAATCGCTTGCAAAAGGGAATGGTAACAGCACCTTCCTTTACCTGTAAATTTGTTCACAAGGGGAAAAACTAAATAATGTGTAGTTAGATTAAAGCAGACAAAAAGTTGAGCACTTGATAATATGTCCTCCTTGAGTTTCCTAAATAGGCAGTGAAGACTGTGTATTTTATGCAAGTCATTGTTTCTGATGACTGCTACATATTATCATATTAAAAATTTCTCTTTGATTTATTGTTATAAACAACTCATACTCTTTATTCTGTGGAAGGTGCTGATACATAACAGTACAAACCACCTTGGTGACTAACAAAGATTTATGCAAACACGTTTTGGGCATCTAATATATTTAACCACACCGAGGATCATTGTGCTGTCTGTGCAGGAAAGCAGCAGGGGATTTTCTGAGTTCAGGGGATTTCTGCTTTATGAAGTAACCTTCTCCATTTTCTTTGAATTAGCAGAGGCCATATAACATTTTGGTTGACTCACAAGCTCTTCCCTGTAATGGACCACTATCTGTTTCTCATCTGTCTTCTGCTTTTCCTTGGCTGGCTGGCCCAACAAGGTGAGTGGAATGGTTGAAGAATATTCCTGGTACAAAGCCTTGCATTAAAACAGAAATACTCCCTTTGAGGTGAACTAAACCCATACAGAAATGCTTTGGTGGGTTGGGGAGATGGATGATGGATACCTGGGTTCATCAGCAAATACCCTTGTTTGCATGTGAATGCAGCTGTTTCCCATAATATTCTCCAATTATTTCTTTTCATGAGCAACAGTGCACAGAGGAATGAAAACCACAAAGCACCTGTGTGAAATCTGAATGCTAGTTTGCCAGAAATGTTTTCTTTAGTATTTACCCAATTCTACCCAGACTGAACAAATGCCAGCGAAATCATGTTGGGGGGCTCTTGGTTGAGGGGGTTTTATTTTTTCCACAAGTTTAAATATCAATTTAAAGGATGAAGGGATTACATTTTTTATATTTTTTTTTGTGTTGCTTTTAGTTTTCCTTTGTTTGTTTAAGTTCATGCAATGAAGTCGTGCCTTATGGCTCAGAGTACTGGAGCCTGGGAGAATTTTCTGGGAAAATATCACTTTATGATCCATCATCCTGGCTACACGCAGGACACAAGGTGTGGTACTGTGTGGGTGTTATAAACAACCCAGTCAACCCCTCTGTGTAAGGAGTGGCTGCTCTTTACCTTTGGCCACTGCTGGAGAGAAGATGGTTGGCTGGCAGGATCTCTGCTCTGACACATTCTTACTGTCATTATGCCCAGGCATTTATTTTTCTTCAACAGCTAGCAAACAAAAAAATAAAAACCTGCCTTGCATGCAAGCTCTTTTGTTATTATTTCATTTTGAAGTGTTTCTCCATTAAACACCAAGAAACATTTTCAAATTTTCACACTTTCTTACCTAACATTGGGAAATCAAATTTTTATTAATTCCAGGTTGCATGTCAAGAGTTTGCAGACTAGGAGACCCAAAACAAACCTTCCCAGGCTGCTGGTTTAAATATCCCTTGCTTTTCCATAAATTGCTAAATACTCTGGGGACCTGGTTCATTGCATTCCTGTTGGGTTTTGCTGGCAAATTGAGGAGCCCTCAAGAAAATAAAAATTCCCATAATGGGAGTTTATTTCTTAGGAATTATCTGAAATCCACTGGTTTATGAACAACTATCGTTATCTGGAGAGCAGACACTGGTGGACTTGGTCAATACAAAAATTAAGTCTATTTTGCCACCATTTTTTGTATCCTTTGGTGAAACTCTACCTGGAAGTTGCAAAAAAATTAAATTTTGAGCATCAACCATAGAGCAAAGAAGAAAAAAGGGATAAATCTCAGGTCTATAGCTTCAAACACTTTGTATTTTTGCCACTACATTTGACAGCACGTGGTTACCTCAGATGGACTTATCCCCTGCATCACCAGAACATGCCTTAGAAAGACTTCTCCAGGCACCGTGGTTTTTTCATTATTGTGCATTTACAAGGAGGTAGCGATGCCTTGTGAAGGCTGACCTAGGACAGAAACTAGATGGACTTAAAGAATAAAGCAGGGATTTATTAACACCTGGGCAGCACAAGAGCCCAGCCAGGGCTGCACCCAAGATGAGCCAAAATGGTCCCAAAATGCACGAGCGCTCCCAGGGGCTCTCACTGGGATCAGCTCTGCTCCATTTGCACCTTGCAGTTCATTGTCCCATTCCAGCTTTAGCCCAGGCACTCCCATCCTGCTTGTTTTTCTCTCTCCAGCCCACGCTGTTTGTGCTCCTGGGCCTGAGCTTTGGATCATTTGTCCTTGGTGCCCAGCTGGTGCAGGAATAGTTTTGTCTCCCTGCTCTGTGAAGAGAGCTCACCATCCCATAATATGAAGCTCAGACCCACACTCTAAAGCAACACAAAATCTGAAAAATATAAAAGCTAAAACCTGTAGCATCAGTAGGAGGCATTAAATCTGGAGGAAATTTAACACTTAAGAAATTTCAGCAGTCAAGGGATGATTATGGCCAGCAGATGCCACTGCTGCTCCACACCATCAGTGAAATGCTGCATGTACTAGGCTACTTAATTTTTGACTGAAATACAAGGTGTAGAGATAAGTATTGAATAGGCTGAGAACTACATTTTTAGTGATGCATTTTAGTAATGCATTTTTGTAGCCTATGTATTCAATACAGTGGCTCCTTCAGTTGCAGAGTTCTGCTCTTTTTGCTTAATGATATGCTTTTTTTACATACTTTCAGGGGGAAAGTGTATGTTAGATCTTCTTGTTAGGCAGAAAAATAAAGAAAAGAGAATGAAAAATGAGAAGTTTTAGAATCAGTCCTGTTGAGAATCACAGAGACTGTCTGTATGCTGTGTTCCATAAAGTTAGCAGAAATGCAGCCACAAGTTGCAGTAAAAGCTGTTGAAAGCAACTATAGAGAGAGAAATATTAGGAGCACTGGATTTCTGCTGTGGGTGCATGTATATGTACACATGTGTACAGTTTTATAGGTATATTTTTATTTGTATATTCATACTCCACCTTTAGCCTGTGGTGTTCCTGGCACAGGGTTGGATCAGGATGATGTTTAAGGTTGCTTCCAACCCAAAACATTCTGTGATTCTATGATTCGGTGATTCTAGATTCCGTGATTCTATGAGATGAGATACTTATTGGTAATTTAATATATGTATGGAATGATCTGCTTTCTGAGTTCTGTAGATCTACTGAATTCCTCACTAAAGCAGTCCCTCCTGTTTTCTTTTCCCACAAGATGTCAGTGTTTCCTACCGTTTGTGACATGGTAAGTTTGCTGGCAATGATTATCTACCGTATCTTAAGAGGAATCCAGTTAATTAAAAATGAGACATTGTCAAACATGCAACTCAAAGCATTCCATAATTAAAGAGTTTGCTTTAACTGGGGGAAATGGAGCCATTGACTCTGCTTTTATAGCGAAAACTTGAAAGATTAACACACTAAACCCCAAATTTTATCCTCTTACTTTCTCTGATTGGACAAAAGATACATAAGAAAAAAGATACTACAAATGGTGAATAATGAGAGTGCTGCATGGAATGTTGTCTGAGATTCCTACACAAGATCAAACATTAAGATACCTAATATTTCAGAATATTATGTGTATATGTATATATGTTTGGTTAAACACTACTATGACAGCAAGCACTTCTTTAAATGCAGCAGATAAATAATGGTAATTTTCCTTGTGCCCACAGGATGTCAGAGTTCACTTTAGAATACAGTTGTGCAAAATTTAGAATGACAAATTCAATCTTTGTCATCAGGTTTGAAATATTTATAAATGCATGTTTTGACCAAAACCGGTGAAAACAAGCAGAGTGTCTGGTGCTCAATGTAATAAGTACATCAACATCCAGATTTGCAATCCAAGCAGGCATACTGACTTCATTTTTCTACATGGAAGAACAGATTTTTCCTTAATTCAGTTTCCCATTCCTTCAGTGAGGTTTCACCCCTGGAAACACTGACTTCAGTAGAGTTCATGGCTCTCTGTCAGATATCCAAGGGGCAGCACTGTGTTACTTTCATTATCTGGATAGTTGCAGTGAGATTTTTAACACCAAAATATTGCAGATCAAACAATACTGTAACCATCTGCCTTTTAGCCTGGAGTGACTGCACAATCAATATTCCTGCCTTTCTGTGTCTAATCACAGACATTCTTTTGTAATGATAAAATCGAAAATGCAATTTTTGAAGACAAAGGTTCATTGATTTCTTATTGGACCTCATTATTTAATATCATATCTGGATTTGTCAGACTGAGAAGCACATTGTACATTCTCCACCCAGCTAACTTTAAGGGGTATCTGTGATCCATCACACGTGTGCAAGCCAATATCTCTTGGAATAATCCTTCCCTCCTTACACCAGCAGACACAACCTCAGACATCGCTGCAGGCAGTGAAAGCTTTGTTTTCCTTAAGGCTACAGAATCCAAATTGTGATGAGAACATGGCAGGTACTTGTAGCAATTAATCCACTGGAGGACATGAGCTCTGTTTTGTTTGCAAGTTATCTGTGCACAAGGCTTATTGGAGGGTCTGTTTGCTCTTTCAGATGGCTTGAACTTTCATTTCAATACAGGGATTATTCGGCAGCCTTTGACTATCATTGAACACCTGGCAATTGGTAATTTGCTATGCAGGTGGCAGGTTCACCAGCTGGAGATTTTATAATTTATTTGATGGTATTTAGTGCATTTCTTCAAGCCTCTGCTTCTGGTGAGGGTCCCAGCTCAGGTGAAAACACTGAATGTCAGCTGAAAAATAAAAATTAATTCCAATCTTCTTTTGTTTTGAGGAAATACAGTGATTTATCAATCTTTTTTTCTGGACTAATTCCTCCAAATGTCAAAAGGGATGGTACCTCAGGGAGGTAACTCAGGCCATTTTACTCTGTTACATATTTGTGTTACAGTGCTGTGTATTAGTGCAATCATTTTCCCTGGTAAATCTAAAGGAATTTCTATTTACCTCATTTCCTAGTGCCAACTCCAGGTGAAATAATTCCCAAAATAAATACAAATGTGGATTTTTCTAGTTGTTCTAATTAAAAAAAAAAAAAAGAAATAAAATTGAGAGAAGGCATGATGTATTTTTACTATGTTGTGCTGAAGGACCAAGGCTGGTATTAAGCATATCATTTTTTGTTATTTTCTCATTTTATTCAGTGAGCCAAGAGCCCTAACTTTCCTTTAAGCAATCCCATGGAATGAATAACAGCCTGGAGAAGCACCTAGATAAACACTCATGAGTTACATATAAACATGGGACGCTGTCTCTCCTTTAAAATGCCTCTCAATGCATTGTTTACCCATGTGCTTATAGTCCACACCACCCTCTGATTTACAGTCTGCAGTGCTTGCTTCCTTACAGCAGCTTCTCTGGAAGGTTCATCAAGGCTGAGAGATGAAGAAAGGAGCTTTGAAATATGGTTATAAATACAAGAGACTCAAAACCTGTAAGTGCAGTGCAGAATTTCACTACCCACGACAGACTTAGTCTGCAAGAGGGTACTCAGATATCCTGGCACTCCACAGCAGAGACTGCAGATGACTTTGATTGAAAAGATTGCTGTCAAATTCAATAACCTTTTCTTGAACAAAACCACAGCTGATTTTAACTGTGTTGTACTTGGAAAAAAAAAAAAAAAAAAAAAAAAAACCAACAGAACATGGTCCATAATTCTTTGCCTTACATTTCTCATTCACCTGCTAGTTCCTTTTAGGAATCTATTTTATATTTGACTCATGGGGGACCTGACAAATGAATGATATCTCCTGTCTCAAAAGTCCTAATCTCAGTTGAACTATAGCTGTTTTCTCTACCTGGATATGTTGCATAAAGTATTTAAGGAAAGAAAAAAGATGATCCAGCCATTCATTCAGGGTAGTTATCCCAAAGCTGTAACTTCTATCCCCGTTACCATTGTGACTCTTTGGGACTCAGCTCTCTGAAAGTAAAATGCAATTTTGAGAAGAAAGAATTAAAAAGGAAAAAAAAAAAAAAGTAGGAATAAATACTCCAAAATTTCTGAGGTCATATACAATGATAATTTATATAATTGCTCCCTCCATTACCTAGGCAGCAAAGCCTAGAGCTGTGATCTTCTAGTTCTCGTCTGGCACATCTCTCATACTTCTGTTTTATAATTCAAAAGAGATCTTTATGTTTACAATTACTTAAGCTAGGCATAGGGCAAGGAATCATTAAATTCAAGGAACAGAATCTGCAAATTTAAGCAGTTGAGCCTATTCTTGTTGAGGCCAGTGACTTCTTGTTATTAATGAAACAGGGGACCAGCATCAAGTCCCCCCCACCCCTTCCATTTTGCCCTTTCAAAGCTGGAGATAAAATGGAAGCAAATTCCCTTCACACACTCCTTTTGTCTTTGCTCACATCCCAGTGATATCGAACATTCCCTAAAGAATGAGTAAACAACTAATTTGGGTTGAGTAAAGTAGGAGCTTTAGAGGTGATCAAAGTCACGGTTTGAGTTTTTTAATTCACCATTTCTTTGTGACAACACATTATGTCAGCCCTGCTAGCTCATTTGTCTGCTGCAGTTCTACTTTATCAGCCTGGAGTAAAAAGAATTGATAAGTCTGGTTAGATAAAGTAAATGGAAACTCAGGACTCATTCCAATTTGCCGTACTTCGATATATTTCACAAACCTGAGAGTGCTGTGAGTAACACTAGGTGGTATTTGTATATAAATATTGCACATTAGAGGATCTCTTAAAATAATATTTATGTTTGTTTCTCCCCTTCCTGCCTCCCCTGGTTGTGTGCTTATTGGGATTCTGATTGGAAGACAAATGTCAGGCTTTCTCACTACATTCTTTTTCAGTCCAGGATGCTGTTCCCAACAAGAATCCATCTTCATTGGGAGCTTGCTATGCTGATAAAGCAGAAGGAGATATTTTTCCAGGAGCACTGGATACTAATGCAGCTGAAGCTTAGAACTGCAATAAGTTATTCTATGCTGTGCAAGAAGAGTTCCTAAAGATATTTGATCATTGCCACCAGACAAATCTGTCTTTGTTGAAATTTTGTTGGCTAGAAATGCATTGTGGATGCCTTCTAAATCAGGTCTTATTTATTAAAGTGTTTGCAGGATGGTCTAGTGTGAGGCTCCAGAATCAACAACAAAGTTAATTAAGTCTACTTTTCTTCTAGGTGATTAAAATCCATATTTTCCCACTTTCTGTATATGCCAATTTTTAGGCAAAAAAGTGCTTTGAAATGAAATGTCAGGAAATTAGTTTTAATATTGGTGTCAGAGAAGTTAGATTTTTTTAAAGGAAAGAATTAATTTAGAAAATATGACAGCATATACTGTGCAAGTTCACTGGAGTTTTTGTTTATTTGCTTGTTTGTTTATTTTGTTTTGTTTTTGCTTTTTTCAGCCGATCTGGGTTTACAAATATTTTCTTGCATTCCAGATGGAAAGCTTGATCTCTCACCAGTTTACCTTTTGTTGAGGAAGAGCTTGAATTCAGAAACTCTTATCCACTGGGCAAGTTAAAGATCCTTTGGCAAGAAAGAAACCCTCATTTTTAGCACCTAACAATGCATCAGTTGTTCTTTCTTCAATTGACATCTTGCCTAAATAAGAGCATTTACTATAAAATCTGAAATTGTAACCATGTTGGAGGCAACGTGGAGGAACATGAATCCAAAATATTGACCATTAATACGAAGTAGCTCAGATATCAGGAAAAAGTGTGAAGGTGTTGAGGCAATGGAATAGGTTGCCCAGGGAAGTTGTGGATGCTCCACCCCTGGAAATGTTTGAGATCAGGCTGGATTGGAGCAACCTGGGATAGTGGAAGATGTCCTTGCCCATCCAGGGGGTTGGAAAGAGGTGATCTTTAAGGTCCCTTCCAACCCAAACCATTCTGTGATTCTGTGAAATAGCTTTGGGGGTGACTGTTACAGCACACAAATATGCCCAATGCAAGTTGGAAGAATTATTTGTGTTTGTAGTATACCCTCTCTGAGACAAATTCTACTTCCCAATTACACCTGAGGAACCTTTTTGCACTCACTGGAACTGTAAACACAGAGCCAAGAAGACACCCGGAAAGAAGAATAATTTCAAACACAAACTGCCAGGTTGCTGTTTTATACCAGAGTCTTGAGTGAAAACAAGAACCGTGGCTGCCTTGTTCTGTGAGGAGCCTGACCTGATTCAAGGTCTGAGAATGCATCCTGGGATGTGCTCTGAAAGGCAGAGAGGCAGAGAACATGTCTATGACTCCTCCACAAATATCCTCCACAAATATGGGGGTTGGGATTTCAGGTGAAATCTCAGAAGCTTAGCAAAAATACCATAACCATCAGAAGAACAGGGACAGGTCCCCTATTGACATTTTTGATCCCTTTGGCTCTCTGAGAGGCTTTTTTTTTTGTCTCTGACTTTTTGAAGTCGTGAGAATGACTAATATTTTTTCAAAAAGCCAAACATAAAAAAATTTAAAATCATTACGTTGGATGAAATTCTAGTAAATTTAAGAGCAAAAACATTGCATATTCTAAGATGCGCTTTTTGGTGCTTTTAGGGGCATTTTTGGTGGTGGGAGATTGGACAAAACAAATCAATACAAATTTAGAAAAGAATTAATGTAAAAGATTCAGTGGTGTGAAATGAATTTTATTATATAAAAAAAAAAAAAAATTAGCCAGTCTTGCAAACATCCCCCTTTAACAGACAGGAAAGCTGAAGTTTATAAGCTGCCCAAGGTACCATATCAGAGTGATTTTTCAACTCCACTAGAGAGCCCACATAACAGGACTTTGACTGAGATATTAACCCTCTTATAAATCTAAATTGTCTACTAAAAAGACATCAGATTTCTTCCATTTGTTTAATATTGACTGATTTTACAGAGCCACAGGAAAATATTACGTGCGATGCTTTTCAATTTTATTTTCTTTTATTGAAAAAGCTATAATTTTATTTCAATTTCTTGGGGACACATACCAAAAAATTCTCAGTCTTCTAAAGAGAGACAAAGGGAAAAGAAAACTTTAAAACAGATTACAGAATTCTGAATTGATGGGAGGGGGGTCAGTGGGCAACTAGGCAAGGAGGCTTCCACAGGAGTCAGTTGAACACTTTTCTGTAATATTTTCATTTCTTTCTCACTCTCCTGGTTTTATCCTAGGCCATGTTTCCCTTACATTTGTACAAAAAGAACACACAACAGAAGATAGTCCAGCCCTCCCTCTGCATACTGGTTTCACAAGAGAGGAATCTTCAAATTTATTCAGCCATTCCACTAATTCCCTGAGTTGATCATCTGCTCAGTCTGATTCAGTATCTACAGTAGTGAGTGATGAAAACACAATAAAAGCTTGCTAATAATTATACATTTCTTTTTCTCATGGTCAATATGAAGTAACCTAAACACAGTCTTGGAAAATACAGATCAAAATTTCTCTATGTAATAGATGAGAAAATTTCACCAGAGAACTCTTTTTACTTGAGAGTATCCATGGAGAAGTTAAAAACTCAGGAGTACATCCAGTATTGATACAGGGACTTGTGACAAAGTTATTGCATGCCCATTGTAATTCCCATTGGAATTTTCCAACCAGTGAAATTCTGCAAGGATTTTGCAGCGTTCTCATAGGGACACTCTTAATTTCTTTTTTTTTTTTTTTTTTTGGTTTTTTTTTTTTTTTTTTTTTTTTTTTTTTTTTTTTTTTTAAGGTTTTTTAAGGTTTTTTAACATGAGAAGAAAGGTAGAACAAGCAAGCTGATACTTCATTTATCCAGCCATTTATCCCAACTGAACAAATCCCTGGCACACCTTCTCAAGGTGGGAGCAGCTGTGCTGTGAGCACATGCTCATGAGGGTCTGCATTTCAAAAGAAGAAGTGGACAAGTGCTGCAAAATCAAGGGTTTTCATCTCTATCTGAGATTTAATATAACAATAAGGGATGATAAAAATAGAATAGAGATGAAATTACCTCATCTTACCTCAGCTTTTATTTTTATATAAAGAGAGCTACGCTTAGAAAACAAAGTAGAAAACTCAATCAGATGAGGCAGGTTATTGCTCTGTTTTTAAGGGGTTTTGTCTTTTTTTTAGGTGGTTGGAATGGATGAAGTGGATAATGGAAGTTACCTGCAACATTCCCAGTTTTGGCAATCAGTCTCTCTAAGAGATAAATGGTTTGAGGAACATTATGGATTTCAAGAGTTTTGCACACTGCAGCTGTTGAATTTACCATCTTTTTATTTTTCTCTAATTAAATCTCCTTGTGTGGAACCTCATATGGAGTCTCTCTTACACACTGCCATCTTCCATAAAACCTTGAGCCTCTCAACACACTTGATATTTTTACCTATTGAATTTGGCTGACTCTTTTAAGGCTAGACATTTTTGGAAGAAAAAGGTGAGAACAAATGGAAAGAGAGACAGGTATTTGAGCAAATATCTCACTTCTTTAGGAACACAAGAAAAATAACTAGGGATTTAATTTTTTTATCTGCATGTCTCTACACAAAGATTATTCTTTCAGTGTAAAGTCTGTGCTACATGAGAAGGTCCTCAAGTTCTCCTGATGCCAACAAGGCTGGTGCTGCACCATTTCACTGACAGCTGGGAGAGCAATTCTACATATCCTTGGAGAAGCCTCCTCGCTCCTTTCTGCACAGGAAGAAAACTTCCTCTCTCTCACTGATGAGCTGAAGGAACTGTGCTTCTCTGTGGCTACTCTATCATGGAGCCAAGCCTTCCCGTCCCTGACCCAGCATGTTCTGTGCATTTTCCTTCACTGCTTTTGCCTTAGCAAGAAGTTAATCACAGAATCACAGGATGAACTAGGCTGGAAAAGACCTTTGAGATCATCAAGTCCAACCTATGACCTAACAGCACCTCATCAACTAAGCCTGAGTGCCATATCCAGTCTTTTTTCAAACATGTCCAGGAATGGTGATTCCACCACCTCCCTGGGCAGATGATTCCAGTGGTCAATCAGTCTTTCAGTGAAGAATTTTTAATGTCGCTGCTTAAGGAAAACAAATTTTCCCACTGCCTAGGAAGCACTTAGTTTGAAATTCAGTCAGGTATACTAAAATATTTTGAGGCATATATGCTATCAGACCTGAATATTGTCCTTAACATTTTGTTTTCTATGGTCCTTGCAAGTCTCACTGACAAAACCGAGTGTTCTGGCTCCTGACAGATGACCAGCAATTTTGGGGCCACCCAGCCTGACTCCTGTCTAGCCCTCTGATGAATTTTCCCGATAACCACCACACTCTGTGGATGTGTAATCCTTGGTGTTCCAGGAGCAGCTTAAGGTTTGTTGAAAGGTCATATGTTGGAAAATTGCCCTTTCCACTCAGTACTTCGAAATCAGATGAGAAGATCTAACAGAATCAGATCACACCAAATTAAACTGGCACAATCTGTTAATCTTCCTTTGGGTTCTTCCAGCCTCCTGGTAAACAATAGCCAACACTAGGCAAATAAGGTACCTTTATTAAGTCAGGAATGCATGAGAACATAAAATTGGCATTTTGGTAATTTATTATCATCTTGGGAAACAGGAGGGAGAATCTTCAGCCTCAAAACTATTCACCAGCTTCAGTTAACAGGAAAAAAAACCCAACCCCCTGTGTTAGAACATAAATGTTTTTGAGATGCCTGCAGATATGAGAGGGGACTCAGCCAGAAAGGGCTGTGTAGGTCTGATCCAGAGCAAGAGAGAGGCAGTGGAAAATCTATCAGGGAGAGTATCCAGGCAAGCACATTGTTCCCATCCCTTTCAGCCCTTGGTGTTGCAACTTCCATTTTGCACCACGAACTCATCATCACCAGTGAGATCGGAACCAGTTCCACAGGTCTGTGTGCCCTCTCTCCCACATGTACAAAAGAGAGTCCAATGCCATGATCACAGTGGTCAGTTGTGCTGGATTTGTTGTTTTTTTTTTTTCCGAGGAAGAAGGAAGAAAAGCAGATAAAGTTTGGTCTGAAAATCTAAAATTTTGTTCTTGAACTGATATTTGGTACTCAGCAAATACCTGGTTTATTTTTTAAAAAAATATAATTGATTTGATACCTGAGCTAAAATAAAGGAAACCTGTCATATTTCAGCCTAAGAATAACATATATATATATATAATTATAAATTTTATATATTATATTATATTATATTATATTATATTATATTATATTATATTATATTATATTATATCATATCATATTATATTATATTATATATCATATCATATCATATCATATCATAATTATTATATTTATTATATTATTATAAATTATATATGGGATCTATTAGTCATATAACATGTGTATTATACACATATTCAATTGATTATATTTAGGTTGATGATATTATTAAATGCAACTAAATTATAAAATAAAATTAAAATTAAATAAATTAAATTAAATTAAATGCTTTTCAGCTCTGTTATTTAAAATATCACAAATTGAGTTGAATTTCCAAAAGCAAGTGTTGCTTTTACTCGCTTGAAAGTTGAAAAGTTACATTTTGGAAAAAAAAAAAAAAAAAGATTTTATAAATTTCTTTTGCACATTTCCTGGTTTTGGAGAATAAAAGTGACTATCTGATTATATTCTTAATTGCACTTAAATGATGCAATTCATGTCCAAATTATAATTTTCAGATTTTCATGAAAACTAAGTTACTAAGTTTTACTCTTTCATAACAACTGTCTCTTGAAGTTTTATGCATTTTTATACATATATATATATATATATTCTGTAAGCAGAAAATGCTTTACTGACTTAAGGCTAATGATTATTTATATTAGGATCTTGAATCTAAATTCATTATCTTTCCTTATATTTGCAACATTTGAATATTGACCTTAATCTGAAATCCCCTGAGTGATCTCAGTAATGATCCTGCAATGGCAAAGGTATGTTTGAAGTTATCCGAAATTGTTTGGGTTTGGCTTTTTTTAGCTCTTGGTCTTTTACTTCTCTGAACAATGTCCTGGATTTCCCAGAACTGGGAGGCATTCCAGAGAAGCAGAACAATCTTGCCAGTATAGATCCAGCTATAAAGGTATACATTACTTCTCAGCTCCATAAACTGTGAGCAGGCTGGGTTTTTTCCAAGCTCGTATATACCTATTTCTATGCTTTACTGCTCTGGTGGCAAATTTTAATTTATTTTTATTTCCAGTGTTTTATTATGTTTGCACTCAACTGAGGTAGAGACCAGAATGGATGATTGCTATACAGTAGTTTACTTTTAAAAGAAATAGGGCTTCTCATGCAGCTAATACAGGAAGATGTATCACCAGCTTGAATAATTGTGACAACCATAGACGGTATCAGTGCCTGTTTGTTTGCACAATACCCTACTGCATTAAGAAAGCCATCCCAGCTGTCTTGGGCTCTGGAGTCACCCATTTCATCACTTGACACTGCAGCAGATGTTATGGATTGATAACAGACTTCACTTCATTCACTCCACATCTAAGATTACCTCTAGAAAAAAAAAAATCAAATACATTATAACACTCCCAGCCATTTGTAAAAAACAAAAAAAAAAAAAAAAAAGAAGAAGAAAAAAAAAAAGAAAAAAATCTCAGCAATTTGTTCTCTCTCCTACAGTAATAAATGGCTCCTTTTGGGTTTTGAAAATATATTTGTTGTTTCTTTTCTTTGCTTAACACATTCACAATGTGTATATGCATCTTACTACCTGCTGAAGGAGAGAAAGATGGAGATAATTTAATGATTTAAATATTTTAAGACTCAGACAGATTTTAGGATTATGAGCTCTGGTCCCATTATATGAGATGCCTTATATTTTTAGTGATGGTGTGTTAATGCAGCTCATTTATTGTGTTAGTGGCAGAAATACCACACAAACCAAGCACTGCAATTTTTGGTCTAATAGATGAATAGTAATGTTTGTATGTGCTCTCCCTTCCTTCTAGTGGTGCTGGACACTTTTGTTTGGTTGGGGTTTTTGGGGTTTTTTTGGGGTTTTTTTTTCTTATTTTCATTTGGGTTTTTTGTTTGTTTGTTTGTTTGTTTGTTTGAGATGCAGTAGGTGAATGTGTAATTAAATGCTGTAGTGTCCCATAGATAAGTGACCAGAAAATGTGTGGTTTTGATAGGGCAGAATGTGCCCACTCACCTTTTTAAAGCACAGCTAATGGATTAACTGAATAAAATACACAGAGAGAATAAAAAACATGGTGGTATCCTGACATAACCTGCAACTTGACTTATTAAAGATGACAACAGTCATGAGTCTCCCTCTGCCTTCAAAGGGGCTGGGGCAGTGAGTGTCTTCTGTGGGACTGAGGTGTGCACCCAACTCTGCCTTCTGTGAAAGTCCAAGGGGTGCAAATGAAAGCACCAAGGCTTGTTTTCACCTCGCTGCCTGGGCAATTCCATGAATCAGCTGGAATAGGAGCAGAGCCATCCTGTGCTCCTGGTGCCCAGCAGGCTGGATCACACCTGCAGAGGATCCCCCTCTGTTGGGAACAATCTTACACCCCTCAGTCTCTCAGCATCTGCAGGGCAAGCAGGGTCTAGCTTGGCTCAGCCAGTGATGCGGCTGCAGATGTGTGGGAGAGAGGAAAGGTTGTGGAGGAGATTTCACTGAATTCTAAGGTAATGTGGTGGGTTTGACCTTGACTGACAATCAGATGGTCACCAAGCTGCCCTATCACTGACCTTTCTTAATAAGACAGGGAGAGATAAAACAATGAAAAGCTTGTGGTTCAAGGTAAGGAGAGTGAGAGCACTCAGAAATTACTGTCACAAGCAAAACAGATTTGACTTAGGGATATTCATATAGTTTATTGCCAATGAAAAAGGAGATTAATGAGAAATGAGAGCAAAACTAAAAATACCTTTCCCTCATCCCTCTGTTCTTCTCAGGCTCAGCTTCACTCCCAATTCTTCTACCCCTGGGAAGAGTGGGAATGGGGGTTGTGTTCAGCTCATGATGCTCCTCCTCTGCTGCACAGGCCTCCTCACACCCTTCACCTGCTCAGAGTGGGATCCTTTCTATCAAAGAGTCCTTAATGTATTTCTCCAGTGGGGGGTCCTCCCCATGGGCTGCACTTCTTCAATAAAATCCCTACCAGAACACCTGCTCCTGTGCGGGCTCCTCTCCACAGGCTGCAGTTCCTGCCAGGAATCTGCTAAAGTTTGACCTACAGCTTCATTCAGGGCACATCTACAAGCTCTGGTGTGGGCTCCTCCAGGGGTTGCAGGTGAATCTCTGCTCCCCCATGGACCTCCATGGGTTGCAGGGCACAGCTGCCTCACCAGGGGCTGCAGGAGAACCTCTGCTCTGACCTCTTGAGCAGCTTCTGCCCCTCTTTCCTCACTGACATGGGTGTCTGCAGAGCTGTGACTCTCACATTTTGTCATTCTTATCTCCCCCTTAAATATGTTACCACAGAGGTGTTACCATGGCTGTGAAAGGCTCAGCTTTGGACAGCTCTGGGTCTGTGTTGGAACTGACTTTGTCCAACATTCAGGTAGCTTCTGGTGTCACCTCACAGGTGCCACTCCTGAAGCCTCCTCTGGTACTAAAGCCTTGCACATAAACCCCATGCAGAGAAACATTTTCAGAGTCTGCACTGATATTTGGTGTTATTTGGATGCTGATTTTTCCTGGATGCTTTGAAAGTCCTGATATGTAAAACCTGGTTTAAAATTGCTTTGAAATACCCAGCTTTTGGGTTTACAAAGGATATTGGCTTATCTAGATGAGCTGATAACAGTTACTGATTTCAAGGTGTCCAGCACTTCTGTGGAGGTTGATCTTGTTGTAAAGAAGTTTCTGACTCCTCATCATTTACAGCTTAGCAAGACAAATCAGATATTTTGAAGACAACAAGGGAGCCTAAACTAAGTGTCTGCTTGTTGGAGAACAAAAAACATATCTCTTACCTAAAAACAATTTTTATTACAATCTTCAAATCACAATACAAAAGTTGTTCTTATTGAAAAGTCCTTCTTATTTGAATTTTCATCTTGACAAACTGTGTGGGAATGATTTTACCATGAACAACTTCTTCCATCCCATTATTATTTATTTATTTAATAAAGTGCCCTATAAACCATTACTTCTGAACAATACAAATAGGTAATAAATACAAGCCGTATAGATGCATTTATTTGTTTGTACTTGAGAGGAGTTTACTAAAAAGCCTGTAATTTGCAGAGTTTAAAGATATTTAGATCTTTTTTTCTGAGAAGAAGATGGTACATTTGTCAATGTGAGGAGCCATTAATATTTCTTAATATGAATAAAACCATGCAGAATTTGCCAAGTATAAATGAGGTTTAATTTACCATATTTTTATTCAACACCTGGTTCTTATTCTCTTCAAAATCCTCAGAGCATGACTCTGCAGTGATGGAAATTTAAGCAGAATCTTTTTTGTTCGGTTTGGTTTTGCTGGGGTTTTTTTCACACACATTTGCACAACTGCCAGGGCTGACGCAACACATTATCACCCTGACATGTCCTAATGTGTCCCTGGTAGCATTAAAATAGCTGCTGATAGATATGATAGAAATCTGTACTGGGTCCTCAAGAAAAGGGTGACTTCTGGATACAGGCTCTGAACATCTGCAATTCTGTTTCACACGACTGCAGAAATACATGTTCTCGTCTGATAAAAGACTTGGCAGTGAAAAGCAGGTAGATTTCTCTCCCATCTCACATATAATGAAACACTAATATAAAGTCTCAATGAAGCTTCTCAACTGAGGAAAATACAGAAAATTTTCATTATATTAAGTCAAAGCCTCCCATTCATTTTGCCTGCAGTAAAACGACACGCAACAGTAACTTATTGTAGGCAACATTTCATAAGTTAATATCTAGATCATTATTCTTGTGTATGTTTCCTGGAAAGAATGTTAGATGTGGGTTTTTTTCCTATAAAATACATATTCAATTAGCTTATGAACTTTCTATTGTTGCCACTTGTATTCTTCCTATTGGACTATTCTGACACAGAAGTCAAACTCCCAAAGCTCACTAGAATTATTCTCATTGACTCCAATACTGTGGAAATTGGGATTAATCTCTCTCTTAGGCTACCTCTCTGCTATATTTTAGGTATAGGATCATCCAAAGATCTGCCCATTTATAGCAACACTTATACCCCTATAGCAAACCCTCACTTTACTGCCCAAAGCTTTCCATGATGCTGTTGGTACCCCGAGCATTACAAACCCTTCACCTGCCAGGCTGCTCCTCTGCAGGGCTAACAGTGTGGGCTGGTAAATCAACCACAACAACCTTCCATGAGGAAATACGGCAGCATCAACACCCCCCCACCTCAAATTTTCTGTTCTCTGGCCACTTCTGTGTCAATCCTATTTCATATCTATACGTAAGGGAAGTGGGAAGTGGGCAGGAAAGCTGTCCTCAGACTGGTGATTGAAATGCAGGCTCTTCACTTTTATGACAGAAAATCCTAAAATGTGTGTACAAGCATTTCTGTAATAAAATTTGCAATAAAAAACAAAACTTAAATTATTATTTGAAGAAGTTAGAAGGGCATCTAAAGGGATTTCCTGCTGAAAAAGAAAATATTTATACCCCTATTTGGAAAGCCATTTTAAGATTTTTAAGAAGATGATGAATGCATTTTTCCAAATTTTCAATATATTTAATGGAAAGAAAGTGCAGTTTTATATTGGACCATCTCAGATGGAAAATAATGCAGTTGTTATTAATTAGTTACATGTATTTATCCAAGCATACTGAACATATGAATCCTGTTTTGCTTCTTATGACTGTAATACATATAATTGGCATTTTCCCAGTGAAAAATATTTTGCATGAAAAAGAATTTTCCTTATGACTTTATGTTCTAGTGTTTTTTGGGTTTTTTCTGCAAAGATGGTCTCTCTGTACCTTTCACACTTGCCATGTGTAAGTTCCCAGTGGTGATAAAAACAATGTTTTTGCTGCTTCACAGACTTGTGTGTATTTTGCTACTGGAAGGTCATTGAGAAACTCTTTCTCAGGCTATACAAGAAATCTGTGGAAAGACCAGAAGATGAAGAAAGCTGTTCTAATGGTCATGTTAGCATTCAGATATGAAAATCTTTAACATCTTGACCCCATCTATCTTCTGCTTTTTTTTTTTTTTTTTTTTTTTTTAATCCTATCAGGACCTTGGTAATAAACATACAATATCTGTATTGTATTTAAGCATTCTTCCCTATAGATGATAGATTCTAAATAGGTCACAGTTTATGATCACCATCCATCCTTTTTTCTCTCTTAAATTAACTATTTCTGGCAAATTTATGGATTTTTTCCTTACATCTTTTTCTCTTGAACAGCTGATGCAGCCCAGAACATGAGAAAAGAAGCTGAAGATAAAAATTGTCAGATGAAGTTAACCTCATTAAAAGATGTGAAGCATAGCTTTCAAAGCATGACAAAAAACCTGTGTAAATCTCTAATTATATTGTTCTGCTATCTTGTTAGGGAGCTGGGAAGACCCTGGTGTCTCTGCACAAAGTTTTGGGGTTTTTTAGCAGCAGAAGGTGATATTTTCATCTCAGAAGATTCAGAAATACTGATTAAGTGCTACAATGGAACAGAAACTTCAACAGTAGCATATGGTGCGAGGTTACACAGAAGAAGGAGATCACATCACACATCTCTACAATCTCTCTGGAGCAAATTTAACGAAAATTAGATGATTTAGCACCAGTATTGTGGTGCACAGTTTGTTGGGTTTTTTTAGCTAAATAACCAGAAACTAATGAAGACACTGAAAATGATGCTGAGCAGCACCAGCCATCAGAGCACTGCAGGCATGACAGGAACAGGATCCAGCTCCTTTCTTCTCAGCTTAGTTATTTTCCTGTCCTTCCAGTAAGAGCAGTTCACTTTGACCCTTTTTCAACCTGAATACTAAAAAAGTGTTCTTTGAGAAACTGTAATATGTTCCATGAAATGTGAATCATTTGACCACTTTCTTAGGTGTTTTCACACACTTTTGCATGATTAAAATAAGGAGAGAGCAGGGATCATGCACTGACTGGGTGATCTTTATCTCCTTTGAGGCAACATGATTTCTGATGGGTGATCAGGGCTTTCTGAGAAAATTACCTCAAGCCCACATATAAACAATGTACTGAGCTTCAGAAACAAGTTAAAGGAGAAACTGAAAATAAGTTCTCTTCAATATTGAGAATCTGAACAGTAAAAATGATTCTGTGCCTGATATACTGGAAGCACTCCCCACTATACAGACACTGTGCAGGACAGTCACATTACTTCCTGTACTCAAGGATTTTTCTGTTACCTCCACAGAGATTGGAAGGTCTGTAGAACAGGGAACTTCCTTCTTATTTGAGTTTTCATAATCCCTCATGTATCACAACTTCATATGCCACTCCTCAATCATAACTGAAATGATATATGCAAGACAAATGTGAGACTTTCCTTGCTTATGTTAAATAAAATTGCTATAATTATACTTAACCCTGAGAGCTCTTGAGAAGCTCAAATAATTGATGTGATGGAAACTCCTTTGGAAGTCTTTTGAGCAAAAGCTGGGGAAAAGGAGAGATGGGAAATCAGATAACCCTTCTCTCCAAGCATTTGGGCTCACAGTAACAGCTAAAGGCACTATAAAGAGGACTTCAAGTCAGCACTATTTGACAATTTACATTTCAGAAAGGAAGCCGGTGCAGAACTTTAGAAAACTAAATGGATTTTACCAAATTTTGATTTTTCCAGGAATGGCACTTTGATAAAAGTGAAGATAAAATATATTTCTTTCATAAAAATAAATCAAAATAAAGAGGTTTATTCAATGACCAGCTTAGTCCCCTTATTTATATATAATCTAATGATTCTAATAAGGTACAAGGATATTAATATTTAGCTGAGTGATATCACCATTAGGATTCACTTCAAAGAATTAGCTGATTTTCTTTTTCCTCAGTGGATTACCCTCCAGAGAATTTTGTTCTGCATGCTGCTCTATCGAGTAAAGGCCATGCACAGTAGAGTCACCCTCCTTCAGAAACTGCTTTCATACAGTGACAAATCCCAAAGCATAAAACAAAATAAATTTTAAAAAAATCACTTAGCTTGGGCCAACATCTCTAAAAAACAGAGATAACCACAGCTAATGCTGATCACATCAGTAAATTCCTTGGCTCTGTGGGCCGAAGTTCTAACGAGAAGTGATTGCTCCCATATAATTTGCTTTGCAGCCTGCAGCACTGAAATCCCAAAGAGTAAATAAGGGCAGCACTCAAAGAACACTCTGTAGGTGTGAGAAGGACAGTGACTATCTGACAGTCAGGACTGGGATCCTGAATCATGGGAAAATGTAGGTAGGCTGTGTGAGATAAATGGACAAGAAAAACAGATGGGTTGGACTAAGGAAGATGATTTTTTCTGTCCGTGCACTTAAACTCTGAGTTACTATGAGAAAGAAGAATCTCTGAGCACACAGAAGTTTGCTTTAGCTATTCCATTGCAAATAACACTTCTGATATTTATCAGATGCTCAATTGTTTTTCATTATTATCATTGCTACTGAGTGAAGAATTCCTCTTCTAACATGTGGCAGGAAAAGCATTCACAGGGATGGAAATAAAGGAAAAAAAAATAGGGAAACAATTTAAATATTTAAAATATTTTTCTATAATACTCTCTGAAATTCTCTAAAAAAATCTAGTGCCTGATATTTCATAAGCCTCCAGGTGCATGAGTGCATAAATTTTAATATCGTATCAGTGTACTACTTATCTAGTTACATGGCTAATTCTACATGTACTGCACTGAAAAGTCTGTTTTCTCTGGTACCAGTGTCCCAAGGGGAAATCCAATTGCAAATGTAACTGTGCTTCCTCAGTATCCTTACCAGAAACCAGAATTACTTTGGAATCTCTGCTCTTGCATGCACCTTTGTGCATCAGGCTCTGCACATGTAGGAACAGCCTTCTTATCACATATCAAAGCATGTCTAGGATTTTGGATCTAAATTGGGATCTAAATTTAGGATCTAAAGGGGACTCTTTGCTACATTGTTTTGAAAAGCATTGAAATGCTTTTGGATAAACTGCTGTTTAAAAAGGTCAGAAACAATCCAATGAATTCTTCTCCTTTGCCATGTGGATCCACTAAGATGTGTGAAGAGGAATGTGACAAAAATCATGAAATAAAGTCTTTTGTTATAATTAACTCTTCCCTTTTTAGAAAACAAGTGGTTAAACAGAACACTTTTAGTAAGATAGTTAATTTCAATTAGATTGAAAAGCTTTTGAAAATACTTTTTGCAGAGTCCACTTATGTGTACACATGTTCTTATTTATTTAATCATTCTAAAATTGCATCAGATCTTTTTCCTCAAGGGTGAACATGCAGTATATTTTTAAAAAATTGCTCATTTTATTCTATGATTCTATCCAAAAATATACAGCAATTGACAGGGTCCAAATGACTTTGTACATTTCTTTGACCTCTCTTTTAGTTGAGAAAAGATGAATATTATTGACACGGACTACCTCTGTTTGAAACCAATACAGTACATCTGGATTGGCAAATGCTAAATAATCAGTCTCAAGAATCTGACATACTGAAAAGTCTTGTCAGACTGCTCAGTTAATGGATAAAGGTATCATATGTGCCCTCTATCTGAGGCATTTACACGTGACACGAGATCCCCTAACATGAAACAAAATCCCTGACCCTCATTTCTGACAGTAACAGTAGCTGCAAGTACTTAATATGTTGTGGAGCTGTAGTTGGGAAATCTCTCTTTCCTTATAAATATTCAGAGGTGCTGTAAAGAGTTTAACTTTGTGTCCCTCATGTCTCAAGTCGCAGTTTGAGATATGCTCTCAAAATTTCAGGAAGCCTTCACATTATGGAGCACTTCAAAACTTCTCAGGATCTTGAATATTAAACTTGGAAAGCGTTCTTTGAGAAAATCCTGCCACAGATTAAACGAGAGATCCCATCCTCCATTGATATAGATCAGATTAGTTGATTTTACCCACTTGAGGATTTGACCAAGGAACTGTATATTATTTGCATTTGATTTGTAGGAACACACTGAAGCTCATATATTTTCAATGATTAAAGTTTCACATTAATTCTGCAAGCATATCCAATAATCTTTGCTGCCTTTGATTTTCTGAGCTGAACTAAAATATCCCCATCCATGGAGTTAGTCAGATGAACAAAGGTTACGTTACTTGGATGTAGAAAACTGTAGGGTACCAGTGGGCCTGTTCTCCCCAATACTTCACCTCACTGCAGAGTTTTCAAAGCGACAAATAGGACCCTGAAAAAATAATGGAATGATGTTAAAATAAATGGTACTGCTCTGATTATGCATATTGTTTCATAACTGCATGGGTACATGCAGAAATCTGTGATTTTCTTATATTAATCCTTTACTAGATTGTCTTGTGTTTTTGATGCTCAAATCAATATACACTAATAGGGGTTTACCAAGTTCAGAGAATAGTTTGGATTGGAAGGGACCTAAACTATCATCTAAATCAAACAACCCTGCCATGAGCAGAATGTAAGTTACCCACATATATGTGTATATATATATCTGCATACATATCTATATATATGATTCTTTAATAATTTTTTATTGGACTGACACCCTCAGACACCCACTAAAGCATTCTATAGTACCCAAACCAGTATTCTGGCATAAATCTTGGAATATACAATACATTTCAGGACTCTACAGATAGAACATTTACTGCAAAAGTGTTTTGCTTGGCAGGAAAGTAGCATGTATGCATATTTCTTATGCCATTGGCAACCACAAATTAAACAGCTAATTTTTTTTTAAATATTAATTTCAGTTTGATGCAAATGAACTTCAATGGGGACTCAGAAGGGACATGAGCATCAACTGCATTGGGAATGCTCTTCAAACATGGCTTGCCTACCAAAGCTGGATGCAGCTTAATATGCATCTGCATAGGTATCCTCCTGTTTGAAAATATATGCATTTACATGGGGATTTCGACTTTTCTTCAGATCCCTTTTCAAACAACCAATATGAAAGAAAAAGGACTTGAAAAAGCTGGCTTTTCAAGTAGAATAAAACTTGGCTTGTCATGCTGCTTCTAATATGTTTTTCCTCCGTCTGACCTTTGCTCTGAATTTTTACGATGGAAGTTTAAGGGTTGTAGGACCAGGAGGTAAATGTTTGTCAGCTTCATAAGCTTTTTTGGAGAGTACCCAGCTTCAGATCCAGCTTTATAAAGGGAAAAAAAAAAAAAAAAGAAAAAGAAAAAAAAAGTAAAGAAGTAAAGAAAGAAATATTTTTCATGCCGCTTCAATTAGGCCCCCGGGTGAAGATCATACAGCTTTGAAACTGTTCCGTTTTGACAAAGTTCCAAAGTGCTATGCACATTAGGGAAAACTAGAGTTTGCTGTAATGTAAACTGTTTAACATGCCCACAGAGGTCAAATCTAAATTTTCCCAAGCGTTTGGGTTTGTTTAAACATTAGAACATGGTTTGGTGTCAGTGAATAGGAAAACTTTAATGTTGTGGGTGGGAATCTACCCATCTTTCTTTGTTTAAGTTCCAAAGGCTACTGCAATAAAAATATTCATTTACCAAGGGGGCTATTGTGATAAGCATCCACAGACATTATGCATTGGTGTGAAAGAAGCTAGCAGGAATAGACATCAGCATTGTGGGTGAAAAGAAACAAGTCTTCCCTTCTATTTTTTCTTTTTTTTCGCTTTGTAGGAGTTCCAAAGTCCAGTTTTAAATTAGTTTTTTTCAGGGTGGTCTGGTTATCTGTACGACCATATTTTTCTGTGTGAATATGAGAGAGCTTGAATAGCTGTGAGAGTTGCTAAGTTAAACAATAACTGTATATTTTCTTTCCGTTTATCAACCTTAAAATGGCCTTAAAATCAATGTAGACTGTATTTACCTGTAGTGGCTGAATCACACACAGGAAACTGTCTGATGTAAATCAATATAGTATTTTTTAGGGCAGCATCACAAATTATGTAAATCAGGAATTGTACTGAAGTATTTTTTTTTGTCAGCTAATACAGAATCTCAGACATTTAGCACTAAGCTAATATTGTTAATTAATCATTATGTTTTGCAGCACCAAAGAGCAGAGAAGCATCATCAATAGCACACTCCATTGATTTGGTTGTAAGGTCTGAGCCAGTGTATTACACATTTAATAGTTTTAGCAGATACTTTTGTACTTTAGAAGATAAACCTTATGCTTATTCATTTTTTACTCTTTTCTGATTTTTTTAAACTAGGAGTTAAAATTAGTTGGGTTTTTTTAGTTTATTATATCAAAAGTAAATTAAATAGTTTTTTTTTTCATAAATTGATCAAAATTCAGATGTCTACTAGCTGATAGAACACAGGAAAATGATAAATTCTCCATATTGTGTGGAATGCCAATCTGTGTGTTGAAACACATACAAAAGAAGGCTCTGTTAAGCTGGTACCTGCTCTGGTACCAAAAGGGCACATTAACAACATCTCAGCTTGAAGTACCAAATTACAGAATCACAGAATTGATGGGCTTGGAAGAGATCTTTGGAGATCATCCAGTCCAAACCCCCCAGCCAAGGCAGGGGGCAGGTGACACAGGAATGTGTCCAGGTGGATTTGGAATGTTTCCAGAGAGGGAGACTCCAAGCTAAAGCACTCTACTGGAGGTATGCAAACTCACCTGGCCAGATTTACTTGTCTACCTTTCCTTTTGGCTCTCCATATGGAGGGTGTAGAAAACTGAGGTTTTTCAGAGACAGCTCAGAGTATTTAGGAAAACTCCTTAAAAAACCATATTTCCTACCAGTGTGAGAATAGCCTAGATCTAAAAGTGCAATGTATAGTTACAGTTTTATAAGAATTATGACTCCTTACCCCAGTGCCCATTCCATGCAAATGTAGAGCTCATTAGCTCCATGTTTTCAGGTGATCATCACTGCTGTTAAAAAAAAAAAAAAAAAAAAAAAAAAAAAGAGAAAAAAAGAACATAAAAGCAGCCAAAACACACCTGAAATTCCCTGAAAAAGTCACCTCAGCAGTTGGGGGAAATCCCAATCCGAACTTGGTTTTGATATTTGCAGAGGCATTCTGAGGTGATACTGAGGAAGGCAGAGAAGGTTTCATGTGCTCCCATAAGTCTGCACATAAATTATGGCTCATTGTTGACAGGTTTGGGAAATGTAACAAGTAGGAATGTTAAAGATTAGTGGTTTTTTTTTTTTTTTTTTTTTCATATTACATTATATTTCCCAGTTCCCAGATTGCTGGCAGGAGTGTAGTGAACTTTGTTGTCTTTTCCCCACAAAGTTCTGGCCATGTGAGATACCTGGGGGTGCATTCCTGTATTCAGACCAATTCACCTGCCTGCACTCTCCCTGTAACCAGGGCTGTGAGACCCCAGTTCAGCACATAACAGGGAAATCCTAACCTAAATAAAATGTGAATACAGAAAAAACTTGCAATATCCTTTACCTTATTGCATTTCTTAGTGGAAGAACAGGGCCACATACAGAACTAATTTCCATGACTAGTTTGGACAGAACCAGTGTGTTTCCTACATTGGTCTGAATTCTTTCCAAGTTATTAGCACCTGAAATCCACCACTATCCAAAACGCAGCACAGAGGTCTGCTGGAGAAAAGCTTCTTCTTTCTTGTGTCTTTTGAATATTGTTTCTACATTGAACAATGAATGTTTTGCCTCCCAGGTAAATGCTGGCTTTCCAGATTTGTATGCATAAATGGAGTCTTGTCTCCAAAACATCTTTTATAGTACTGTCCTGATATTTTCTTGAAATGAAATTTGGATGATAAAAGTTCTCTATAAAATATGATAGCTTTTCATATGAATATAGGCTTTTAATTGATGGAGAGGGCACATAAATACTCTGATTATAACTGCAGAATCAGGAAAAGGAGAATAGCTGGGGCAAGTTTTGGTACATGTAAACAGAGCTCAGATGCACCTTGTGTAGCTTTAATTATAAAACATTTTTTCCCAGAAATGCAATGATACATGGGAGTGTGTGGGCCTTTCCAGTAGTAATGTATTGATGCTCTTTTGGTCTCCTTCTCCAGATAAGAAATGGGGTATCAGTTTCTTCAGTGTAAAAGGAAATAATTTAAGCCTTTATTAGGAAATAGAAATATAAGGATGATCATCTCTGGAGAGCTTCACAGACATTCTTTGTTCTGCATCCATGTATCTGCCCTGTGATTCATAGATAGCATAGATTCAGATCTTGGTCCCCATGGAGAAAGAGAGCTCTTAGATACTATCCCCCGACACCATCAAAATGCAAAAGCCAGCTGATGATGGGAATGGTATCCAGATTGGAATTCTGAGGTTTAGCCCTGAATAAAGAGCATAGCTTTGACCAAGTTCCAAAATGTCTTCTGTGGTTCTGCTCACTTGCACATAAAATAGGCATAATATAACACTGTCTTACATTAGTGACAAATGGCATTCACTTGCTAATTGATTTTTAGCAGGACAAGACACAAAAGGATACTTTGGCATTTTTACACATATAAAAAGACAGATCATCATCAGAAAAATGCAAACCCAGAGTGCCCTGTGCTTTGAGACCTCTAGATGCAAAAGGTAAAAGTTAAATTCCAATGACCATCTCTTCACAAATGTATATTTGAGAGGTGGGGGAGAATTCAAAAGACAGCATATGTTCAAAATTAAGAACTCCTGTAGACTGAGGTTTGTTATCAGTAGGATGATGTAATGAATTAATGAGCTGCAGACATATGCAGATTCATTTTGTTATACAAAGTTCAGCTTCCAAAACCTGGGATTTAAGAAGCTGTGTCTCAGTTCTTGAAATAAGGGGTCTTATTTCTCTATGAGGTAACTATCAGGCAGCCAACTTGTCACAATGCACTTCTTGCAGAAAAGGGAATATTGCAGCTTTCTGCCACTCCACTGCTGCCATCCATTTTGCTCAGACAAATGGACTCTTACCCAGTAAGTAGGAATACACTGCAGTGACTCACACAAGAGCTGCAGACTGACTCAAGAACACTTTGTAGAGCCCTTTTCAAGGCTGACTTATTGCCTACCTTTAGGCACATGTCCCTGAGTCCCAAACTCATGTGGGATTGTGTAAACATATCAACTTTCGTTCAAGAAATAAATAAAGATATTGCTTGTTCTGCTCATTGGGAAAAGACAGAAAGCTTGACCACATCAGTTATACAGAACCAGGGCATGGAAACTTCATGAATTTACAGGGAGGTTGGAGGCTTGGAGAAGAAAGAGTTGCCTCAGGGATATTGAGTACAGCGTACTTTGTTTGAGGTAGCTGGATTAGAACCTGTAGTGCCATGGAGTTCCAGAGAACATGGTATCCTGTTCTTAAAGATTCCAATTTTCAACAGAATGAAGTGTTTGTGTGTATAAAACGTGTTTGGGGAATCACAAAACTTGGAACAAAGAAAAATTTAGCATCCTAATAGGTTAAAAGGTACAATGTCTTTTAAGAAAGCCACATCAAGCCCTCACTTATTTCACATGAAAGGGAGTTAATTTCCATTAAATTCACAAGCTCTATATGCAGTTCTGCAAATATATTTTCATTAAAATTGTAGTTAATGAGCCAAATTTATTTAGAATCTGAATTCTCTAGCATATTATACCTTGTCCAGAGCTCAGCTTCATGTCAGGGGTTGAAAACTCCCCCACATGATGCTGCAACACCAAGTTAAACAGAAATTTCTCCAGTCTGCACAGTCTGTGGGATTTTCCATGTCTTAAAAGAATGTTAATTGATGTCATAACTCTACCAGGAAGAAATACTAGAAAGTTTGTGTGATGGAAAGTATTTCTTATCTGGGAAGCTCCAATTGATTTCAGGAATATCTGGAAAGATTAAATCTCGTCTTCCCTATAAGTCTGATGGCGAAACACTGATCTTGATAACTGAGAAAAGACCAGTATCTAATATCTAGTCACATCATACCTTTACAGTGTTATTTTCATATTTTAAGATCTCTGGTCCATTCTTATTCTACCCCATGTACTGAAACAGTACTGAAGAGCATTTGTTTCCCAAGTTCTCTGTTTAAGCTCACTCATAATCAAGTACCTCCAGGGTGTGACTGATCCAATTGAGATTTAGCTCCATCGACTCTACGTGAGGCTCCATTTTATGGCAGCTCCATTCAGCTGGACGGGCTGAATTAGTCAATGAACAAGTTTAATCTCGTTTAACAGAAGTCACTGTGTTTTCAGCTCTCCTTGCTGTTTTAATTTTCATCATCTGCAAAAAACTCTTAATGCATAGGTTTTCCTTTTCAACCTCCAGATGTGACACAAACAGAAGTTGGAGTGACACTCCTCATTTTCTTCTGTTGACGTTGCAAAGCAGATGTTTTTCTCTTGGTCACATTAGCACGACTTACATATAAATAAGGAACTGGAGAAGAATGTTACAACTAAAAGTGAACCCTGCTATTCTTATCACCCTCATCTTCCTCCCAGCTACCCTCTCGTGATACCATGGCCTCCTACATTGATGAATACTGCAGGAGCAGAGAGGTGGGTATTAAGGGTGTATGCTTAGCTTTTCTGAGGTCAAGGGCTGTTTTCACAACAACTTCAGTAGATCCAGAGTCATTTTGTGGAATAATTTGGCATCAGTCCTGCATATGGTTACAAACTAATATATCACGCCTCCCACTCAAATCCAATTAAGGTTGGTTCTGTATGACACAATCCCTTCCTCCAAACATCATCAAGGTCCTTTAAGCATAGATGTTACTCTGGATGGCAAGGACATGGGGAGGACTCTGCAGAGATCAAAGGGGAAATTAAGCAAATTCTCCTAGAAATTCATAGCTTTGTTTGAATAAATTGATAAAATTATTGAACTATCGTCTTATATTTTATCCATGGTAACATGAATGAAGCCAATAGAAATTATTATTATCATCATCATCATCATCATTACTATTATATGTACAAAGTACTAACTCCAATATTAAAAAAAAAAAGTGAGAGGAGAATTGGAGCTGCTTTCTTTTGCATTTTTTTGACCCAAAAATCAAAGCTCTCCAGATTTCATCTTGCTTCCATCGTTAAAAATGAAAGAACATCTTTGGGTTTTTTGTTTGTTTGTTTTTTGATTTAGTTTTCATTTAAATTAAAGGTCTGTTAAATTAAGGGCCATAGACTTTAGCACACCACTTATAATGTGAAAAGCCAACGCGTGTTTACTGCATGATGTTGGTAATATTCATTAGAGAACAAAGGAGTCTCATTCCGTAGAGATATGGTGATATTGCCACAAGTAAAACCCTGCATGGAAATTACCAAATTTGGATATTAACAAAATAACAGCTCTCAAAAGAAGGGAAATTAATTTCTGCTATTTTTCACAGGATGGAGAAAAATCATTCTAAAATGTGAGCAAAGTGGATCTCACAGGGCATGTTTTCCTCTGTCCATAGTGCCAATTCAATAGCAGATTCAATAGCAACAGGGGCAGCAGACGCTACCCGGCCAACAGCAACTATGAGAACAAAAATGTGCATCAGTAAAACTACACAGAGCAAAGTAAAAAGCTATGTATACAATCATGTCCCAGTAAACATAAGGAAGACAGAATTTTAAAATTCCAATTCACCATGACATTAAAAACATAAAACATTTGGGTTTTTTCCTTTACAGTGCAGTTTTCTGATTGAGAAGGAACAATGTGTAGTGTTTTCCACAAAAGTAGTATCAGAGATAATGTCTCCATGCAAAAAGGAAGCACAGGGAAATAATTTGTTTCAAATACACAAATCTTCACCTCAAAATTTCAAAATTATTCACCTCATTAATTTTTACAAACATGTCCAATTATGTTATATGGATATCAGATTCTTGTATTCTTAATAAAAATTCATAAACCATGGCTATGCATTATCATTATACTGCAGAGAGACAAACAGTGAGATTGCTCTAGGAATCATACTAACAGAACCCTTCTATCTGAAATCTTTATCCTGACTTTTTTCCCCCTCCAGCTGAGGCTACAGGATTATCATCATTTCTGCTAACCAAATAAATAAATAAATAAATTTTTGTTTATGCTGTTGTCTGCTGTTTTTACCTAGGAGAACTTGGGAGTGCTGGAAACTGCTTCAGGAAACTCATGCCATCTGACCTTATTCCATGTGTTCCCTCATGTGAGCTGGAACAAAGGAATGGGCTGGGTGGAATTAAAGAGGGGAATGTGTGAGTGTGTGTGTGTGTGTGTGTGTGCATGTGTGTGGTGCATGTGTGCCTGTGTGCCTGTGTGTATAAAGAAGTGGTGATCAGACGTTACTGATAAGAGAAGCCAGTGGTGCTTCTGGGTGATGTGTGTATTCAACTCCAGGCTGACTCCTCTTATGCTAATACAGCCAATTTCCTCTTTTATTTCATTTCTGGAGCCTGAATCTGTGATCTCTGATAAGGTTCCCAAGGATACCGCCTTCACTCACAAATGGGCAGGCAAAGGGGGGGCAGGTGACGGAGACGTGTAACTCGCAGAGAGCACCAGTGGATGAATAATTTAAAACTCCACCCGGAGATTTGAGGCAAAACCGAGAGATAAGAGACACCACAGGGTCTTCTCTGTTTATTCAGAGCTTCATCTTCCAATGACAGGTGACCTCTGAGGTCAAGGGCATTGTGGGAAATGGAGCCAAGAGTGGGAAAAGGTACCACATCCCACAAGGAAGTCATGATTTACTTGGTGTCAAATGAAAAATTGATCCTTTTCCCTGCTCTTTGCTATTTTTCTCCCTCCTGGTTTTCACAGGGAAACTTTGGGCCTAGGGCTGACACAAGAGTAGAAAGAGCAGCAAGAGAAAATCCAGAGCAAAATGGCTGGTAGTGATGGGATTGCACCAGTGTGAAACTGGTGCAAGATAAGGATCAGAACCTTTGTCTGAGCAGCCTGCTGCCTGTGTCTGTACAGAGGGAGTCTGCTTTGCTAGCAGTTCTATCAAATCAGATATGTATAAAGGCAATACCTCAGAAACATCACAGACGCAATCCACGCCATGTAAATTGTTGTTTTTCACTGGAGAGACATGAATCTGTATCCACTCAGAAGCGTCCTTCATGTTTTTAAACAAAACACTCCCTCCCAACAGTTTTAAACCTTTATTTCATTTACTTTATGTTGGTATGAAAGTATATACTGACACAGTTTTACCTGGTGTTTGGTAAAAATACTGAAACAGCTGAAAAATTCTCAAGAAACACCTGTTTTTTCCTAGGCATTATGCAAAAGACAAGGCACATTCACAAACTCTGGCTCTTTTTTTAGCTTCTTCCATATGAGAAATCCTGAACTCAATGCCTCCTTTACAATTAGAAAAATCTGAAACTGTTCACTCTGGTCATATTCATATTGTTCGCTTTAGGATCTTACAAATTCTGACAATAAGAAGTATGCCCAGAAGAGCTCTGCTCTACATTATCAAAATCTTCTGTTCTTTGGTCATTACTATTTGCTTCAACGCAATGCAGCCATGACCTTTACAGTGAAAAAAAAAAGAGGCAAAGTCAAACGTTTCTCAGTGCTGGTTTACATTTCCCTGCCTCTTAAACTGCTGTTTCTGCTTTCTTCTGTTTGAATGTTACCCATGTTTTCATTCCTGAGCAAGCACATACCTTTTATCTTTTTAGATAAACATGAAAACATACTAAGGTCACTGCCCGGTGAGAAGTTAAGGTTTTGCGTGACTGCCACCCATGTGTACCATGCACACGCATCCCTTCCAACTCCCCCACTCCCACTGCAAGCCAGTTCCACCTCAGAAATGTTTCTTGTAGGCTTTTAGAACTGTTTGGACAAGTCCTGGGGCTGACTCACATCACACCTCGCTCCCAAGTTAAGCCAAGCCAAGCAGGGCAATGTGCCGGGCGGCACAACCTGCCTGGACTCCCGGGGTGGCTCACGCCCAGCCATCTTGCCCACTCCTTTTCATGTCCTTGTTTTCAGACTCATAGCCTGATGAAACGAATGTGCTCATGAGCCCAAAGCTGAACATCTCACCCACAAAACCCACACCACTGGGAGGGCTTGAAAGCGTTGGGTGAGCCGTACGAGTCTGCTGCTATTTATGTTCACAGCAGATGTTTGTCGTGGGGGTCCTCTGGGGTTCCTCCAGCTCAGCCACAGGCAGTTTTGCCTCCCATGTACCAGTTTGGCTGGGTGCAGTCATCCCAGTCTGAAATGGTACTGAACTGGGGCAAGTGAGATGGGAATCAGCCCTCCTGGTCTCACAAGGGTGTTTCTCCCCAACTATGAGTAATGGTGGTGGGTAAACAAAATATTCTCCTTCATGTTGCAAGTGAGAATAGGGAGATGAGAGATGCAGACACTGACTACATCTTAAATCATTGCACCAATTCAGGAACTGGGGTTTGCTCTGGATAGCACCTCTGAGACTAAATACTCAAATATTATAATGGCCATCTAAGTGTACAGTTTCATGTCTCAAAACCAAAGTATGTGTTTGTACATGTGCATACTTATATATTGTCAAAGTTCAGAGTATTCTGAGATATTGCACCTAATTAAGGTAGAAATGTGCACATATCCACATCATGTCTAAAGTAAATGTGTCCTACTTCCCGGTGGGAGTCATATCCATAAAACCTATGTTGGTCTTTACTGCTTAAACTGTGCGAAATTGTGGGAAATTTCTCTCAAAGACAGAGTAGGGGTTGGTCCATTTTTTTTTTGAGATGCAGTTATAGTTTATGTGCAAAAATTCACTCATCTTTCCATATTAGAAAGCAATTAAAAAAAATGCACGTACATAATATGGGAGGAACCAGTCCAGTTCCTTCTCCTGTGTCAAAGGGTTCAAACACACACATATGGATCATTTTGGCTTAGTTAAATATTTGGGAAAAAGTTAAATGTCCTTCAAAGAGAAGAGGAAATGCATTTTATCCTCATTAGGTAGTTACAAAAAAAAAAAAAAGAAAGGTTCTCTAGATGCTGAAGCAAGACTCAGAATTTTATCCACCTCCTCAAAAAAGTGTCCTGATGACTCTGAAGCTCCTCAACTATTTCTTATGTGGCTAAACCACTTCAAAAGGAGCCTGAATTGATGGAACCTGTCATCTGGAAGTTAAAGAATTTTTGAGAGAGGGATTATATGAACAGTCTATTATACAAAGCCATTTCTTGAAATGAGCTTAATTCCTGAGATTTTTTTTTTTTTTTTTTTTTTTTTTGAGAGAAAAAAATGATGCCACCATATTTTTTTAAGCAATGTGATGGTCAGTGCATGTTTTACAGATTTGTTCTAAAGATGGTAAAAGAACATTTAAAATACTGCATTCCCTGGAGAATAGACAGGGTTTAGATGACAAATCCTAGCAGGACCAAGGCATGTACTAAAGAGGTTTTTAGAAGTGATATGAATAAAAAATTTTCTTTGGAGGACAAAAAACAAGATTGTGTTTGATGAAACAAAAGTTAGACTTGATACATCATAGTATGAACATTTTTTCAGCCTCTTTATTTTTTTCTTATTCTGGTGATAAAATACTCTCTTAGTAAGGGTGCTTCAGTTTTAAAGCTGTGATTTGCTAGATATTAAGTAGTAACAGCTCTTCAAAAGGAAAGATAGTCTCTATCTGTTTTGGACAGAAACACAGTGATATTACAGAATCTTGAATCAAATCTGAAATGATGCATTCAGAGTAGCATTCTTTGTAATTTGGGGGAAAGAAAGAAGCATTTATCATAACGCTTTTTCTTAGTTTTTCACAAACGAAAAAGAAAAAAAAAAATTAAGTGGAAAACTAGCAGTTTTCACACTAATCCAAGAGGTTTTTTTTCCAAGAACTGACTTCTACCACCCTTTACTCCACTCCAACCTGACACTGATTGAATTATCTTATTAAAATTTAGAAAAAGGAAAAAAAATATCATCATGCTGTTTAGAATCTGTCATTTACAATTTCCTCATTATCCACACACTCTAAACTTCAGAAAAATGTATTCTGATTCTGCTCTGAGCAGCAGCCAACAGGGAAAAAAATGTTCCAGATGTTATTCAGTCCTGTTTGTTTTACCACACTGCAGTGCAGATTGATGTGGGACTTCCATTGCTGAATGAAAGGATGGATCAACCTGATAATAGGAAAAATGGAACTGAAGGAAATACAGAGAGTCTGGGTAATTTTTTTTTTTAACTCTGGCTTTCTTTTAAATACCACCAAATATCCCCTTTTCTAGATTATGACTAGTACAGGAAATTAAAGTGTGAAGAGACTGGATACAAGACTGGACTGGGTTCAATGAGGTGATTCGTAGCTCTGTAATAAGTGTTGATGGCTAAATCTTGGACCCATTAAAATCAATGTCAGGCTCAGTGATGAACTCAATTGCTACAGTTTTCTGTCTCTGGCAATCATATTCTGCATTTCTTATAATGGAAAGAGGAAGAACTGTAGACATTAAATAACAGAAAGATGGCTGAGCATCAACTTCACTATGGAGCAGGTAGGAGTAGGCTCCTGAACCCCACAGGCATGCTCCAGTCAGAAGACAGACTCAGTGTTTATTGCTGAACAGACCTTTCAGTCATACAAAATTGGTTCACTGAGGGGAGGAGACAATATATAAAATTAACGGCCCCAAAAGCAACATAAAAATGAAATTAAAGGTTATACCACATAGTAGTGGCTCCTTTTGAGTCCCTCTCCCGCAGAAGAACAGTAGCAGGAAATATGCTAAACACTTTTCTTTCTTTTACATTAGTTTTACACTGACCTAATATCATTCAGTTTGGTACAGCTACTCCTGATTTATGATGAGGTAGATGAAAGCAGAGTCAGACCCCAAAGGAACATAATATAGACCACCTGTTTTGAGAGAACAACTGGGTTAAGAAGTGACTTACAGACTGTACATATAAGAAGCATGTGAAAAGGGCATGGTGGGAGTAACAAAAGCCTACAATTATCCAGGCCTAGACTGGATTACATTAAGTGGAGGAAATAAGGTTGGCAGTATGTCTGTGGATCTGGGACAGGATTGCTTCCTAATTCAATATGTGCCACGACCAACCAGGAAGGAAACCATATTAAAGTTGTGATTAAACACTGAAGGGCCATGATTGAATACCGTCCCTCCCCTTCAGAGGTAGGGGACACTCAAAGATCATAAGCGTGAAAGCTCAAGAACAAACTAAACTGAAAAGCTGGAGTTAGGAAAAATGACCCAGTTGCTGAATTTGGGAAGATTAATGTAGGAAATATTTGCTGCATACCGGTTTGTTAAACATGTGTGTTTGGCTTCTGTTGTCAAGGTGATTACACGCCTTGATACCACTAAAAACCACCTATTTCAAACTCATAGATTGTAGCAACATCTCCAGTTTGTTTATAATAAAAGTAAAATCTATAAAGGCTGAAAAGAAAAATAAAACAACTAAAATCTAATCTACATTCAACAGCTTTATAGGGGGAGCTGTACTAGCAACACTTTCTTTATGAGGACACTGCTTATACTGGCAAAATTGACTTTTTGCTGGAATGGCTTATACTGGCTCAGCAAGTGCAATGAGCTAGGAAAGAAAAAAAACAGTGTTTTTCTTCTTTAATATCTACCCTAGAAGAGAGACTGGCTTCCCTTAACTTTGTCTAACTGCTGTTTGGTCTCAGGTAGTTATCTTGGACACCCTGTAATCAACAGAAAGAGATGGGTATTTCCAGAATAGGACAATTCCCACTTCTGTTTAATACCAACTTCATGATGGGTTCAGTTTCCTCTAGGGTTTCTGGTTTTCACCGACCTCAGGAATGCTGGTGGCCAGCACTAAGTGTGCTGTCTCCTGCCATCAAGTTGTTCAGGTAACTAAGCAGGGCCTCTAAAGGTGCCTAAATTATCTGTGTAGGAGCAGGCGTGGCAACACAGATTGGGTCTTACAAGTAGTAGGATTACATGGCTGTGGCTAGTTCCTGGGCTAGTTAACCTGTTCCTCTGGTGATATTTCATGACAATGTGGTTCCACTGCTGTGGGGTCCTGAATTGATCCTAATGTTAGGAACTCTCTGCATGGTACTGTTTAACATAGTTAGATCCTTCCAGCAGATAAACACCTAAACAGCAATGGAAATCATCCCTGTGGACAGGATGTTGTGAGGTTTTTTGTGAGGACCTGGCTTAAGTTGCTGATTGTGTGCTGGTATGGATTCAGCTGCCCCAGAGAGCAGGTTCAGAGATCAGGCCTCCATTCAGGAGCTGGGGGTCAGCCTTATGGATGCCAAAGATCAGCTAGAAACCCTCACCTCACCCCCTCCCTTCTTACAGACAGTTACTGCTTGGATTAGTGAAAAAGTAAATGTTGTGACTTGAAAGAACTGGACTGTGGACATCAGCTTGTGGTTTTGACAGGACTGTACTGTTTGGATAAATAAACAAGGAATATAGCTTTTTTCAGTGGTTGTGTTTTATGAGTAATTGTATCCTAGCCAAAATTTAATTTGAAAAGCTGCCTAATTTCCTTTCAAACTAGAATTTCAATAGGATAAGGTGACAAAGTTTCCAAGGGCTCTTAGAGGATTAAGAGGCACAGTTTCTTTTAAACTCAAGTCCAGGAGCAGAGTACACCTCAGTTTCCAATATGCTTTTAAACTCTTCTCCCAGTGTCCTTCCTTTCCTGTGTTATGTTATCCATGGTTTTACACCACTCTTTTCCATATCACAGTGGCTCCATTAGTGAAATTTTCTTCTAATCGCCCAAATTCTCTGAGAACTGCTGCTCATTCTTGTAGTCACAGTAGGCCTTCAGATTTGGACTACAGACTCAAAATTGGGCAAGTATTGAGATGGTTAAGCTTCTCCTAAGGCAAGCCAGCATCACTACAATAACTTTGCTTTCAAAGTAAGATAAGGATTTCTGTCCCATCTGCAGCCCACACATTAGTGCTGAGTTCCTTCTTTTCCTTTCGTTCCCAGATTTCACAAAGAAAATAAAGTGGTAGATTGGGACTATGAAAGATAGATGGGGGTGAACTGGAGGCAGTGAAGGGAGGAAGGATTAGTCAGTATGTCAGTACACAGAAGTGGAGAGCCATAAAAACCTTCCCAAAGAAGGCCAGAAGTAGTAGAGAGAATTGAAAAAAAAAAAAATAAAGAAAAACAATACATAAAAGAGGCAGATAATTTGAAAGTGAGTCAGCAGGACTGCTAATGGACAAGTGTGGGAGAATCTGTGACAAACGAGATTGACTTTTGGCAAGAGTTTAAATTAATTCTCCACAACATAGAAAGATATTAAAAATCAGATATCTGAGAATATCGCACATGTCTTTAAAGGGCAGTAGTAGTAATTTGTCCCCTTACTAAGTACTTGTTAATCAAACATTTGGATTTGTTACACAAGCAACTAGATGAAATATGATAGTTTTAAAGGATGTGAAGTTGCATCATCTTATCGTCATTTCTGCTCTAAAGTCTTTGTTTCTATCAACCTGAGGTTTTCAATGGCAGATACACTCATTAAGCATCAGTTCATTACCCTGTTTAACATGTCTCTCTCTTCAGTCTGGAAAACTGTACTGGTAACAACATCTTTAAGTGCTTGACCGCCTTTCTGAATTAGGTTGTGGACAGTATGCTTTAAAAATAAGGTGAGATCAAAGGCTTCAAAAGAAACATTGCACAGGCATAAATTGCTGTGTATGTTGAGACTTGGTGGCGTTTTAAGTAGTCTCTCATGCCAGGAAAAGCTTTAGCCACAGTGTACATTATGTGTAGCACAAAATATCATTTACTGGAAGCTCTACGTTCCCTTCTCAGTGGGGAATTCAAGACACAAAAAATAATGAAAAATAGATTTTTCATTCCTTCATTTCCTTGTACCTAAAGAAACAAATATTCTTTACATGTTTTAGAAAATTGCCACTGTGGTTCCATAAGGGACACATCAACAACAAGAGTCCTCTGTAAAGGCTTATAACAAAGCCAGAAGGATGGATAGAATCATAGAATCATTAAAGCTTTAAAATACCTCTGAGATTGTCAAGTCCAAGCGTTAACACAACACTTCCAGGTCCACCACTGAGCCATGCCCTGAAGCACCAGATCCACATGGGTTTTGAACACTTCCAGGGATGGTGATTCTACCATTTCCCTTATAACTCCATGTGAGCACAGAGGAGTTGAGTTGCTTCTCCAGAAATGTTGTTGTCTGTGGTGCATCCAAAGTAGAAAGTGAAGCCTCTGATGCTTGATCTAGTACCATAAAATCCACACAACTCTTCCCATCCAACATGTATATTCATACATGGCTTCATATGTATAAATACTTCAGGTCAAACAATCTTGAAATTATACAAGATTTATGTGTGACAATTCATATATCCCATCAATATTTCCAAATAGAAACATAGCCAGGCCAAAAATATGCATGTTCATTCCCATGTCTATTCACGTTCTATTGTCCTTGGACACATTTTATAATGAGAATGTCAGGCATTGCAGAAAGCAATATGTATAAATATAAATTAAATCCTAAAACCCCTAAGATGGGCTGATGAATCAGGAGTTGGGCATATGCTCCTATGCTCAATTTTGTTTCATTTTACATGCCTTTTTCCTTCTCTACAGCTGATTCAAATGTAGCTCACAATGAACTGACATTTTTTTGCAAACTCCACTGTATCTGAAGACATCATGAAGGATTATATTATCTGTGACATATTTTTAAACTTGTAACAAAACCACAAGGATGGGAGACTTGTGGGGGTTTTTTATTTATTTTAATGGAAATTCAAATTTCCACCTCCTTGTGTACTTCTGAAAATCAGGATTCACAACAGTTAAAAATCTGATAAGGTTAGCAAGACTAGAATAGAGTTATGCTGAGGTCTACTGCTTTGTTTCCTTGTATGTTCATTTCCATGCAATTATGGTGCATGGAGTTTTAAGCCTCAATTTTCCTTTGAAAGGCAAAAAGGGATTATTTCAAAATTTAAACCCAAATGTAATCTATGCATAAAAATACACAGACATTCAAAGTGAAAATTGCTAAATTCCTCTATCCTCAGTCTTTACTGTTGTGAATTACAGGAAACTAATCACACATATCTGACTGATCTAGGAGCCAAATTACTCAGATAAGGATGTCCTATACATCCTTAACATTAACACAAAAGCCATTAACACAAAAGTCTTTGATGAAGTATTTTAAGAACTGGGGACAAACCAAGACATCATGATTTTCTCTGGGGAAAAAATAAAAAGAGGCAAAAACCAGCTCTGGATGCTGCACCAATGTAGGATGTGCATAGCATACTAAAATATTTTAAAATATCTTGTAAAATGTCATTTTTGTTCCTCCCATCCATGATACAAAGTTGATATTGATTTCATTACATCAACCCAATTTAAAATTGATTGTCTAGTTGAACTATGGCAGTGTTAGCAGACATAACAGAATATAGATCATATTTATACCTTCCTAATTGCACAGAGACCTGTCAAAATTCCTCTAGGGAATTTTGGTAATGGTATTAGTCATAAGCAGAAACTATCCCAGAGGTTATTCAAAATACTTGGTTCACCATGTTGTAGCTAGTATTGACCTGGTATTTTTAAAGTCTGTATTTTATCAGCCCAATCTCCCTTTCTATCAGTTGATCTATAGAACACATTTAGGCTATTTCTCACATTCAGTGTAGTTTCTTAAATTTCTTTCACTACCAATTGTGCAATGTATGTGTAATTAATGTGCTGCCTGTAATTCATTCTCAATCTCACCCTTTGCCTACAGGGAGGCAAATAATTGCCATAGAACATTCTGTTTTCATACAGACATATGGACATGTACAACTTTTTATTAGAGAAATCAATGGTTTGAACAGGAAAGAGAGAACTATTTGGGATAGTCTCTTGAACACCCCAGAGTATCTAAATTTTTTTCCAGAGGAGCTCTGTGTGCTGTACAAACAAGCTTCTCTTATGGTTTCTGCAAAATGTTGCCAGAGGACAAACCCTACTGATCATAGCAAACAGGGGTGAGGTAGTACTGGACTCAAAGGTTCTCAATTTTTCTCATATTCACCAGAATAATTTTTCCCATTTCCTCAGAGGGTATAATATGTTTCTTGGCGGACATTAAATGCCTATTTTTTTTTTTTTCTCAAGAGCAAACCAAAGCAAACCTACCTGGCTTTGAGTGTTGCAGAGGGTGGCCTGGACGTGTATCAAAACCAAAACTCTCAAAACAGGAATAGCTGAGAAATAAAATATTTTCTAAATATTTAAACTACCATAATTTCTCACACAGGTAAGTGTTTATAAAACCATCATAAAGGCCTTGAAATATTTCTCCAACAACATGCTCATCCTGATTATTATGTCCAAAATATAGAGTGTTTGTCTGGCAGGCATAGAGTGTATTATCAAGCTGGAGGTGCTCTCACTCCTCAGAGTTGATGCAGAAAGCTCTCATATCAACAGAAGTTCAGACCCAGAATCACACCTAATTTAAGGCATTTAGTACCTGAATTAGCAGGTGTCACACCAAATTCCCTAGTAGTCTCTGGGGAAAATGGACAAACTTTAAGATTGTTCAGATTTCAATGAGATTCAGATTTCTTCTGCATGTGTTTACGGTTGTTGTTAATTTGCTTTTTCTCAGACAACTGCAAAACTAGGTAGCTCTACCAGAAATGTAACCTGAACCCTGTCTATAATTTATATTTTTGATCACTTTCCACGCTATAAAGACCTCAGTCATTCCAAATACATGATCAGGAGGTAAATGCAGCTCCTAAACATCTGAAGCTGCATAATTTGGAAAGACATTATGACAGCAGAGCTGCTAAAATCAAATGAGCTCCCCAGTCCATATGGCATCCGGGGTCAAATTCATGAGCAGAACAATTCCATCTTAACCGATCTGGATGTTTCACAGCTGCTCTGCCTCCTTGCCACAAAGGAAGTAGAGTGCACCAGTGAATCTGATGCCAACTGTAAATCCTATAAATATGACATAGCCCAGAGGGTCAAATTCATCCCTGATTGAGACACATTAACCTTATTCATTGCTTGTGTCTCTTGTTTTATAATTTTGCAGTGGTGTCAGCTTTGGTGTAATGGTAGGAAAATGGTATGAAATGTGCTGATCTGTCAGATTTACAGGGGGTTTATGCTCACACGTCTAGCAAGCAAGAGGGAAATCAAACTGCTAATGACTAAATTTTTTCTCCAGGAAACAACTTCTAGCTCACAATTTGTTCACTTACACTATGCAAAACACACCACAGCCAGCTACTTTATCCAGTGTCCTCCTGATTTAGTCATAACTTTAAATTGTCACATTGTAGGCGACTCCCCCCTTATTTCATATTCAGCTTTTTCTGTTCCTACAATGGGAAATAATTTTTTCCTGTGTCTATTTGTGTTCCTTTTCCTAAGTGGAGATTTGTTTAATAATGGGCAAGGACTTGGATTCTTCATAAAAGCACTAAAATATATTAATCACTTCACTTTTGTCTGTGGAAGGAGAGGCAGGAAAGGGAGAAAGCTTTGTATGAAAATGATTAAATTGGGATTGTTTGAACTCATTATTGGAATTATTGAGCTTTCTGTTAACTTGAAAGAAAAGTTCAGATCAATTATATGCACTCACTACATGTTCTTATTTTTCTAATAGCCTTAAGATAGAAGTGGGATTTCTTGCATTCAATTGCAGTTGAGGCATAAAAGGCACATTTATTTCTACAGCAGAAGACAGCAGAAGGAACAAGTCTGATTGCCATATCTCAGTTTTTCCATAGACGAGAAAAAAGTAAAAATCTTCAACCCAGCCCTATGTTGATGCCCCATTCAAGTCCTGAGCAATATTTCAGCTCTCTTAGACCCCTGAGGTGACGCTGTAGAAGTTTGGTTCCAGGGTGAGATGTGTTTTCTGTGATATGGTGCAAAGAAGGTTTTTCCATCCATATGCAGTAGCCCATGGTACCACTGGATGGCAATGGTTACATTTGTCACTGGCACTTTTAACTCTACTCCAGTCACTGTGATCTTCTGTACAAAAAAAAATTGCAACGCTGAGGACCTGGTTTTCTTCCAGCAAAGCTATTGAGAACTTTTCCATTGCTGTCTGCCAGAGCAAGATTAGACTTCATATCTTTTAAAGAATAGATAAGTACTGCCCAGTTTTCTCCCATGTTCTTACTCTTTGCAGTATAGGCAGAGACCCCTCACAAAATGGATTTTAGGTTCTTGAGCCTTGGCAACTTACCTCCTATATGTGAAGTGGAACACACCTTTGGGCTGCTTTAACATTGTGAGAGGGCAGGAGAGGAGAGCTTGCATGTCACTGTCACCTCCTGACATGTCTCACCAGCCACATGCCCAGAATCTGGATCAGAGAATCACAGAATCATGGAGTGGTTTGGGTTGGAAAGGACCTTAGAGGTCATTCCAACACCCACTGCCATGGGGAGGGACACCTTCCACTAGACCAGACCTTTGAAGGATCTGCCTGTGCTGGTCTATGCAGTAGCAGCAGCCTTCCTTCCTTGCCCACAACAGGAATTTGCCAGTGTCTGCTGTACATCCCACATGAGGAGCACAAGAGGGAAGAGCTGTGTTCAACAGCTTGGTCTGTAGCCTATGCAGGAGAGAACAATCAACATCTTCCTTTTCCTTAATCTTTTCTTGCTGTTCAAAGGAGTGGACACACCAATTAAATATCAGTTCTGCATGAAGATTTTTCCATGGCTTGTTCATTTTTCTTCTGAACTGTGCAGTGATACAGCCAATATGTTTGCAAACCAATGCGCTTAGTTTGGCACCAAGAGGGTCAACAGTGCAACTGCTGTGATGTACCTGAAATTTATCGAGTTTTTAGCTTAATGCAGCTGGCAAGCAGCAATCTGCAGACACCAAGGCAGAGGCAGAGATGCTCATAACAGTTTCATGTAGCAGTGGTGGAAGCTCAACCAACAGCTACTCTTACAAACCCCAGCATACCATGTTTATGGATGAGGTTTTTATTGTTTGCTACTGATGTCTCACTTGTGTCTAGTCACAAACAGATATTTGCATTTCTAATCAGGGAAGTTCGGTGTTGTCACTTCAAAATTCAAAGAAAATTGATCATATATGAACATTATTCATCTTATTTTGCTATGATGGGGTTTTTGCTCTTCTGTTGTTAATTAGGGAGAATATCAGCTGTGAATTTCAACAGATCTGTTGAGAAATTTTTCAAATTTAAAGTGCAATACCCACCTCCCTCAATGTGTCCTCACAGGGCAAGAGCACCAGCTTGTGACCATCCTGAAGGCCTTCTAACAAATTGCTCCAATCTATCAATGTCTGGCTTTATTTTAAAACTGTACATTGGAAATATTTTTCATGATGGAAACATGTTTCAGTTTTGACCTACATACCACTTTGAAGAACTGAGATGCTTCCTTGAATCCTTCATGTTTGGGGCTGAGCCTAAATCTGGGCTGAAGGCACAGACACTGAGTTTGTTTTTGCGTCCTGTGTGGAAATGTGAAACACTGAGGAAGTGGAAGCTGAGGAAGTGGAGCTATGAGGTAGCCTTTAAAATGAGAAAGGGAAAAAGGCTAAAGAAAGATGCTGTAATTCACCATTTTCTTAAATAAGCAGGAATCACCTTCCTGCACTGCTCAAATTGATGCCTCAAAGAAAATTCTGGGTACCATTCTGGAAACTGCAGATAAAACATTTCACTGCTGTGGAAATGAGCTCATCTCAGAAGTGGAAATGGTCACTGAGAGAAAATTGCTCACTGCTTTCACCTCTCACTCTCAGACAGAAAGTATGCACAATTTGTAACTGAGGAAAATGTTAGACCTTCCATAGCTCACTAGGGAAGTCATATCATCTAAATTTAGGAGAATGCCTCATGAACTTCTTCATGTGAGTGGCTTATCTAAAACTCCCTGACTGTTAATGGGGAGATAAAGGCATCTAGGGGTATAGTTCACTTCATCCTGAGGTGAGAATTCAGGCATCATACTGTTAAGCCCACTCTGTAAAATCTTACACTTTTATTGTAGGGAGAGCAGGTGACTACCTTTAGTATCTTAGAGGTTTTAGGGACTTTTAGCAGATACACAATTTAGTGCTAATTCATCTGCTCCATAAAATCAGGAGCTGCATGTACAGAAAAATAGAAGAGTGTGGGAACTGCATGAATATCAGAAGTCAAGAGGAATAGAAAAGAGAAGTGAAAAGACAGGAGGAAAACCTTGATGATGGGAAGAATTAATAGAAAAGGTGTATGAGAAATAGACAAAAGTGGTACTTGACTATATCAGTGTCCTTCATTATTTCTTAATTTTGGGATTTTTGTGGCTTTTTTTTTTTTTTTTTTTAATGTGTTTCCTCTTAATCTAGATTTTGGAATGTTTTCCTTAAGTTGCATCAGCAGTTGAATGCAACCTTCTGGTTGCAAACTCCTCCACGCACTCACTTTTCCCTCCCACACCCAGGATGCTTGACCTTTCACTGATATCAACCATAAATTAGCTGACCCAGGGCACAACTTAATCACGAGAGCAGGCTCTAAGGAAATGCATTGTTGGGCAGTATTGTGCAAGTTCAAATGTACTTTTTTTTGTTAGTTCACCCAAAGATGATGAAAATGTAGCTTTATTTGAAGAAAAAGATTGCAACAATATCAGAGGGACTGAATTCCTTCCAGTTGGAGGAAGGGCCATGCCATGGGCTCATAGACTTTGTAGGCTGATTTTTGTCAGCCTCCAGCATCAGAGGAAGATACATTTGTGATAAACAATTTAAGTCCAGCAGATTGACCATGTAGATGACCACTTTCAGGACTGGGTCTATTGAAGGTCTGGAAGTATAGAGGTGAATAAAATAATGTAGGTTAGGCACTCATCTACGATAATTTTGAATGCTATCCTTTCAGTGCTGTCCTCACAAGGCTCCATCAGCACTCACATGACCCTGCCATCATTTCTAGCAGGCTGTGCTCTGCTAGGTGAACTCTGGGCCTTCACTGTTGTGATCCTAACCCAATAGACTAAAAGATGAAGAAATAATTTATTTTATTTGTAAGAAAACACTAGAACTCGATTACAATTACTTCCCTAAGGTGATTTAGGAGGAAGATTTTAGCAAATGGCTCCTCAAGGCAGCCTAGTCTATTCCAGTGAGATTCCCATGACAGAACATACTATGTACACTTGGATAACAGCATCTGCCTAATTAACTTGCGAGGTTCTGGTCACAAACTACACTATGTTGTGCCAGTTTTTTTCTGCTAGAGAAGGAAGACCCATCCCTGGCAGTGTCCAAGGCCAGGTTGGATGGGGTCCTCAGCAACCTGGTCTATTGAATGATGTCCCTGTTCATGGCAGGGGTGTTAGGATGGTCTTGAAAGTCACTTCTAAGCCAAACCATTCTATAATTTCATGATACAGAGTCTGGAATACCATGTAATTAACATGAAACTCAGGCTGGGTTCGTTGTCTTCTCATTATCCCTTTTCCCAGTTCCAGCTGTCCACATTCCTTCTCCTGGGAGCTGGGTTGTGTATGCTGGAGAACTATCAGTGAAGGCATTAAACAAATGAGGGTTGCTCTGGAAATGAGGCCAGGTTGCTTTCCCAGAGTACTGACTATCTGTTATGAAATCCTACAGAGATTAGTCAGATCTTCTTGGTGCAGGAAATAGTGTTATCTTGGGCATCCCTTAAAGGGAAGATGGTCACTTATCTTTTTAGGTATCTCTGCTCATTGTAAAGTAATCTGACGAGAGCTGGGATTCATGTTTAGAGACAAGGAGTGAGTGAGGGATGAAAAGTAGGTTTCTTTGCTTTAAAAAAAAAACAAAAAACAAAATCAAAACAAAACAAAACAAAAACAACAACAACAAACTAAACAAAACAAAACAACAAAAAAAACCCATAAAAACTTGAGCTAGAGAAAGCTGAGGAAATATATTATCTTTGCTCCCATGGAGATCATGTGTGGTATAGAAGAAGCAGAGATTTCATTAGAGTTGGTGTACAGATCCAATGATCTAATATAACAGGGTTGGGTTAAACACTGTTTATGGAATTACTTTTTGAAGTGGAAAAAAACCAAATACATTTTACAGACAATTCCTTCTGCTTAACATGTCCGTGATGAAAAAAGATAATTGTAAACAGAAGGTACTAGAAAGCAAAGGCCAATAGGTTATTTTTAAGTCCTGATCTTTTCAAAGAAGCCTCTTCACAGTCAAGTGTAGTGAGAATTTCAAGGTCCAAAAGTGAATATATCTCTTATTTCTGCTTAAGATTCTACCAGCGTAAGTGTGTAAAGTATTTAGACAAGTTTCAGGGCACATATGTGGCACATAAATTAATATGTGGGCTACCAGAGTTAACCAAAATTGAACATGCAGCCTTTTGCACCAAGTTAATAAACTGTTACCACTTGAAGCAAAGGGAAAGATTTTATAATTGAGCCTTGTGTTCCAGCTACATGTGTCCTGTTGCTTAGACATAGTAAATGCTATACAATAGAGAACAGAAAAATATATTTAAGTCATCACAGCAACTCTTAGGCCCTGTCCAGCAGACCTGATGTCAGAGGGCTTGTTGAATCTCCCCCTGATGGCATTTGTAGTGGTTATATTTAATGCTTGCACTTCTCAAAGAAAGGATAAAACTAGGATGCAGACTAAATCTCTCACATGCCTTCAATTACATCAACATTTACTACAGAAGCGCTTCTTATTCTCCATGCTTCTGAGTGATTGTTTGAATTCAGTCGGTGGAGTCTGGCCTTAACTTTGATGTTTCAAAAGCTTGCGGAGAAACTATGCAATCAGAAAAAATAATCTAATTAAAAGGAAAAATGATGAGATCTGAAAAATTGCACGAGTCAGAAGAGAGGGGGAGGGAGGTGCATTTAAAGAGCTTGCTTTTAACTTTAGCAGAAGTTCCCCTTTAATGTAAAAATAAATAAACGAAAAGACTTTGTTTTTAAATTCATTTTTTAAACGATAGTGAAGCAAAATTTGTGCAACTACATAGAAAAATAGAAAAATTCCAATTTAGAATTCCATCATGAAACGACACCATTCTAATTTCTCCAGGCCACGGTTTGTTAATATTCCACAAAGTCCCAGGATGCAACTATAAGACAGCATTCAAATCTATGAACATGAGGCAATCATGCTCAGCAGAGTATAACAATAATTATAATAGAGATTAAATAAAAATAATTAGAAAAAGTTCATCTAGTTTTGATGTATTAATTATTCTGACCCTGTTCTATTCAGAGTCTAATTATCTGGTTCAGTGAAAATGCCAAGATTTCTACGACTCATAAAAATTACATTCCAGTAATTATGTCAGCAAACTAAACAGTATTCATTTACCATGCCTTTTTATGCACACATTTGAATATGCTTTTTTAACTGTTTTTGCTCTTTGTTCCTATTCATGGGAAATAATACCTGTAGAGAAATTTGAAAGTCAGTAGCACTCTAAACGTAATGTGCAATTCTTGCTGATATTTTTCCTTTGTGAGGCTTCTGTAAGTCTCACATAACCTTTGTTTAAAAAACATGAATTAAAGTTCACTCTTCAGTTGTTTCAAAGAAGCATTTTGAAGTCTGTGCTGTAAAAAAAAAAAGCAAAAAAAAAAAAAAAAAGAAGAAGAAAGTTTAAAGTGGCAACACAAAGCAAAATTTCCTTTCTAATATGTTAGCCACAATAAAGATTACAAACCAGCCCACCTGCATGATGACCACGGTGAGTGTTTTTAGAGGGACAGATTCTCATCCTTGTATGTCCTCTTTTTCTGCTTTATGGGAATTCAAATAAAATGTACATCACCATCTACACTACATAAAATGATATAAATCACTGAACCTCAACAGGATGTGAAAAATTTGCAGTCGAGTGAGGATGTGGCCCTGATTTTCATGAGACTGAAGATGAGACTAAGGCTGCCTTTTTACACAGAAAAGAACTTTATCTCACCAGAGGGCTGTTGAGATCTAGTTGGTGTTATTTAATTTTCAACTATCTAATGTTACTTCAAGCTTCAGCCTTGTCCCAATGCTTATTAAACTGTTGACCTCTATGCAGAAGAAATGGTGGAGTAAATCAGCGTCACCCACCCAAGAGGCCAGTAAAATCACCCCTAGGTCAAGAAAAGGATGCAAATGGGTCACAGTAATTTACTATAGATAGTAGTATGGTTACTGTGTGGGGGGAAATAAAACAGGGACTAAAGCTTTCAGCAATAACGAAAAACCTTCATTATGTGAAATTTATTTGTACCCAAGGGAACAGTCTAATGATCAACAGACCTGACTGAATGCTACACAAGAAAAACTGTCCCAAACCAAAATGTTGTAAATATTCAGTTCATTTTATAAAAGGAAAGGTAATTCAGGTCATTTTCTGTGATTAAGATGCTTCCTCTTCCAATTGATATTGTTTCACCTGAACAGATCAGGGTTACAAATATATATATTTTTCAAATTTGATTTTGTTTGTATTTGGGCTTTTTGTTTTTTTTTATCAGGAGAAAAGGTGACAACAAACTGATATCCCTAAACTAATCCTTTATAGCTTTTAAAAGGGGAAATTCACATCTGTTTCTTCATTATTTGTTCTGTTGACAAAATTTAAATTATATTTAAACTATATAAATGTATTACAGTTTTAACAGACTGCTGATGTTTTGTTTTAAGAAGGGTAAAATCATACAATATTCTAAAATTTCCCACTCTAGTTTACCTGCTGCTCCCTAAACATGTGCCTTAGGAAATTTCAGCCTTTAGGACTTTTTAAAGGTGTTTTTCATTGTATAAATCCCATTAGAAGTGCACAGTTTTCTGATTCACAATATAAAAACTTCCAGCTGGCACGAGTCAGTCTAAATCTACTTTCTCAAATATCTATTTAAATATTTTCTGTTCAGTAACCAACCAAATAACCAAAACCAAATAACTGGGTTTAGGGTTTGGGTTTTTTTTTTCTCTTAGCTTTCTGCTTTGTTGTAGGTTGAAAGACCTTGTAACATTGGCCAAACCAAAGGAACCATGAAAGAACATAAAGTATTACAAGGAAAAATATCATAAATACACAGCTTCTATTCAATTTCTTCAACTGCTACTTGTCTAATATGTTGGGTTGTTTTTGAAATGTGACAATGCTTTGTCATAATCATAAACTGTGTATTGCATAATCATAAACTACCTGGACAGTCCCTTCCACTGCTCAGGGAGGGAAAAATTAATTTCCTGAAATTTGGAATCCTGTTCTGGTTATGTGAGTTTTCAGGTAGGAAGGAATTCCTTTGGGAAGGAATGTTTTGGGGATAGTTAACACAAAAAATTGTGTCCTGGAAGACTAAAATGGTGCTGTTGTCACGTGTTGTAGGTGATGATGTCTCATATGGAATGACTTTCTGCCTTAATTGGCAAGATAAATTCTTAATATCCTGGAATCAGAATAAAACATGTACCTTTACACCATAGTCAACTTCTAAATTAAAGTATAACAGCTGATTTTGTAAATAAAGATATCAAGTGTTTTAACAGATGAAATAACTTTCTCTTGCTGTCAGAACAACAGATGGATTGACATTCAGCTTTGATCACCAACATTAGCAGCACCATTTGCTGCAAGTTTCTTGCTGCTCCTATGTATTCCCCAAAGGTTGTGCTACTATTGTGCATAGAAAATGTGAGAATACAAAGAAAGTGCTAGATATTTGATGTTCTTTGATATTTTTCATACAGTTTTGGGACAAAGAAGGGAAATAAAACCAGACCTGTTAGAATGTCTCTTGCAAAAGGCAAAAGGCAACAGATGAGAAGAAGAAATAATGTTAATATCAAATGTTCATATCAATGTTATCTCCTCTACAGGCAAATTTTGCTTACATTAATGTACTAAAAATCAATTAACAGTTCCCTACACTTCAGCAGAATAAGTCTTTTTTTAAAAAAGAAAAGGAAACATCAAAACCACCCAAAAATGCTACAAAAAGACTCATTTTGTTGTAAAATATATCTATTTTGAAAGGCATAAAGTGTGATTCCTTATTATTCCAAAGAAAAGCTGATTTATTTGCCAACGAAATGGAAACTTTCCTTCCAAAAAATGACCAAAATAACAAACTAAGGTTTCTCCCTCTCTCTCTCTCCTGCTTTCCCCTCTGTCCTTTAGCTGGAAAGACTCAGATCATCTAGCAGTACCTATGTCAGACCACAGCATTTTGATTTAGTGTTGAGACGTCAACTTAAATTATTTCTATGGATCGTTCCCTTATGAGAGGAAAATTATCTCCATCAAAAAAATGTATCAGATGGGTGGGCTGCAGCTATCAATTACCCTCTGAGTACAAGCTTTGGCTGAATCTTGTTTGCTGCTTATTCCCTCGTGGGCCAGAGGTTAACCTGTTAAGTTGAGAACTGATCCCAAAGTAGACATTAACGTCTTAATGCATTTAGTGGCTGTGGATCTTTTTGGCGGCGGGCCCCTGGGATTGCATTGTTTCTCATACTTGACTAGGTCACCAATTGCAGAGGGCACCTGGAATGCTTGGAAAAATATGGCTCGGTTTACCCTCTTCCCCCAGTTATTATTTCAAAGCTGCATGTCTCTCTACTGTTCAAGAGGTTCATGTGTCATGAAATATTTTCCAAGGAACCAATAAGAATAATAAAGCCAGGCTTTGAAGTGACATGTCCCACCTTTCTTCTTGTTGTTTCAGGCACGTTATTGTAGTTTTACAGAACTGTAATTTTTACAAAAGGAAATTATTTGTGTTTCACCTTTTTTTACATCACACTTCAGTATTGGAAATGAGTGAAAATGCTTAGACTGTTCACCATGGGTCAAACTCTGAGGTCTGGCTCTGGTTGTACCAGTCAAGACTTAACAGGTTTGTTTTTTTTTTTTTTCTTTTTTCCATTAATATTTACATTTAGGCATTCTTGGGCAAAATTTAAGGATGGAATGATAGCATACAAGAATTAAGAACACAGAGGTGTTTAGCCTGATTTAAAGAACATGTAGGATTTCTTCAGCCACTGGTATAAATCATGAGTTCTCAGAGCTCATAAAATATTTCCACTGTAAAATACTCTCTATAGAGGTTTGGGAGATACTGTTGTGCAGTGTCAGACCTTTATCCCTTCCCAATCATAACTTTGAATAGAAGGACCCACAAGATGTTTTGTGAGTGCTGTAATTTGTACCTGCTGGCAAGGTTTTACTCTTGGATTCGCAGAATTAAAAAATATCCTGAGTAGAAAGGGACCCACAAGGATTTTTGAGTCCAGCTCTTTGGGGTGCTGTGTGGAGAATTAATTGGCTGGCCTTCCCAATCAGTGATACTTCTGCATACTTGATTTCATTGTTTCCGGCTGAAATTGAGCATTTACTGGGCTTATTATGACAAAGAAGACAGAGAGTTTTTCAAACTCTGTGCCAGATTTTCTAGGCCCACTGGATGTATAAAATTAAGAGAGAAAAACTCACACAATGATTTAACGACAAATTTCACAACTAGAACTACATCTATAGGTATTTTATATCAATTACAGTGGCTGCTGATGAAAGGAAATTGCAATTAAAAAAAAATCAAACATGAAGGAAAACAGCAGTTGCAGGAAATAAATAACTGAGAGACAGTGTTTGCAAAAGCCCTGTAATAAGGGGCTTCTCTTCTAAAGAACCATGTTATCTCCCTGCAAAGTCCCAAGTTTCTGAGTCCTTTTAAAGGACTCAGCTGCTCATGGGTGATATCAACTTTTAGCTGGATGAGCCCCAAAATGAGCCACCCAAGGATTAGACCACACTGTTTGCAGCCAGGACTGTGCATGCATAGGCAATTACTCCAGGAGAAAGTGATGAGAGAAAATGTAATGTAAACTCTGCACTCAGCCAATAAATCTTACAGTAGCCTAATTTTTCTAGGACTGATGCCTCGAGCAATACCTGTGTGGGCCGGAAAGGAAGGAGAAAAAAAAAAAAAAAAAAGTCTTGAAGTTTCTAAAATTCCCTTATCCTGTTTATCAGACTACTGTTGCTTCTCTTAAATTGTGACCTTTCCCTTGGGGATTTTGCTCTCCAGATGAGACTTCAAAGCTTTTGGGTTACTGCAGGAGACGTCCTTGACCACGAGTAGACCAAAACCACGTATTATGACCAACTGCAACTAATTTCATGCTGTCAGAGTGGAGTGCAACCTCTGAGTCAGCAGTCACTGCCTGTTTTCAAGTGACTTTTGTAGCTCTAACCAATGTCAGCCGGCTGAGGATGAGAAATAGAATCTTTATTTGGTCATATTCTGGTCAAGTATTGCATATTCAAGATTTCAAGCAAGTAGCCAGCTAAGCTGCAAACTGCTTATGAACATTAGGTACTCAGTAAAGAAAGTTAGTTTCAGTCTTGAACCTTATATATTCCCCTTTCCTGCATCAGGGAGGAATATATGGGATGATTTCACCTACCTCAGTCAATGAGGAACCATTGATTTTCAATAGTTACATCAGAGAGAGTAAAAAAGGGCAAGGTGAAGAAATAACATCAATTCTTAAGGGCTGAGTTTGTTTGTGTTTTGTGGAGGAAAAATTGAACTGTGATTTGCTTAGTCCAAATTTCCCCACAGACTTTTTCCCCCTCACACTTGCTTTCTCAATTTTTTTTCTTTAAACAAAACATGAGGTCTTCAGTTATTGACTTAGCAGGCATCTGGTTCCAGTCAGTAAAAGAAAAAATTCAATTGTCATTTTAAGAAACTTTGAAGAAAGTTTTTGCTAAGTGGATTTTAACATATATTTTGGTTTTGCTAGGTTTTTTTTCAGTTCCCTAGAGGGACTTTTTCCAATTTAAATAAAGTTTTAATGTGGGGGGAATATCAAACAGGAAACAAGTCCCCCTAATTTATGTTAGGCTGTAATTTCCCCTAAAGAGACAACAAATGTCTTGCACCTCCTGCTAGAACATAAAGGATATGGGGTTTTTTTTGAATAGACAATGCAGTCATTTCACATATGCATCATGTTTATTCTTACTGAAATATAAAGTTGAATGAGCAGAATTCTCTTCCCTGCATTAAGCCAAATTTTGCCTTTTAGTTGCAATTTTTTGCAACAGCTATTACAGCTGAAAATCACATTCAGGGACAGTTAAATCATAGGTCTGGTAACTTATTATGCAATGATAACCACTTATGAGTCTGAGCACAAACTTGCATAAATTAGCTACATTAAATTCATATGTTTAATTAATGGAACTGTGCCTACATGGGTAGTTATTGTGGTTTAAAAAAAAAAAACTACCCTGAGAATACTTAACCCTGTTTTGCTATTAGTAAAGTCAGAAAAGGGATGATTTTAACTGAGTCGTGTATATTGAGTAGGAAATGAAAAAATCCAAAGTTTTGATTAGCTGTAATTTTCATCCAGGAAGGTGAAAATTGTTTTCAGCCTTTTTTGAGGTTGTGACTTTATTGTAAATTACTCAACTTTTCCTCAACTATCATGAAATACCCTAGCTATTTAATGATTGCAGTATGTTTATTTGTCCCATTTTTTTCATATATTGAATATAAGGTGAATTAATTGTCAGACCATAAATATACATTCTTGGAGAATAGAAGACTTGAAATGCATTTTCAATCACCATGCTAGCAGCACAAAAATTGATTTGTAAAAACTAAAGTAAAACAATCTATTTCTGTTCGTGACAGTGGTGATCTTACCGTTCATGTTAATTTTTATTTCTTGCCCCTACCCAGCCTCATTCTTTTCTATCACATAATTGTGGTATTACATGGTGAACAATCATATTTTATCCATTTTTGACATTTTTCATCGCTTTTGGTGACATTTTGACTGTTTATTTTCCAGCAGAATTGGTTGCTTGATCCAGTTTTACCCAGGGTCCCACATCAGTGCAAATTACAGGAAGACAAGGAAAAGCAGCGAGTAGGGAGGTGGCAAGGGAAGCTCCTCTCAAGCCTCACAGCCTCCAGCAGGAAGGTGGGTTTAACCATCCCCAGGAGTTTTATGCACCAGCAGGAAGGAGAAAGACAAGGCAGTGCCTGAGCTCCAACTTTGAAAATGTCATGGTGGATTTAGGTATGTAAATCCCTTTAATAGCCCATCCCTAAGTGATTTGACTGAGGTCATAGTGACATTTTACAAAAGATCAGGGAATGAAGCCCAGATGTGTAATGGCCCATACAGGCATCCTAACTCCTGTTCTAGGTTTCCTTTCTCCCTTTTCCCACTGTAACTTTTCCCTAACACCTTTAAGATGGTCAGTACTTGCAGCCTCCATCTTTAGTGGTTTAAAGTATCAAGGACCATCATAAAATTACCATGGGGGACAGGATCTGAAACAACAACAACAACAACAACAGTGAGCATGCAGAGTTTTTTTTTCTCTATTTCACTCCCAAGGCGAGGAATTTTTACAATACCCTCTGGAGTTCCCCTGGCCTCAGCATCAAACATAGAGTGAAGCAGCCAAGAGCAGGCCCACACCCTGCACAACTTGCCAGCAATAATTAATTAACTAAGGAGCAAACAGCAGCAAATATTCCCTGCATAGGATCACACGGTTTCATCTGGTTACATTCCAGTGATTGGAGTGTCACTCCATCTCTTTGTTTTGCCTTTATTTTCCTCAGTGTGTGGGTGGTTTTCTTTTTTTTTTTTTTTTTTTTTTTTTTCCCATGTTGTTATTTTCCTTTAAATGAAAACTCAGAATCTGGTTTAATAACCTAAATCTCAGCACTGAGCCCCAGGAATAAAAATAGAAATTCAGAAGTTTAATCTTTCTTATACCTTGTTAAACTTGAAACCTCGGTGTCTCATCAACAGCCTTTCAAAATGATTACTGCTCCTGCATGGACAGGGCAGATACTTCTTGACAGTAAGAATCTGTTCCTGCCACAAGCACTGCTGGAACATCTCTGTCAAGTGATTCATACGGGACTTCAGCAGCTTGTTGTCAGCTTGTCTGGTGCTGCTGTAATAATGTTCTCCTGGAGCCACAGGTGTTCAGAAATGCCTCTTTCAGAAGCACCACCTCACCAAGACTTTGGAAATTGGCTTGTCTACCAGTCCTAACCCAGGAAGATAAATATAAATGATTTGTTTTCCTACCTGCTCACAGGAGTCCATCGGGGACATTGTTTGAGAGCACAAAGCATAACTGCCAAATTAGGGGTAGGTACTGCAGCCCCATTTGCTATAAGGACTCCCCAGCTAAATGAGCCCCACTGTTAAGAACTTACATTCATTTCTGTCCCCACTTGATGCTGGAGACTCGTGGAACCCCAGAATCATAGAAGGTTTTGGGCTGTTAAAGGTGACCTGGACAATTAGCAGAGAAATCTTCAACTAGACCAGGTAGCTTAGAGCTCCATCCAACCTGACCCTTAAAGTTTCGAGGTATGGGGCCCATCCACCACCTCTGTGGGCAAACTAGGTGTTTTACCACCACCTTTGTAAAAAGTTTCTTCCTTGTAGCTAATCTAAATTGACCCTGTTTCTTTCAAACCATTCTCCCTTGTCCTATCACGATAGATCTTGTTAAAAACTTTGTTCTTATTTTCTCATAGGCTCCTCAGTCTCTCATTTAACAGGTGAGACACCTTAACTAGGAGGTCTCAGGAGCTCCTCCTTTCAGAGGGTTCACACCTCTTGCAGGACTCAGAGGATGACACTCTGCAGCTCACATCACTGTCCTGGGAGCATGGTGTAATTAATCAATAATGATGGATTTCAAGCTAACTGCAGGATGAATTTCTCAAGGATTTCTAGGGGCATGGAAGACCTCAAACCTCTTTGCTGAAGCCATTACAGTTTGCAGGGAATAATTCAATATTTCTTAAGCCCAAAATCAAAGTGCAGGAGGGAAGCAGCTGTTGCTGTGCACATATGAGTTACTCCTGTAGTTCCCTTTTTCCTTGTCTCTCCAAGGTACATGTTGTGTGTGGATCTTGGCTATGAAGAGATCTTGATATGTCACTGGGCTGCTTCATAACCTATTGAAGGCCTTCACCTGGCTTGTGGGGAGGGGGAGTTTGGATTCTAGCCTGGAGGCCACTAAATATTTCAATACCTGCTATAAAGTATTCAATGCAGTGGGAACTCGAGTCTCTTCAGTAATTAAAGTATAGGTCTGTATTAAAATGTGCTTTTCCTTCAACTGAACTGGTGGAGTGAAGTAGACTTGACCAGAAAGTTTATGGCAACTTCCTCCTGCCCTTCACAACCCAGGACAGGGTTGAATATGGGTTAAAGGAGTTCTAAAGAGTTAAGAGATTCAGCCAGAATTCATACTTTTTCAATAAATAGACTCTATTTTGAAGTTTTTTTTAAAGATTGATGCATCTGTTTAACCTATCTTTGGAAGGAAAAGATCTGAGTGTCTAATTTAGAAATGTTCTGGGATATACAACTTCAGAGCTGGAAGGCTTGAAACCCTCAGGAATGTGTAGGAAATAAACAAACTTTCATCTCAGTCATTTCTTTCTGGCAGAATTAGGCAAGTTTTTGCTGAATATGATGACTTTTGTTGCCTCTATTGACAAGTAATTAGAAATCCAGCTTGCAGGTAGCTGCATGAAAATTGGCCACCACACTGCTTGACACTGTGATACCCAAGTACCCTTCATGGATTGTCCTTCATGAATTAAGAGGAACATAATGAAGGAAAGACACATGTGTTTTGTCTTTTTGGATGTAGCTGTTATGAAGGCAGGAAAAAAGGCCTGTGATCACTTCCTTGTCAGTTCTCACCACGTGTGTTGGGCAGGTGGGAACCTGGGGCTGGAGCACCGGGATCTTCTCAGGTCTTACTTTTCTGTGGGTCCTCCAGCCCAGGTATGTACACAGCAGCTTCTTTAGATATGTTTCTAAAATTGCACCCTTTTTTTCAGCAATCCTTTTTCATGTCTAAGGCTTTCAAATGTCATATTATTCCTCCAGAGAGGCTACAGACTCATTGGCATGGTCCCCATTGCCTGGACCTGCCCTTTGCATAATTGCTCCCATCTAGGAAAAGCAGTTGTAAAACCGTCAACAGTTCTAGAAAGCTCAAGTCTGCTACATTATTCAGCTCCCAAATTTGGCCTTTCTTTTATTGGATAAATTTATCTGTTAATGAACACAAACCAGATATCCACTCCTCTTAAAACACTCATTGGGCCAACTCATATTTAAATGTGTGTTATAATATATAACTTGTTTCATCTTGACCAGATTTTTAAACACAGGAGAACTAAGCAAATGAAAGTGATTTTTGTTGTGTGCTGATAGGCTGAAGAAAGCCTTATTCACATAATGAAAGTGGTCAGAATTTACCCAATGAGATGTTCTCAGGAATCATTCAACAGTTGCAAGTGTAGCATTTGAAACCCCAACTCTTGTGGTTGCACTTTAATAAACTGTTTCCTATCTGTGCAGAGTGATTGTTAGTTTTGGAGAAGAGGGTGAAACAGTCTTTCATTCTCAGTAAAAATTAGTCAGGGGAGCTCTTACTCTGTTTTCATCCCAGTTCCTTCTCTGTGTTCACAATTATTCTCCTTCATTACTCTTGAGTTAAATTTCAAATGATGGCACATAGGGAAGATTTGCCAGACCGGACTTATCAGGAATTGTGTGTGTAAGGAATTTCAGAGCAACCCAAGGACTCATCATTCCAGTACAGGAAACAAAGAAAAGAAAGAAAAACATTGAGACCTGTTTTCAGTGCCATTCGTTGCATATGGGGGAAAAGTTTGGCAGCCAAATGGCAAACTTCTTTCAATTAAAAGGTGAATGATAAAGAGAGTGAAAAAGAAAATGAAAAAAAAAAAAAAAAAAAAAAAAAAAAAAAAAAAAAAAAAGCAAAAACTAGGGCGGATAGAGTTTTCTGGAAAGGAAAGCAGCAGGCTATAGTCTTTCCTTTTGCTTTTGCTGGGCTCTTTATTTACTTATTTATCATCAATTAATTAACAGCACTGCAGAAACACTAGTTCCCAAGCAGCTTGCCACTTGTGCTCAGAGTAAATACCCAGTACACGCAAGGTAATTAAAAATGTAAATAATACTATCATCAAATGCTAGCTTACGTGTCAGCAGAAAGGACACTGCAGAACTCGGGAGAAGGGGTAACAAGAGTGATCTGAGGGCTACAGATCTGCTCATTGTGTGTTGACCATGGGGTAGCATATGGGTCTAATCTATTTACTCATCGTGGTGGTACCTCATTATTGATCACCATCAATATGCACACTGAGCACCAGCCAAAAAGAGAGCAGCCACTGTTGTCATGGTGATGTTGTGAAAAGAGGAAGGAAAAAAAACTCATCCATTTACAGGAGGGGTGGCTGGGGGTTTGGGAAATGGGGGTTGGAGTCCCTCCCTTGTCACAGGGATTTGAATAGGATGCTGGCAGCTCTGTCACTGGCTTGAGAGCCATTCATTTCATTGAAACAGTGTTTAAATCCTTCTGAGAGTCCTGCCTCAGTTCCCCATCTTTACTACTCCACTATTCAGTGGCATCTTTACTACTTTGGTGTCTACAGGCGCTTATATTTTCCTGGGGTTCACTTATATGTAACATCTCATGCCCTTGTTAATAATGTTTAATTTCTAACTAACAAGATCTTTCCTTTGAATGGCACGATTTTTATCCACTACCTTCCCTTAGTGATCTTGGATAATTTATCACAAGTGAATATTCTTGCAAGATCTAAGCCATTGTTGTAAAAATATTTTGAGGGACGTACTCTGACAGACACATATAAACATTACAGAGATTCCCTATTTCCACTCAAAAAAACAAACAAACTAGAACAAAACAAATGAAAAATAAACAAACAGAACAGGTTAAAAAAGGGAGGAAATGGGTCTCTCAAATTACAGTCACTATAAGTGAGAATCGATGAAATCTCATTGCAATTAAGGAAACAATCATAGACTCAAACAATCATGGAAATAGAAGAGTTAGAGTTGGAAGGGACCTGAAAGATCATCTAATTCCACCTCCCTGCTGTGAGCATGGACCTTTTCCACTCATTTAGGTTGCCTAGGGCCCCATCCAACCTGGCCTGGAACACTTCCCATGCTGTGGAAGCTTGATTTTGGTAAGAGTTGAGATCAACAGGAAGCCTGAGAGTGTAAGTACAATGTGAGCCCTTGCCAAATGTAGAATAAAAATATATTGTGATTTCAGCATCAACACTCATCATTTATCAAAGGATGAGAGTACCATGAGTTTTTTTGACTTCTGCCTTGCACTAGCCCTGCTGTAGGTGTGGATCCTACCCACTGCTTCTCCTCAGTTTCTTGGAAAAGGAACTGTCTTTTCTTTGTCATTTCCTCCAGAACTCAGGCCTTAAAGAGAAGCAGTTGCCATTTCTGTAAACTCACTGCCTCAGGAAAAAAGTATTTAAGGACTTATGCATGTGGATATACATGCATGCATGTGTCATAATATATGTATATATATATAATATTTAATCCAGTGCATTCAGTCTCTGATTAGGGATACTAATTGCAAATACTGTTTTTAATAAGAATAGTATTAATAATAATATTGGTATTGATATTGATCATGATGATAATAATAACAACAATAGCTAATCTAGGCTATAGAGAAGAAATACAAAAAGAGCTTTGAAGCGAAGTCTGCAAGATTAACAAAAACACTTTTTTTCATTCCTTAATGCAATCTGAGTTTAATATTCTGATCAGGAATGAAGAAGGAGTTGTGCAAAAAGCTTTGCTTGGTTTATGCAGGTGCTTTACATTGTTAGCATTATTCCTTCATAGTAATATTTCCTAAACTGAGGGCACTAGATTTGTGTTCTTTTAGCATAGAACACTGAAGGGTTCCTACTGCTTTAACATGTTTGTGGTAGCTGCCTTAACAAATGAAAGATATCTTTGAAAATCTCAGATTTTTTAATACCTATATATCATTGTATTGATAAAAAAATGTTGCTCGTGATTAATTCTAGATACTGGCCAATTTAAAAACCAGGTATTATGATGTTTGTCTTGGCTTATTCTACACATGAATAGGAAAAATCAAATTATGGTCGCTGCACAGGGCTTTTCCATGATTTCTTAAAATTTTAATAATTAAATAAAGAAAGCCTAAGATGACTTTGAGGTGTAGTTCTTTGTAGACTGCTCCCTGAGATATGTTGTTTGAATATTGATTTCTTATTTTCTTTTTAAGGAAGCAGCAGAAAGATTTGTTATATTTCTTGTTGAAAAATAAAATTGTATGTTCAGTCACTTATATGCATGTAAAGCTTTTCTTCTTCCCCTTTGACACTAGTATTCTTACTTTTCCCTTCAGTTTTTTTTCTCCTCGTGCTGTTTATATGCCATATTACACTCTCTAATTTCCTTTTATCTTTTCTTTATTTTGCAATGTCTCAGTACATGTCTCTTTAAGACAAGTTAATTTAGTCAATTACTCCAGTTTGGTTTCAGATAAAATCTTTAATTTATCCAGGCCCCTCTTTATTCTTTCTAAGATCCTCTTTCCATTAATTTCATGAAACATTCTAATTCTCCATTTTAGGAAAAAGCTAATTTCACCCACTTCCACAGAATTCCTCAGTCTTTTTCCTCTATTGCATGTTTTACTTAAACAGTACTATGTGGGGATTGGTGATGTTCTTACCTACTAGAGAAGCTTTCCTTTCCTGCTCGGCCTGGAAAACTGACACAGATCCACTTGCCTTCTCCTGCATCTCTGCACAAGATAGAAAATGATGCATTCCCAAAAGGATGAGGAAGTTTTCCTGCTCAATCACAGGAGAACATCTATGCCACAGTCACCAAGTCCCCGCCGTGTCTTGCAAAAGGGTTGTCAAGCCTTGGAGCAGGCTGCCCATGGAAGTGGTAGAATCAACAAGCCTGGAATTGTTCAAAAAATGTGGGGATATGGCACTTGATAACATGGTTTAATGATGGGCATGGTGGTGGTGCTGGGTTGACAGCTGGACTTGATGATCCTAGAGACCCGATGATTCCAACCTTACCGATGTTGTGATTCCAGATTCTGTACCCCTGGGTGGTGGGTGTGGGGGATTTTTATTTGGGATTGGCTGGAACACCAGTGGGACAATGCTGGGGCTGCCCGTAGGTCAGCAGGTAGACACAGGTGTGCTGTGCAGTCATGCTGGAGTTTCCCTTCACTGGTTCTGGAATTTCCCTCCATAGAGTTGGAAATGGAGACTGCAACTCTCTTAAAACCTCTCCCTCTCCTCTCACCTTGGATTTTGTTTTCCATGAGTATTTCACATCCTGGCAGTTCCCCAGGATTGTTTTGCCTCATCCAGCAAGTTGCTCTCATTTTCCTCATTTAAGAAATGGGAAAGATAAACCCACTGCAAAACAGCTTGACCACCAATAGCCCCAGAGGGCATGAAGCAATGAGAAGGCAGAGATTGGTTGCTACTGTAAATAATTGCATTGCTTCAGAAACAGCTTTCCTTGCTTAATAATTTTCTTGTTCATCTGCACTCCTTGCTTCACTTAACAGGTCTTAGAGACGGGGCTTGACATGTGACAAGTCCATGACAATAATCAGTCCTCTTGTACTATCCCACTAAAAAATGTGCTACTGAATTTGGGCAGAAGAAGAGTGCTTCCTGCTTTTCCATGCAGAGGCACAGACAACAGGATCAGGAAACTGAGTTTGCTGAAACTCCACCAAAAAAAAAAAAAAAAAAAAAAAAAAAAGGAAAGAGACTAAAAGCAACAAAAAAAAGGAACATGGGGTTTATGTGGTTTGTTAAGATTTTTGGGTGGCTTGTCAAGCTGACCACAAATCTCATCCTGAATACAACAAGATGGAAGTAGCTTAGTGGCCAGAGTGCTCAAAACTTGGGAGACGTGGAGGACTTTTATTGTTAGCAAAAGTGGGGATTAAAAATATATCCTTTAAATAAGTTAATACCAAAAATCTATAGCATTCAGCAAAATGGACATGTTTTATTAAGAATGAGTTTACTACATTTGAAGCATGTTAAAAAAAAAAATCACAAGGGGTAAAAAAAATCCTAAACAAAACCAAACTCAAAAAGAACTGGGTACATTTTGAAACATCAGCATGTTAGCCCATAGGAGATGTATTTTGGAGATCTGCTCCTTGTCTTTATAAATTAGTCTGATGAGTCAAATTAGTTAAATTATCTTCCTTCTTTGTATTGGACTATGTCAGAACCCCAAAATATATTGCAAAAGATTATACAACTCTAACTCTGCAAAGTATTAGAAAATGTGATCCAGACCCTCAGCTGTAGGGTAGCAGGGTATTTTAGAATAAATGCATTTGGTTCAGTTGAGCAGTGTTTACATACACAAAATTTCTATATTTCTGTGCAGCATATTGACCTGAACACCCCTAAAATAAACCCATTTTTGCAAAGGCACTTCAAAAAGCACCCTCTTTATAGAATGCCACCAATGTGAACTACATTTGCAGAGATAACCCCATCACAGTGGACTCACATTTGAAATAATATTTACATATTCAATTTTTTCTATCATGAAATGCTCTATCAACTGTTACATTCCAATAACCATGAACGTAAATGAGTGCAGACTTCAAATGGACAATCATTAACCTATGCTGTAATGATTATACAACATCCTTCAAACACTGAATGTTTTGAATGCGATCGAGTGATTTTTTCTTGTTATTTTGACTTTCATACTAATTATTAAACTTTAATTACCCATTATGGGTAATTATTAATATTTATTGTGCATTATTGTCATTGTTCATGGGCTTTTATAAAGAGAACTATACTTGATATAGAGAAAAACATCGTTAAATTAAATATTCATTTACATGGTTTTGCAGCAACCTATTTTTAAAACAAATGGGTATGAGCCTGTTTTTCTATTAGCTGTTATGTTTATAAATATTGATTTACTGCCCATTATTCTTCTTGACTACATTTCTGTGACTTTCTATACCTTTATGTTTTCTCTATAAGCATTTTCTCCCACGTTAAGATTACAAATGTGAACAGAATAAAAAAGAAAGTTAGAAAAGCAAGCAAATAAAAAGTTTCTACCAGTTACATTAGCAGTATAAATTATTGCCAGTGTTGGTACCTGGGGTAAGACAGAAGCAAGAAATGCAATCACAATGTGCTTAAAATAAAATTAGGTAAAAAAAAAAAAATAATGTATTACTTTCTCTAGAAATTGAGATGGAATAAAGCCAATTGACTTTAGAGCAGCACACAGAGCTTAACTCATTTTAAATGTGCTTAAACACGGTAAGGGGCCTAGTAGGATTTTCAAAAGTCTCTGTGTCTGGACCAAAAATACAAGTGCTGCTATAGTCCAGGGTTGGCTTTAAATTTAAATGGGCAAAGTGTGCCTTCACAGATGTCCCAGGCCACAAAGTAAGATAAGCACATAGGGTCTAAAATAAACTTGGCCATCAGTTTCCTTGAAAAATCTACAAATTTGAGCTGAATTCTCTGAGATCTTTTATTCAAAAGCATTCCTTAAAATATAACTGCTGATTGCTTTTGGCCTTCAGCAGTTTACTGAGGCAGTCTCCACCTGAATTTTGACAAAGTTCAGTGCCACCAACCTGGTGTCATGGAATTACAGAATGGTTTGGGTTGGGAGGGAGCTTAAAGGTCACTCAGTTCCATGCCCTGCCATGGGCAGGGATATCTTCTACTAGACCAGGTTGCTCCATGCCCCATCCAACCTGGCCTTGTACATTTCTAGTTGTGAGGCATTCACTGCTTCTCTGAGCAACCTGTGACAATGTGTTACCACTATCACAGTAAAGAATTTCTTCCTAATACCCAATCTAAAGCCACCCATTTTCAGTTGTCAGTGTTTAATGGGTGTGTGTGGTACCTAGCAGGACTGAGCTCAGGACATGCATTTGCCCAGGACATTCAAACACTCAGTGCAAACAAATTCATTCCCTCAGTACAAATTCACAGCTCAGTCTCAGCCACAGACATGGCCACCATGCACTTGCTGAAAACATTCCCAGTAGGAAATGTCAAATCTGAATATTTATAAAAGGTGAGCACAAAATGTGTGTGTGTGTGTGTGCGCGCGTGCTCCATTTAAATGAATTTTACAGATGATCTGGACTAATAATAATATAAAAAAAAAAAAATTTGCAACATCTCCCCTTATACATGCTATTTTTTTTAGAAATTTATCACACATTCATTTCCGTGAGTCTCATGTGACTTTATACCCAATTAAAACAAGCCATACATATGTAAAATCTTCACCACCTAAAAAAATTTGACCCATATTGGGAACAATGTGTGATACAGGACTGTATCATCATCTGTGGTTTTATTTAAACCTCACATAATCAAATGCCATATTTAGGTTTGAAAAGCCTTGCTTTTCTGTGCATATCTGGGTAGCTCCTAGTCCCCCAGAAGCCCATAAGAACATTGATTTGAAGCAAAGCCCACTCAGCATGCAAGGAGGCAGGAGCAGCAGCTGGTTTATGCACACTTACATGCATACCAATATCATTCTTACAGGTTCATGTAAAAATAATCTCAGGATTTACTTCCAAATAGTCCAAATCCCTCTTTCCCTTTATGATAGGCTCCACTGTGCCTGTTCGGATTTCCAGGTGTCATTTAAGAATGTGAAGTGCTCGTTAAACAGGAGGCAGAGCAGCTAAACCTGCTTCTGAAACAGATGACCCCATCTCCACTGCACATCTGAGCTGGCCGGTGGATTGACCTGGATGTGTATTCACCTGTTTTCTGGGGGCAGAGGGGCCATTCTTTTATTGGGATTTGTTGTTTTCTTTGAATATAATTCTGATTGAAATCTGAGTGAAATGCATTAAAAATAATGAATGCGTGTTGCCAGAAAAATACTGCTGAGGTGTAATCTTTGACCTGGTTTCCCTGAAAATGTGCGAGAGAAATTTAGACATTTCCATGAGCACAGCAGGATTTTTACAGCTCACATTTCTGCTCTGTGGTGCTCTCAGAGGGGCAAACTGCGTAGAAAAACATTAGATGCTCGATTAGATAATAGCATTAGCATTTAAGATAAACTTTCCTTTCTTCACAAAGATAAACTCTCATTATTTAAAACGTGTTTCATCCTCTGGTTCCTCCATAGGAGATACTCATGCAAACTACCTGCCAATAGCAATTAAAGCTTAGTTTGCAAGGAAAGTGGGTTTAATTGCCAAAGCACTATTTATAGGAAGTCCCCCATGAGGATTACTGAGCTGCAAGAATGCAGATTAAGCAGAATGAGGGCAGCAGGGAGTGTGATGCACTTTGGCTAAACAGCTCTGTCAAGCTCAATAGGTGTGGGAGCCGCAGGAGCGCTGGTGACAGCCCAACACCGCTTCCCCCACGAAGAGCTGGGTGCTGGAGACACTCTGCAGTGTGACAGCATGTCCTCAGACATTTCATAACTAAGCATCCTCTCTCTCTCCAGGTATTTATATCCTCACCTCGCCACCCAATAACCATCACAGCTGGCAAAATCAGCCCTGGGGGGTTGCCGACTTTGTGAGTTGGGGGATTGTGGTTGTGCCTGTTCCCAAAGGATGCACAGGGGAGCCACAGTTCTGCCCCTAATGGGGCTGGAATACTTCAGGCAAGGTAATTAGCCCTGCATTTCACTCCATGCCTTGCAGCAGCAAATGAGTGAGTTTATCTCCTGCCTTAGCATTGTCCAGAAAACAAAGAATACTAGGACAGGTAATGAGAGACAGCCACAGTGAACCCAGGGGTAATAGGGCTACTGTAAGTGTAGTTGGGACAGGTGATTTCCTGTAATTTCCTGCCTTCCTCATGATCTACACCTGCCTAGTGAAGGGACAAAATTAGCCTGTGTAAAAGGGGGATCACTGAACTATTTTGGTTTGAAAGAACTTTTAAAGGTCATCTAGTGCATCCCCTTGCAATGAGCGGGGACACTTTCAACCAGATCAGGTTGCTCAGAGCCCTGTCCAACCTGACTTTGCATGTTTCCAGGGATGGAAACATGCTCTCTGGGCCACTTGTGTCAGTGTTTCACCATCATCAAGATTAAATTTTCTTCCTTACCTATAGTCTAAATCTTCCCTCTTTTCATTAAAAACCATCTCTTTTCCTATTGCAATGAACATGCTAAATGCCCTCTCTGCCTTTGTCTGCAAGACTCTTCATTTGCCCCTTGGTATGTTCACAGTTCACCTGCTCCATTTGCCTTCTCAAACATCTTCCCCTCAGGCAAGAGACAAACTGCTGTAAAAATGGGAAATTTTATGTTTTCCTGTTAATTCTTCATAATCTTTTTATCATCATCATCAAGCTCAGCAAGAGCATAAATGTTGGGATATTTGGGCAAAGGAGTGACTGAAAATAAATATATCACAGCCAAACTTTGATTAAGATCAAATGCTTCACTAAGCTTTAATATGATTTCTAATTGTTTAAATACATTTTTAAACAATCTTAGCTAAAACTTCATGACAGTTAATCATAAAATGGTAAAATACTTTATTTTTCCAAGATATTTTCATCTATGGTTAATGAATAAATTAGCTCATCTGACAGAAATTCACAGGCAAAATAGATGTTGTCAAATCTACAGTTTCACCGAAGGGGTTCCAGCTGAAAAATTACATCCTTCTCTGATTAAATCCCTCATTAAGATTCAGGCCTGTTCTGTCAGTAAATCAGTAATCTGGTAAAAAAGGATAATATCATCATATTCCTTGTTGGCTTGTCCGTGTCCATCTTATCCCACCTTCTTTATACTCTAAACTCTTTGAAACAGGGATTGTGTCCGTCACACAATCCACAATTTGCCAAGATCCCAGAGTTCTGTCATTGCCTATTAACTCTTGCACTCCCTGAGCTGCAATTATTTTTACACTGATGATAATACAAGAAAAACATGAGATTTAATCTCTTTGCAGGCTTCAGCACTGCTCAAGCATATGCCCAGATCTAGGCTAAATTTTCAAAATTTCTCTCCTACTGTGAAATTTTGACAGCTCTGTTTGCACTCATTTTTAAGGAAAATTTAATTATCTCTCATAACATCTTGATGGTTGGAGTCAGAGCTTTAGGAAAACACATAGAGAAGGAATTTGACTGAAGGACAGGTGGTCTGCAGTAGGACCAGCTTTTGTTATAGTCCATGGAGATGATGGTCTCTTGAAAGTCAGCAAGACCAACAGCAGAACCCTATGAGGCCATGCCACTTAAGGATTAGTTCCATAATTTCCACACTGCTTTTTTTTACTTGCTCAGATAGAACACCTTATGAGGTTGCCTGTCATCATGTGATTTATTTGTCAGTGTCCACAAGAAACAGCTCTTGCAAAATAGACCCTTACATGTCATGTGGAATGGGACAATAAACGACCTGGATTTACCTCAGCCTGAAGCCACCCATTTGAAAGCTGACAGAATTGGGATTGTTCAGGCTGGAGAAGAAAAGACTTCGGGGCAGCCTAATTTTGGCCTTCCTTTCATGAAGGGAGCCCACAAGAAAGATGGAAAAAAAGACTTTCAGCAAGAGTGGGAAGTGATAGGAAAAGAGGAAATGGTTTTAAAGTGAAAGAGGGCAGGATTGAATTAGATATTAGGAAAAAATTCTTGACTGTGAGGGTGGTGAGGCCCTGGCACCGGGTGCCCAGAGAAGCTGTGGCTGCCCCATCTTTGGAAGTGTCCAAGGCCAGGCTGGACAGGGCTTGGAGCAACCTGGTCAGTTGGAAGGTGTCCCTGCCCATAGCAGGGGGTGGAAAAGTCTTTAAGGTGCTTTCCAACTCAAACCATTCTTCTAGTCTACAATTCAATGATCCCTCCTAATAGGGCAGGAGCAAAACCCTAAAGAGTGAAAGTTACTGGAAAATTCCAGTGCTAATCTGGACAGATATTTAATGACCTAGATTCTGAGGAACAAAACAATGGCTCTCAGAAGCCAAAATCTTAGAAGAGTGAACAACTCTTCTGTTTTTCTCTGGGGCAGTCTGGGCAATGAAGTATGTATATGCTCATGAAATTAAGCAAGGACTGAGTGTCTGTTAGTGAGAGGAGAATACTGGGTGTTGCATCACTCAGCATTTCAAAAGCCAAAAGTGTGACACTTACTGTTTTTCACAAACATTCATTCTCCTCCTTTTTTTTTCTCTATTTCTTCCCTCTTTTTAGACCTACACTCTCACAGAGATCAATGATCCCAGTGACTCTGTGACTTTAAATCTGCATTCAGAAACAGATGAGCCCACACTGAATCCATGAGTCTCCTAACTTTGAGGCTTGAAGATATCCAGATCTGATCAAGGCTTGGCTCCTCCTCATGCAGAATAGTAATGCATTTTCCCATCCTTTTGACTGGATCTTTGTTCTCAGCTGGCAGAGGGACAACGCGGTGATGCACAGCTGAACCACATTCCCCAAACAGAAGGCCAACAAAAAACAGGGTCTGCCTCTACAGCTGACTCACAAACACCAGGCACAAACAGTAACATGAAGGTTTGAGGGGGAGCATCCTGCTTAGAACCCTATGAACTGTGCTCTCTGCTGGGTATGCTCCTGCAAAGATTGTCACTTCTGATTAGTCTTAGGCAGAAGGAAAACTATCTTTTAAAGGAACCTCAGAAATTATTATTTTTAAGGCTGGTAATCTATGCTAACCAGTTATTGGTGCCACGTTCAGAAGCTCAGACAGAGTTAAATTATGCTTCAGATTAATGTATTGAGCAGTTCAGGGGTTAGACAAACAGCTGTTTCTCAAGCAGGCACACTACAAAGCTTAACTGTTCACTAGAAGGGCAGATACAGTCTAGCTGAAGTCCCAGTGGGCCAAGTTTTATTTGTTTCTGATTGGGAGATATCCAAAGCTGACTCCATGCTACTGATGACCTCCCTTAGCAGGGGCAGAAAGTTGAACCTCTGGAGCCAGTGTGATTTTACCAGTCTCTGGGAAAAAAAACCACAACAAATCTTCAATGACTCTGAGATAATCTGCAAAATGTTGCACTTCCACTAATGAGCTTTAAAAATTCTGAGGGGAAAAAAATAGATATGCAAATAGAGGGAGACTACAGGGGAAAACCATATAAAATCCCTGAAACAAATATTACTTGTGACATTTTGCAGAGGTGTTAGTTAACCAGGCATGTTAGTTAATGAAGTATATTCTAAACACCAAATTACTCAATGGGAAAAGCCCAACACAGATTGTTTAGTTACCTGATATCACTTTAAATATTTCAGCAAAGCATTGAGTTCCTTATTCAGAGCAGCAGCTACCTAGTTTAGGGTTATGATGAAATGCTTACTCTGTGTAAAAGACCTGGTAAAAGTCCTATTAGATTCAGTGGCAGAAGTCCTGTTAGTTTTTGATACAGATCTGCTTGCCAATCCTCAAGACACATAGATGTTGCATGTGGGGACATGGTTTAGTGTTGCACCTGGCAGAGCTGGGTTAATGGTTGGACTTGACAACCTTAGAGATCTTTTCCAGCATAAATAATTCAATCATTCTAAGTGTGGTCATTCACTGTTTTGTCAGGGAAAAAAATAGGCTAAACTAAATAGGCCAAACAATCTCAATAATAACTGTAGAGTTTTCTGGATCTTCATGGGTGCACACTCAGAAGAGTTCAGGAATGTGTTTTCTGTGACCTGTAGTGGTTTTTCTGACAGTTCCAAACTCCCTGTGGACCCCAGTGTCTGCCTTTCAGACCTTGCTCCAGCAGGTAGAGCACTTGCAAGTCTCACTGGTGGCCAGATATATGACCAGAGGGAATGGCCTGAAGTTTTGTCAGGGAGGTTTAGGCTGGATATTGGGAAAAGGTTCACCACAGAGGGTGATTAGGAACAGGGAAATGGTCACAGCACTGGCTCTGACAGAAGTCAAGAAGCATTTGGACAGCTTTCTCAGATAGGACTCTTGGAGCTGTCCTGTTCAGGGCCAGGGGTTGGACTTCAGTGTTCCTTGTCCCTTCCAACTCAAGATATTCTATGATTTTATGATCAATTATAGTCAAATTAACTGTGCAAACTCAAACCCACCAAAACTGACAAATCTTAAAGAATCCAACATGTTTTATGGACATGAGGAGTGTACAAGTTCTGAATGCAGGCTGTCTTTAGTCAGAATAATGGACCATCAAGGAGCACCATAGTGATGTTAGATGTGTGTCTGCAGCCTCCTTTCCATCAGGAGGTCACCAAGAGGTCTAATGGGTGGTTTGATATTACCATATGACTCTGCTGAAGTGGCTTAGAAATCTGTCTTGTAGATTAAAAGCAAGTAACACAGAGACAATTCATACTGAGAGATCCAGGGGGAATAACTGGTTATTAGTTCAGTTCTTGTGGGCAGTATGGAAGAAGTGAGTCATTACAAAGGATAAACTCAAATTGCAACCGGCTTTACTTTTATATTGATAACATCTATTGCTAAATTATAACAATAACAGTGACGTTATCTTGAGAAAAGGGGCTTCAAAGCACCACTTCCCATCTTATTTGTGCTCTCTACCTAGAGGAACACTAGTTGCTTAGCTAAAGAACAGAAGAGACGTGGGTCTGATTCCTGGTCATGCTAAAGGTTTCCTGTCTTGCCTTGGGCAAGTCCCTAAATCTGCCTGAGTCTCATTTCCACCTCTGTGAAATGGGGATCATAGAACAGTGTGCCTTTCATCCACCTCGATTTAGAAGGTAAAACCTTTGTGTCACAGACTGCTTTAACACGTGAACTTTGCCATGTTTACATGCACAGAAAGAGAGGAGAGGGCTTAAAACAAGACCTGCATTTTTGAGGGGTCCCATGGGTACTGAAAGCACTGATAAATTAGGAGTTTCATTTAGAATGTACAACACAAGAATAGTGGAGTTCTTCTAAACAAATATTCATGTTTCCACCTGAGCTTGTAGTCCAGAATCACAGCCAACAGGGAGGACGAGACCCTTCTTCCCCAAAAGTATCCTGGGCTGCATCACAAGAAGCTTGGCCAGCAACTTAAGGGAGGGGATTCTGCCCCCATTCTCTGCGCTTGTGAGAGCCTTCCTGAGGTTCTGTGTCCAAATATGGGATCCTCAGCACAAGAAAGATTAGGATTTGTTAGAGCAAGTCCAAATGAGGGCCACAAAAATGGTCAGAGGGCTGAAACGCCTATTCTATAAAGATAGGCTGAGACCGTTGGAGTTGTTCAGCCTGGAGAAGGCCCTGGGAAGACTTTGTTGTGTCCTTTAAATACCTAAAAGGGTTTGTGCAAAGACAGAGAGACACTTTTTACACAGAACAAGTGGCAGAAGTTTTAAAGTGCAAGAGAGTAGGTTTGTAGCTTTAGAGTAGACATTAGAAAGAAATTATTTACTGGGACAGTGGTGAGGCCCTGGCACAGGATGCCCAGAGAAGCTGCGGCTGCCACATCTCTGGAAGTGTCCAAGGATAACTTGGATGGTGCTTGGAGTAACCTGGTTCAGTGAAAGATGTCCCTGCCCATGGCAAGGAAGTGGATTAGATTATATTTAAAAGTTCCTTAAAGCCCAAAACATATTGTGATTCTCATTCTGTGGATGTAAAAGTAGATATTGTGAACTGTTCAGTATAAAGTACTTTATTTCTTTTCACTACTATAAAGGAATATTTTCCACCACAAGTTATGTGAAATATCCCCCCTTTCAGCAGTGTGGTTCTTTTTTTGCATATGGCAACATCACTGGAGACCATTACAGAGCACGTTCCAGGCCCAGGGGGTAATGGTTGTTTGGTGCAAGTCAGCAAAGAGAATTGTAACACAAAAAGGTTGAAAGCTCTGGCTAGAAACAATATTTTCATTTGGCAAAGCTTTGTTTCCATTAGTAACATGAAATGGGCAGGGAGAACCCCTCACCTCCAGTGCTGTGCCTCTGACAAAGTCAGTACTGCCATGCTAATCAGAAGACAGTGGGAAAACCTGGAAGCAGGTAGATTCCTGCAACTTACATCCTGCCACATCCCTAAAAGCTGGAGAGGATGCTAAATCCTGCAATTCATAGTTTTTAAGCCTTTATTATCATGACACATTGTTAGTTTTACTGTAAACCAAGACTTCCTTGAACCCTTGAATCCAATTGCTTGTGAAGATCTTGGCCCAGTGTTACTTAAAAGCCAAGTTGGACTTGACTCTAACTGCTTATCAACATTAGTTGAAATCACAGTCAGCTCCCCAGGTGTGTTTTAAAGCTGCTCTGAACAAATTTCACTACTGCCGCTGATGGCAGCTGTTCCAGGGACTGTTTTTCTTTAGCTTGTGTCTTAAGAACTAGTAAAAAAGGAGGAATTTTGTGATTTTTCTCACATGTTATTGCATCTGTTTTTTCAAGTTTACTTTTTTGCAGTCTCCAGGTTCCTGACATTCACCACAGCTAAACAAAACCAGAAAATAATAGAAAAATCATGGAGTCATGGCTCATCATCTGGCTAATGTAATGCTGCTGTATTGTTTTTCACTAAAATTTGATTAAATCCTTTTGCAGTAGGAAAAATATTCTCTTGCCCATTCTTGAGTTTCCAATCAAACTGCAAACAACACACACCTGAAATGACAAGAATCAGAACCCTCATATTCACTCTGAGTTATAAAACATTATTGTAATTAACAGTCAGCAGGCTGGTTATGAATAGAAGTGTCCCTTCAGGGCAAACCAGTGGACCATCTAGCTGAAGAACCCTCTCTCAATGATGTCAAGTCAGGATGAGCATAAGATCCCAGCCACTTTGTGCAGTCCATTATTCCAAATCACATTTTTGAAAGTGCTTGAAGAGTGAATAGCCCTGAGACCAGGCATTAAAATGATTTGGTCAAGATCAAGCAGAGACTCTCAAGAACATTTTCCAAGGTTAGATGCAAGTTCTGTACCAGACAGGTGCATTTCTCCACGTTTTCCTGCAAGCTAATATTTCACCCAAGAAAAGGGAAAATTTAATTGTGTTATCGGAATTTAATCACGTTATGATCTCCAATGTTACCCATTCATGTACTTTTCTTTCAGCTGCAATGAGAGCAGAGTCATGGATTGGCCCGATACTTTCCCTAGAAAAAGAAAACAGGACCTATAATAATGGTACAGTGTGAAATTATCCTTCCCTAGGCCTCATTTCTTAAGATTGGCCTCTGCAATTACAACGGACACCCAGCCCTGATGACTGTGGACTGCAGAACCCTGCAGGTCTTAGCAAGAGGATGACTTGCCCTTTCTTGCTCTGTGACCATGAGCTCCCTCTTGGATTAGAGAAGGGTGGATGGAGATGGAATTTAGTACACTTTTTCCTCACTCTGAAATTATGCAATGAGTGATGAAGCAATGTCTGACCCATTAAGTTGGCACAAATTATTTTCCCATGAGACCAAATGGAGGGCCAGGAATGGAATTTTATAAAAATAATCAGTAAAATTTATTGTACTTTTACGGATGAGGCTTGAGTTGTCTCAGATTCCCTTCCCTTCCCTTCCCTTCCCTTCCCTTCCCTTCCCTTCCCTTCCCTTCCCTTCCCTTCCCTTCCCTTCCCTTCCCTTCCCTTCCCTTCCCTTCCCTTCCCTTCCCTTCCCTTCCCTTCCCTTCCCTTCCCTTCCCTTCCCTTCCCTTCCCTTCCCTTCCCTTCCTTCCCTTCCCTTCCCTTCCCTTCCTTCCCTTCCCTTCCCTTCCCTTCCCTTCCCTTCCCTCCCTTCCCTTCCCTTCCCTTCCTTCCCTTCCCTTCCCTTCCCTTCCCTTCCCTTCCCTTCCCTTCCCTTCCCTTCCCTTCTTCTTTCTTCTTTCTTTCTTTTTCTTTTTCTTTTTCTTTTTCTTTTTCTTTTTCTTTTTCTTTTTCTTTTTCTTTTTCTTTTTCTTTTTCTTTTTCTTTTTCTTTTTCTTTTTCTTTTTCTTTTTCTTTTTCTTTTTCTTTTTCTTTTTCTTTTTCTTTTTCTTCTTTTTTGATGAGGAAGACTCATTTGTGGTTGCAACCTGTCCTGTGGTTTTTTGTTTTTTTTTTTTTTTTGTTTGAAAAAACCCATTTCATGACCAATACACAGCTAGTAAATAAAAAAATCCTGTTTCTACAGGTTCATGGAAAACAAGGAATCATTCATCCCCAACTCTGTAACTTTGAAGCAAATAAACAAGCAAATAAATTGAATGCATTTCTGGTTTGTTGTTTAGGGGGAAAAGTTCATTACTAGGATCACACTGGGGGGAAAAACACAACTTGCTTATGAAAATAATGAATTCAAGCCTGGGGCAAATGCATGACAATTCTTCATTTACCTGAGAAAGAGAAATAGATCTGAGAGATATTGCAACCAAGGAAAATCCCAGTTCCTATGTATTTCCATAACTTCTTTGCCATAAAGCAAATATATTTTAATTAAAATATTGGACTGAACTTGACTGTTTTTATAAGCAGCCTCCTGTCATTGATCAAAACCACTTTCTCTTCTTTGAATGTTTTGTCTTATAAAAAATTAACCAGTGCAGGTTTTTCCCCTCTGTCTTGCCTGAAGCAAAACAGAAAGTTTACCTGCCAAAGGCAACCATTTTTGAATTTGCTTTCTTATGAAAAGGAGGCACCAGTGTTCAAAGCAATGAACACAAGCTTTTTTTCCCTTGAAATGTTTTTCTAAGCAGAAAAACAAATCCACTTGACATCTGGAAAACTCCACCTGTTCAGTTCACTAGCTCATCACCATGAGATGTATTGAAAGTAAATAAGTAGATTGAAGTAAAGATGTGAATGTGCATTAGGTTGCATGTGTGAGCAAAAGAGAATTGAGAGAAAACACTGTAAAGAGCAAGGGCCAAAGCTTTATCAAAGAATTAGAATTAGAATATTTTTTTAAAATATCAGTTGCCAGCAAAACAAACAGTTGAGAATGAAGATGCTAAAAGTTTTCCAATCCATTTATTTGAAGTTATATGAAGTTAAAGGGATGCCTTACTAATTCATTAAGTCTGTGACCAGTTCGGAATGTTCAGATCCAAGTATTGCATGTTTTCCATTTCTCTTACTTTTTCCCATTTCTTATGTCTTAATATCATACTGAAAAAATTAAGTTGTGCTGAATAGTCAAATATACTGCAGTGGTAGCACTGCACCCACAGACCTGATTTTTTCCCCTGAATTTTAGTTAAAGGCATAGTAGATCAGTTCTGAACAGTGAAATGGGCTTTACTGAAATAATCTGGTTTTTTTTTTTTTTTTTTTTGTTTGTTTGGTTGGTTGGTTGGTTTTTTTTTTTTTTTTTTTCTTTTCCTGCTGTATGGCTGGGTTCTCTGCAATGAGGTCTAGTAACTCACCTAATGTCTTTGGGGAGAATAAAAGCTCCTGGATCTGATGAAATGCTGAAAATTAAAAGTAGCATAGTAATTCATCTAATCAACAAGTATAGCTGCAGTAAAATACCTTTTTAGGATTGACAGCATACCAGGATCAGAGCAAATGTAGGAAATAAGTACCACAAGAAATCTGGGAAGCAAACAGTCAGCATAGACTGTCTGATTAACTCACAACACAGCGGTGATTTGAGCTGACAAAATGTTATTGGAGGGATCACTCACTTCAGCACTGTTTGCTTTGGGAAGTCAGGGAGAGATTTATTATGGCTGAAAGCCTTTACAGCTGTCAGATATAAGTGCTAGTTAAAAGAAGAGAATATAGAGGCTTGAATTAACAGTGGGAGCTTAGGTCTGAATACACGTGAGAGCATAAGGTTTAATCTGAGTGAGGGTATCATCAAAATCTTGCTTGGAAATGCATTACTTTTAGATCATCTTACATACTGGCAAGGTGTGTTTACTTTTCATGTATTGTGCCTTTATTGAAATACTTATCCATGATAAAGAAGTAATGTTGCCATCAGACTAAAAGCTCCTAATGAGATCCCCAATCTCTGTCTTTTAACAGCATAGCTTCTTCACCATTGACTTTAAAAAGACTGAAGGACGTGGATAAACACACACCACTAAAACACTGTTCCTGAATGTTACCTGAAGGATCATTAAAATGTAGATACTTCTGCTTAATGCTGATTAATTTTTTGGGCCAGGCCAGAGGAGCAAATATTTTTGGGTAAATGTAACATATTCAAAGTCACAGAGCTTGTCTTTATATAAATTCAGCTGCAAAATGTATAGCTTTGTATTTGCTTTGGGAAAAGCATAAGTCCACACATAAGTAAACTCTGAAACTTGAAGCTGTATTATAAAGGGAAGTGGATGAAGGAAAGGGGTAAGTCTCAGTTAATATTTTAATGGTCCATAGGCTCTAAATATATCTAAAGACCTGGTCATCAATCCTTCTGAGAATATATTCAAGTTTCTCAGCAATTTGATTTCTTTCCTTAGTCATTCTCCCTTACTCAGGTGTGTTACTCCAGACTAGCCAAATGTAATGACCAGACCTCTCTTCAGACAAAAAAAAAAAAAAAAAATCATAAGAATGAGAGGGTGGGATACAGAAGGACTCCAGAAGATGACCCAGAGAATCTCAGTTATGGATAAAGATGTCCTTTTAGTATGATACAATTATTTAGGTTGAAAAAAGCTGCTGGAGGTTTGAACTTATCCCTCTCTCAAAAAAAGCAGATGGCATTAATTTATTGCATCCCAAAATAAACTCAATATCTTAACAACTTAAATGTATGAGTGTGTGACCATTAGTTTGACTTGTTTTAGCTGCTGTGTGTGCTGCAGAACCAAGGGAGAGCTGTCTTTTCTCACAGAAACAGAGTTTGGCTAAGGTTGGCATGGGCCTCTGGAGATCATCTTGTCTAACACCCCTGCTCAAGTAGGGCCACCCAGAACAGGCTGTCCAGAATCACATCCAAAAGACCTTTAAACATATCAGTCAAAAAGCAGGAGAGAGGAAGAGCAAAAAAAATGATGAGCCCTATACTCACTGTGTCACATCATAGTAATATGATTAGAAAGTTCAAAGTCTATCAAAAATCAAGGTATTTGTAAGCAAACTGCATTAGAATCCTCTTTTTAAAAAAACAATATTCATCACACCAGATTATCCAGCATTAGAAGTTCCCTTTTATAAAGCCTATTTCTCTTCCATCATACTTATTAACACTTCCAAGAAATAAGAGGGCCCTGAAGTCTGCAGCAAAGCGATGCTTTAGAGCTCATGAAACGTCTGCACGTTCTTTATTATTAGAAGTGACACCATTGTGCCGTCCAAATGGAGGACTGCCAGAACATGCTGCCAGTCACATTCAGAGCAGCATTGAAAACTCTAACAAAATGCTCTCCTCTTGCAAGTGCTCTCCCAGTTCAGCTCACAAAAATAATTTAGCGAGAACAAGGGTTGTGTGAATTATTAGTGCGCTGTTGAGCAGAAAAAGATAGCTTATAGTTGCAGCTGGCATCGCAAGCTTTTGAGGTCATGCAGCAAGTTGCTCTCCCCATACAAGCATGCTTAATGTGCTGGGTTTGTTTTATGGCAAAAGTCCATTTTTAATAATATAGACATTATTACAGATTTTATATGGGAGAAGGTGTGTGGTCTAATGAGTTGAAAGCTTTGGCACAGATTTCCTGTGTGACCAGGCAATGTGCCTGTGCCCAAAGATTGCCAGCTCTTGGGTGAGGAGGGAATAGCTTCTCATTTTGCATTTATATAGTGCCTATCACAATGGGAGCTCTATCCCCTGACAGCTAGTAATAAAAAACCCAGTCTGCTTCTCACTCTGGGAGTCCAATCAAAGGAGCTGCCAGCCAGTCATATATTTGTTTTCTGTTAACATATGATATATATGATTGTCATTTTCACTTGCACAATGCCTGCTTATGTTTCCCCAGATTTCTCCCTAAAAAAAACAGTACTGTGACCATTATTTGAAGTGCTGCTCACAACCAGCCAAAAGGTGAGGTTATACAGCAAGACCATTGCATGTGTGAGGCTGTGTTATTTTGCAGCTTGGCTCAAAACACATTGGCTAGAATTAATTTGGGTTGTGGTAGATGGCAGTAGATTCAGTCTAGTTGGTGGCCTCCAGTTGCAAAAGTACTAGAAACAGTAATAAAGCTGGGCTGTGAAGGGTTGGGTGCTTCTCCCACCTACTGAGGACTGGGAGGTTAATAGTGTAAAATCTTGGTGTACTTTCTTATTTCTCATTTTAATAGAGAGGAGGCTGGGAAATCCAGTGCAGAATCAGAACCCCACTAGACAGGGGATGCCATAAACAAGTGAGAGAAGACAGTCCCCGAGTTGGCAGCTTTACCATCTCCATGCCAGACAGGATGCAACAGTGGATATTAAATGGACAAGTGGGGGCTGGCCTGGGAGTATGGGGAATGAAGCAACAATAAACCCAAGTTAATTTAGTGGGATAGAAGAGGTCTGGACTTGTTGCTTGTCTGACCTGAGAACTGCTTATGTGCTGGGAACAGCTCGTGAGCTCTGTTGCAGAGTAAGGATTTGCAGGCTCATGGTGGGTAGAGCTGCAGGTTCCCCAGTCCAGTGCAAAGACAGGCAGAGATTTTCCAAGTGTGCTCAAGATTCACAGGGCACTGAATAAGGCATTTTGCTAAAGTATCTCATGTCCAAAAGTGTCTAGCAACTCTCAAATAATCCTAATGCATGACTAGCTTAAAGCTGGGTGTGACCCAATTTACATTATTTTAGCCCTAGATTTAACCAAAGAGAGAGGCTAATTCTCTTACCCCATGAAATGGATATTTAAGTTGTTCAATACTTAAGACTTTATAGCAGTGGTGAAAATTTTGGATACTCTGGAGACAGGTAGCTGCATTTGCATGGTAAATTTGTTCCACTTTATTACATATGTAAATATTTGTTATTTGTGTCTGGTGCACATTCATAAAGTCCTTTGAAAAAGATGTATTTAAACTCAGGAAAGCAAATAGCTCCTTTGTATTGATAAGATGCTTGGCAGGGTAAGGAATAGGACAGTTTTGACCTTATATGTGAGTAAAGATGGGAAATAGCAGAAGGAAGAGTTTTAGAGCAGTGTAACCAGGGCACCAAAGGGCACCAATATTCATTTTGCTGTGGTGACAAGAGCTGCTGGTTTTTATTTCAACCAAAACTCAGGGCAATGGTTTGGGTACTGTGGTAGAAGTCAGTCACAAGCACTTCCTAGAAGATTTGAGTCCAAATTACCTCACAGAAGGGAGTTTTCTCCATTTATCTCCTTTTCTATCATAGATGAGTAGACACTGGTGATTTTTTTATCTACTATGCCCCTGAAAACAGAGAGGATTGAGCCCAAATGTATTCCAAAGAGAAGTGGTTTTGAGAAATGTTCCAGTTCAAGTTCATCTTGCCTTTAGCAGCAATCCTGGTGTTGCACAATCCTCCTTCAATTTGTTATTAATTCAGTTCATTTTCATTCAGTTCTTTCTACAATTTCTGATAAGATGGCAAAATAACTGTTTTGTTTAATGAAAATAATGACATACATGCCCACACACACACATACAATCAATCACATTTTAAGTATATTAAATAGTGGTGCCTTAAATACTGTGGGAAGTAAGTGGGTTTAGAAAGCATAACCTTAGAACAGCTGTGAAACAATTTGCTGCTGACAACATTTTCTTTAAAAGGAGCAAGTCTGGATTTATTGTAGTTAAATGGTCCATTGGGAAACATTCACTATTTTCAATGTCACATACAGGAAACCCACCACATATCTTATTAAGAGAAAATGTGTCCTTTCAGATTGTAGATTTTGAGTGAAACATTGCTCATGTGTCTTTTGAAAATAACTCTTTATTTATAGCAACAGAGATTTATTTTAACATTTATATATTAATAGATATTTGTGATTGAGGACCAAAATTTCTAAAACTGTGTTTTCTACCATTACTCCAAAGTAGGGAACAGAAAGCTGAGCTATGCTAGAAACAGACCTCAAATCATAGCAGTGTCTCCAAAGATGAATATGGACAGATGGGATCTTTTCCCCTCCTGCTGAGAGCTCGCCAGGTGGACACCAGCTGTGGTCTGGAAAAGCTGTACAGCTGTGTGAGCTGGAGAAGCTGCACAGCTGCATGAGCCCACATCACTTCTGAACTGAAGTGGGCTCACCTGCAGCCAGGTGGGGCTTTGCTTTTACAAACACTTGGCACAGGACTGGAGCAGCTCTCCAAAAGTTGGTTCCTGTTTGCATGAAGATTAGAGTTATTGAATCACAGAGGTTGGAAGAGACCTCCAAGATCATCAAGTCCAGCCTTTGACTGAACACCACCATATTAAATAAACCATACACCAAGTCCAGTAATTTCCTGAACACTTCCAGAACTGGTGACTCCACCACTTCCCTTGTCAGCCTGTTTTAATGCTTGACCACCCTTTAAGTGAAGAAAGGGTGACAATATTTTTTCCAAATATCCAGCCTGAACATCTTCAGCACAACTTCATGCTATTTCCCCTTGTCCTGTTGTCTGTGGGAAGAGACCAAGCCTTACCTGGCTAAAACCTCATTTCAGGTAGTTCACAAAATTGAAGAGAGCACTAAGATCTCCCAGAGCCTCCTTTTCTCCAGGCTAAACAAATATGTAGGAAAAAGATCTGATGGTTTATTCAGAGTTTGAAATAGCAATTTTAGGTGTTAAACCACCAAATTCTTCTCTCTCTGGGAGTCCTTGGGGCAGTGCCTGTGCCATGGAACCACAGGTCCCAGGATGGAGTGAAGGGCTGTGGTCTGCTCCATCCCTCCATCACCATGTTCCATGGCACAGATCTGGGCTGGGACAGCTAAAACTCTCCCAGGGAATGTTCAGGCATAATTGGGATGATAGACAAGACAATCATTGTTCTCAATAGGCTATTTGGATGTAGCCACCCTGATGGGGTTTTTTGGGAGGGAGAGTTAGGCATGTGGACGTGAGTCAGGCTGCACCACTCAGCCTCAGGGCCAAGGCATGAGGCTCACCTGTGTGGTTCTGCACTAGTGAGGTGCCGCAGGAGAACTTCCATCTCTCAGGCCTCCAGACATAAAATGGGGATCACAGTTTCTTGCTAAGAATGAAAGCTCTGGAAATAAGTGTATTAAAAAATAAAGTACACAGATTTGTGGGGAAAGTGTATTTGACTTGTGATTTAAAAGCATAAGATAGTGCACTTTCCAAAAGCAGATAAACAATTTTATTCTCTTTATCTTATACTGTTTTGCAAAAATGTTTATCTGAAACCAAAATGTAAAATCAATATAATTACCATATTTGGGAGTTTAATGTATTTTCATTTCTTAATTATACTCTTAAAATAACAAACTCATGAAATTGATGTTGAAAATCCTATCTTTCTAATCCTCATGCATACATGAGAAATCTAGTCATCTGCAAATATTCTGAATTCAATGGAACTGGTCTTTTTTAAATTAAAAATTATTTCACAGTCAATTTTGCAGACAAAGATTTTTAAGCAATTTCAAGATGAAAGCAAATTGGCGACAAACACATGAGAATTATGAATTCATTTTTCCATTCTTATTTTCAAAGTTCACACCAAAAAATTGTGAGAAAGAAAGAAAGAAAGAAAGAAAGAAAGAAAGAAAGAAAGAAAGAAAGAAAGAAAGAAAGAAAGAAAGAAAGAAAGAAAGAAAGAAAGAAAGAAAGAAAGAAAGAAAGAAAGAAAGAAAGAAAGAAAGAAAAGAGAACACAAGGAAGGAAGAGAAAAAAAGAGAAATGTTAAGTAAAAGAAAGATATATCTATCACATAAATAGGGAGAGAAAATACATGTTTAATTAGATGTTTTTAGAGTATCTTATGCTGAGGCTTCAGATGCTGAAGGACACTATGTCTCCCTGCCTCAAGTAGGATAGTTGGGTGTTTGACTGTATGTGAAAATTGGGGGGAATTAATAACTCTGTTTATGTGTATTTGCTCCATGTTACAAAACAAATGTCATTATTGGGTATAAAAGGCGGAAAAGCAGAGAAGAACAGAAAGCCAAACCTGCATGGTAATGAGCAGTGGAACTGGCAGGAGCAATTACTTTACATTCTCCTTGCCTAAAATTATCTATTTCCATTCTATAGCATCTTTGTTTGTCATTTCCCTGCCTATGTGATTATACATAGACTTCCTTTGTCTTTAAATCCAAAACCATTATCATGTTACCTTTAAAGTTTGGCATCCAGCAACACAGGGGTCACCAGTGCCACTTTGTACAGGGCTTGTATGACTTCATTAGCTAAATAGAACTGTGGGAAAAGAGTCTGAGTGATCCTCAAGCCACAGAGAACTGTGGGTTTTTTTTTTAATGTTCCAAAGACACCCAAAATGTTCTTTCAGTGGAGTTCTCAGTGCTTATAGAGACCCAGATTTGATGGGAATATAGGATATATCTGCTTTATAGAGAAGGCCAAATTCTGCCCCACTGTGGATGTCTCTGAGGATATTGTAAAGAATTACAAGTTCCCTGAAATGCACAGATTTCATTTTGTCTTGATCACTGTCACCAGAAATGCTGGTTTTTATTCACAGAGTTTACCTAAGGAACCAAACCATTTTTTCTCAACATTTTGAAATCAGATTTTGTACCTGGTACCTCCTTCCCATAGAGCTCTGCATGAGTCTCACACATAGCCACATGTTTTTGAAATCAAATCTCCTTTAATGAAGGGAGGCTTGGAAGCAGGAGGAAAAGATGGGAGGACCTGATATTTTTTCTAACCATGGGAACCCATGGAATTTTTTCTGAGACAGAGGCCAGGCTGCACCATCACTGGGTCTTTGGGACTTTCACATGGTGTTTTAGATACTTGGTGGTTTTTGTGCCAAATTATTAGTCTCATTACAGTTCAGCTTCTATTACACAGAACATGGTGCACAGAACAGAAGGAATTGCAATCTGTCGATTACTGAAATACTGAACTGTCAGCATTCATTTCATGGGTGCCTTTACTTGGGGAATATCACAGACTCACAGGATGGTTTGAGATAGAAGGGACCTTACAGAGATCCAAGTTCCAAGTCCCCTGCCACAGGAAGGGACACCTTCCACTATAACAGAATATACTGGAATTTTACCAGAAACTTCAGCATGGCTAGGATTTAACCTGTTGGACTCATCACAAGGAAAAAGAGAACCATTTTAAACTTTATATCACATCATTTCTCTACACCTGTTCACAAAATATTTTACAGTAGGTACTTTCTTCAGTAGTGCACCTATATTAGGAATAGCCATCTGGGTCCTGATGGATTTTCTGCTCTGTAGTTTTCATCCCAAGCCTTTGGCATGTGCTGGAAGTGACTCTATCCAAAGACCCTTGCCCCATGGAGAGGCACTAATGACACATTGCTGTACCTGAAGTTATTACCCGACATACTTCAGCTGCTGGGCAAAATTCTTATTCTCCCACATGTTTCTCCAACTTTATTTTATTTTACTACATTAAAGCCCATCCTTACTGACATCATTAATGGCCTACATAAAATCAAATGTGTAGGAGATCAAGTGGAGGAATCAGTGTTTATATTTGGATGTTATTGTTTAAAGCAAAGCCAAATCATTAGATCAGCAAACAGTACTTTACTAGAAACTTGGTCAGATGATAAGCACATAGTTTATTATTAGATAGTACTTTATTATACTTTCAAAGGCAAACTAGATTAACGGGGTGAAATTATCATTTTCCATTAATAATTAAAGTGATGCAATATCTTTGGAGCTAAACTATGATGAATTTTTGAAGGGAACCGGATTAGAATTTCAACATAGGGCTGGATCCAGACTTTTATGGGAAGGCTCATTTTTATACTGTTCACATGGAGCTTCACAGCATACTTCAAAAGTCTTCTAATCCCAAACCAATGTCTGTTTAAATGATCTTTATTTGAAAACAATATTTGGCTTGGGTTAAATAAAAGTCTGTCTCTTTTAACCTAGCACAAATCATGATAAATCCACTCAAGTCAATAGTCAGATTACAGTGTTGAGGTCCAGGTCTTTCAGAGGGTTAAAAAAGGCAGAAATAAGAAAGGAAAGTAAACAAGATTTCCAAAGATTCTTGATTAGATGTTCAGTGTGTTCATATCTCTCCCTAATGCCTACACACGAATGAGGGCCCAGAGGAGGATCTCAGCCTCCCACTCTGACTTTTGATGCAAGTAGATACTGACATGAATGTTTGGGGCTGAGCCAAACTAAGAGGTTTGGATTTTGGTTCAGATCCAAAAGCGATAGAATTTTCTCTTCTGGATTTGTTATACAGTTTTACCTCAGCAAAACAAATGAAGAGATTTCTAGGTTGTCTCTGGGATGAACCTAAACCCAAAACAAAAGCTGTATTTTGTCTTTATGCATTTCTGTTTGTTACCTTCTGGCCTATCTCTGTTCAGTAGGAAAACCCATAGTATCAGAGGATTTGGGATATTCTGTCACTGCAAACACATCTACTGCATCACTTGGGCTATTCACTGACTCCAGCTGCCTTTGAAGCATTTGTCGAAAAAAATATGAAATCTCTACCTTGGTCTCTTGTGTGTGGTATGTCAAGCTATGAATTAAAGTCCCAAACTTATGCATAAGTCACTGATGTGTTAATTTGGTTAAAGCTAGAGGTGAGCAGCTCATCTTTGTGACTGACAGATACAGTATTAGCACCTGTGTCTGCCTTGCTTGGCTTCTCTCTCTTTCCTTTGTAATTGCATCTAAAATCCATACACGGAAAGACTCCGAGTTACTCGTCAGAGTTCGCCTCTCCTGGAGAAATGGCAACAAGAGCTTTTGCTTTCAATTATTACTCAAAAAAAAAGGTGTGTGTGGGGGTTTATTCTTGTGCTGATCTGTTGCTGGTGGCAGACAGTAAGTAAGTTTAGCAATACTTACTATTTTTAAGGTGTCAGCTATTTCTTATTTAGTTTGATATGTTGAGGTTCACTATTGCAGGACTTGGGACAATTTCCCACTCTCTTTTTGCTGATCTTTCAAAAGATTCCATTCAGAACCCAAATTTTGCAGCCTCTCAACTGACTATCAGTTTAATACATAATCCTGTACAGTTCATCCATCTTTTATCCATGCATGCAAGCATCTCTTCCAGTGCAGGTCAACTCCTCAAACTCACATCATCTCCATCAAATTCTCTGTAGAGGGTGGGCTGCTTCCAGCAGGACTGAGGGGCCACCGTGTAATTCATGCTGGATTTTTGCCATTTATGAGAATTTATCTATCTTCTGCTCCTGAAATAATTCTGAATGCATTTCAGATTACTTCATAGTGTTTAATCTTCACATAAGGCTCACTGAAGGAAAACTGGAGGTGCAGAAGGTGTACATGATGGAGCATAAAAGCTTTGAACTCTAGGATGAAAAGAGGAGAATAATTTTTTGGTTGTTTTTTTATTGGTTTTCTCTTCTTAATCAAGAGAGTTGTATATTTTACCTCATACAATTTTTAGTTGTGTCTGTACAGCAACTCAGATTGATCTGTGTACAAACAAGGAGACCATTCATATATATATATATATATGTATGTATTTATTTATTTGTCTGAATGTTACTATTCTAAATTTAAAACATACAACTTTTCCTCATTTCCTCTTAAAAGTACTCATGGAAATATTAGATAGCTATCAGGAGCTTCCTTAAGCACAGAAATGTCATCCTCATCCATTTGACCTGCTAAGAAATTAATCTCACATCATTGTAAGTTTGAGAGAGTTTTTAAGAAGGTAAATGCTTTTTTTTTTTTTTTTTTTTTTTCATTTTCCCCCTTTTAATAGCAAATACTATCAAGAATGTTTGAAAACTTTTAGAATTCCCATCCAAGTTAATCCTTTTAAACCTAGCTATGCTTATTAGCTTTCTTTGAACAGATAAGGCTTAAACAGATGTGTCATTTGAAGAACTGAAGTCAATTTAATAGCAAAGAAGGATACAAAATAGTGGCTACAGAAGGTGAAATGTGGCATTTGATGAAATAGTGGTGATACATTTTTAAATCTCTTCTAAAACTATATTGTTGAAATGACAGAAATTACTAGTGAGCTGTTATGGTTTTAGGAATTATAGGCATCAACCTATTTAGTGGTGCTAAGAAGCAGCTTGAATCCCTGGCTGTCTCTCTCAAGTCATTTCTGATGGCATGGCAGCTTCTGCAGTTCTCTCTATCTGCAACAAGAAGTGCCTTGAATTTATCAGCCGGTGGGTTGAAATGTAAAGATAGGAAACCTCTTTATCCATCTTTAGGAGCAGAAGGAAATTCTTAAGTCATCTGAATTAAAATGGCAATTTTAATTGGGTTCCTGCCTGTATCTCATTGTGCATCCCCCCCGGACGGTGGCAGCTGAGACACACCACATCACCTCATTTGGATTGTCCTATTGTGCCAGGGGATGTGTCTGCTGGGGCTGGGCAGGGTGGTTTAACAGGGATGTGTATAGCAAGTGTCTGCAGAGTTGAAAGACATTTCATTAGACATATCTGCAGCATACACAGACGGGAGAACTTTACTGTAAGGGCATACGGTGCTGCACCGTCAAGGAAGAGTCAAAGGAAATTTTTCCACTTTGCCATACAAAGCTTATCTTGGAAGGTTATTTACAGTTAATATTCCAAACAGGAGCTTTTGAGTCTCAGAGCCATCTCTGAAAGCATGCTCTGGGAATTTAAAGCAGAGTTTTGTAAACAGGAGGTGCAGAAAGTTCAGGGAGGGAGCTGCTGTCTGCACAGCTTTCATCTTCTGCCTCCATTTTAGCAGATATTTGGGGCCTGACTCCTTAAGACAGCAGCCCACTCACCCTGGGAGAAATCTCAGTGGGTGCAACAATGTGTCTCCATTTTGGGGTCCCTCAGGAGCTCTCCAGTAGGATACAGAATCCTTACTCTAAACATTAATTAAGTTCCTTGGTAGCAATCCCTGCAATTATAAACCATCACAAATTGCTTTAACATCTCTTTCCCTTCTGCACTTGCTGTAATCAAAAAACCAAGTTCTTGTGTGTATTTTTCCAGTTTTGCTGTCTCTGAGGAAAATTAATGCAAACCTAAATTTCAAGGAGACCCTCTTTGCAAATCATCCCAGAGGTAACCAGGGGGTTGGGGAAGGGTTAACACCTGTGTCCAGGCTGGACACTGTCCTGGGATGATCAGTTCAACAGATGAGGTAACAAAGTTTTGCTGAGACAGAGGAAAGGGATGGCTTAATGAGAGATGAACCAGAGCTGGAGCCAAATTTAAATTAATTAACTTCAGCTAGACTGAAATTCTATTGTGAAAAGTCAATGACTGGGGCTAGTGAGCAAACTTGGAAACACCAGGCTGGGAAGAGAGTAAAATAATGAGTGTGGATCTCACAGAGACACTGATAACAAAGCTTTCAGTGGTTTGCAGCTGCTGTGACTTGCCAGAGCTGTCTCTGGGCCCATCTCTGCATGACCACTGTTGCCAAGTCCTGAGTGGTAACTACACACTTCCCTTTGCAAATTCAGCCTCAGAACTGGACAGGTCAGAAGCCTTAGATCCTTGTTTTATGAAATCCCCACCTTCTGGAATAAATTTATTATAAGGCCACTGCAGCTGCTTTACAGTATTTCTATTTTGCCTTTTTTCTGTATTTCAGGGAAGAGGGGGTAGGGGAGTAAAACCTAAATACAAAATGCTTCAGACATAAACACAATCCTGTCATTCATTTATTTTGCAATTTAATTTTTTTAAGCCAACCTCCTGATTTTGAGTGTATGAAATTCACAACACTGTCGTGTGACAAAAGCTAACTTGAATAAGCAAGCTCTCCATGACTGAATCTTTTAATATTAATGCTTTTGCTCATATTCAGTAAAGAAAATCCTGGGCCAGATCCTCAGCTATTGCCAATGGGGGAGGTACCACCAAAAAGAATCTTCATAGAAGTCAGTCATACTGTTCCACAGTCTGGCTCTGTAATTTTAAATTTTTTTTAAATTTTTAAATTTTATTTAAAGGCTTTTTAAAATGTTATTAAAAAAAATAATTAAATGTGGAGGCAACATTAATTTCTCTAATTTAATTTATCTAATTTTAATTCATCAAAAAGTCACATATGATTGCATGTTTTGGGCCCCATGGGTAGCTAATGGAGAGATCATCATCCTTTCAAAGACCTCAGTGGTCTTTGGAGATGTCACCTTCTCAAGAAGTTTTGCAGAGGCAGCCTGAAGAATGGACTTTGAAAGATTTGGGCTGAACAGTAAAAGTGGAAAAATTCCTAAGAGAAGTATAGACAAGAAAGAAAACTACAAATTTGGGATGGTCTCTTGTCTTTGGTTCTGATTCAACAAAGTAATCTAAATCCAGTACATGAGATAAAGTGTTGAGTATGTGTGTTTGTGCTTTGCTGATCAGTATTGAGACAAAGGTGTGGATGATAACTATTTAGCTGAGCCAGGCTTCATAATGTTTGTTGCTATTTTACCATTAACAATCATTTTGAGGTCTGTTAATAATATAAGCAGAAGGGGTCAGTTGGGCAGCAAGGACTGACAGCAGCAGCTCAAAGCTGCTGTGACACAGGCCCACTGATGTAGAATAGAACCCTTCCATTGTGCTCCTGCTCTCTCCTTTAACAGACTAAACACACCACACGTGTCCCTCTAGCCACTTAGAAAAAGATGTTATGAAATGGCTTTAGTCACAAATGGAGTTTTAAATGGTTTTAACGTAATATGGCAATGTGTTTACAAATCCTGATGTGTTTACAAAACATATCCTTGCTGCCTAATACGTTTATTTTAACACTTTATTCAGGCTTAAATGCCATTTTCACATGCTGGGTTTGTTTGGATTTTGCATAAGGTCGTACCACTTATTCAGGAATGTTGGACAATAATGCAGCATTGGGAAAGAGTTCAACTTTTGTTTGGGTTGAATCCCATTCAACTTCTGTTATTCACCATTTGGGGCCTGAGTCATCCAATAACAGTTAGAACTGTTTAGTTTCTGTTCTCAGACAGAACAGGTGACCTTCTCATTGGCATGACCACAGGCAACAGAAGTTAATCTCACCTGGACAGAGCAGGACAGAGGTTAAGTGATTTCCAACATAATCAAGTATTTTTCCATAGTGGAGTTTCACTCAGTTAGGAGCAATTATCCATAGCTTTTCAGATCAACATGCAGGTTTGAAACATAGTTGGATTCTTCCCCACTTCTGTAGCTCTTGTTGGTAGGTACACAGTTTGCTTTTTATCCCTGCTTTCAGTAGGTGAGGGAATTCTTTTCTTTTTAGGTGAACAATTACATGGCATGGGTTATGTTGTTCCTTTCCCAGGATGTTTTCAGCACACCTCATACCTGTGCTTCACACTGTGCACCTTGCAAATGCTCCAAACACTCTGAATGTCCAGTTCTGGGCCCCTCACCTCAAGACAGACATTGAGGTGCTGGAGCATGTCCAGAGAAGGGCAGTGAAGCTGGGGAAGAATCTGGAGAGGAAATCCTCTGAGGAGAGGCTGAGGGAGCTGGGGTGGTTAGCCTGGAGAAAAGGAGTCTCAGGAAAGAGCTTATTGATTTCTACAACTCCCTGAAAGGAGATGGCCGCAGGGTGGGGTTCAGCCTCCTCTTCCAAGTAACAAGTTATAGGAGGAGAGGAATGTACTGAAGATGTACCAAGACAGGTTCAAGTTGGACATCAGGAAGAATTTCTTCACTGAAAAGGTGGTGAAACATTGGAGCAGGCTGCCCAGGGATGTGGTGGAGTTACCATCCCTGGAGGTGCTTGAGAAACAGCTGGACATGGCACTTGGTGCTGTGGTTCAGCTGACGTGGTGGTATTCAGCCAAAGATTGGGCTTGATGACCTTGGTGGTCTTTTCCAGACTCCTTTATTCTATGATTCTATACCGTAAGCTACCAGATGACATCTCTTCAGCCACAAACATGATCATTCTTCCACGATGTACAAGACACAGTAACAATTCAGAAACAGAATTCCTTCCTCCGCAAAGTATTCAAGAGCCAGCATATCAGAAGGATACCAAAACTGTGGAATGAAGATCATATGAACATTTTGTTTCTTTGAGATAATGAACTTCTAGAGAAAGGTTACCAGCTACCTTGTGCTGGCCAATGACCACCAATCACATGTCTGGCTCTCAAAGGCTCTGTTGAAAGATAATATTATCCTTTCCTCATATAATTAATTTCTTGACTGTCCACTCTACTAAGCAGAATTAACAGTATTTATTTATTTATTTACTTATTTACTTTCACAAGAAAGTCTGCCAATATAGATCAACTTTTTGAAGGAGAAATTGTAAGTGGAATTAGTTAGAAAAAAGGACTTTGCAGTCCATATGACTTTCTAGGCCATAGGCAATATGTATTATAGTTGAAATGGTCTATATCAAATATAAAGGTTGTGTTGTGAATCTGTTGTTGTGGATCATTTAAATAATGTATTTTCATTGCTGTTGAGGACTTTAGCTTTGATACTATTCACTGGTGGGGATTTAACCTTCCTTTTGTCGTGTTTTCCTACCAGCTATTATCATAAACTCCAAACTTACACCCTATATAAAGAACTCAATAACAATAATAATAGGACATGACTTTTGGTTTGGTTTTGGGGGTTTTTTGGCATTTAAGATGAGGGAGTTTCAGAGGAATTTCATTGGAGTTTTAGTTTTCTCCAAATTCCACCTAACCCAAGTCAGCCTGCCCATCAATGATGCTAACATGGATTCAGTCAAACAAGGCAGCAGCAGACCACACCACATATGCCACAGTGTATTATTCTTTCTAATCAAAAGGTTTGCTTTGGTTTTCAAAGTGTGGGAAACCTGACACAAGATGCCTGTCGCAGATAGGGAAGGATCCTCTGCTCTTCAGCTCAGGGTAATAATAACAACAACAATAACTTTGATTTTGTTTCAAGACTTCTCACTTGGGATCCTGCAGAGGTTCTAATATCCCGCCATGCCAGCATATTATTTTTGGATTGAATGACTGGATGAGCTTGATTTACATCTTATCTCGCTCCATAGCCCATAATGTGTTTTTAAATCATGTCTAAACAATTTACCACAAAAGCAAAATTGGAGGCAGGCAGTGGGAAGCATCTTGGATAAGTCAAGCATCAAAGAGAGAAACCTCAGAGGACGAAGAGGGGTTTATTTGCAGCTGGCTGAGTCATGTTTCATGTGGGGTATGGTCCCTTGCTAATAATAAGCAAACTGCTAAAATACTATTCCACACTTTATTAACTTGCTTGGTGAGTTAGGATGTCCTGTGCAGACATGTTCACTGGTTACTTCTTTTCTCTAAGAACTTTTCCCCTGATAGCCTTTCAGATAACTTTAGAAAATAGCTTTTTTCCTATGTTTTCCCTGTCTTATGTCACACTGCCAAGCCTCTGAAGAGGCTTCTGTTGTGATGTGATGCAGCCTGCAAGGCCTGTACACCCTGAATCTATAGCAGAGTCTTCAAAGGAAAGTGGCAGTCATGGCAAGTGAATGGCTGCATTTAAAAAATAATATTGATGGAGATTTTTAAGATTGTCAGTTACTACTGTTTCAGCATCAAAAGTGGGCATTTGGGGGGAAAAACAGTTTTTTGGCAAAGATTTTCTTTTCTTTGGAAAGTTTATCTTTTCATTGCTTTTCTTACAGGATGATTTTGTTTTGATGAGGCTATGATTATCATTATTATTTCATTTTTAATATATTATTTTCCCTCTTTCTCTTTTTTTTTTTTTTTTTTTTTTTTTTTTGGTCAAAGAGGACAGAAAGGAGAACAATGCTAGAGAATATTGACTTATGCTAACTTAGTTTGAGACCTAGTTTTCAGGAACAAATTCAATTTTTGAGATAGCTGTCACTAAATTCTCAAACATGTGGGTACATGGAATTATTGGTTACATTAGGCAAAAACTGATCAATCCTTTAACTAGCCAGGCAAACACCAGGATGGGGGACAATGGATGACCAGAGCTGTACTGTGGCCTCTCTTGCCACAGCTGAGTCCCACAACAGGTTTTGTGTAGCACTCTAGAAATTACTGTCTTTATTATGCAGTGCTTGTGTTGAACAGTGGCAGATTTAAAACAACATTATGACTCTTCAGAGATCACAATCAGTGTTTTAAACACACTGACTCTGAGACTGTGCTTTATCTTAACATAGGTCATGGTTGTCCTGAATAAAATTTAAAATTACAGGGTATAAAAATGCAAGACCTGGTGAAGGACAGAAGAAAAACAGAATTAGAAAGAAAATAAAAATTTTATTTGTGTTAAAATTGAGAGATACTCCTCATGCTGTCAGCTTTACTCTTAATATAACCAGTAGTCCTGTATTTGGAGCATCGTGGTTGGGTCGAGGAGGTGAAAGCTCCTGTACTTAATCAGGCAGAAAAATGATTTTTCCCTTGGTCTTCCCTGTCAAATGCAGTTTTCTTACCCTGTGGATCCTGGTGGATGATCCTGGAAGGATGATACCTACTTTGATAAACAATCCCATCCTTGGTGGGAAAACATTTCCTCTATTGTCCACCTTTGTAGGCTGTGGTGTCTTCAGATACCAAATACACAATGTTTTCTGTTAAAAACAAAACAAAACAAAACAAAACAAAAAACAATAAGGCAGAAACATTTGAAAAGCCTTTATTTATGTCTTATTTAATCCCAGAAGGAAAAAAAAAAATAATAAAAAAGAAAAACCAGCACCAACCAACCAAAACAACCTTCCCCCTTGAGCAATAAGACACTCAAGTTCTTTTAAACAATTTTTAGGTGTTTGTTCACTGGTTTATGGGGTTTCTTCCACAAGAGCTTCTCACCTCCAGAACATGTGGGGTCTCCTGAGCCAAAGTCATGCTGCCTCTCAGGAGGGGACCTGAGGACCCTCATCTGCAGTCCTCAGTTGTAGAAATGTTATCCCTTCTCCTCAGAGGGTCAGCACTAGAGGGCAATACAGCCACACAGACACACACCAGTGATTTTTAGTGGACAGTGTTTGCTTCGCTGACATAAAAAAAGGGAGGGTGGAGATGAGTTGTCAAAACCGTGAGTCAGAGAGTAAATTGGTCCCACCTTAACCGCAGTCCTCTGCCATGCAGCAATTCCCCTTATCAGATTGCTATCAGAAATTAACACTGGGCAAATCTGCAAGATAAATATCATTAGTTCCATTATTAGAGATAGATGATAAAATGCAGAGAAGTTTCACAACGAGGTGGAAATTAATAACTGGAATTGCATGTATGTTATAAGCAACCAGCAAATACAGCTTTATTCTGATTAATTTTTTAAAAATGGTTTCGAGACTGGCAAAAAGCATTTAAATCCAACTGGATTAACAGCAGCAAAAAATGTCCTCAGACAAATAAGTAAAAGTGATATTATTAATTCCAATCTCTGCTCAGGGTGCTATTCTGAACTTGGCCTTGCCCTCTACTTTACTGAAACTCTATATGAAATGAAGAGATGGCTGATACAGGACAGGCTAAAAAGTTCAATCTGTTGGGACCAGGATTCATTTCAACCCATCAGGGTTCATTATTCCACTAAGTGGTGACATAATTACAGAGCTGGGCTCCCCAGGGACTCTCTTGGAGCTGGCTCCAATTTGCAGGCCACCCTGCAGGAGAATGTCAACCCTGCTTATGCCAAGCAGGGGGTTTGTAGGGTAATTGGGCAACTCCATGACATACTGAACATGAATTCCTTCCTGGAAATCTGTCGCTGTCTCCCTGATAAGACTGATTTTGAAACACAGAGAAGACTGAAGAGAGTTGAAATAAATGCTACCCAGCCTGTGCTAATGCATGGTCCTGCATTTCCCCCTCTCCACCACAGTCATGCTTATTTCATCTATCATTATCACCTACTTTTCATGGAAACCACCTTGAAGGCTGGTGAACACCCTTATCTGCTTATATTTTGGCATTGCAATCTTCTTGGTTTAGCAGGCACAAATCTTGTATTTACATTGAAACCAAGAATGGAAATTTTACTCCATGGATGGATCTACCGGAGTATTTTATATATGTTCACACTCATGAGCTCATTATGGCCCAAGACCTTATAGTCATTAGCAAAACAACTGGTGTTAGGGACCTACATAAATGTAGATTTTTGACATTTTTCCATATTTACACAGTGGAACAGGTCAAGGTTTGATGCATCTTTATAACCAGGCTGGGATTGGTACCTAAACACGTTTAGATCCATCAGCATATCCTACACAAAGAGGAAAAATATAAAATAACCCTTCCCTTTGATTTTAGCCCCTCCAGACATTTATTTTATGATACAGTACTTCTCCAGCTCCCTGCTGGCTTTAAGTTGTTTGCAGCTTGACTTCAGCACAAATCTATGTAATGATTTCAAGTTAACAGAAACTCATCAAGGCCCAAAAGGTCATGGAAAGCAAGATGCAGCTCAAGTATGCACATCCTGAAAACCTACAGTTTAAAGGACTCCATATAACTGAAGGAGAGAGAATACATTAAGCCAATATGGAAGAAACTTAGCTGTGTCAAAATGGGTTTAGGTTGGATATTAGGAGAGGTTCTTCACCCGGAGGGTGGCTGGGCACTGGAAAAGGCTCCCCAGGGCAGTGGTCACAGCACCAAGCCTGGCAGAGTTCAAGAAGTGTTTGGACAATGCTCACGGACACACGGTGTGAGTCTTGAGGTGTCCTGTCCAGGGCCACAAGTTGGACTCAATAATCCTTGTGGGTCCCTTCCATCTCAGCACATTCTGTGGTTCTATAACATATCAAGGCAAATCATTGCCTAGGGAGATATGTACTGACAATTCTCTAACACATCCCCAGATAAGTCCAGAACATTTGGAGCAACACACTGGCAATAGGCAATTGCACATTACCAATTAGACAGTTACTTTTAGGCAAGGCTGACTGAGCATTGACATATGCTGTCAAAGAAAGTGGAGCATGTTTTTTGAATGCACATTCTGAGAGATGTGCTTTATAAGGAGGAAGTCCTGATTTAGTCAAACAAGCTGCAACACTTTTTGCAGAGGTAGCTGAATGACATGTAAGGGCTTGCTTTGTATAGAAGGTCAGACTAGCTGATCCAATAGTCCATTCAGAGCTTAAAGTCTCTGGGAGCCTATAGTCTGAGCTATAAACTTAAGCCTCTTACTGGGAGTTGAAACAGTTTTTGTATTGTCCCTTGATCATGTATTGAGGAGAAAGCAGACCAGACAGTGAGCAGTGGACTGCATGCACCAGGGAAGATGCAATTTGAAAAGGAATCCATCTTTATACTGAGTCATAACAGAAGTTTTGTTATTACCTCTCCATGTGTGGGTATAACACCTTATTTAAAGTTGGAAATACAAACTGACTCTGAAGTAAGGATTATAGAGTAGAAAGGCTTGAGAGTGGTTAACAAGGTCTGACAATACACATCGCCCTATGCCAGAAGATGAAAGGAGAAAAACAGAAATATAAACACTTAAAAGTCCTTATTGTTGTTTTCAAATTTGCCCATCCTCAATGAACATTTAAGGCCAGGGTGGTTATGCTGCCTTCTGTTTACTCATCCCTGGTCTTCCTCAGCTCGCCTATTGCTTAGGTGTATTAGAAGCAAATAGCACCTTAAAAAAAAAAAAAAAAAACAACTCTGATTTGTATCAAATCAAAGGAGTTTGTAGCTATCTGAAGTTTTACAAGTGGGGACTACACTTCAGTGATGAAGTTTCAATGGCTTATTTCCTGGTACTTAGAGGAGATTTGTGCTACACCAGTAGCTTGTTAAGCTGTTACCCTGTTTTGTAGGTACTAATTTCTTTTAATGTGAGTTTACTTTGTCTTGCTTTGTTTGCTGTTATTTCTTGAGTGGGTTTGGTTATCTCCTCCTTAAAAGAAGATTTCAGACTGATAGTATTTACCTAAGAGAGCCATGGAGATTATCTTAACCATTAATGCATCTGCCACTATTTGGGAGGACATACTTTCTACTGAATTTAAGTAAATGTTTCTGAGTTAATCTGTGAAAGTGAACAACTTCTTAAAAATTGCATGCAATCATAAAGGCCAATACCATCATGCTAAATATTTTATAATTAATTTTATGAGAAGAGGAAAGTTAAAATAGTAGATTGACAGACTTATGTGGTATGTGGGGTTTTTTCTCCCTAATGTTTGCTCCAAAGATCAATAAAGCTAAGAAAAGATCCTCTTTCATTCTGTTAATTGGGTCCCATAAAAACCAAAATGGTTGTGTATTTACTACTGTATTTATAAAACAGATAAAACAAGTAATGTGTCTCTAAAAGCATAAGCAGGGCAACAGCAGGTTCCAGATGCCTTTGAAAGCCCAAGAACTGCACATAAACCAAAAGCACTGATTTGAATGCCCAGATCACTCTTTGGCTGGTCCCAGTTTTCACTGAGAAACCAAAGGTAAGATTTGGAGAAAGCTGAAAGGAACCTTGTAAGGATTTAATGAGACTTTTCGATGTCAGCTTTTGGTGTGAGAGTTTGGAGGGGGCTGCTGGCCACCCAATAAAGAGGTGACTTTAATAAATGCATCCCTCACCAACTCAATTTATACAATCATTCTGGCAAAGGTCCTACACTTTTTACAGTAAAATATAAAAATCTGGGAGCAGAGATCAAAGCCTAAAACTCCCTTCTACCAGTTAAATATCCCCTCAGCCCTCTATGTACTAGCATCTCTTGGTGGTTTGACACAGCATGACTTTATCAACAGAAGTGGAAATTACAAGAGCCAGCCAATTCAGGCCAAATAAGAAACACCAGCCAACCTTCATCTGATATCTGAATTTCCATAAAGAGTTGAAAAAACACTCTCTTTTCTTTCTTCTTTTTTGGTCTATTTTTCTTGTTTTAGCACTCACGCATTTCCTCCCCTTCCTCCCCAGTTCCCCATTATCCCTTTTTTCATCACTTTTAGTGGTTTTCACACCTGAAGTGTGAAAGAACCCAAAGACAGCTCAATTAGTAAATTTTTGTACAACTTTTGACTGGGCAGAGCATCCGAGGTTCTAAAATTAGATCACACCATGTTTCAATTTCAAAGTATTTGTAATTACTACAAAAAATTCCCTTACTGAAGAAGATTTGGAAATTCTTGGTTTTTTCATTATTATTTAAATCTCATGTGCATAAAAGAAGTATTGAACAATCCCAGCCAAAATCATGAGCATGTTCCAACCTTTCTCATCATTTTACTGCCTCTGCTAATCACTGTTGTAGACTCAAGAGTTAGTCTTCCTTCTTTCCCTCGGAGAGCTTAGGGTCAAAACAAGCAAAAATGTTAACAGGCAGAAATTGAATAGAAGAAAACAGCAGAGGTTCAGCAGTTTTCCTGAAGTCACACTGGAAGTCCACTAACAAATCAAAGACTCAAACCTGGACCACAGATCCCATTTTACAACTCAAATATTTAGGTAAATGTTTATTTTATCCACATATTTTAAATGCAACAGCAATGGTTTAAAGTGCAAAACCATTCTAGACAGGTTGTTCCTGGCTCAGATGCAATTTCTTTTATATTGGAAGCTCAAGATTTTAATTAATTTGTGATTATTATTATTATTTATTACGGTAAACTGGATTATGTGACACTGTCTGAGATTGCCTTATCATAATGAACCTGACTACAACACCCACAATCCCTCCTACACAAGGGAACGAAAAATTTCTAAGAATCAGATTTCTAAGTACGATCTTTGGCGAATACCAAAGAAATATGAATCATTTGTCACAAGTCACATGAAAATGTTACAAGGCATAAAACAAGAGCTGTTCACGTGAAACATTTTGCATGAGAAAAGGTGGCCAGCTGACTAGGTCAGCAAAGTGGCTGCAGGACCTGTGAGTTTCCACTGAAATGTTTTTATTTTTACATGTGTGAAAAAAAATAAAGATCTCCTTTCTTGATGACACTGTTGCAGTAGGAAATGAGAATTACAAACAGCTGAATTTAAACCCAAGCCCAACAAAAAAAAAAGTCCACTGTTGTCAAGACCACAAGTTTCTAAGGGATGTGAGAAGCAGGTTGATCTGAAAACAAAGCTATTTAATAACAGGTTTTCTATTGCTCATACCACATTAGTGCCATAGATTTGGTGCCTGAAAGACAAGCAATGTACCTGTCTTTAACCCTCTCCTTATTACATGATTCACTGTTGTGTCTGCTCTGTATTTTGGCTGTAGCTGGGCTCATTTTGCAGTGGGTCTCAGCATGGTCTGAGCTGCGTGAGAGGCTGCTCCTGGCACCTACGTCAGGCACGACAGAGACAGCTTGGGAATATCCACTGAAACCACAGATCCTTTGGTGCAGACGTGCCCAGAACATTTCTTTGTGGATTTATTCACATCATCTGCCTGTAAGAGAGAGCATTAATATCTTCTGTCAGCCCTGTTTTGGAGATGATAAACAGCTGCCTGGTGAAGTGGTGGGGCTTGCCCACACTCAAACAGAGAGTCTGGGGAAGAGCAAGGAGCTGCCCCCAAATTATCTCAATCTTGCTCAAAAAAAGTGCTTTGCTGCCATAGCATCCTTGTCCCTGAATGAACAACAATTCCACGTTAGCTCTGGAAATATTTTAGTTCTTAACTTTTGTATCAGGACTCTTTAAAAGGTGAAATTTGAAATGAAAGATTACTAATCAATGTGGGTGAACGTTTGGGTCACCAAGGGCAGAGTCTGATTTCACTGTTTGACAGGTGACACAAACACTAGATAAAGGCAATAGACGTGGTTTTGGTTGTCTTGGAAGTTAGGGAAAACATGCAGCATGACTGCAGAAATGGTACCTGACCTGGTGGTTTCCTGGCAAATGAAACAGGAGAAAGAACAGGGAGGACAAGACAAATACAACCAGGTGCACTCACAGCTACCATGAAAAGAAAGGAGTTTGTCCCCAGAAAACTTTTAGGATAGCTGATGCTGCTCCAATAAAGTTGACAGAAGTGTAAGAACATGGCAAAAAATGTAAAATAGTTTTTCAAAGCATCCATTTTTATCTCCACTACAATGTTTACTTCTCCTTTAATATACTGAAAAGAAAAGATTTCCATCCCAGAGGAACGTTCTGGACATGCTGTATTATACAGTAACATTATGCTCCAGCGTTTCAGTCATCTAAATATTGTTTTTGGGATTACTCATGGAAACTTCACAGTGGAAGAGGAAAGGGGAGGGGAAGTTGCATGGAGAAGGGAGGGGGGAAACATCCTCTATTAAAGCTCCATTAGCTCCAGAAAGGAACTCTGTGAAGTGCATGAAAAATATTATGGATTATTCAAAGACATCTATAATTTGAGTGTCTGTTTTCAATGTCAAGTTTCCTCCTAACCTCTACCACTTTTTTCCTCTTTTGAAATTTTTAAAAAAAATTATTTATTTTATTTCTGCAGAGGAGGATAATGATTATTACAGAAGTAAGTGGGGAAAAGATGGATTGTCTTTATATGAAATGTAAGTGTTGGGTAAAGCAATTAAGCGGAACAGAAAATAACTAGGATTAAAAGCCTTTTTTAGATCCTGCCAGGGCTGAAATTGTTGTCACAGGGAAGATGTGTTTAAGCTCCAGCAAAGTTTGGGTAAGGCAATTGTGAAGATGACGGTCTAATGACTGTAAAACCTTCAAAATGGCAAACAGAGGAGAAGGCTTCCCACAAAGGAAGGACACCTTCTCTTCCCCTCCTTCTCCCCCCACCCCGGGGCTTTTTAATGTCAGATGTGAACTGCACACCTGTGATAAATATAACCCCACAGCTGTCACTGGGGGCTGGGAGCGTGGGCAGGGGTGGGCTGGGGGACAGGATCTCCCCTGGTCCCCACACAGGCTCCTTTCAGCTGGGGTTTCAGCTGGCAGTTCCAGAGAAAGCAGGTGGTGAAGCCGGGGTGAATCACTGAGCTGGCAACTTTTGAGTCAAGGCTGAGGAAAGGGTTATTACACAACTTTCACCTTTGGGGTGGAGAGTGCTGAGAGCTCAGGAAAGAGCAAACCCACACCAATTCATCGGCAGCTGGGGAAAGCAGGAGCCTTGATGCTTTGCTCTCCCCCTTTGCCCTCCCAAAGCTTGCAGGGAAGCAATTCACAGGGGAGGCTGAAGGTAAAACAATATGTGAAATTACACAGTACTTGGTGTCGTGCTGATCATCCCTCAGCATCACACCAGGCTTCTTTGCTTTGGACAGCCAGTTTTAGTAGGCTTCGAGCCATGTGGAGTGAGAAAAATCGGAAAAAATAAACAACCCTTGGTACAGAGGCACGGAGGGAGGAAGCAGATTTGAGAAACCCCTCCCATCTGAAACAGGGCACAAGCTGCTGCCAGAGTGGTTTCCCCTCCAGCAGCCTCAAAACAGCTCCATTTTGCAACCTCAGGAACCAGATCCCTGGATTCTGCAGCCTTCATGCCTGCACCAGGCACCAGCTCACCCCCAGCCTCCCTGCTGGGTCAGGATGGCAGATCTAAATAACAGGAGTAATGACAGCTGATGGTATAATTAGAGCAGTGAATTAAGTGTGGGAGTCCTGCAATTTGAGAGGTAGCTCTTGTGACCTCTGGGCTGTATCCATCGTTGATGTGTGCCCTGGGACACCCCTCTGCAATCAGTGAGATGGCACAGGCATTTGAGATGGCAGCTGAGGGCACATTTCATCCCATTTTTTGGCCAAAAAATCTTTTATGTAAGAAAAAGAAACACCACACTCAACCTGCTCCACAGTTTGGACAAGAGAGTGAAATTTGTGGTGTGCTGAGAAATTCTTGCTCTACTCAGAAATAATCTGCTTTGGTATTTATGTTTAATAGTAGCAGCGTGTAATGTTTCTAAATTGCTTGTACTCCAAGTTGTGTGATCAGGCACTAATGGACCTCACTGCAACCTTGTTCTCCCCAAGCAGCAGCCTGAACTCACAGACTGGCTTCTGGTTCTTAAGCTCATCACTGCTGTACACATCACCTCTGCAGCTGGAGAGATCAAAAAGTTGTTTTTCCCTGGTGCTACACAGTGAAATTTCAGACCCAGAACTTTCTGGCATTTGCTTCTGAGGAGAAAGTGGGGAAATTAATCTCTTCTGTTTGTTCTGGCTTAAATATGGAAACATCTGTTAAACTGTCTCCTATTGCCTCCTGGCTGCCTTAAAGTGATGACAAATTTTGCCACTGATTACTGAGTATATTTCACTTTTTTTTTTTTTACATGCAAGTTCTGTGCAATGCTTAGGACTGCTGTACCTGGTGGTTTGGCTGCCTGCAAAATGGTAGGGACTGGATCTGCATTTCAGTGTCACATGTTGTATTGATGAGCTGCCCCACAGCTATACAACAGTGCAGAATTTTGTCAATTTTCCAGGAAGGTTCCAAATATCTATCTATTTCTACTATATTAAATATATGTACAATATCTATACACAGTCCACACACACATATATGTATAAAATCTATTTTAATATATGTATTTTTATATATACATACATATCTATGCTTGTACCTTGCCTCTGGCTTGGCTTTCTGACCAGAAATTGATTTGAGAAATGGAAAGGATTTGAGCAGAAATCCTATTGCTGAACACAACACATCAGTGCTAAGCAAAGAGTTCAAAGTGGGGATGGAGAAATAAGTTCTCATCCAGGGAACCCTGGCAGGGACTGCTCAGTGCTTTCCTGGGAAGATGGGCCGAGTTCAAGCAATGGTCACCTTTCTACCAGGAATCAGAAGATAAACCATAGGCCAAACATATCCTACAAGGCCAGAAAGTAATCAAAGGAGGGGGGAACACTCTAAGGGAGCAAAAAAAAAAAAAAAAAAAATTCTTTCAGATGTTTCTGTGTTAAGGAAAAAAGCTCCTGAGTATCTGAGTGGAGAAGAGAGAAAAGCATCTATAAAAGGATGAACGGAGGAAATAAAGAACTGGGAGGTTTGGGTCCTACTCAGAAGTTTGGTTCAATACCCAGTGCCCTCAGGAAAGGGCAGTGATGAGCTTTTTGGGATGCCTGTAATCCTTCCTCAGATGCTGAGGCAACCCCAGATTGCAGAGAGCATTTAAGTGGGCTGAGTGTAATTACCTGATTGGCATTTAGTAACAGTGTAATTAGCACTTTTTGGCACCTCTTCCTTTGAACATACGGCATTCAATTCTTCTGTAAATAAGATATTTATATGACACTCCCAGCAATGCACTTAATGGTGACTTTAAAGGTTATTTTCCACATTTTCCAGAAGTAACACTTAAAGTAGGTGTGCTGGACACAGGGAATTTCTGGTGAACCAAGAGATGGAGTTAATGGGATAAATTCTGCTGACTGGTGTAAACTGTGGCAAGCATCAAGAATTTCAGGGAGGAAACATTTGAGGCTGTGATGGTAGAAGATAATGCATTCTCATCAATAAAACTCCTTTTTACATGTGGAACCTGGGGAATTCCTTACTGCACAACAAAACTAAAGCAAGACACAGGAGAATGGCTCAGGGTTTTTGGGAGAAATTATTTTAACCCAAACTGTTGGACATTTAAAATGAATCCGCAAAGGGGCTGAATTCTGTAGCTCTCTGCTTGGATCTAAGAACTTAATCCAAAGTTTCATGAAGTGAGCACCATAGATAAACAGCCTCAATGCATTTTCTGCAATTAGTCTCTGGTAAAATAGAATCCCAAATCATCACCAAAGGTTCCCATCTGCTGACGAGAGGAAAAAAGTAAAAATCTCATCATATTATGATTATTAATATTGTATGAACCCCCTACTATTTTTAACTGAGATTTTTTGCATAGATACACATTGCTATCTCTGCTTATAACTGACAGAGGGTAAGAGGAAAATTTCTCATGGGTTGCTTAATCCCGTGTTTTCTGCAGGGTTTCTTGTACATTCTTTAGTAATGGTGATTCAGATCTTGTATTGAATCAAGCTTCCTTACTGGAGGATTAGGAAATGTGATGGTTTGTTCCAAGAGAAATGAATGTTTTAGACATTTGGCAGAACCCTGTGGCTGACCATGAATCACAACTTTTGGTCAATCACTGCTCAATACCTGTCTACAAAATGCTGGGGGAGGAGGGGGTCAGAAATGTAATAACTCTGTGCTTTCTCTGCAAAATTAAATTATTGCAGTGAGCTTTGGATGACGTTATTAAAGTGACACAGTGAGAAATACAACTTTTTTCCCTTTATTGCCTTGAGTCAGTTGATAATTCACAGCGGTGAACAAAAGAAAGCCAGTGGATAACACATGTTAGCAAGGTCTCTGCAAAATTACCTTCCGTATTAGACTTTTTCTTTATCACTGAGATCCACTGCCAGTTCACATTAAAATTCAGAGTGCTGACAAATGCATTTCTCTTAACAAGATCACCATTATTTTTTTCTTTTTGCTACGCAGGAGCAGGGCACAGACTGGTAAGCCTGACACCCCTGAAGGTTGTTTGTTGAGTGGGAAGGATCTTATCATTTCAGTTCAGATACATCCAGCTCATGGGGTCTGAAAGTCATGTAACCATCAACGGGAAGAATTTACTTCTGGCCCCTTGTACCACTGGGGAAGAGGAGGCAGCATCTCATGCACTGAAACAGCATCTAAGTACAGCATCTTCCTCATCTTCCTCCCTTTCCTGCTTCCCCTTCACTCCTGGCACTGCTGCCCACCACATGAGTGCTTGGAAGGGAATTATTGTCATGGCTTTGCACCTGGAAGTTCAAAGAGATCAGGCCCCCACAGCAATGCAGATTGTCACATGGATTGTCACAGGGAGTTTCTGCTTTAGCTGATCTCCAGCTCTAAAGCATTGCCTGATGGTTACCAAAAAAAGTCTAAGAAAGATTTTTCTATTATTCTTTTTATTGTTATTATTATTAATATTAATATTAGTATTATATTTGAAAAGTTTTCGTGGCCCAACAAGAAGCTGAAATTGCCACTCATTGCAGCTGGTTTCTTGTGGGAAAGTTTTAATATTTTCCTGTGCCTCTCTCCTGACCCTCAGCTGTCACTGTGTCCCCAAGCAATGAGCTCAGGTACCAAGCTGCACATATCTGGCTTTTACACCAAAATGTTTTGCTGTACTAGACTCAAAGTACATTAAAAAAAAAAAAAATAAATAGAGAAATCTTTATCAGGGACACACATGGGGAATCAGCACAGATTATCAGTTTTGCAAGATGGTCAGAATGAGTCTCACCTTCTGATCAAAGCTATCACTTCTTCTTTTGATAATAAAACCTCACAGAAGCAACTTGTCCCTGATTTGGGGCAAGAAATCTCCTACCTGTTTGTAAGCACTGGAACTGTCAAATCTGACAACACAGTGTTCCTGCTCTAAAATCTGTGCCCGTAATCAGTGTCTTGATCTCCAAAGATCTGGATACCTTCAGCAGATCATCTGACCTCTCCAATAAAAATATCCAAGCTCATATCACCGATCAAATCCTCTCAAACCTTGCTAGCCATTTAGGAATCACACACATCCCGCCAGAGTGCTGATGCTGATAAAAATTTAACCCAGAGATCATTGTTAAGACAAGCATCTGGGTGGATGCTGAGGCCCAAAGTCTCCTCTTTGTGTGGTTATTATGAGTTTCTCATAATGGAGAACAATCCAGAGCTGATGTGACGTTCAAATCTTTTTGCTGGGCTTGCAAACTCAGTTTTTATTTTTCATTGACAAAATCTGAGAGGAAGAATAACCAAAATCAAAAACCCATCCAAAAAATCCTAAACAAACCCCCCACCATGAAACCTCAAAACAGGAGAAGAAAATTACCAAATTGGATGTCCCCTCACAAGTCAGGGCTATTGGAATTAGAAGATCTTTAATATCCCTTCCAACACAAAACCTTCTATGATTCTATGATTTTTTTTTTATTCTTGCCAGCTGTTCCATGCACCAGCGAGCTTTTGGTATTTTTACCTTTATTCCCCCCCCCCCCCCGAAATCTGGAGAATTAATGTTCAGTTATGGGAAAAGGAAAAACCCAGGCTCTGCACACACCATATTTTGTGTATTCCCCAGCTAGGTTTCAGACTCACGATATTTAGCTGAAAGCTAGAATTCTTCTGAGACACTTCTAATTTTCCAGAGGAAAAGAGATTAAATCTGAACTACTGAGTCTTTTTCAGTTTCACTGATGGTTGATGAGAGAAGACCTGAAACTCTTGCTCTACGCTCACCATTGACTGTACATAGCCAGGCTCCAAATAGGTAATTAAGAGTCATTTTGCTGTTTACTTAATATGATAGCCATGTCTCTAATCTCGAGTTTTAAAGTGTATATTGCAAGGCAAGGGCATAAACATTGTGGGAAGTTTCTTTTGTGATTTCTTGGTGCACTAGATGGCACTAAAGCATGGCTTATATATACATGAGGAAAATATCCCCACAAAAATTGATATGTAGGTTCAGTAAACCTGAACTATTTTGGTCAGGTATATTTTATGAAAGTTCTTTGATATATTATTTGTAATTTTTCATTTTAATTTTCAGATCATCAGAAACAGAATTAATTACACCCACTTTGATATTAAAAGAATTTCAAATTGAAAATAAATAATGTTGGGAAGTTGAAAAAAAAAACCCTGAAGAAACTAATTTACCCCAGGCTAGATGCAAAATTATTCTAATGTTCAAAGATTAGGGGGCTTGATGCAAGTGAAAAAAAAAGTTCTGTACCAATTACATGGCTTTTTCATGAACTTTAGATATCAAAAACATTAAAGTCACAAAAAATGTAAAACATCTTCAGGTTTCCTATATAGAAAAAACATTCTTAATATATAAGCGAATAGATAGCTCCACACTGTCTCCCAGGCATACCATGTTCAAAACATCAGGTAGAACCAACCTGTAAGAACAGGGCATTTTTTCTCCCACATAAGTATCAAGAAAACAAAATTAAATTTTAATTTTTCTTTACTTCTTCCCCTCCCTTCAAATGAGGAGCTACAGCTCAGCTCATTCGAAGTTTCTTTTAAGGCATTCTTCTGTGTTGTATACAACAAGCTTTGCTGTCTTATATGATCATAATAAACAACAACAAAGGAACTATGAAGGGTGGATCCCTTGTAAAACTCAGCCTTCTAGACAAAACCAAAAAGAAATATGTCTTAGTTCATCTTGAGTATTTTTGACTTGTAATGCTGAGGGTGCTTACAGAGACATTTCAAGTCAAGTCTTTATGATGTTTTGATGATTCCAGAGTTATTCACTGAGTGTTTCAGTAAGAAAGGAAGCAGGAAGAAAAGAACAAGGAGTTAAAAGAAGAATGAAAGAGCAGTGAGGTGTGGACTGAGTGTGAGCTCACTCCTGCACCAGCAGTGATCCTGCAGCCCTGCATTTCCAGCAGCTCTGAAGCAAAAAGGAAGTGGCTCCATTTAATGCTTCAGTCAGAGGTTAGATGTGAAGTCCAGGGTGTAAATATGTGTAAATACAGGCAATATACAGCCTGAGCCTGGGCTATAAACCAAACAGGCTGCAGAGGTTGTGGTTTCATGCTCAGGTTTCAGAAAAAGCCATTTACCTGCAGTTCTCCCACTAAGATATGCAGCTTCATTTAAGCTTCCAGTTAAGGGTCTGATCCATCAAGCACCGGCTCTGCCAAGAGCAGAGCTGCTTTATTTTGGGTGGAGAGACCTGAGAATTTGTCCTGATGTTTATAACAAAGCCCATATATATGTACTATTGGATTTATTAATTTTTTGTCAACTGAGTCAAAGCCTGCATCTCAAGAAGTATTTTGTACAAAAAACCTAAAATGCCCACATGAAACTATTAAATATGACCGAAGAGCACAGAAGTCCTTAAATTACAGAGTTTGCAGCAGTCAGCTCATGCTGTTCTGAGGGTCAGTATTTTTAGCACCTCTACAGAAAATAAATTCCTGTAGAATCAGAAGTGGAGGAGTTGCAGCAATGCTTGTTCTTAGCCTTTTCCACACTGCAAATGCACAACTATGGGGAAGGAGAAGAGGAGAAATACATGGTTTCAATAAATTTTTTTTAAAAGTATATATTTATCTGACAACTTCACCAAGAATAAAAAAACAAAGGAGATATGAGTTGCATCCTCAGTAATGCCAATTGGTATGATTTCACCAGAGAGCTTGAATTTTACTGTTTTAAATATGATACATGACCTTGCCCGTTTAATGAGGATACTATTGATCTAAAATGAACATCTTAAAAAAATTAATTACTGACATTATCGATAACACTTCAGGTTATTAAAAATGAAAGAATGCTAAACTTCCAATTTACTTTTCACTGTGCTGCACGCGCTTCATTCAGTCTAGACAATTTCACCTTCTTTCTCATTTGGTTTCAGCTGTTGATCCTACTGTGATAAGGTTGCAGCCACCAAAGGGGACTTTTCAAAAAAATAAAGTATCTTAACAAGAAGAAGAAAAAAAAAAATTAAAAGCAACTCGCTTGTCCTGGTTCTCTTCCCCCTTGCTTTTATGACATGTTTGGTTCCCACACAAGGGAAATTACAGCAGGTAATTCTCTTACACTCACAACCCTCCCAAGTGCTCGGCCTCCAAGTCACCCCTGTCACTGCTTTGGCTGAAGGGTTGGGTAGTGAAGGTCCTCTGCCAAGCTCAGAAGTTTAGATCTTCATTCCACCTACTATCATGGAGTGACCTTAAAGACCTCCTGGTTCCAACCCCCTGCCATGGGCAGGGATACTTTCTACTAGACCTACTTACCCCAAGCCCTGTCCAACCTGGCCTTGAACACTTGTAGGGATAGAAGTTGCCTCTTTAGGAGCAACAGTCAAACTAACTATCTAACATGAGTTCACATAATTTCCACATCTGCTGCACACTGGTGGCACCTTTTTTCTCCTGCAAGCTCCCAGGGCCATCTGTGAACACTCTAAGCAGAAGAGAATCACGCCCAAAATTGTTCCTGGCCCCTGGGTGTGGAATATCAAATGTAAGAGCATTGCAGACCCCTCTCCTTGAAGCTGAGCCACAGGAGCTGTGGTGTCAGGAGAACACTTGGGCGGCTGATGGGATGAAATATTTCTGATGTTGTTTTATCTTTCTGTATTGACTTGGGAGCAAGACTTGAAAGTCATTTAGTCAACTAACTTAAATCCCACACAGACTAGTCCCCAGTTCAGCGAACAGTTAAGGACATTATGTGCATGATTATTTAAGCACACAGTGTTGATTAGTGACTGTCTGACACATTGCTGCAGCATTTGTATAACTTCAGGCATTTACCTGGCAGGTTACTGTAGTGTTTCAGAACAAAATATATATATTTTCCCATAAAAAAAAATACTTTCATCTTTTTTTTTAAACAACTAAATTGTTTTTTTGTAATGATTCTTCCCAATTTGTATCTATTGAGATTTTTTTCTTATTTTTTCTTCCTCCTTCTTTCTTCTTTTTCAACAAATAAGAAAACAAAGGAAGGAAAAGTAGAGCAGGACATCTGAGCTAAAGTATTAGCAAAAAATATTTCAGAGCTTGGTTTAATGCTTTATTTTTTTTCCCCATAGGTAATTCACACACAAATAAATTATTTTATTTAAGCAGTTATATGCTAACACAGTCAGCTGCTGAGGTCTTAAATAATTGCTAAATACAGGTTTAATTTTTCTGTTTAGAAAAAAGGTAAAACAGCATCACTGCCAAGATGCCTGCGCAATTTAAAACAAACTTCAGTTTTCTTTGACATTTAGGTGGGTATTAAAAATTTACATGCAGATCAGACCAAGGAATAGAGACATCTTTTCTTTGCACTTCCATTTTAGGTTGAAGAAATTAAAGTGGTATAAAAAACTAATGAACCCCTTCAGAGAACTAAGTTCACTGGAGCCCCATCACATTAATGTAATATTCTGATATTTTTTTTCCTTAAGTCATGTTTTTACTATTGCTCTCACTACTTAGTGGGGAATATTATTAAAAGAGGAAACACTTCTAGATATCTAATGCTGATCCAGCCTAACTCTTCAAAGGGAGGGACGCAAACGAATAAAATTTAGAGAAAAACCAATGCAGCATAAGAGGTTGTTTTATTTAAATATTTTCAGCATGCTCCATCCATAGCTGACAGGATGCAGTGTAAGAATTACTGCATGCTATTCTGAGTTTCGTGTTTGCAGAAGATTTGGCTGTATCACAACCATCACCTGTGACCTTAGAGCCCATGAATCAGTGAGAGGAAAAATGGTGAGCTCCAGGGAAAGAACTGGGCAGCCTGCAAACATCAGGGTAAGGGGATTCTGCTGCGTGGGAGATTTTTATAGACATTCTTCAATGCGTACATGTGGGTCTGTACGTGTCAGAGTATATCTATAAAATAAAAGTTGGTTACAATAGATGCTCTTATCTGACCTACTTAAAATTGTACATGAAAGCACAGTTAATTTCATCTCCTATCTGTCAGATTGATACAAATCTCCTGTTCTGTATTAATTATTGTATGCATGAATATTCTTCATTTTTGGGGGAGACCTGATGATTAAAGCTACTGCCGACAGAAATCCTGAGCTCATTAAAATTCCCTCCCCCAGCCTCACTGAATGTGCATGCAACTTTTGAGTCAGGATTCATCCCCTTTCTGGCTGTCATGCAGTCATTTACATCATTGGTTAAGGGGTGTAAAATGCTGCCTCTGTGAACAATTCAAGTTTTTAAACTCAGTTTATATTCATTGCACAGTCAAGCAAATCAGAGCAAAGTGGTCTCGATTTTCATCTGAGCCTCACCTAAATGCTCAGAGCTCATTTTTCTTTGGTTTCTGCTTTTAAATCCTCCAAAGAAGCTAGGCCCTGATAATTTAGGAGGTGATGCAGGGTGTTAATGGCATTTTTGTTCTCTTTTAATAAAATAATATGTCCCTGTTTAAAATCATGTCAGAGAAGAAACCAGAAATTCAAAGCTATGGTTAATCAGCCACAGAAGTGTTTGACAAACAAATCCCCAACAAAAACTTGTTTTACATCTGGGTCTCTGTTTATGGCTTTAAACCTCATAGATTGGGGTTGCCTTCTGCCTGGAAGAGTCTTCTATTATGAAGTCCCTGATGCTCTCCTAAGCTGATGCTTCCAAATGTCAGTAGGAGTCTCACAGACTTCTGTCAATTCTGAAAAAGATCTGCCCTTCATGGGATCCAGAATCTGAACCAGATCAACAGCTAACACTGTCCAATTAGGGTGTTTGGGGAAAAGAGTAATAAATTGTGTTTTAATGGTCAGATTTTAGTTATCTGCCTTGTATGTGTTTTTTTCACGGGGACAAATGTATTTGAATGAAGAACAGGGCCAACAGAACATAGAGGAGGCTGCAGAAAAAGAATCCAGTTTCACTCAGAAATGCTGAGAGATTAATAAACTGTTTTCATTAGAAACTTTAAATTAGCATCATAAAAAATCCCTAATCAGACACCATACCCCTCCAAACTAAGAAAAACACATCTCAGGATAGTCAATCAACTCATAATTACATATTCAGCCAAGGTGCCTGAAAATCTGGTTAAGCTCCTTGGTCTGTGAGAGCTGACAACAGAACTGTTCTGACGTGTTAAGTGAGTCCTGAAGTTACTGGATAGCTCTGGCTATGACAAACATACTGAAAACAGCATTATTAACAATGATTCTTTTTTTTCAACTATTATTAGGGTTTGATTGTTTTTCTTAAACATGCTGCCCAGGAAAGTGGTGGGATCACTGTCCCTGCAAACTTTCAAAAACTGTGTAGATGTGGGACTTGGGGACATGGCTCAGTGGTGGCCCTGGCAGTGCTGGGTTAATAGTTGGACTCGATCTTAAAGGTCTTTTCCAACCTTGATGATTCTATGGTTTTACAAGGATGAATTCGTCAGAAGCAGAAGAGATCCACAAATAGCACTGAACAGAAATCTTTGCATCTGCAATGTTTCTCTGTGGTACACTTAGGACTGAAACAAAAATAATAATTAAAAGAGTGATGAAGAATACATTAGCCTGTTGTGCTAACACTGAGAAAATGTGCACTTTACTCTTAGGTAGTTCTAGGTACCTTTGAGTGGCTTCTTTATTCTCACAGCCAGGTGCCTTTGAGAAATATTTGGTAAATAGTCTCTTGTGCTGTAATCAACAACCCTCATGCCACCATTTCCAGTGGGAAAAGTACCTTTGCAGTGGCCAGCTCATAATGTTTGGTTTAAAAAGTACTTGGTCAGCACAAAGCATCTTTACTGAACCAGGCATGCCTGTCAGGGTCAGATTTGAAGGTGAGATTTTGAAGGAAAAAAACAGAACAGCAGATGAAGGACAACATAAACTGGTTTAATCTAGATATTTACTCTCTAATCTTGCAAACATCTATGGTTTTCCTTAACTCTACGTGAACCTTTGCACAGTGTGTTTAGCTGCATACTGCACTGTTTCTTTCAAAGTCCTCTTGCTTGAGAGGAAGAAAGAAAGAAAAAAATGCCTCTCATTTTAGAGTCGTTCTACAGACCATTTATTCTTCAGAAATAATTGTGGTCAGACGTTTAGCTGAGAATGCTGGTATTTGTCCTAATGTTCTGTAAATGTTTATACCAAACTTAAATGAATGTAAATACCCCATCTCTGAGCTCTGTGGTAAATCATTTGTTCTGCACAGGGAGCATTTGGCGGGGAAGTTATGCTACAACCCATTCCTACTGAAATAGTTGACACCAATGGCAACTCGCCATCTAATCCCTGAGCTCAAATGTAAATACTTTGCTCCACAAGCAAAGCTAAGAAAAAAAAAAAAAAAAAAACAAAAAACAAGCCAAATTTTGGTCAGTTTTGTGCCAGAGCAAAAATAATTTGCACCGACCCTCTTCCTGACACAACTTATTTGTCTCTGCGTGCTGCTGAGCTCTGCAGCCTGATGTGTTAGAAGTCAAGTCTGTTCTCTTCTGCACCTCCCTCCATCTCAGAGCTCTGGTATTTACTTGTTTCCCCATGTTTTAGCTCATGATTCAAAGGGATGAGTAGACGGCAAAAGTTTCAGTTGGCTCTGGGTGAAACCTCGAGCGTTTGTTTTCACTGCAGGGATAACTCCCATTGATTTCAAAGGGAAGCAGGACTGCAGGCGTGTGCTTCCCCTCTGAAAATCAGAGCTCCCAGATGCAAATTGAAGGCTCGCAATAGACAGGTATCAGTTCCGCTAATTAAGTCTCATTTATCTTAACCATTTCACTGCTTTATCAGATAGCGCGGTGATAAGACGCTATAAAAAATATATGACAGATAGTCAAGGTCTAGACTTCTCTAATGTGGCAATTTTTTATATTATGATCTTCCTTTGTATATGCAGATGAACTGCTCTTTTATTAACTTCCCTTTGTAAGCATTTCACATGCCAAAAAATCAGATAGGGCTTTGAAAAAAAAACGCTTTCCAAAGTGATGAGAATGAATTAGCCCATAATTGGACTGATTGGTAAAAGTTCAGTACAATGCAATAAAAGTGCACCATTATCAGGATTTAAACTTGCTATGGGGAATTTTTATTGCTGTTCATTTAAAAAATATCATCTTTGTCTGTGCTCTGCAGGGACTTACCAGTGTTGGAGCAAGTGAAGAAATCTGTAGGGGAAAAGGGCCTCTCATACAAATATAAGTAGAGCAAACATTTAGCTGTTAATATGTATATTACTGGAATTACACTGATTTTCATGGGCTATCATCTGTGGTTGCAGAGAGGAATAAAATCAGAGGATTGTCAAGGATAGAAAAGACCTCCAAAATCATCAAGTCCAACCTTTGAGTGAATACCACCATGTCAACTATATGTACTAAAGAAGAGTACATAGGATCTCTCCTCATAGGATGCCTCAGTTACAAACCTCAGCAGCAGTCCAAGGACCTCAGCATGTTTTCTCAGTTAAAGAACCAGAGGAGTAATACGCAAGAGTTCCACTCAGTACAGCAAGGATGACATGATTTAATGCCTAGAAACAGAAGCTGGGCACCAGCCTGGCAAGAAATCCACCACATATTTTACTGTTGGAAGCAGATCAATACAAATTATGTTGAAATCTTTAATTTAAAACAGGGAGTGTTTCTCACCCCATTGTTTCATCTCATTCAAACAAGGCCAGAGAAAGTGTAGGACTTCTGCTTTGCAGGTGATCAGATGCTCTTTGTTTATCTCACAATCCTCTTATTTACAAATGTCTGGATATTTCTCAATGGGGAGGTATCCTATGATCACAGGTCCTGAAAAGATATTTCCTTCATAAACTTATCTTGTTTCCTTTGTGGGACTTCACAATATCTTGTGATCTTGATGGATACCAAGAACCCTTCAGGATCTCATAATTCATTTTTAAAATTTTGCCATTTATCAATACCCTAATTCCCTCCCAGACTCTTGGGGAAAGAGATGCTCAGCGTGACTTGAAGGTTATCTCATTGGGAATATCTCAGAGGAGAGGAAAAGTAAATTCAAAGTACACATAGCAAACATATTAACTCATTCTTATTAATGCCAACAGACCCTCAGTTAGCCCATATTGGTGTCACTAAGAAGAGTGATGGAAAGATTATTGGAATTGTTGATTTTACACATCTTTTCCAACCTTAATTATTCTATAAGAGGCAACATTTGGAGTAAACAAGTAGAACATAAGGGAGCTGCCCAAGAGGAAAATTAACATCTTGATCTAGAAACTTCTGGTTCTCATGGAAAAGTCTACTCACAAGTTAAACAAAAGCAAAAAATGAGGTCCTAAGCACAAAAACCAAACAACCCAAGGGCTGATCACAAAATGCTTAGTAAGGAAGGAAATACACAGAATAACCATAAATTTAAAGGTCCCTTTTGATGATCAGTAACTCCTACAAGCATCCGAATGGTGATGAAACTACTGAGCTGTGTGATCCCACTATCAGAACCGCATCTCTTGTTCAAGGAAAATTGCCACAGCTTCTCTGTGTCTTTCAGGCTGCTGAGTCTGACCTTTGTGGGGCTAACAGAGGCAAAAAAGAGAATTGCAAGGCTTTCAAATATTTTTGCAGTACAAAAGTATCTCTGTCTTACACAAACATTTTATTTTGACAATTCAAGTCCAGAGTTCTCCATTCACAGCACAAATAGACCTTCTGGACTGATATTGTAACTTTTGCTTTCCTACAAAATGGTGAGATTTCAAAAAAAAAAAAAAATGCTGCAAGAAGTTGTTTACTGTTAAATTTTAAGAATGTTCAGCCTTCTCGCAGACTGACTTTATCCTTGGTGCTGTTGTTCAGGAGAAGGAGTAACAGGGTGAAGTATCACAGCTTTGTGCAATATTAGCTTATTGGAAAGGACAGGTTGAAATATCTGATCTGAGTTTTAAAAGGAAAAAAAAAAAGGGATTTACTTGTTTATAATCTATTCTGTAATGTTCAAATTCATCAACTGAGATTTCATGGAATTTTAGAATGGTTTGGGTTACAAGGGACTGTAAAGATCATTTCATTGGTGAGTGAACTATTTAGATGTATCATAACTCATATTAACATTGGTTTAAAATCCATTTTCTAATAGCAATCAGTGACCATAGCACATAATTCCCTTTTGAGATTTGGAATACCTCGCTTAATTCATAAGTTTGTACTTAATGAAGTCATACAGATCAATAAAAAATTAATTTTTTATGACAGTAAGGCTTTAGACCTTAGGACTGTAAAGAGAGATTTTTATTGCTAAATCTCAAACACAGGAAAACAAAAGAAAATGCTTAAATACAGGAAAGTACCCTAAATTTCCTGTCTTTCCCACTATTGAATCTCTTGATTCTGTGGCTCACCTACCAACTTGAGAATGAGGTGACTTATGAATATTGAAAGAGTGAATAATTAAAATTTCAACAGCAAAGAAAGACCCTCTTAGATCTTGATGAACTAAGTCATGCTTTTTAACTGTGCTTTGTAGGGTATTTTTATTAAAATTATGATGATTTATGATTAATTGACCCATACCAGAGAAATGTAATAAAAAAATTGGAATTTTGCACACTTTTTCTTCCTCTTCTTATTTCTTGACATTTATGTCTTTAACTGGGAAGCTATTTTTTTCTTTGTCTGACAATCTCCAACTTATATTGGAAACATATTTGAATAGCCTATGCCTGTTTCTTTGAGATTGCATTAGGCTATTGATGACAGTTAAACCAGAATGCATTTTTAAACTGAAATTCAGAGCATGTCAGAACAGAAACTGAAGTCTCTTAGGTGTTTGAATAGATTATCAAGATGATATTTTATCAGCATTAGGGATATTATAAATGTATTTTTATTGCAGGAAAATAGATTCTAAGGCATTTACCACAAAAGATACATTATATTGATTTCTACCAATCCCTCAGAAATTCCATTCAGTAATACTTCTTGTCCTGTGGTTCTAAAACAATGTAAGTTGTGAGGAGATAAGGCTACTGCAGTTCTAATTGCCCTTTCTAAAAGGGAAATTACTCTGCACAACCCTCCACCTGGTCGTTTGTTTTCTGAATGCTTTTGGAGCAGAAGCCTATACTGAAATATTCACACATGCTGAAATTTTGTTATCTTCATCTTATTAGAGAACAGCTGGGCAGATGTGGTAGAGACACCCCTTTCTCTCTGCCTTATTCTCATGCAGATTAAATTATATACCCTTTTGGTTTTTTTCTAAACACAGAGAATCAAAGAACAAAGTGACTGCAAGACATTTGGGATAATTTAATTTATTTTTCTCTCCACTTTGTTTTTCCTCTGCCAATAGTTACTCTCCCAGAAACCAAATCTTGTCACTGGAACTTCAACAGTTGCACGTTGGTGAGATATGGGAGCCAGAATCCACTGGATGCCTTTCCACCAGTGTTAAACATAGATCCTCATTTTCTTTCTGCTCCTGGTGGCTTCGGTGTCCAAACTTCTTGGAAGTTATTTGGCTCTTGGGTTCTCTTTGGGTGTGAATCAACTCCTGTGCAGGATTAAACACAACTACAGTTCCAGGGACAGCAAGTGAAACATTGTGAGGGACAAATTGGTCTGGTTTTGGTTTGTTTTGCCTTATGCATTCCTCCAGCACTGCTCCTGGGATCTTTCTGCCCTCACACACCTCTCTCAATATATTATCACTGGTCAGCTACAGAACACATATTTTCAGGTCCTGCTACAAAAATAATGCGTTGATGGACTTCAGCATAGTCCCTGACTTATTTCAGAAACTTTAAAAATTAATAAGAAACACACAAAAAAAAGCCCAAAAATAGTATTTTATGACTATAAAGCACCTCTTGGGAACCAAATCTTTACAGATGAGAACATGGCATGGCACTATGCTGCAGTGGCCATGTGGTGAGCTCCAAGCTCTGTCAAACCAGACATTTTGCTCAGGGTTGATTTATGTTTGCATTTTTTATAACCTATCTTTGCTATGATCTTGTCCTGGAAGGGGAAGGAGTTATGGAGTTGTGGAAAGGGTGACCCTGGATACACCCAAAGCAGCCAGGTCCATAGGAGGTGATGACCACAGTGAATTTGCCATGAGCAGCAAATCTATTTGTAGGCTCCTAAAAGAAAGAATTGCACGACCCCTTCCCTTGAGGACAGCACAGTTACTCAGAACAGCCCTGCCATTGCTCAGCCCGAGATCAAGGGGTGTGAAGGGAATAGCCCTCACAGATACTGAGTTTACAAATAAAAGTAAATGACTGTTTCTGATACTTGCTGTCACGAGCTCAGAGAATATTGTTTTTTTTTTTCTGCCTACAGTCCTGTTTCTCCCCTTGGAAGTCCCTTACAGGCCAATGTACACTCTCTGGATGATGGCATCCTCTTAAGTCAGGTGTTCTTAATCCATCCTCCATCTTAATCCATCTTCCCAAAGCCCCTAACTTTAAATAAGTGCTTCATTTTAGACTGTATGGACAAACTGCACCCTGTTTCCCTAAGTTATGGAGAAGAAAAATGCTGTTGAAGTGAAAGAGTTTGTATTTTTTAAGAAAAATTCATATTAAAAAAGGGTTTTAAGGAAATTCAGAAAATTATTTCTGTTTTGCAGCTGAGTAATCAAAAATACTAGAAGACTTAAATAATCCAGGCTCAGTAGCAGGTTAGAAAGGAAGGGAACCTAATTTTGCTAATGTGAGCCTGCTGTCTCTCACTGTCACGCCACTCTCACCAGTAAAGCTATCACAGAACCACTCTTCCTTCCTCTCTCATGCTTTGCATGAAATGACAAATGGCAAAACATCTTCTTGCCATAGACATCAGTGAAATTAATCTAAATGTTTTTGTAGGTGGGCCATTTAACTTGGTTTCTTTGGGTTTTGACACCGTATGCACACATAAAAATATTCTAGGCCTTGGAGGGACCACTTGAAAAGGAATTTCCCAAACATGCTTTTTAACAGAAAATTGGACGAGCAGGAGCCAATCTTCCTATTTCCTTTCATTGGGTTTTTGTCTACTGCATCTGCATGTAAAGTTATTTTGTAAGCTGAAATGAATGAACCAAAGATCATAGCCAGGAGCTAATCTCCACATTTTAGAAATATTTATTAAGTAAACTTGATTACACAAGTGAGAATAGCCGACCTGAATTTTGGCAGGGAATCTTGCCCCTCACTTCCCTCTGGTGGAAGCACCAGCACCATGTTGCCCTTCCAAGGATGCACAATGGGCTGGGAGAGTACCTACAAACCTCTGGGAGTGACCAGGCAGAACTGAAGCTCCCAAGGCTGGAAAACAGGCACACATAGGACACAAGACCATCCCACAACAGCAGGAGTTGGCAAGGTCTCCTTGAAAGGAATGGACAAGGCACTTTATTACAAATATTCTGCCCTTATGTGACAAAATTCCCTCAGCTTCAGGACTGGTAACATTTGTGTACTATCTGAAAGCCTCACAGGATGGGCTTGGGGCATTGTCCTCCTGCCTCAGTTTCCTTTTCCCTCTGGCAGAATAAAAATGCTGACCTCTGTTTGCAACCACCAACACAACATCTACACAACCATCAATGTAGATCTATTTTAAAAAGAAACAGAATATGAAATTTTATGAACATGAAGACTTGTTGAAGGATGCAGTTGGCTGGTACAGCTACAGTGCATCCAGTGGAACATCCCAGGCTAACACCAAGTTGCTGAACATTCCCCTGCTTATACATAAGAACTAAGGATTTGACCCCCTGGGCTACTGTGGGGCAACTACAGAGTGTTCCCTTGTGGCAGATATTGCAGTGTTTTCTAGTTCTTCTTTCCCTCCTGCTATGAATGCTGTGAAGAGATAAAGAGCAAAGGAAACAGAGATGAGCTGATGGGCTTCCTCCTTCTATGCAACAAACCAAGGTTAATTTATCAAGAGGAACTGCTGCAGATTTCATGAGATACATAAAGCTTTAAGCCCAAGTAATCATCATTGCCAAACTAGTCTGCTCAATGGGATAAAATGTCTTCCCCGTGCCCACTGAGTGAGAAATCTGTTGATCAGAGGCATTTTCACCACCAAAAAGTGTTTTTGCATGCTGCCTCTAAGATGACCTTTTATAAATCCCACCAAATCCTAGCTGGTTTCCCACTATGTTGTTAATAGTTTGATCTGTGACCTGCTAATGAGGTACATATTGTTTCACCTCCAGTAAAGGTATTAGGATGTCGACTCTGTTCTGCAGCACCCCGGAGATTATAGTTGCTTGTGCCAGGAGGAAAAGGAATTTCCAGGGCATAAGTCATCATTTACAGTTATTAACAAAGGGATTTATTATGTTGCTGTGTTTCAAACAGTGGTGTGCACAATGCCTAGAGCATGCCAGAGTGCAGCTCCCTACCACATAATGTCCTAATGAATCACCACGGGCTGGAGGAGCTGTAGAACCTCAACATTCAATCTCCCCTTTCTCCCCCCCACATGCCAAATTGACAAATAAAGACATAGTGGCTTTGCACTTTTATCAGGTAAAAGTGATCTCAGGAAGATGAGTACATTGAAACCGCATCGAGAAGAATGTGGGGTGGGGGGGAAATCCACTTTTGGGAAAAAAAAAATAAAAGAGAAAAATACTTGGTGTAGCAAAACAGCTTTACTGCAAAGTTAAGTGTTAACCCACAGGCACAGGGGGGCTGTGTCTGTGCCCACACAGTCAATGGGATCTTTAACCATGACTTCAGGGCTTGCACAGTCAAGTCCTATTGTAAAAAGAACCTTGCTTTCCAGAGTGGGGAACACGAGGCTGAGTAAAGGCTATTGAATCCCGCCTGTCCACGCTTGCCCTCTCTGTAATTTATTGTAATTGAAGGCCAAAGGCTCTCTCCTCTAAAACAAGCAGTTAAGAAATAATTACTGGACCAGGGTTCTGTGAGTTTTAATTAAGCAAAGTTTAGAGTACATAAGGAGTTCTCTGGGTGGCAGGAGAGACAAATTATTATTTATTTGCTTTTGCTCATTTTATTTTCATTTTCAGGCTTAAAGGCTAAAAGAACTATGTCTTGTTCTGATTTTGCTTTCAGTAAGGTGCCATAAATTTTATTATTTATTCCATATGGAAGCAGACTCAATTAATATTTATTTGTCTGTGGTTAATAGCTCAAATAATCTCTGAAACGCCACAGTCCTCTCTGGTTGAGTTTTGGGAGAGGTGGAAAAAAATCTCAAACATATCATTAAGCTCTGTTTGATAACTGAGGAATTGTTAGCATTTTCCAACACTGTTTTCATTTCAGATTCTCACTAATATATATTTTTTTTTTTTATGGACAAATTTTCCCCTGGGAAAACCTTCTTTCACCCTTATGAAAGCAAGTTGCTTTATCTTGGAAGAGAGCCAGCCTTTAAATGGACTGAGAAACAAGTTCATCTCCCTCCACAGAGTCCTTCATCCACTTCTTCTCTCTCTCTTCCTCTCCCAACCATACCCTGTGTTAAGCAGTGAGGTTGAAACAAGTCTTATAGGCAAGTTTGGCAGATTTCAGTACTCCTCCTGCTTCCATTTATTGATCCTTCCAACTCATAAGTTATTGGCATGTGAACTTTTGGCTTTTTGATTATTGGCTCCTTTTGATAGTTTACAAGGTAGGAGGCTGATGGCATCACAAGCAATGATTTTTAGGACCATTTAGCATCTCAAAAGAAAGAGTTTCTACGAGAGATGTGACAGAGATACCTTCTATTTTTAAAGCAAAGCATGGGTCAAATTCTGCTTCCACTGAACTCTGTGGCGCAGCGCTCACAGCTTGTGTTAGGAAGAAGCTTGGGCCCAGGGGATGATGAAGCCAGTGATTATACAGCACATTATGCTGAAGAAAAATTAAATCAAATGCAGCTGCTTTTATATAATTCAAAGAGAGGACTCAGTGTTTTCTTAAATTCTTTTTGGTTTCTTTTCCCCTCTCCCCTCTCTGCACACTGATTTCTTGCCTACAAAGAAAAACTTCAAAGAACATAAGCAAATCCAAACCTTTTATTTAAGTTTTGGTTTTTTACCCCATTTTTTATCCTTTAAAAAAAAAAAAATTAAGGGAAGTTTCTTCCACTTGATTGTGATGCAAAAAATCTTGCTTCTTAATTTCTTTGGTGATGCCTTTATGGTGTTAGGGGTCCCAAAACAGCTTTAATGGGGGACAAGCTGTTGTCTCAACCTCAGCTTTTGAAACATTCCACCGTCCTCTTCAGGCAAACAAGGATTTCAATGCCTATTCAGAAAGACTTGTTTTCAAGCTACAATCTACAAGCTGCTGCTTACTGGAGCCTAACCTATCTAAAAAGGTAGATCAGAAACCCCCAGTGGGTTTGATAAAAACTGCATAAACCAAGCTTGAAATTCACTGTTTTCTACTAGGTGGAAAAAAGTAATCAAGTTAAGAAGAACAAGGTTTTAATATAAACAGACACATAGCAAAGTGCAGAATACTCTATCTCTTCCAAGAGGGAAGTCTTTAGCTGGAAAAATTTGAGTTTTTATTTAGTCATTGATATAATTCTACATTCTACAGTTAAGGACATTTTCTTATTGCTGTTCAGGTGCTGATTCATCATACTTCTGGAGCCCACATGAAACCTGGGCATATTTGTGGTTCCACTGAGTTCAACAGGAGCACAATTACATGAATAAAGGGAGATATGTGAGTGTCTTTCTGAATCAGGGTCCTGTGCCAATAAGAAAACTTTCATTAGCAATATCTACCATCAAATAATTTCCACTAGAAGATAATGTTTGCTTTACTAAGTAGATTGACATTTGGTTCTGCATTTGACTATAAGCAGACATCATTATTAGCAGGTCCTTGACAAACAGTGTTTGTGGAAATAACCTTGCTGATATAATCCTGATAAATGTTAAGGTTTGTACACTACTTTACACCCATCAAGAAAAAATTGCAACCACATAAGCAAATTCCCCTCAGAGCTGGAAGAAGAATGTTTCTGATGTAACCCTACTATTTTTAATTATTTTTGAGATGTGTTCAATTGCTCTGAGAGGATCTGAGTTTGCAACCAAGTAGATAATTTTACACAAAATGAGATGAAAAATTTAGCCCATGTATTTTGGAGAATACTTTTTTCTTTTTTTTTCCAGGGACAGGAGGTGTGATAAAACTGGCAAGGGGAATAAAAAAAAAAAGAATGAGAAACAACTATTTTAATGAAATTGTTAGGGAAATGGCACACTATCCGGGTGCATACATTCATTTTGCACATATAATGTACTTTGTCCTAGAAGAAATGTTCATAAAAGCCTCTAAATTCAGGCATTTGACAGATGAGATCTGTTCTTGATGTCAGTCACTGAGTTACATGCCTCTTCTTCTATTTTGCTGCTGTGATTCTTATTCCGTTTATCTTTGTGCCCACACAGTATATCAGTATAAATTTATATGTGTGTGTGCATATTCCATACATACAGACTATCTTTATTATGCAGATGATAGCAGTGTTAAGCTTGCTGCAGAGGGCATCTCTTTCATATTTCAGAGGAATGCTGGGCAAGGAGATCTATTCTTGAAGCCCACAATGTTAGAATAAGAATGAAATCATTTTCATAGCCATGCAGTGGAGGAAAAAACAGGACAATTCTGCAAACAATAAATGCAGAGCCCTTTTTTATGACATGCAGAAAAACAAAACCTTGTGTTGAAAATATTTAGAGCAACCTCAGCACTCAGGAATGGAGTTACTGAGGTTGGTTCAACAGCATCAGAGAGCAAAGTGGGTGGAAATCATTACTGTCCTCCATCCTGCCACGGGCTGCTTCTACTCCCACCTCACTTGGTATAAATGAGCACAAACACAGCGCAGTGGAAACATGCAGCCAAGGTTCTGTGCAAAACAGCAGATTCTCTGTGCTTTTTAAATATTTTTCTATTTTTTATATGTTTTTAAATTGATGCTAGTGCTGCCATTATTATCAAATTAAAACTGACACATCCGTTTTATGGGCTCAAGTTTCTGTTTTCTACTGCATATGTAAAAAAAAAGCTTATTAAGCAAGTTCTACAACTTGTGAAATTACTGAAGTATCTTTCTGAAGATTTTCGGTGTAGGTTTCCCTCAGGCTGGACATTAACTGTTGTCTTCCATGACCTCTCTGGCACCAAGTCATACTGAGGCCTTTCTCTAAGTCCAGACTAATTAGGACTTATTACTCAGACACCTATTTTTAAAGAATTCCTCTGGATTAAATATCTTCAGAACTTCAACTCTTTGGATGAATTTTGTTTAAATCAATCACCAATATTTAAAAAAAAAAAAAAAAAACAAAAAAAAACCAGAACATCTGAAGGAGATATGAACAGCAAACAACCAATCACAATTAATCATTGTGATTGCCTCCAAATTTTTTTTTTTTTTTTTTTTGACAAAAACAGATTTTTTGGGGCTTTTTTCAAAAAAAAAAAAAAAAAAAAATTTTTGGCTTTTTTATTGATATCCCCAGAAGGGAGGATTCTTCTGTTTTGGCCTTAGTGCCTGTTTAGGCACCTCTTTGGAAACTGGCATCTGGGGTGGTATTCTGGATAACATTTAAAAGTTGCTTCCAACTCAAAACACATGATTTTATGTTCTAGGACGAATGGACATGCAGGGGGAGAAGGTGTCTTGAGATATATACTTCAAGCAAACACAAGCAACAGATCATATACATAAGTACCTCTAAGAACCTACTTAGACATGATGCAATGGCAAATGTTTTCTGAGTCCTGGGTCCTAATTTTACCACAAGAGTGTCTACTTCCACTTGTTGAAGTATAGCTGGTTTTAGATTGGATTCACAAATGTCAGCTGAAAATGCTACACAAATTTTACCTTTGGTTCTTTGAAACTATGCACGATCCATCCTCAGAAAACCTAAAAATCAAAGAATTGCAAAATGTGATGCCTCATAGAACAACCCTTGGTTCAGATTGCACATATCCATGCAAAAAGGGAGCTGGAAAAACAGCCTCCTTTTTGTGGTAATTTTTTTTTTCATTAAAAATAATCTGTGTAATTAATTAACAATGCATTTGTGAATGATTAAGTGCAGAGAAAAGCTGTTGAGAAAGGATTTTAAAAGCTGCGCTACTGTAAATCATTGCAGTGTAAGACTTACTTCTACACAGATAATGCATCCCCAAATGCCTTTGAAATTCTGCAATAAGTGAGAGGAATAGAAAATGAAGGGTAAGAGATACTGTAAGCAAACTGCTTCTTAACATCTCTATCAAGGCAATACATTTTACCTCAGTGCGTTAAAAATGCAAACAGAATCTTTAACTCCTAAGATCAATTGCAAGCACACAGAAACTCTGGGTTTAGGAAAAGCATTCTGTCTTGTCAAGCTCACCTTATCATCATGGAAGAATAAACAGCGTAATTATTCTCACCTTTTTGTTTGTTTTCTAATTGGATCATTTATTACTTTCGGGAAATTCAAGTCCACATCAGATTTATAGCATGAGGATTCTGAAATATTGCTTTGGTTATAGAAATGTCAAAGCTGGCAGGTAAGCTGTCTTGTTGCCTCAGGAGTCTTTTGCATGAGCAAAAATTATGGAAAAGGCCTTTAGAATTAAATAAGTTCAACAATTTGTTTCTGTGTTCTGCATGGTTGAAAACTCTGTTCTTTTACCGATATTTGAGGTCCATTTATCAGCCTATGGTTTATAACATTGGTGTGCCTGAATCAAATACACAAAGGATAGGATTGTAACTGCTCTGTTTTGCAGGATGTATTCTATTTCTAGGTTGGCTAAAACAGGATTTGGGTAATTCTTAACACAATTCTTCTGGTTAGTTACCAAATATCTACCAATGTGAACCATGCGTGATCTTGAAATGGCTCCTCTGCATTCCCTGTAAACACTGAAGTGCTCAGACTGTTTCTTATTTAGCTGAATCAAGTTTGTTTTCTCTGCTGCTCAGCAACACAAGTTTCTGTAGTGTCTTTCACTAAAAAATGCAAAGCAAGGCCTGAAACACCATCATCTCAAACATGTACCATAGGAAATTTGGTTTAACTCTTTATCTTTTAATTTCAGGAAGTTTACTCATGAGTTCATCACATCATTTTGTGAGTAAACCCTAACAGATAGCACATAGTATTTCTTCAGCTATAGAATCAGAAAATCACAGAAGGGTTTGGGTTGGAAGAGACCTTAGAGATCATCTACTTCCAATCTCCTGCCATGGGCAAGGACAGCTTCCACTAGACCAGCATGCTCAAACCCCCTCCTAGCCTGGCCATGCATATCCTGACAATTAGGCATTTTGTATGTTAAAGGGATTGATTTTCTCTGTTCAGCAAAACATCTCAGACAACAAGGAGCTCAAGGCATTTGATCTAAATCTCACTTGAAGTCACTGGGAAAAAAAAAACCAAAAAAACCCAGGTTTGAAGTCAGCCACCAGCCTAATAACCTGCCATGACATAAAGAAAATTCTGGCCACAGCTGATGACGTCCCTACAGGTGAGAATCTCCCATCAGCTCAAAGTGGTGGTGCATGGAAGTGGCTTTCTGTCTGATAAGCTTTATCTCTACCACAACAGGAAGAAGCAGTTGAGGGGGATATGACTGTGTGTGCACATGAACACTGTGCTGGTCCCCCTGGGCACCTTTTACAACCAGCAAAGGGAAATGGATGTTTTTAGGACTTGGTTCATCTAACTTCATTTAGAGGCTAAATTTTTAAAAAAGCAACATTGACTAAGCAGTAGGACAGCTCATTTGTCTTCTTGGTCTACACTGGAAGAATAATTTGGGAGTAGATATCCATAGAGGGGATGGCCAGAACACTCAGGCAGTTCATACTCCCATGAACACTCAAATATTCGCTAAAACAAAGCAGACTTACACAGCAGGGGCCTGAAAAAATTGCAGGGAGATAGGGGAGAGCAGAAATAAAAGAAAGTAGGAGGATTCTGATCCTTTATTAAAAAAAAAAAAAAAAAAAAAAGGTTTTTGTAAGAGTCACGCTTTAGAACTGGTGATAAATCAGGAAGATTAGTGCTTTTTCTTTATTCAAACATATATATGCAGTTCCTAAAGACTGTAAAGTTTTATGAGATAACAAGTAAAGGAAACAAAACAGAAAGTAACTATTAATGTATAAACCTCTCCTTAGAGTCTTTACTAAGATTACATTTTTAATATGGTAAAGGAAAAAGTAATCCAATCCTTACATATAGGACTAATGAATTTTGTAATTTTCTTATTTCTCAAGCAAGACCAAATACTGTTCAAAAGTTGTTCAAAGTCAGTTTCTAGTGAGAAGAGGAAAACATACAAAAATTTCAGTTTCACTGAACTTAGGTAAAAACATTTAGTTTTTCCTAGTGACTTATTTCAGAAATGTATCATTATTCAGCAAAAATTAGTTACTATTCAGTATATTTGGTATAAAAATATTTCTGTGGGATAATGTGAAAATATTTCTGAGGCAAAATGTCAGTCCAAGGTATACAGGACCATTTTTAATTAAGACATTAACTGCTATTAGGCATCAGGAATTGGGGTGTTATCAGTGTGTTTGTCTTAAGAAAGCCCCATGCTAAACCTTCAAAAATAGAAAGCAAAATTTAAAAACCCTTAAACAACTGTAGAAAAAGAAGTCGTAGAAAATACATGAAGAGCAAGAAAACAAATTACAGATTAGCCGCAGGGGATTTTTAAGGAAATTATAACAAAAATTGAGAGTTTGTCACATATTTCCACAGATAGTACAGAAAGCTAAGATGATCAGAGCAATCACAGATAAAAACATGGGATAGCATGGCAAAAGTCAGTATTTTCATGTGCTAAGATAAAATTTCTGTAAGTATGTAAATTATTTTTAAACGAAGCATGACAGCAGAACTCCTCTGCCCCTGAGTATCTGGACAATATTGCAGGAGAGGAATAAATTCATTCTAAAGTCCTGAACCTCTGTTGCTGCAAACACAAATATATACAACAGTAAGTGCACAAAAACAAACAACAACAAGTTTTGTATGCTTATGAATTTATTCTTTTATTTTGACAGATCAAGGCCAAAGTTTTTTGTCGTGGTCAGGAATCAGCATGTAGAACATATCCTACTGCTGATGAGATTCATTAAGGTTTTATGTCACATTTAGATCCATGATAAGAAATCCCCCTAAATGTAACAAGAATGAGGATTGATTCTTTGCTTTAGCTTTTATTCAATTACTTGTCTAAATGACAAGCAAGAACCCTGAGCCCAGGTGGGACCTGCTGCAGTTCAGTTATTAAAGCCAAAGATTAGTAGTCATATCACCTTGAGCTTAATCCTCTTTTTTTTTTTTTTCCTGACTCACAGTAACCTTAGGCAAAATGGATTCTTTTTCCTTTATTCACCTGCAAAACAACAGCTTGTAATAATTTTGAGCTGCCTCTGGGTTGCTTCCTCATATATTTTTTTAAACATAATAAATACATTAAAAATGCTTTCAAATGATAACTGCAAAGAACAATATTACAAAGTACTATCACCATTATGACCTACAGAGCTTTGTCTAGCAATTGAACAAGCCCTTGATGACAAAGAAAGCCTGTGGAAGGCTGTTACATCAAATGACTTGACATAAACTGGTGTAGTTCAGTGATATCTGCTCTTGGAAACCAGATTATCCCAAGTGAGGATGTGACCCAGATCTTTTTCTTCCCAGAAATTTGAGCCTGTGGGGAATCTTTATTATCTTATTGTTTGTTCAGGGCAGAGTGTGAAGCAGCATGGCTGGGCTGAGCTGGGATTGCTCCAACACCGCCCAAAGGGTCGGTTCCCCATGAACAGAGAGTTGCACTTTGCCGGGGCACCCCATGGTGTGGACATGGAATTTTCTAGACAGACATGGTGACCAATTTATGCTCTGAAACACTAAAATATCTGAGTACAGAATGAAAACAGTGACCAGTTTGTGGCCTGTGTCTGGCAGCCACGTTCTTTCCCTATGCAAATCAAACCACTCACAGAGAAAAGGCCCTTCTGGTCCAGTTTCTTACAGGAAAGAAAACCCAGCTTTTTACCGACATGGGTCAGAAAAAATGAAATATTCAAATTTCATAAAAGGAAAAAGAAAAAAAAATTGGCAGTGGTTTTCACAGAATTTCTTTTAGCCCTTTTCAAAGTATTCCTTTAAATAGATCTTTCCTTTTCTCAACTTTTTTTCCTGTAAAATACATATTTTGTTTGTTATCTTTTTCCATACACATCTTTTGTTCTAAACAGAGAGAAAACACTTATTAAACAAAGCAGACTTGGTCTTAATTCATTTAAGGTCTTGCTCTTTTTCTCATTACAAGATGAGTTAAGGAAAATTATTAATTCATTTTCTTAATGTTTTTGAACTTACCTTGATTTTTCTCTTTCCCTCCTCTAATGGGAAATGCTGTTATTCATTCTCAGTCCATCTGCCTAATAGAAACTAGCTTCTGAAAATTAAAGTGCTAGCATGTGAGTTCTTGAATGACATACCCCTATCTGAAGATTAATTTGTGCAATTCATGACTGATGAGATGCATTATTATCTGCAAACTTATCACCTCTCTTACCCAAGTTCCAGCTCAATCTGATCTCTGTTAAAGCTAAATGAGAACAAATGCAGTTCTTCAGAACAATGGAAAAAGGTGCAAAATGCAGTACATTTAGTTTAAATCATTTTTAGAGACACTGTCTGTGGGTGTTAGTATAGTTATGAATCATTTTATAACCAAACATGAAACAAAATAAATAAAAAAAACAGAAAAGAAACTTGTTCTTAGAGAACAAACAGTCCATCAAAATGTTTCCCATCTTAGCACCAAAAAGGGCAGAAAAATTGAGCTTCAAAGGATTTGAAACTGCAAAATTATGTTTAGGGAACATAGAGTCAAGCAAACGCTCACTGACATTTGGATAGGGGTTGTTTTCATTCTATAGAATATTCCTGCATTCACTCAATCTCCTTTGTGAGTAGTCATGAAAGCCTTCCATACCTTATCTTCAAGAGTTTCTTCTAAGAAGACTAAAGATGATGGTTTATTTTCGGGGCTTGTGTGAGTGACTTGCTGGGTTTGGGGTTGCTCCCACAGCACTGGCACGAAGGCTGTCCCAAAGTCACCATTGTGACACAACGGCAGATTTGAGCACCTTGAGACAGAGCAATGGAATCAGGATCACCACTCCAGCCCCACCTGTTATGATCCATGGTCAATCTCACAGTCCAAGCAACACACATACACTATTTAGTATTTTCTGCCTCCTGCCCCACCCTTGTATTTGGCAGTGGAGGCCTTAACTTGCAACTGGGGAGTGTTGCATGAACATAATCACAGCTGCAAGGTCTGAATTTCAGTTCCATGTCTTAGAACTGCAGAATTATATAATTGTTTAGGTTGAACAATTCCTCTAAGATAGAGTCAAACCATTAGCCTACCACTTCCAAGTACACCGTGTTCTTAAGTGCCACATTTATCTGCATTTTTAATGCCTTCAGGGGCTGTGACCCCTACAGTTCCCTGGAGAGTTGTTACAATGCCTGGCAACCTTTGTAGGGAAGAAATTTTTCCTAATATTTAATCCAAACCACTGGCGCAACTTGAGGCCATTTCCTCTTGTTCTATCCATCTTCTATGGACCTGCCTTGCAGGGTGGTTATTTCACCTCTTTTGGCATCTATTCCCCCCAGCCCTCCTACACCTGCCGGGTCAATTTAGGCTGCAATCTCTCTGAGCCTCTCTGTTTTTTTAGTGTGAGGCACTGATTTCTAAAGAGCCTCTCAGTATTATCACAATAAAACCAAATGACTATGTCCAGGAGACACCAGGGGTTGAAATCTGGTCTCACATGCCCTGAGAAATGCAGACAGAGTCATTCATACCAAATGAGATGTCACATTAGATTTGAGCTTCTCTTACTAAGCACTGTAGTAGGATGATACTTTCTACTGATAGAAAACTGTTCTGGTTTTGGATGGAGCAAAACCTCCAGTTTCTGTGGCTCTGTCTCAGGACATGTGACTTCTATAGCCCTTCAACCCAACTGTCCGGGCCACAGAAAAAGGCTGGAATGAGCAAAACTTTAAAGTAAATAGCAGAAGGAATCTGAGGACTGCTCAGTATTGAGAACATATAGATGGCTTGCTGAAAAAATTAAAACCAAACAAAACCCAGAAGCCTTTACATGGGTTTCAGGGAGCTTTGGAGGAAGACCTCAAACAGCTCTGATACATAGTTCTGGTTTAATTCTTACCTCAATGTGAAGAAAACCTCTGTAACATATAAACAGCACTGCCAAGGGCAACGGTTTGTTTTTAAGATCACAGGGGAGTGAAAGGGCTGGGAGGGGAAGAGAAGCCTAAAACTTCTTAAAGACTCTTGCAATGACTTTTCCTTCCTGTTCTGTGCATTGATCTCTTTTGCTCAGATTAAAACCTCCAGCATCTGAAAGACACCCACAACTGACACCTATTCCACTAGACTGAAAACCATTTAAAAATTATGCTGTACTGTGGGTTTTTTACAGTCACACAGTGATCAGAGTGGAATAGATTTAAGACAAGGTTATTTACATTAAAAAAATTTGATCGCTTGTCTAACAGCAAAACACTGTTATGTCATTAAATGATAAGCACTGTATATGGCACAAGGATATCTTTTCTTTTCATAACACTGAACACATTTCTTATCCTCCTGACATTACAGTAATTTAACTTTGCAAAGTTATATTCAGATGCTGCTAGTTTTAAATGCTCCTGTACATGCTTATACAATTCATATTATGATGTCCATTCTCAAAATAACTGTCAAACCCTCCTGCTTTAAAGAAGACACAGTATATTGCCCTGAAACACTGTATACTGCAGAACCAGAGCAAGAAGATTGTTAAAGAATGTTAGAACAATGATGTGGCTTATTATTTCCTTGCATGGTAGAATTGTCATTTATCAAAATCTCATTTGGCAAATTGCATTTCAAAAGAGATCCTACCCAGCACAGGACTGAGGCCTTAGCTTGCTTCAGGAATGGGGTAGTTTGAAGTTGTTTTTTTTAATAATTTTTGTTTTGTTTTGTTTTGTTTTATTTTTTAATCATATTTCATGTCTAGGAACATGGGTGATGTCCCTGGATATCTGCAAAATGAACACTGCATTCAGCCCTTGTTCAGCTTGGTTGAGAGGAAGTACAAGGCTGAATCCTAAAAAGCAGCACTGTGCTCATAATCTATTCAGTAACTCTCAGGCTATGATTCAGCTCCTTTGGGTTTCCCAACCACTGAGTCACCTTGATCAGGATCCTGATTGCTGATGGTTCCCCTTGTAGTCAGTGGGGAAAGAAAAGCTCTCATGGAGACTCATGGTAGGAAGCCTGAATCACCCTGGGGCATGACATCAGCCAAATGGAATAACCCATGCCCAAGAGGCACATCGCTGCAGACCACCGCCTGGACATAAAATTCAGGAAGGGAAATTAATTTTGCTACTACTTCCTTTTCTTAATGAGCAAATATGTTTCTTTTGGAAGGGCAAAGCAGAGAAATAGTTGTCGTGTGTAGAGCAAAGCAGAGGGAAGTGAAGCAGATGCACTTCAGAGAGCTCTTTCATGGCAGGAAAGGGAAATGGTTTAAAGATCATAGAGCAGTGTAGTAGGTTTGCTCACCTTTCACTTCAAAGGTTCACTCATCTTCTGTTCCATTTTGGGCAGTGGGATGAGTTCATGGGTTATGCTCTTTGCTTGACCATATTTAAAGTAGCCTTCCCATACCAGACTTGGCTGTCTAACACCCACCATGGTCAGCAACCCACTTGCTGTAGTACTCTTGGCCAAGATTTCTTGAGGTGGCACAAAGTACAGGAAACATCTAAAATAGCCTGAGCTGAAGACAAAAATTAAAATAAGTACACTAATATCAATCATTTTGTTTTCACAGGAAAATGCTGTGACAGGAGTGATCTAGGACATTGAAGATTTGAATAGGACCTTCAAATACCACCCCTATTTATTACAGTGAGTGTTTGGGGATCCTCAGTGGTATTCCTCAGTGGTGGTCCTCAGGGATCCATCTTGGGCAGGGTGCTGTTTAACACCTTTTTTTGCAACATGGACAGTGGGATTGAGCGCACTCTCAGCAGCTTTGCAGATGACACCAAACTGTGTGGTTGACACACTGGAGGGAAGGGATGTCATCCAGAGGGACCTGGACAGGCTTGAGAGGTGGGACCATGAAGCTAATGAAGGCCAACAAGGCCAAGTGCAATGTCCTGAACCTGGGGTGGGGCAATCCCAAGCTCAAACACAGGCTGGGCAGAGAATGGATTGAGAGCAGCCCAGAGGAAAAGGCCAGGTGTTGAGGATAAGCTGCCAGGGTTGGGACATGAACCCGAGCTGGGTTAATGACATTTATGCCAAGACCTCATTTTAAACATTCTTTCATTTTGAAAGGTTGTAAGATACTTTTCCATTGCTGATTAGATGATAGGTTAAAGAACCTGTTAGATTCTACTTACCCTTACCAGACACATCAACTTCATTGGTCAATTTGCAGATCCAGGAATTGTCCCAAACAGTCAGGTGGGGGAAAAGAAGGACAACTCTGTGCTCATTGCATCTACAGATGCTGATGAATAAAGAAGACTTGGCAAATTCTAGTTGTACATGGTTAACTGAAATCTAGGGTATAATCAAATTTGCCGTCCTCTTCTTTTCCTGCCTAATGACTATAATGCATTTTGGGGGAAAAGCTAGATAAACAGATAAAATAGGCATTTTCCATTTCTCTAAGTCCTGTGTTCTTGGAATTCATGTACACAGTCAAATATCCATGTCATTTCAATGTTAGTTTTCCTGTCAAAATCACTACCTTCATCACTGTTGACCACAAGTGCAGCAGTATGGGGTCACCTCGTGTTAAATACTGATGATCTGTTGAGTTGCCTTTTCAATTCTAGGGTGCATCCTCTGTTAGGTAAACAAAGCAACATCAAAATGGTTAAGAGGAAAATATTTTGCAAAGATCTTGACAAGCAGAGGGAGTTACACATTGGTTAGAAATGCTCACAGCAGAATCGAGTTGTACACAAGTCCCCAGCCATGGCTGAGGAGTTTTGGGCTCTGCCAGTGAGCAGTGCCAGGATACTGGAGTGTGAACAGTAAATTGCCAAAAACATCCTGGGAAACGCAAAAGAAATAGGCTGAATTCTGCCCCATGAATCACCAGGCCAAATTAATCAGAGGCTGCTTGACAAGTCATGAAAGACAGATTCTGTGACAAGGAGAGAGAAAAAAAAAGTAATCAGAATCTGTCATTGTGCCAAATCAATCAGAATTTGTAGACTGGATCCTGAAACTCACTTGTTAAAATATGTTAAAAAAAACAAAAACAAAAACAAAAACTAAAACACTAAACTGGGATAAAACTTTGGACTCTGCCAGTATACTAATTCACTGGTCAAAACTGATAAAAATGGATAAAGTAATCTGAATATAAGTTGTGGCATTAAAATATGGGAGTTAAGATTGAAATCTGATGCTCTGAAAGTCATAAACATGGGCATGTTTTAAGGCAAACACAAGGATTTTTTTCACATTTATCAAACACCAAAAAAATGCTCTGTAATGAGCTTCTGCTATCAGACCTACAGCTTCAGGAAGTGGTGCTGATGATAAGAATGTTGATCAGCATATCTACATCCAGTGCAAAATAGATATATCCCTCTCCTACTTCTGCACAAAAATCATAGAATGCCATAGTTTCATACTGATTTGCTAGATGTAAAAAAAAAATTAAAAACCTTTGTAATTCTGTTTCCTGAAAAAAAATGTTGGAATATCTATCACTGAGAAGATAGAAATTGTAGCACTTCAGATTAAACTTTCAGAATTAACTCTTTTACCACTCATTTTGTCAGTTCACACAACAAAAAATAATATGAACAGCAACACCTTTTACAAATTCCTGTCATGCTTCCTATTCAAACTGCTGCCATTTTAAACTATCTCAGACTATGGGAAATACTGAAATGTTTAGGATGCAGCTGTTGTGTTTCTCCTAAATTGGATGCAAGTGATGAGTTCAGGCATATATGATTTTAGACTCAGTCGTCTGGTTTCCTTTAAACTTGATTTCTTTTGTAGATCTCATTGAGACTTGAGGAAAATTGTTTCAGTGCTTCCAGTCTTTCAGCTGCTTAAATTTGGAAATATATAGATTAAAGTGAGATTAAGTTAATAAAAGAACAACTGGGAAATGGAAATAAAATAAAACAAAATATTTTTTAAAAAAGGGAAATAAAATTTCCTTTGCATGTGTTTTAATAAAAATATCTAGGAAATAAACCTATGCTTTTCATATTCCTTCAGCATTTTCCTGCACATTTCACTTGATAATTAGGTTACTACATGAAAAGCAAAGAATAGTCCTCAATTTTAAAATACCTGAGCACATCCTCAACTTTCTGCATAAAACTACAGCCACGTGAAGCCTTCAAAACAAATAAGACTGCTCCCTAATATAAATGCATGTGGGCATGTTCACAGGTCTGTGTTTCAAGGTTTGATTGTTAATCATTTTTTTATTTGTCCTAATTACATTTTTAATTGAAACATACAAGAAAAAATGTGTTAGGTTCACTCTTGACTAATTCACACTCAATCATTTAAACACAAAAAAAAAAATAATATAAAACTCCAAACATTTGCCTTTCAGTTGAATCCAAGCATGGATAGTCCCAGCCCCTCAAATTTATTTTGAGAAAGTTATGAGTGTCTGAGAAGAAAGGGGAGGGAATAGGCTGGAACTGACTTATGAATGCCATATTGTGTAGCTAAATCTTGTTTCCCTCTGTTATTACAGAGTGTTGCTCCTTCCCTGCAGATTAACAAATAAAGAAAAATATATACTAGAAAGATTCCAGTCTTTCCAAACTATGTATTATAGACACTGCTTATGACTGCTTTGATCTTTTCAATTTCAAAACTGTAAGTCTATTAAAGGTTTAGGATACTAAGTATCAGGAGCTAATCTTACATTAAAGTGATTTGACTCATAATAGTGTGAAATGTTGATACAACCATATATGCTATTTATTTAGATGCCACACAAAGGCCTCTTAAATGATGGTCTCACTTTTCAGTAGCTTGAGGGAACACACCTGAGTCTGGTTCCTTCCTTCTGTAAAGAAGCCACCAGGCTTCAGACCTGAGGAAAAAACTTCATGAGATGTCCATGTCCATCACTCTCATTGCAGTTAGCTTGGTCTGTTACAGAAACTCCATAGAAACAGAGAATAAAACTAGCAAAGTAAATCCAACTGAAGCTAGTATACACTGGGAGCTGTCAGTGTCGTGTTCTTGGTAAATTAATCTGGTTTCTGTGTGCACAAGGGGTATCGTGAGTAATAACAGCTTTTCAGTGCTCTTTTTAAAGTCCCTTCTAAAGGACAGATCAACTCTTCTATCATCCATAAGATGAAAATGTCTCAGTTCATGTGCCTGAAATGACTGCAGAAATAACATGACTGCAGAAATAACATGTCTGTAGAAATCACATAACTTGGTTAATGATAACTTATTTGATTATAACAGATCATATAGTTTGCTGTGGGAGTCAAAAGCCCTGATGTCAATCATTCATGTTAATTGGAGAGTGAAATAATTTTCTGCAGAGTGTGTTGTTTGGTTTTCACTGATGAATGGTGAACCTAAGTGTTTTATGGCTTCTAGGTATAGGATTTAGGATTTAAACACACAAGGTCTTGAGCAGACCTGTTCTGTTCCTAAAGTGTCTTAAACATATATGTAAGTGCTTTGCTGGGTCTCTCCCAGATGAGTCAGCACCTTCTAGGGACAAACCTTCAGTGCTAACTGAAGAAAAAATAAAAATTTCATCTTCTGCTCTTGTAGCCTCAGATTCCAACCCCAACTGCTAACACACAGTGAATTCATTACACCAGCTCAATTTCACTCTCTTTCCTCTGATGAGGTGTGTTCATCGGGGTGATGAAAAGCAAACAAAGCTTTCAGACTTCCTAAACTCTGCCTTCCCAAGCAACCACAAACATCTGTAGAGGTGAAGATGCCACAGCCATCATAGTGGAAAACTGGGCTTGTCCTCCCTGTGCAGAGGTAACAGTGAGAGAAATCCCAGTAACACACTCTCATGGTGAATTCCCTTCAGCTTGGTTCCCCTGAGCACCACATAGGAAAGGAGGCTTGAAAAATAGCTGAAAATCCCATGGTGAAGTTATAAATATTCTGCGTTTCCTTATTATATTCTAATGTATATATTTGATAAAGGAGCCATTTTCTAATACTTCTTTATTTTAACAGATGATATTAAATACATGGGAAAAGAGGGTCCTTTTGCTTGATTGGTTTGGGGATTTTTTCAGATTTAGAAGTATCAAATAAGAGTTGGTCTTTAATAAACCTCTTTATGATCACTTGGCATGTGACAAATATTATGACATCATTGAGTCTTGAAGAAGCAAGCATTCATCATCATCTATTTTGTGTGATTAAAAGACTAACAATCTTTAAGCATGATATGGGGTCTGAATATCTCTGAAACTCAGTTACAGCAATTTTTTTATGAAATAACACAATCATTACTACATAACTTGAAAAATACCTTTGTTTTACAAATTTGTGGTTTCAAATCGTTCAGGAAAAGCACCTCCTTTGCATTTTTCCTGACTAGATAAAAGCCTTATCCATTACCTGGCTTTGTTGCTAGTCTTTCAATATCATAAACAAATAAATAATAATTTAATGTAACCCTGAAGGGATAGATATGGCATGTAAGGAATTGGTTTTCAGCTCTTAAAATAATAATGGCTAAAAGTGTTGCTTTGAACACAAACCTGAAATCCTCAGTCTAAAAAAGTATTCATGATGTTGTGCTAAAACACCTTATTCCTTTATTTCATGTCAAGTGAAGCATGAATATTCCTGCTGTTCAAATGAAAAATACAAAGTTCACTTTGTCAATTTGCATTATTAACTTTCTTCTAAAAATCAGTATCTGAGCATCACATGTAGAGAAAAAACTGAAATCACCCAGAGACAAAGCTACATAATATACATTAGTTTCAAACTGGGAACATATCTGTACAGATTTTTCAAAACAACTGACCTTTTCAAAGCTACTTAAAAAAGAAAAAAAATATTGTATTTAAATGGTCTGGAGGATTGTCGCTACAAAGAATGTGAGATTCATACAGAAGGTTCTAAAGGAATTACTCAATAAGAATGAGGAAACAGTAGTAGAGGCATCATTTTATTTTAGGGTTGTTAAGAAGTAGCAGGAGTTTATATAAGAGTGAAATCTCCTTCCTCCAACTCCTACATCTACAAACTGCAGGTCCTTTCAAGATCTCAGTGGGACAAAGGCATGGAACTCTATTGCAGTTCTTTCCATGACCTGATATATTTTTATAGAAAATTATTGGGAAATGAAAGACGGTTCTGAGATATATTTCACTGTTATGAGTTTCTAATCTACAAAATTTTGGAAAGATTATTTTTCCACTTTCTGCCTGGCTTTCAAAGCTGGTGAGATTTTTATATCTTTTTTTCAACATTCCAATTTTTTTAAATGAAAATCTCCAGCCAAACCTCTTCAGATGCCTTCCTTATTACTAAAAAAGTATTATGTTTAAAGCAGAACAAATTAAAAAGTTGAATTGCAATATAAAAATAATTAAGCAGAGAATTCTAAGCTAAAACCTGATTCAAATTTTTCAGAATGTTAAAAAAGGAGGTTATGCCAATGTAAGAAAACTTTGTGACTAATCTGCTCTTGCACCCAGGGCTGTTGCAGAGGTGAGGGGGCTCCCTTCACAGGGTGGGGAGATGAACATCCAGTGTTCATCTTTGTCTGTTGGGTGACTTAGATAAATTGTAGGTGACTATGAAAATGCAGAATTCACAATACCATAGAATCATGAAACCGTGTAATCATAGAATATCCTGAGATTGAAGAGATATACAAAGATCATCAAACTCCAGCTCCTGGCCCTGCACAAGACTCCTTGATCTCCAAGGTCCTTTCCAAACCCTTAACATTCTATAATTCTATGGTTACTCCTGAATTCTTGCAGTAGAGTGCCTTAAGATGAAAATATGTTGCACACACACAAGCTAAGTATGTAAGGACATACTTTTAATAGGAATTTTTTCAAGTACAATACAGATTCAGAACATTCCCTATTTCATGTAGTATGTCGGATGAGTCATTTGAGTTTAGCTTTTGGAGACAAGTATAGCTGGCATTGGAGTTGGGTTGCTGCAGCCAAGCCCAGCCTGTGTCTGCATTTCCTTGCAAAAGCATTGATCCTTATGATGCTGTAGAGTCAGGCATCACTCCCAATAACCTATATATGACACCAGCAGATCTGATTCCTCTTCCAAATTTCACCTCCAGTCCTGACCTGCCTATACATTCAAGTATAAAACTTTTTGAAATGACTTCTAGAAACCGCAGGTCATGACCTAAAGATTCCACTTCTAATAAAAATGAAAACACCAACCCAGCAACAGCTGATGTTAACAGGTTTCAGATGCCCACTTGCAGCTCTGCAAGGGAGTAGATCTGATTTAGACGAATGGCAGCAGCTTTCTTTATCAAACAACATCAACAGAACTTTTCTCAGAGCCCTGGTGGTTTTCACAGCCACATGCCCTTGATCCTAGGATAATTTTTTTTTGCCCAAACATTTAGTTAAGGTTCATTAAAAAAAGAGAGAAAACTCCAAAGAATCCATTCTAGGTTATATACAAAATTCAATAAGTCCTGAATAATGGAAGTGTCATAAAACTCACACAAGAGGGTGAAGAATTTGGATGAGTGAAAATATCAGGAAAAAAACTCATGGAAATATGCTTTTGAGGTAAAATGTTTCTGATAAGATTTAAATCCCAGGCCAAGTTGTTTCTCCTCCTTAGTGAGGTACTGTTGTGTTACTGCTCTCTTCCTGTAGGCAGAATCCTGCGAGGAGATCCCAGTCTGATGCAAGGTGAACCTGCTGCCACATCTCATCTGATGAATTCTCTGATGAAATTTCCAGCTTCTAAACTTTCAGCTATGAAGTAGAACCGAGTAAGAAAACCCAGCTTTGCTGGGCAACAGAGATGTAACAAAACAGTTTGAGAACAAACCTTGTCCCCTTCTTACCATGTCAAATCCTTTTCCCCCTGCTACCTAACTGCAGGCTCCTTATTATGTCACATGACACCTTCTGTGTGGCCACTGCTGTGCAGGGAAATGATAAAAAATGAATAAAATATTTTATTGTATTGTAAATAGTTTTGCATTCCCTGAGAGTGATGAAAGGTGTACGTAGTGTATTTTCAACAGACCAATGGCTGTATGAAAGAGCTTATATAGGACCTCAAAAAGAACATCTCTCCCCAGACACCAGCACCTTCTTGCTGACCTGCAGTGTGAAGAGTCTAAATTCTGATTGAATTCAGACTTTTATCATTGATTTGAGATAAGGATTGGGACTGCAAATTTTCAGAGAACCTGGGAAGGCAGAGGTGAGTTTTTTTCATGTGCTGGTGAAAAAACAGCTCCATTTTCCATTTCTGAACAACCCCAACTCTCTCAGCCTGTCTTCATAGGAGAGCTGATCAACTTAGTGGCTCTTCTCAATACTTGTGCCAACAGGTTGCTGGTGTTGGGGGCCCAGAGCTGGACACAGCCCTTCAGGTGAGTTTCACAAGAAAGGAGTAGAGGAGGGGAACCACCTCCCTTGACTTGCTGCTCATGATACTTTTAGTGCAGCTATCCAATTAAGTTACTCAATTGATTATGAATTGGAGCATGATCAAGCACTTATTCTTTTATGGATTACACTACAGTGGGGCATAGAAATATTATAGTAATGTGTAGATTGCAGAGTACAGTGAGAAAATCGTAAGAATATCATAAGAAAATAAGTTAAAAACCGAGTTACTAGATATTTTTCACTTTCCACACAGCCCTAAAGTACACAGCGAACAGAGGTCTGCATTCCCACTGCTTTGGTGAATGAGGACATTTCTGAAGGTCTGAGTCACTTTCATGCTGTGTAATGTCTGGGGGTGGCTCACAGGACACCACTTTGCACTTATTGCTTGGTTCAGATCAGCACTGCTGAACCTGAGGGGTTTCAGAATCATTCATGATCCCAAATCTTCAAAGCTGAACAGTGAATGAAAGTTGAACTCATTGAACACTCTTGAAAGGGAAAGTTTGATGACAATTTAGCATTTTTTATTTTTCCAAGGAAAGGATGAAGCTTTCTTCTCTCTACCCTGCCTGAGACTAACTGAATAAATTTAGTAAAAGAATAAATTAATTCTCTGCACATGTTTATGCTATACTGAATTCCCTCTTTCGACATTCTTCTTTTCTCTTGAGTACTGGTTTACCCTGAAACATGCAATATGCTTACCATGTTTTAACATAAATCCTTCTTATTTAAAGCAACTTTTGCCATCTATAACAGATCTTATTAATGACAACATAATCCCAGCTCTGGTAATGAGTCACTTGGGTCACGAGACAGGCAGCTCCAGAGTGCGATTCCTCCTAGTTTGAGAAAAATGGTCCAAAATAGATAGGTTGACATGTCTTTGGAAATGCCTGTGCTTGTGCGACAATATTCAAATCTCTTTTCCCCAGTTAAGCCATTTTAACTCTGGAATTATTATGCTGCTTTACTTCACAAGACTGTCACTCAGATCGTTCACAAACTGCTTTGAAGGTGGAAAGTGTTGTTGTGACTCAGAACACGTAATTGTGGCCTCCCTGTAACGACAATGGATACCAGTTTTGGTTGAAGTGCTAAATAGGAAATAAAGACATAATGCAAAGTTTGCAATGTGTTTGTTAGGCTGTAAACATCAAGTACCCTCCATCAGATGGGTAATATTTATTTCTTCATACTTGTGTAAAATTGCAAAGATACATGCCTGAAAATAATGTACCATTTTATTTGTGAACTTGTATGATGTATTTGCAAGAACCATTTTGTATCTGCTTACAGCTGAAGGTTAAAATTGAAACTTACTTCTTTATAAAAAATGGATATATAATCTTAGGCTTCACACTGCAAGACAACAGTTTCCTATTGAGAAGTCAAACTCTCCACTGAACTACTTCCCCTTTTCAACTGTTACAGACCATTTTTATCTCAATTTAGAATTATGTCACAAAAACAAAAATTATTGGAGAAATAGTTCCTTTTCAAGCAGTTGTAATGAAATCAGGTGTTTTAAAGAAAACTGTATCCAGTGCCAGTATCAAAGTACAAGGAATTAATATAGATAATTTTATACAGAACTAGGGGGAAAATGGACTTTAAATGAGAGAAATAAAGAAATAACAAATATAGAAAGAATGAATAAGGAAAAAAGAGATATAGTGTTACCTCATTTACAGACTAACAAAGAAAACCCACACCAAAGGTCACTTTTCAATTATCTTGTTGTTGAAAGAGGGAGAGTTATGGAAAAAAAAAAAAAAAAAAGAACCAGAGAAGTGTCAAACAGCAGAATCATAGACTGATAGAATCACAGAATGGTCTGGGTTGGAAGAGACATTAAAGATCATCCAGTTCCAGCCCTCCTGCCATCAGCAGCGACAACTGTCACTATCCCAGGTTGCTCCAAGTTGTGCTCAACCTGGCCTTGGACACTTCCAGGGATAAGACATCCAGAGCTTCTTTGGGCAACCTGCTCCTTCCAATTCTCATTGCAAAGGATTTCTTCCATTTGTCTGATCTAAATCTACCCTCTTTCAGTTTAAAACCGTTGCTCCTTCTCCTGTCACTACAAACCTCTGTAAAAGTCTCTCTCGTAACACCCTTTTGAATATTTAAAGGTTGCAATAAGGTCTCCTCCGAGGCTTCTCTTCTCCATGCTGACAATTGATAACAATCACAACTAACTTTAGTTTTGAACAGAAATAATGAAAACCTGAAGAGCAAAGAAAATTTAATTTAGTATTCTTCAGCCTTTGGGACAATTCAAATTTGTCACACACACAGATACCCCCTCCTCTTCACATTTGTTTAAAGGAAGGTTAAAGTAGCACCTTAACCTTTGCCTGTCTTTATTTCTGTATAAACGATTCATAATAGCAAATTCAGATTATGTGGGAATGAAAATGCATGTTCTTGCTAAAGGAGTGAGATAATCAATGGTGTTTGGCATTAGCACTTGTAGACAGGAGTACAGATAGAAAGAGGTGGGCGGCCTTGTGGTAACAGAAGGAGGGAAAATTAAGTTCTAAGAAATAAGAAGGGGTGAGTAGTTACATGGAAAAATGGTTATTTTTAGATTTAAGGAGCACACAGTGTTAATATGAATGTTTAAGCCTTGAGCATTGCTTTGCTGCAAAAGGTCAAGTTCTCAAATCCCATTTTCCAGATTGACTTCTTATGTTCATAAAAAGTTGTAATAATATAAGAAAGACAATATTAATTCAGGTGTAATAATTTAATTTGTTATGTAGGGTTAAATTGAATTTTGTTGTTTTAGCTCCATTAATTCCATATTAATGCAGACCATTGCATTAAGGTATGTGACACATAAACAACAAGCAGAACAAAAAATCCTTTCTTCACCATCCATTCTTGATAGGTGACTCTAAAATTGATGTATCATTCTACACCACCTATCACTGATTTTCCTGTTTTCAGACTGCACTGTGCCAGCCATTAAAGGGGTGTGGGAATGTGGGGAGTGGAGCAAGAAGAAAAAAACTCTCAGTAGGCCCCAGCTATAAGCTCTCTCCTCTTTCAGGACAGATGACTGATTTTCTAAAGTACCTCTGTGGCACAGGGAGAGTTGTTCACTCAATTTAATCAATGAGCACTACACTACCAGAGTGAAGGACAGTCACTACATCCTATTACAGTATTTTCATGGGACACAATGTGACAACCACGCAGAGGGGCAGAGATAGAATTGTAGAATTATGGGGTCATGAAAGTTGGAAAAGACCTTCAAGATTATCAGCTCCAACTGTCAACTCCAAGCAGCACCACCAAGTTGAGCTCTGAACCTCATCAAGTGCCATAACCACGTTTGTTGAACATTTCCAGGGATGGTGACTCTACCACCTGGGCAGCCTATTTCAATGTTTTACATCCCTTTCCATGAAGAAATTTTTCCTAATATCCAGTCTAAACCTCACCTGATGCAACTCGAGGCCTTTTACTCTCATCCTGTCATTTATCACATGGGAGAAGAGACTGACCTGCACCTCACTACAACCAGCTTTCAGGGAGTTGTAGAACATAATGTTTTCCTTTCAGTCTCCTTCTCCAGGATAAATGACTGCAGCATCCTCAGCTGCTCCTCATAAGATATAGGGGAACAAAGGACCCTCGGTGCTGGAAAAAAAATTCCAAAAATATCTCCACAAAGAGATACACTTTGGGCCAATAAACCTATTTCAGAAATATCCCTGCTGTAGGGACACCTGTAATCATTACCTCAGTCACAAGCAGGGGTTTGTATTGCTGAGAGGGTACCAACAACACTCAGACGTGCCCAGTTGACTATTTTTTGCTTATGCCAAGCTTTGCATATAATATTGCACAGACTGTAGGGACCTAATTGCATTACAACCTGATTGGTTGCACTGGCCAATCTATGAGATGGAGGTACCCAGTGCAGATAAGTCAAACTCTTTACCTGCAGCTCATGGAGCCGTGGGTGATATCAGTATGAATTAGATGGCAGTGTTGCTCTCACTGCACTGAATTCTCACCACAACGCTGCAATGTTTCTGTTTTACGTGTGGGGACACATGAACAACTTTTTCCTATGAAATGGTATTCAGAGAGATGTGGGTGATCAAGCTGACCGAGGAGAGTTGAGCTCTTACATTCTAACTTAGGTCATATTTGGTGTTGAGTTTAAGCGAGAGAGTGACAGAGATATTTAATTTCACCTGAAAATGCTTAAATTAATCATGTTCATGAGATGCCTATTCCTGACCTTTGAATTGATAGAGAACCTGTCATTCACTTACTTACACTAGATGTCAAATGAGAATTAAATCTTTCCAACATAGAATAAAAATAAGCCAAAAAAGAGATTTGGATAGGAAAAAAAAAAAAAAAAAAAAAAAAAGCAATTAGGAGTTTTAAGGTGTCATATCAGTTGCTCCTCACGAAGGAAGACCATGCCATTCACAAGTACACCTCAGTCTTTGTCTGGAGTATTATGCACAAGGCTGACTATGAATTATACAAGAAAATTAGTTTTAAATAGAAGAGCAAAGCTGTAAGGGGGCATAAGGCTGGGAATGAGTACAGCAGTCTACAAATACATGTGGGACGTGAATGCAAAAGAGAGAGAATATAAACCACAAGGTTATCATGAATAAGGATGATATAAAATGTCCATTTGCACATTTAGCCTGGAAATAAGGATATGATCATATGTTTTAGCAAGTGGCTGACCTATATAAAGCAGGATTCACCATCCAATTCCATGTGTGTGATACAGCCTGTGCAATCTCCTTAGCTATTCATGTCTCATTATACATGACACATCCTTCTTGATTCACATTAGCCACAGAATGCTGGTTTTTGCTGACTGCATCTTTCTCTTAAAAGACATTAAAAGGGGGTGAGGAGAGCGAGAAGAAAACCCTTAACTGTGAAAGTAGGAAAAGAGAAAAAGAAGCTTAGTGCAGTGTGTGCATGTGTGTACTCATTTGCAGATGTCCTTAACACTAAACACAGCTTCAAACGTATAGCCAGAAATGTATTAAGATCTCTGTCTGGAACTGAAATTCTTTTTTTTTTTTTTTTTTTTTTTTTATCTGTCTCACAGTTCTTAGTGGATTTGAGATTTCTTAGCTTACGAATTATCTCAGAAAATTCAGTGAACACTGAAACAAAACCTAGAGTTTTCCATGTGGCCTGGTAGCAACCTTGTCCAAGAGCTGTGACCACAGACACGTGCATAGAAGTAATTTGCCTCTTGCTGAAACACAGAACAGGTAGATGCTGGGCAAGGTCTCAGAAAGGGTTCATTTGTTAGGCTTAGTGGCTCCAGCTTGGGACAAGGTATTGAATTTCTAGACCACGAAGACCAAGCACTTAGTCTTTGACCTAGTGACTAATCCAGTTACTCCTTGGGAGAACATCCCACCCAGAGGCATATCTTGAAAGGCAGAGTCCATGCTAATCAGTGCAACACCATGACCTACATCCTACCACAAAAATCCATGTATGTGAAGTATCCCTGTGAGGCCTGGGGCACTCCAGAGGTTAAAATAAGAAACATATTTACTTAATAGTTAGCTAAAGCCTTACCAAAAGCTCTTATAATTATAAAAGCTCCTAACCTCTTTTCCATCCCCCTTTCTTCCTCCTTCCTCTGAAACTACAAAGAGAACACACACCAAATTGCTGGTTTAAGGCACAGAAAGGCATCCAGTCAGAACTTTCTGGGTTATGTCAGGAGATGCAAAGGTCAGAAAGTATGAGGAAAAATTAATCAAAACACCTAGTGAGAAGCCAATCAAATTTCATCAGCAGAGCAGAGGCTTTTGCAGATGTGATTAAGGAAAAGCAATGATAACTTCCCAGAGCAGGATAGAAGTCCAAAACCTCTTCAGTTCACTCTGGTGTCAGTGCCAAGTCTGGGTAAGGGGAGCAAGGGTCAGACAAACAGGCATTGATTATAGGCAAATGCCACACAAACTGCTTCTATATATAGAAAGACCCAGCTCTGTTTTCCCCACAGACTACCTTTGAATTGCAGTATTTTATCAAGACGAAGACAAGTTTTAACTGCTGAACCTACAGAGAAAGCATATGAAGGACCTTTTTTCTCAACAGGCATAGTGTATTTTTAAAGAAAAATATGTAAAAAAATAAAGAAAAGCAAATCTGCAAAATACTAAGTTTGTGCTGCTGCCAATACATAGAAGATAAGGTGGCAGTCGTAGTTGGGGAAGGTGTATCCTAGGACTTGCTCCAGACACCAGTGTGCTCTTCCCATGCTATTCCAAATATTTCTCCCAAAAAAAAAAAAAAATCCAGCATCTGCCCTGAGTGCACTCATGGAGAGATTTTCAAGGGCCAGTTGTGTGTGAGCTAATGTTAGGCTTCCCTGTCTCCAAACTGGAGCACACTAAGAACTTTATTATTTTACCATCTCTGAAAGACAGGAAGGGCAGTGTTGTTGTGATAAAATTGAAAATACACCAAAAATTTGAAAATACACCAAAATTTGTCACCAAAATGTGAAACCAAACCCACAGCCAAGATAGTAGTCTTCCTTATTCTTTTCATTGACTTTGTTCCTTTATGATCTCAAAATATAACCTAATCCTGAAATATAGAACCCATGCGGTAACAAACTACACCTGAGTACTTTTTACATATCCACATATATAAATAAATCATAAAAAATTATGCAAATATTTACTGCATCAAAGCATGATTTTTGTGCCTAAAAGGGAACTGAACACTCTGTGTCAGCACTTTATGTTTTGTTTTCATATAATGGACATCTTTCTTTCTTTGTCCATCTGTGGAAAAGTTAATGGAGTTGATGCTGAACAGGGGAAGAGTTAGAAACATTCATGACACTGACCCTGAGAAATTAGAATCACAAGTAGAGTATATCAGCATGGGATTAAGACTGAGTAAATGGCAACTCCCTTTAAATCTGGTGTTCATTATTAAAAATAAAAAAGAAAATATCAGAAGAAACCTAAACCTTAAATTATTGTACTTTGTCATCCTTGTCTTCAACTGTTTTCATGCTTAATTTTTTTCCCTTATTCATGGAACATCTCATGCCTTTATCACTTTTCATATAAAACCATCTTCTCCAGGGGACATGAAAATTGTGAACATTTCAAAATAAAAATAAAGTTTTTAAGGGACTCTGCTGATTTTATCTTACAATTTGAACAAATTTTTTTTTCCTTTTAATATCATAAGACAGTAGATATGTAGAGATAAGTCATGGGAAAGAAAGCAAGAGAAGTTGTGGATGCCCCATCCTTGGAAATGTTCAAGTCCAGGCTGGAAGGGGCTTTGAGCAATCTGGTCTAGTGAAAGGTGTCCCTGCCCAGGGCAGGGGATTGGAACTGGATGGTCTTTAAGATCCCTTCCAACCCAAACTGTGATTCCATGAAAACATAAAAGGAGGAGAATTACAGGGAGGCAGATGGACATTGCCTGGAAAAGCCCTCTTATACTGCAGTAGAAGCATTTATGTGACAAGCAGATTTTGGAGGGTTTATGTGGACCATGATCTGAAGTCAGGGTGTGTTGAAAACCCCATTGGAATCAGTAGGAAATTGTCCATTGATTTCAACTGTTGATGAACCCTAAATCCAGCATGCTTCAAAACATGAATAGAGAGACAAAGGTGCCCATAAAATTTTCCAGACTTTAAGTCTATCCTGTAATTCACACATAGAAACTTTGAGGGTATTTCATCCATGCTGAGTCATTTTGCATGCTGTAGTATGAACAACAGCTAAACCTCTCCTTCCTCTTCCTGAAAATAGACATTTTCCTGCAATTCTAGTACACCCTTTGTCATTTAACATTATTTCAGGTGAGCTCTCTGCTATTCAATCATGCAAGATAACCAGGAAGATGAATGCTTTTGGGGACAGCAAAGAACAATACAGCAGTATTTTTATGTGTTTCTCTCTTCTTCTTTCTTCTTTTTTCGTTGTTTTTTTTTTTTTTTTTTTTTTTTTTCTAATTTTAATTCCCCCCTTTAAAGTTTACTTGACAACAGCATTTATTTAATGTTGCAGTTGCTACAGGTTAACACTATTGTTTTATCAGGAAACATTTATCTTCGGGAAGAAAGTTATCCTAATACAGGACATATCTTATCCAAGGGCAAATAGAAAGGGGAACATTTCCAGAGGGTAATGTTAATGTTCCTAATGCTATAAAAATAAATGAAATCTGATTAACACCCCTATGAAGAAGTAAATCATAGCTTGTATATAAAATATAGTTGCCTTGATTTGGAGCATTATTTTTGGCAGTTTAAGGCAGTGCATTAAAAAATGTGATGGCACTAAAAACATGAAAAATATCTTAGTGCTTTGGCATTATAAAGAGCTTGAAATCTATAAAAATGGAGAGCTTTTAAAGTCAGCTTTTCTCTAGTGAGTAACACACTGCACATCTTTCCTTAGGTTTCTGACGTGGAAAATTACACTTGCACTGTGGTGAAAGTATGTTTGTATGGAAATGGGAACTTGATTCACCCATTTGCCTCCTCCAAATGCTGCTAGATTTTAGAGCAGTCTCTCTGCAGAGGGCAGAATGCCCAAAGGTGAACATTCAGACCTGCCAGACTCTCGTTAAATCAGGATGAACTTCTAACCAGAGACAAAAATCTAAGATGTGAAGTCAGGCAGGGACAACAGATCTGTCAGGAGAAGTGCCACCTTGGTAGAAGATCCCAATGGCTGTTACCGTCCTGCTGACTGAAGAATGGCAGGACAAAGGAGGATGAAAGTTACAGAAGATTGTGCTCAAGCACTCATTTTCTGGAGATTTCAGGTCATTTTACCTCTCTACCAGAGATATAAAAACTAGCAATGACCAACCAAAGTAACCACTAAACAACCAAAGTAATAACCAGGATGGCAAACAATTTGATCTGCTGGTGAATCTCTCCCAATTTTATCCATCATAATTAAATTTCAGAAAGGAAAAAAACTTGGATATCCAAAACACTGAATAACAACCATCACCAAGAAGGAACAAAACCAATAATTCTTCTTCAGAACACCAAGATCATGTTTCTTGCCTTCTTGTCTTGCCCTCTGGTTTACAACTCACTAATGGGGAGAATAAGCAACAGGAGTTGAGATGTGCACACCTGCAGGGTGTTGATCTTATTGGCATCACAGAGGCATGGTGGAGTGTTGGAATGGAAGGATGCAGGCTCTTTAGGAAGGATGGGCAGGTGAGATGAGGAGGAGGGGGGGTTGTTGTCAGTGACCAGCTGGAGTGTGTGGAGCTCCACCTGGGATAGATGAGGAGCCAAACAAGAGCTTATGGGAGGGGAGGGACTTGGAAACCAGATCATTAAAGTTTCTGGACACCAGCAGCTTCCAGGGCTATCTGAAAGAAATTTCATCAGGCACAAAACTGAAATTTTGGTGTCAGGTACAGGTGCAGTTTTTAGATTCAGACAAACTAAGATGACTTTCACTTGAAATAAGCTGGGAGCTTCTCCACTTCTGAGCTGGCAGCATAAAAGTAATTTTGTCCTTCTATTGCATCTCGCTGTTAGTTGATAATCGGTAGTATGAAACCTAGGAGGAATTAAACAGGAATAAATACAACATTCCTGTTGTATCCTGTAATATCAGTTTCAGGATACAACATTTTGAGGTAAGCTGGTTGGGATCTCAAAGTTCTCTACTAAGGATGTTTGTGTTGTGATTGATTTAAATTTGTAAATTATGTAAACATAAAAGAATCCTCTCCTTTTCTGTCCCCTGAAGCAAATAAATTCATGGGCCAGATTCTGATCTGGTGTTTATATCCCATAACCAGTCCTGTGGTTCCTGCTGTAGAATTAAATAGGATTAAAGATTTTGCATTGGCTGTTCTGACACTTATACAAAGAGAAGATGGGCATGGACACAGGGATCTGGCCAAGAAGTCAGTACCTGCTTTGGATCTAGGCTGTGGGTATTACAAAAAGGAAGCTTCCTTAAACATCTGAATATCCTATATGCTCAACACAAAGAAATTAGGTGCTTTGAAAACCTTCAGAGGCAGGGCTCTTAAGGATTTTAAGAACTTAAAACAGATAAATGAGAGTTGACTTTGAAAATCTTCAGGGCTTTGTATCTCGCCACATTGTACAGAGGAATATTGTTGTAAGCACCAAAACTGTCAATATTCCCAAAATATACAATGAGGAAGACTATGTCCAACACTGCATGAGCATCTGCGGACTGCAAATGGAAAGGTACATTTTCAAATCAGAATTACAAGTGCAGGAGATTCTGGTTTTCTGCAGAAGTGAAGTTTCTCTGAAATTCATGTAATCATCAAAATTAGAAAAGATGGTTTTTTCACTTGCAATTGTCACTTAAAGGAAAATTCAAATTTCCATGCAAATATATGCCTGATCTTAGAAAAGGATGGAATTTAAAATAAAAGTTTTCCTTCTCCAATTGCCTGGTGTACAGGAAACATTTGCAGTGACAGAAAATTTTCCTTCAACTCCCTGCTCTGTGTATCCAGACCAGAATGGAGGTATTCTGGGTGTCTTATCCAGTAGGTTATTGGTTTTACATCAAAACAACTGCTGTGAACTTCCAGAGAAAATTCTGTGTATTCTGGAATTACGTTTTTTTATTGACATAAACCATTTGAGGCAATATGAAGCAAAGAAACCAAATGAGTTTAGGACCTATTCCTGTTTTATGTTTTTTTTTTCTCCCTGTGCCTCTATATTGCAATGATAAAATGATGCAATACTCCCTTCATGAACACATCTTGAGTACTGTATAAAATCTTTATATCAAAGATTTTACACCTTAGACAGGAACTACATCAACTTGTTTATAGAAATGGGAATAACTTTAGCAGTATAAGTTATCTTTATGACAGCTCGTTGCTTTAAGGATCACAGTTTAACTGATGTTAAGTGAGAAACAGTTATTTCCCTGTGAGAAGAAGAAAAACCATCTACTCTCTAAGGAAAATATATTGCTTCATCTTTATTTATTGCATTCATATGCACTTAGGCACATTGTGGGGTTCCAGAATTAAGCTGAATTAAACTTGCAAGACTGTGGGGTCAACACTGAAAATCTTGGCTCCAGCTGAATTTTAACAGAGCCAGTGGCAGACACAGCCTTAATCTGATTGGTGAGGTTCTGATGTTGCAGGTGTGCAGCTGGAATCGTTTGAAACATAAAACACAGGGAGGACACTCACTTGTGGAAAAAGGCTGGAGTCTCCCCAGTAAATCCACACAAGCATTCAGCTGCAGTGAGCAGAAGGAAAGATATGAACAGACCCAAGGGGAAATTTCAAAAACTGACATACTGAACACTTTGAGGAAAGACTGGCTTTTGTTTCACATCCATTCCTGTTGCCACAAAGTACACAAGACAAATTGTTTTCAGAAAAGGGAGAGATCCAGGGCCATGTCATTTCCCACCACTTAATTCATTTACTTAAGAATTAATATCTTCATATTTCCATTATGTCAAATTTCCAAGTTAGCAAAGCCTGTGAGATTTTGCTATTAAGCTTGTCCATACTTCAACATTTACATTTGCATCTCTTTTTCTGGTACATTATTCATTAGCTTATTTAGCTATCTTTTTAATTTTTATGCCCATCTGCTTAATTATCTTCTTAGAGAGATTATCAATGCCTTCCATTTTCTTTGATGTCAATTTGAAAAGGGACAATGAGCTTAGAGACAACCATCATTTCAGCCATTTTGATGACATGCCTTGTCCTTTGACCAGGTTGGCAATCATCTGACCCCCCTCATGACCTTTGCATAATTACCTATCCAATTTCCTTATCACCATTCTCCCTTTCAGTTCCTAAAAGCAATATAGCTGTGGTCATTGTCAAAGTCACGGTGACCTTGTCAGGAATCTTTCTATTGCCCTAATGAGATAACCAATTAATCACTTATTCCTTTATCTCAATCTCAAGTAATTTCTAAAACTCCTGTTATGTCTTCTTTTTTTTTGTTTTGACTAAATGTTAATTAACTTGACCAACTTTACCTCTTTTGCATTCACACTTAAAACAATAAAATGTATCTGAATAGATTTATTCCTACATTTCCTCCAAGTGTTCAGAAAGATCAGTTACTTTCCAGATTAATTTTCTTCCTCTACTGTGTACTCCTTAAATAAGCATAAAGTCTCAGGAAATTTTGTGGAAGCAAATTCTGTGAGGCTAATTCACAAATAATTCATAATAATAAATACCAAAGTTTTTTCTGAAAAAATTATGCTTCAGCTTGCTTTCAAGCTAAAGTTGGAGGATATTCTACCTGCCTTCCCTGCTGATTTCCTAAGTCTTTCAAAAACTCCAGGAGAAACAGATGGACAACTCCTGGAGACCACTTGAGAAAACAATAATGGTCAAAAAAGTAAATTTGTTACTGATTTGTTCAGTAACCCCTTCCTCTGTTTCTTAAACTTGCAGAATTATGTTCCATACTTCTCAGAGGAATTTGCCTCCATACAAACACTGCCCCAATTTAAATGTATTAAGGAGCAGTGCAGAATGGAGGCAGGAAATATCCACAGAGCCATAGATTTATAAAATGATTTGAGTTAGAAGGGTTAGAGACCAACAAGTTCCAATCCCCTGCCAAGGGCAAGGATGTCTCTCACTAGCCCAGGTTGCTCAGAGCTCCATCCAACCTGGACTTGGACACTTCCAGGTATCCAGGGGCAGCCACAGTTTCTTTGGGAAACATGTGCCAGTGCTTCACCACCAGTGTAGTAAAAAATCTCTTCCTAATATCTTACCTAAACTCAAATTTTAAAACCATTTCCCCTTGTCCTGTCACTATCCCTCCACATAAAAAGCCACTCATCTCTCCACATAAAAAGCCACTCTCCCTCCTTTTTATAACCCCTGTTAAGGTACTGGAAAGCCACAGTGATGTCCCCCCAAAGCCTTCTCTTAATGCTCAACAGCTCCAGCCCTCTAAGTTTGTGTTCCAGCCATAAATAATGGACTGAAAAAAAAAAAAAAAAAAAAAAAAAAAAAAATCTGTCTCATCCATACAAATGCACCAGAGTGGGTTAAGGAGATCTTCATGCCAAGACAATCCCAGCTGTTGCTGTGCAGCATCAGTCCAGGTATCTGTAGGCACAGCCGTGTTTGTGCTGTTTTCAGCCTGAGTTGATGAGCTTTACATGCACACATATAAAGTCAGCTCAGCTGTCCCTGGCCTGTACCTCCTCTCAGGTCTGATTCCAGGGGTAACTTGTGAGGAGCCAGCTCAGGTGTATGCAGCCACAGGATATGCATTCCTCAGGAGAAGTTGAATCAAGGCTGAGAGTACAGGACCCAGCATGTTGTTAGGGATATCAGGCAAGCTGGCTTTCAGAGAAAAGACACTCATGGAAAGGAATATCTTCCAGGAGATGTCAGGTGAGACAGGCATTCCGTACTCTTTTCATCTGAGTCCCAGACAAGTAATTACAATAAAAAAACTGAAGTGAAACCTTTTGATAGATATATATATATATGAACATTTTGAAGTCAAAAAGGACTGTTCAGATTCTTCACTCTGATCTGTGAATAGCAACGCTGTGGGCTCTTACTACACCCCCATCAAACTCTTTACCATCCCAGAAAAAGCAGAAAAGTCTCATCAACAAAATTTCTCTGCAGCAAGTACTCTTAATTTTGCCATGAATCTCTCCAAAACTGCACATAAACAAAGTCAACAGATGTTAAATGTATGATCAATAGGAAAAGGCTGTAACTGAACAGCATTCATCTCTCCTTCAAAACTGACATATTCGTGGAGGGAAACAGTGCCAAAACAAATACAAGCAAAGCAATAGCCTGGAAATACTTTAAACATATTATTTGAATTCTCAGAAGTATCATTTTTAACTTAAAGTAAACATTGGCATGCAAACCTAACAGTCTGCGTAATCCAGTCTTGAAGTGTAACTTTATTTGTTATGGGGATTTGCTCAAGGAAAGGAGGAGGGAGGGCGAGGTGGGAAAATAAAATAAAAACACCCCTCTTTCCAAAAAAAATCTCCTCCTACTACAAAGAGGAACCAGTTGTTTCTGCAGTGCTGCAGACATTTCACAAGGTCACAGAAGTGGCTGTTTCAAGCTGCTTTAGCAATTTGGGAGGGAGCAGGGATTGAATTGTTTTGCACTTGGATGTTCACTTGGCACACCGGGATGGGGAGCCTTTGTCACTGTTTTAATAGGAGTCAGAGGCTGGGATGTGCCAGCCAGATTCCCACCCTCAGGAGCACAGGAGCTGGGTTCTGTGGGATTACTCTTATGTGAGGAGGAAGGGCCACAACCCTCCTTCTTTGGGAGCCTCTGGTGTCATGCTGCGGCCCACCGGCTTTTCCTGAAATACTGCCGGCTTCTGGCAATCTCCAAATAAAGTCTTCAATTAACAGGGAAACAAAAGCCTCTGAGGACTCTAGCCAGGATGTGCTATTAAATGGGAGATGTTGCAGGCACCTTTTCCAGCTGAGAGAGAAATAAGGAGAAACATACTCAAAATATTTTAACAGCGGAAAACTGGCAGAACAGCCCTCCCTTGCTGGGGATCAATTGTATGCACTAGGGGAAAAACCAGAAATCTTTATACAATAATAGAGCCATTAAGGCAGGAAAAGACCCCTCAGATCAAGGAGTCCAACCACTAACCCAAGACTGTCTAGTCCACCACTAAGCTATTGTGTCCCTAAGTGCCACATCTACCCATTTTTCAAGTGCCTCCAGAGCTGGTGACTAAATTTTCCTGGTCAGACTGTTCCAATGTTTGACAACGCTTTCCATGAAGGATTTTTTTTCCTAATATTTAGTCTAAATCTCGCCTGACATAGCTTGAGGCTGTTTATGATTTTTTCCCATCTGCATACTAGCCAATAATGTGAATTAACTAACAAAGTGGATGAGTCTTCTTGGCTTTATATGCATTAATTCTTCATCTCAATAAAGTTATCTGACTTTCAGGACTCAATCTTTCTTGATTTTACTTTGCTTTGACTGTATCATCTTCACTGCAAAGCTAAAATTTTATTTTATTATTAATTAATGTTGTGGCTCTTGGCATAGTCTCGTAAACCATTTATACTCACTACCTGAAAAATAGAGGTTTCACTTTATATATCTAAGATTGAAATGCTTCATTGAAGCTTATTATCTAAATTATGTCTCTGGACAGAGAACTGGAGACAAAATATGAAAAAATTCATTCTGTCTTGAGGTATTTTAATAAAAAGAGAGGCAGCCACTGCTTAGGGACTGACTGGGCATCAGTCAGCAGATGGTGGCAACTGCATTGTGTATCACTTCTTTTCTATATTCTCTTATTGTTATTTCCCCTCCCTTTTCTATTGTATTAAATTTTATTTCAGGCCATGAGTTTTACCTTTTTTCCAATTCTCTCCCCCATCCCACAAAGGGGGAGTGAGTGAGCAGCTCTGTGGTGTTCAGCTGCCTGCTGGTTTAAACCACAACACTGCTCCATACAGAAAATCAAGGAGAATTTGTCTCCAATTAATATTAAGTAATTAAATATTCATTGGAACAAAGAGACGAATTGGTTAAGTAGTTAATGCTTCTGTATAGATCACATGCAAGATCATATTTTAAGTCTCTGCCTTAATGACTTAATTATTTATAGAAAATGGAAGCACTTCAATGCAAGTTCAGAGAGACACCTGCCTCCATACTGTCACTGTCACAGGAAATCAGCCAATTCCCTGGTTTTGTGGTTCTTATCTGGACTGTGGAAATATGAGGCTGAGTTCTAGATATCACAAGAAGATGACTTGAAGTTGGATTCTTTCCATTCTTGGTGAGTCCCAGAAGGCATCATACATCTGCAGATAGACATGGACATTTTTCCTCCAAATTTCAAAACAATTGTCCCAATGTAGAATAGAGAAGAGAGTGTGGGGGGAAAATCAAAACCAAAAATGAAACTTATATCCAGTGTTTTCAAATCTTGGCAGCTCCTGGTTTCAGTTTTCACATGAGATTCTCAGCACTACTTTCGAACAGCAACATATTTTCATAAGGTGAATGCAGCCTCACAAACTACTGAGTGACCAAAAGCATTTGCTATGATTAAAAGAATATGACAGAAATTTATTTAAAGAAAAAGGGAAAAATATTTTATATCCCACCCCTTCTCCTCTTCCTCACTTTCTTTAAAAAAAATAATTAGAAGGGAAGTAAAGAAAAACTCAGCCTAAGTGAAAGCCAAGTCATCTCAGGAAAACAATTTGGCATCAGCCTTTATCAACAGCTGCACTTCACTGCAGCACCTGTGTGTATCATTGCAAGTGATGAATGACTGGGGAGGCTGTTTTGTGTTAGTGAAACACGTTGTGGCAAAGATTGTATTTATATTTACAGGATAAGCTTGAGTTGGACCTGTCTTATGAGAGAGACTCAGATCATGGTGGTAAAGGTGGGATGTATTGGCTGCTTAGATATTGTTAAACTCAGGAATGCCTCCAGATTTTAAGGTCTGAGTAGCTACATTGGCCATGTCCCAACTTGGTGTTAGGATGAGACTGCCTCCACCCTATCCCAAAGTTCTGGTTTCATTGAACACAATGATTTTGATAAACAGTCAACTGTGGGGGTCTATGCAAAAAAAAAAATGGAGAAAATATATGGGTAGTAATAATCTCACTGAATAGGACAAACTTCTGTAGAATCAAAAGTAATCATGTTGTTTGATACAAATTTAAAAATAACTTCAGGGAAGATAAGGTGGGGAGTGGAAAAGGAACTGAAAGGAAAAAGTAAAGTAAATCATCTTATTATTGTACTTCAAAATGGCACTTTCACAAAGGGATTAACTTGCATCAGGGAAGAATCTTAAAAGGAGGATAAATAATAAACAAGCCAAACATAAGGCATTGGACAAAACACTTGTCCACCAAAACTATAGAATTGTTTCACACACAAAAAGAAAAGAAATTCTTTTGGATTAATCCAAGCTGAAAATACTTTTTTTGGAGATTTTTGTTTTTTTCATTAAATTGAAAGCTCTTCGTATTTGTACTGCTTTAAGATATTTATTTCCAGAAGCTTACTTCAAATCCCATTGAGATCAACAAAAGACTATCAGGTGACATTATTATTGTTCATTTGAAGTCCATGAAATTAAACCTTTTCTTTTTTCTTCTGCAACTTTGTGAAAGTTCTGTGCTGTCAAAGCCAGAGAATCTTCTACATCTGGTTCTTCTTTTTCCTTTCTTTATTGCATTTTGGAAAGATTATAAATGTTAATAGTTTCAAATGACTTACAAAAAACAAGACAAAACACACAAAGCTTTCTTCTCTTCTCACAGTAATACTTATTTTGGGGATATATTTGACTTAACATTATCATAATGCTGGAATTATGGATTCTTGGCTGGTGGAAATTGCAAAAATCTAATTGATGGATCAGCAACATTTAATGCTCTTTACAGTCTATTTCACCATTTCTTCCAAGTCAGATTGTCATAGAACACAGACTAGGCTGCAACAAGACTGAATAATATTTACTTATCTAATGTGCAATAATTCCAAAATACAGGAATGAATTTGCTGTGCATCAGTTCTGTTTATCCAAACTTTTCCTCAGGCACCAATATTTAGATTTTTTTTTTAATGTTTCCACCAACATTTTTGGTGGAAATAATGTGATCGCATATTAACAGGTATTTATTTTCATTTTTCTATCTGTTGATGAGGGCTTCAGTTGGTAAATATTGTTCATCAGCACATGATAATACACCATGATAATTACTTTTTTCTCAACTCCTGACCATTATTTAAAATAATTAATTATGTTATCAAGTACTAATAAAAAAAATCCTGAAATCTAAAATCCAGCAGGAAGTGCAATTTTTACACTAAGCTATCCCAAACACATCTTGACCTCCACTTATCTTCCAATTTACTCATCTGAGTGGTTCAAATGCTCAACTGAGTTTGTCACAGTTAAAATCTTATGCATATAAGGACATCTTTTTCTGTCATTAGAATTATTTCTCCAACTTGCTCTTCATATGTACACACACACACACACACAGGTATTTTAACTTGAAGGTTAATTAAGTTCTTTTAAATAAGGAATAAATTTCTTTTTCTGAACTGTAAAGAAAAACTCCCAGGCAAAAAATACATTTTAAGCTGATCAAAATTTGATGTTTCAACTCTCTTTTACACTGTATACTTACAGTATACATATTGACAAGAAATTAAAAATTAAAATTAAAAAAAGGAAAAAATATTTTATTCAGGAATTATAAAATTCAATTGTTTATATTTACAGAAAAAACACTTAATTTAAAAATTAATTTCTGATGAATGTTGCTCTAGTCTATAAATCAATTTTCACAATGAAGTTCTCATGATGGAGTTACTGTTATCAAACAGTTGAATCCCAAGACCTAATTTTTGTCATTGTAATTTAAGTTTGTATTTCAAAAATAAAATAGAATATATTATTACTAATAATGGAGACCACACTATTATTTTTACAAATGATCTTTCATTTTGTCCATTTTTCAAGGTAATCCTTGTGTTACACAAATAATTCCTTAGGAGGATGAGATAAATTTGTCTAATTACTACAGGTGTGATATTCACAAATGAAGTGATTGCTTTAAAACAAGTCTGATACCTGCCATTGGTGTCAAGGGAATTATCTGTTTGCCTGGATCTAATTATGTTGAAGGGAATCTCAAACTCAATTAGCTGTTTCTCCCTCTTTTTTACAAGAGAAAATGAGCTACTTAATTAATAATGAATGCTTCTCGATTTTACCAATGAAAACTAAAAGCATGTGTTGGTGCTTTAAATAATTATGATATTTCAGGTTTGTAAGTTTGTTTGCTTGCAGAATTTGTATTTGTATTTGTTTTTATTAAAAGTCCATGTGCAATACTTGAGAGGGAGATCATCTTCCCCAAGCATGAGCAATTTAGTCCCAGCCACTCATCAGACACAGTCTTTGGGATTCAGGGAAGACAGGCAGGAATGCACCAGGTCAGTGGCTTCTGTGCTCTGCTTACAGGACACACATGGAATAATACTTGAGTTAGTGGTGAATTAAATAGGCTTGAGACCAATTTGGATACATTGCTTTCAGAATCTGAACTTGAGTTTTAGCTGAATATGATAGTTCTGCCTAGTCAGACATGAGGGACCAATGTGCTCCCCAGCAATTCAGTATCTGAGCATCTTCTGTGGGCCAAACCACAGGTCAGCAGGGTTGTGATTTCTGCTTTATTGCAGGCTCAGAAATTGGAATTCACATGACACAAACCATGTCAATCCTTCTCTGGAAAAGAGTGAAACCTGGTAAGACTGATTTGCACCTGGAAGAGCAGTACAGATATAGAAGGAACCACTCAATTCTTTTTCTGTGACTTTTTTTTAAACAGTCACATGCATGGCTGCTCACAACAGCTCCCTGAGAAAGCAGACAAGACAATGATAATATAATTTTGTCCAAAATAAACCCTATTTTTGAGCACCAATTTACAGGAATTTCTTCCTGTGTGTTCTTCCTTGGGACTGATAATGATCTGCCACAGCCCATTTCTGTCCATCACCTAAATTTCTCTGTATTTCTCTGCATGTGCTTTCTCATAGTGATTCTCTTTGAAACATACACATTTATGCATTATTAACTTATACTTTACAATTATTAAACCTTCTTGTCTTACACTGGAAATTTGCTTTGTTTTCAAGCTGTCAAGATGTTTCAAGCTGTTCAGATGCCAAGACATCCTGTCACCTTTTAAATAAAAATCATGACAATCTCTCCTGCAGCATCACCACTTTGCAATCTCATATAAGCAGTACTTTCACTGGGCTGTTCTTGATGAGGAGGTAAAAGGCCTTCATGGTTGGTTGCAGGGTTCTCAGCCATGATTATCTATTTATTCTTTTATCCTTTTCTTTTTTTTCTTAAACATGTCCAGGATTTACCAAACTCATATAGATTTAGCATATTTGTCTCTGACTTTAATTATGTGTCTCTCTCTGCTGCAATAATTATTTAAAACAAGAACATATCACTATCTGATACAATTACCAGATCTTCTAATGAAACTAAATTTCTATAAAATAAATAGAAGAATCAGATACAAAAATCAATCTTGCTATATATAGAGATATATAGATATATGGTATGTATCATGTAAATATTTTCCTATTACAATTTTTCTCTCCTGCTTCATCTGCTTCATCCTCACTCCAATCCCTTTTGTATAAATTTTGGATTTGTTTCACTCTGTATCCTTTTCTCTCTGTCCTCTTACTTATTTCATTCTTAATGATCAAACTATATTCAACTTTAAGTATATATACATTCATGGTATATATATATCCTTTATATATATCCTTTAAGGCTGCATAAGATGTTGAAGAAGACAAAACAAGATTCTTTGCTATTATTACAATACCCTTACTTTACTGCTTCTTTTGAGGATGTTTGCCATATGACATAAACATTAATCTATTATTATTTTACTTTCTAAGCACATCTTCTATCAAGGCTCTTTTCTTATCCACGAGGCAAACTGCAAATAGGTACAACTCAAGATGGTAAAACCAGTCAATGTTCTTTGGGACACTATAGCTGGTTACAGAAAACTTTTTTAAAATCCTCCATACCCCGGAGGTAGAATTTGTCAAGATGCTCACATAATTGAAATTTTCTATGGCTGTTAAGAACTAAGAGAATAGCAGTTCTTCCCTCCAAATGAAATCTCACTGCCAGATTTGTATGACATTTCATGATCCAAGCTTAATTTGTTATACATTGTTCCCAGAAGGTGAGATGAGATTACATGGAGCCATACATTAGTTAGAAGATTTATTTTACACTTACCCACTCAAAGTTCCTTTCTAGTTATTCAAGCAGAATAGAGCGATCTTGATTAGTTAATCTCTCTACATCAGCGTTTTTTCCACAGAGCACTTCACAGAAATGTTTTAAAATTTCACAATTAAAAAAGCAATTAAAAAGGATTATCAAAATCAAAGTTGATCTTTAATTACTGCCTATATCTAGATCTTTATTCCATGATATACCAGATAAAATACTCTTAAAAATGCTTTGTTAATAGCTTTTTATTACTGAGAACATAGGAAATTTCAGTCTTTTGAGGCGCGGCCCTTTTTAGAACAACTTCATTTTCAGGTTGTCATCTAAAACTTTATTTCCATCAATCTTGTCTTGCTCTAGCTGAGTAAGGCATTCCTTTATCTTCTGCCCACTAAGAATTTGCCACCTTGCAATGACTTGGGAGTGTGGTCAAAGTACTGCTGTAATTTCTCCAGTAAAAAATTGCTTTCTATCTCCACCTTAGGGAGCAAATCTCTGCATCTGTTCAATCAGGTCTGCCTCTGTGAATGCAATCAATTTTTGGACATTTAGACTTCTAGAAATATTCAGGGAAATATTCAACTGCTCTTTTTCCTCATACCAGTGCTGGCATAATGGTTTGCTGATATTCTTTGCAGTTTTACAGTTCTTGCTGAAAAATAGCTGTTGTTAAGCAGAAGCAATAGCAGAATAGTAAAGGTTCTCCAAAGATGATTTCAGCTTGATTAGCTGTAGCATTCAAATGAAAGGAAAGAAGAGAATTGAAAATTTGGGTACTCAGGACAGCTCTGTGTCTGAACATGTTTAAGAATATTCTGATTAAGAAAAGAAGGAATTTTTTTAAACTGAAAAAAAAAAATAAAAAGAAGAGCATATATATAAATACAGATATCACTGGATTGAAAATCTCACCATAGTGAAATTCCTGCTTGATTCAATCAACATTTTTTTCTCTTGCTAACCTCAGATTTCCAGTGAATTATGGCTTCTCAAAAAGGACCCCATTTCACATAGCTTTAATGTGAAAAACAGTGAGGACAAGGCTCAGGTCTCCGAATTTCAGCAATATGAAAACTGCATCCTTTCTAATCGAGTCACCTAAGTCTTGATTGACACACCTCACAGTGTTCAGGGTCACCTGAGGTGTGCTTGGAATCCAGTATCTATTTGGTCTCCAATTGCCTCTCCAAAGGGAATCTTTTCCAACCTTATGTGAATACCTCAGATTTATGGAGGGGCTTTCAAACAGTACTGAACACTTTCTTCAAGCAACCTGAAAGCAGACTTGGTTTCCAAAGTGTGGCACCAAAGATGCAAAATTATGAGTAATTTTATCTAATTTGGGTATCTTAATCTACATGTCAGAGCCCCCAGATTTTGGATTTCTATAAATAGGTGTCTGGATTTGAGTTGGGGTTTGAGGTCAGCAAAGAGTATAACAAATGTCAGGAAAAACAAGAAAATGAGGTCAGCATATAAAAATAAGGATTTATATATATATACATATATATATAATGAAAGTTTTCTCAAGTTCTTCAGGGTGGAAAAGAGAAAGAAAAGAATAATTCTCAAATCCCCTCCTCCCATGTTGAGACACCAGAGAACACCCTGAATCATTGCATTATACTACATCCTACTATATAGATCAAAAGCTCAACTTTTGCCCTTCTGCCCTTAGAGTTTGTGGGACCCTGAACCCAACTTGTTTGGACTATTGCAAATTGATACATCAAAATCAATATATCCCTTGCTGGCCTCTTTAACTCCATCTGAACTCCTTCAGGTCCCAGCCACACTGAGCTCCTAAAAAGACACTAAAAGCACAAGGCAATCAAATCTTAGGGCCAGGTGAGGCTTTTCTGAAGTGACAGCTGAGTGAGGACCTTGTCAAAGAACTTTATTAAAGTCACTCTCCTCTCCAGCATAGGCATTAGGCCATCAGGCAATGTTTTCAGATTCTCCCTCACATGGGAATTTTATGCTGTAGTAAGACATGAAATCCCAATGTTCTCAAAATCTTTCCTTTTTAATATCTGGATTCTTTCCTAATTATTTTCAGATTAATTCCCAGCTAATACATAAGGATGAAATTTGGTGCATGACCTATAACCCTAAGCATGCTGTAATTCTGTTACCAATCTCCTGATTTCATGGGGGGCTTAACAAGCCCCATATGTGACACAGTGTGTTCCTGTGCATTACTGCAGCCTGATGATCCGGGGAATCCCTGGCACTATCCTGCCTTGCACTGTCAGCAGCTGAACAATGGCAACACCAAGGTCTGATGAAATTTTTTTTTCCAATATCTACGTCCTCAAGGCTGAAAATTACTCTCATGAACCCCACAGTGTGGCTGTGCTAACCAGTGTGGGATTTGGTTTGTTTGCCTCTGGTTGGTGCCACTCCTCAGGTGCTGAACAAGGTAAATGCCATTTCCCCCCCAACAAATACATATACACATGCTGTTCAACTCAGACACAACTAACCAAGGATGCAAGAGCAACAAAATTCCCTGGACTGTGTTAAAAAGATTCACACCGAAGGAGAATTCCTGGGGGTACTTTGGAAGAACAAGCTGGCTCAGGCCTGAGAGAGGAATTGTTAATAGTACTAATGAAGAGGTCAGCAAACAATATCATGTCAAATCAAAAGGTAGAAAGGATTGGGCATTTTAGCAGCCAAGTCAGAAAAGGGGCCAGCATTCAGAGATAAACTCTCTACTGATCCAAGTGCATCCCTGGACACACATTCTTGACTCCAAGCCCAAAGACATCTATGGGAGAATTTCTACCAGCTTCAGCGGGATGTTTGGATTTCATCTGATGGGCATGGCACATTTCTTGCTGCTGGAAGAAAGTTTGGCTTCATGCAGTAAAATCACAGGCTGTCAAATCACAGGCTGTTCCCCCTCTGAATCACAACAGAATCATAGAGTGGCTTGGGTTGGAAGGGACCTTAAAGACCATCTAGTCCAGCCCCCTGCCATGGGCGGGAGTGCCACCCACTAGAGAAGATTAAAGTGTCCCTCAGCCCTATCCTGGACCTGTTCCCTCCTTCAGGAAGGACTCCATTTTCCACTCTTGCTTCAGAGACGCTGTTCCTCCTTTCCTCCTTCTCTGTTTGCCATACATTCTCCTCCTGACACCATCTCCTGTTCCTGACACCAACCCATAAAATCTTGCAACACTAACTACACTATTAATCCTTTCTTAAACCTATATATGCAATGGCTCTTATAAACCACTGTGGATCTTGTGTATTGTCTGAAAATGAGCTTCAAATCTAAAGGTTTTCAGGCCTGTGGGGGAGAAAACCCATTACGTGTGATAGCTCTCTGCAAATGTGGGCAATTACAGACAGAAAATCCTCCCTACCACCGCTGAAACTCTCTGTGATCAGCTGCATTCACAATTGCAACCTATGGACTGTAGGACTGAAAAGGCTTCACTAATGATTTCTACATTGGACCAAATGATATCCTTGACAATAAGGTAATCCCAGGAACCTTCGCTCACTTCCAGCTGTCACCATCAGGGCCACAGGCTGGCACAGATGAGCCAATGTGCTCCTCCAGACCTGCACTTATGTTTCAATAATAAAAGACCAAATGCAGAATGTTTTCTTCTCCCTCTCCTCCCTCCCAAATGCTACTGATCGTCCTATTACCATGGCAACCAACTCCTGCTGGCATGATCAAGAAAAAACCTGATTTGGGATTTTAATTAATTGCTTGGAAATGGAAATGTAACAGTGACTGGCAGTTCAACTAAGCACGTTTGCAAAGTGAATAAAAATAGAGTTTCTGAAATACTTGAAATTGTTTCACTGGATATAACCCACATTTTTTACGAGACACCTTAATTTATTCTACTTCATAAAATAAATCTGCCAAATGTACTAAGCCATTTTGTCAACACAAATCATTTTGGCAAATACTTTAATCCTTCTTCTTAACAAAATGTATTGTATTAAGAAAAAAAAAATCTAACCCATCAGTATAAACCCATAGGTTTGATCTGAATGGATGCCTTTTTCACCAGTAGGTCATATTTATAAACGGCTTTCATCTTGCCTTCACAAAAGAGGATGTTCTTCTTCTGATGCACGTGATCACTCATTAACATTGATGGCAGCTACACCCCCATATTCAGCAGAGAATGGAAGAAAAATGGCTTTTGGTTGATTTTTATGACCCCCAGCCTCCCTGTTTTCAAGGAAAATAGAGTTGTCATTGTCTGGGTATGGCACTGCCCTCTCCTGCATGCTGCTAGTGCTGCTGAGGTGGTGTCATACGTCCTGCATTGCTCAGCCAAGAAAAAGCCCATTTCTCTCCAGATTTTTAGGAACAAGAGGATTCGGATATCCCTGTTGCCTCTATGCAGGTCTGGGTACCCACAGTTTCCAGCATCATGCTAATTTTGTAGGCCTTGTAGTTTCACATTATTCATTTTATATATATATATATAAAACTTTTATATATATATATATAACTTTTTCCTTAAGAAATTAGAGGAGGTTGTGAAGAATTCAGAAGCCCATCACACCTGAAACTGGAAGTAATCTTCATCAACTCCATGAAATCCTCCAGTTACCGCTCCTGAAAATAATAGTGTGATGGGGGTCAGTCTCTACCTCCACGTAACAAGTGATAGGACAAGTGGAAATGGCCTCACAGGTTTGCCAGGGGAGGTTTAGATTGGGTGCTACAAAATATTCACTGAAAGGGTGGTCAGGTATTGGAATAGGCAGCCTAGGGAAGCAGTGGAATTACCATCCCAAGAAGTTTTCAGAAAACACGTAAGTGATGTATTTAGAGACAGAGTTTAGTTGTGAACCTGGGTTAATGGTTAGACTTGGTGATCTTAGAAGCCTTTTCTAACCTTGATTCTTTCCTTCCTACATGATTCTTTGATTCTCCACCTGGAGATGTTGGCCTAATGGGAAAGCTGAAACATGGTTGTATTGTAAACATGTCATGGACACCTCTCAGTGACAGCACAATAATACAGTGCCACATGGAGACAAAAATTTCCAAATTATTGCTAAAGGACTTCCTTATTCACAAGCAAGAGTCAGGGAACCTGAGTGGAATCAGGAACCTTCACTACCAATCCCTGCCTTACCTTCCTCCTTTGGGATTTTATCTTTCCACATATTTTTATTCTTTACAGGCCAGTGTCCTCCCTTACAATTAAAGCTAAGAATAATTCTACATTAACTCACTCATTTTCACAAATTTACTGATTTTCCTCCAAGCAGATTTTGACAGTCTTCCAGATGTAAAATACCCTGCAGCTCTCACTGCCAGAGTATTAATTCACACCACAGGATCACATGGCTGACCCAAAAGTCACTAAACTTTCTTAGTGACTTAATTATGATCTGAGAGGTGACTGGTTCTTGCCAGATTTCACACATTGACAATGTTGCTCTTCAGCGAACACTATTCTCTCATCCCCTGAAGTCTACTCCAGCTCATGGTAGACAACCTCAGTGGGCAGATTTTACTTAATTATATGAGTTGAGTTTAATCAACTATTTTTAAAGATTACACATAAAGGGTTGGAAGAGGGTCTGGAGAGGTAATTTTGTTTTCAAAATTTTATTATATTTAATATATTTATTAAATAAATATTTATTTTTTTAATATTTATTCACCATTCCTCACCACTTTTCCTTTCTCTATGACATCTTTAAAATACAGGTAATAATTTCCATGATTGGAACATCTTTTAGAACCTAAATATCATAAAGCCAGTAGAAACTGTGAGACAAAATGAAAACACAAGAAATCTGGTGATTATCTATCTCATGTGCTCTCTATCATCTATTGGCATTTCTAAGACAACTATCTTTGTGTTATCTAAGCACTGTAATATAATACAATCACTTGCAAGTTGTATCTAAGTGCAGTGGGTTTTACTTATTAATAACGTAGCACTTATCTTCAAAGTGCTTCACAAACTAATTAATTCTCCCAGCACCTTCTCCCTGTCAGGCAGGTGAGACAACTATTCTTCCCATTAAACATATCATTCTGATTATTACTTGAGGAAATAAGGTTAAGTTACTCCTCCTATCGCCCAGAATAGACAGTGAGTGCTTGAAAGAGTACCTGAGCTCAATTATTAAGGAACAGGGGTTTTGACCTGATTTGAGACCACCCCAAAGTCCCTCATGCCTGGCCAACATCACTGGTAACAAAATTATTATGTGCTTCTTTAAAAATTAGCATGGCAAAGCACGATAGGATTCTTTGTCTGAGATTGACTATTTTGTGTTTGTTTGTTTTTAAAAAGGGGCCGGACCAACCAGCTCCAATCTGCTGTGTGAGTCATCCACATGCGTAGGGCTTGTGAAATGACTTACACTGACTTGGCTGCTTCAGTTTTATGTGCTCCATTATGTTGGCATTATTTCTCAGCCAAGCAATTCCTGCATTCAAGTTTCTGCATCTTCCAGGTAAGGAAAATACATGGGAAAGATATTTTACAACCATGAGAAAAAAAAAAAGAAATTATAATAATAAGGCCTACCTGTTAAATCATTCTAATTCCTTGATTGCTCAAAAGCATTTCTGCCTCATCAGACTGTTTACAGCTCTATCACTTTGTTTTATCTGAAGGATATCTCAGGCCATGTGAATACATTTAAGAACTAATTCCACTTCTCAGAGCTTCAATGGCTAGCTTGGAATTAGGATCTTGCCATGGGATATTGCATAACTATTGGCAATAGCTAATGACATTCATCAGAGGAGGTAGTTCCAGGAGGTAAACAAAGATAAAGGCATAACAGTTGCCCAAGTGAAGGAGGTCTTATATTAATCACCCCCATACAACACAGCAGCCTCATCAAGCTGTAGGGTGGCCTAAAAGCTCCTTAAGCTCCCATTCATTGTGTAAGGATGGCACAGTGGGCAGAAATCCACCAGCTGCCTGCTTGCAGGACAGTGCTTTCCTCAGGGTCCCTGCCAACAGAAATATTATGAAGCAGGACTAAAATATGTTTTAATTATTTGCTGAAGGTCAGCACGACAGTGTAGCCATTAAGTATATACAGACACATACAGACACACATAACTTTATTCCTATAGAATTAAAAACATGAGAAATTGGATATTGGCACACCTGTGTTCTATAAGGATGAAGAGGGAACTTCAAAAGGCTGGTTTGAGTTTCAGGAAAACACTCCAAGCCTTTGAGGTAAAATTCATCTGCCCTAACTTGGACGTCTTAAAACCAAACAACTGAGTCTGAGCTCGTCAGTCCAAGCTCCCTTCGTGGGGAGAAATGGGCATCTGCAGAGTGTAATTCATCTTATCCCATCACAGGTGTCTGAGAGAGACTGGATGAGCCACTCCCTGGAAGTCCCCATGTGTCTCTGCTGCCTCTGAGGAGAGCCCAGCTCAGATTTAGACATTTAACTTTTTGATACATAACATTGTGTGAAATTAATTCCACCCTTATATGCTCCTCTCAGGCTTGGTTCCAGCCCCTTCACAGGCAGTTGGTGTTGACATGGAAAATGTAGAACATGGTGAGTTCAGTGAGTACCTGGGGTTTTCTGCTCCTTTTCCCTCTAGAAGGACAGAGTTCCAGAAATAAAGTGGCACAAGACTAGGAAGGAAAACAACAACTTCTTCCTCCCAAAAACCAGGCAAAATCTGTGACATCCTGTAATTTATTAAATAGGGGACTTGCTGGCAGGACCTTCTCCATTTGATATTTCCTCACTGAACCTCAATTCACAGACTCTGTTTTAGCAGGTGAGTAATGTCTTTGACTCCAGGAAGATCACAGGGCCAGTGAAAGTTGAGTACGTACATAAATGTTTTCAGGATCAGGCACATATAAATTAATTAGAATTACGTATTTAAATAGCTTTGTGGATCTTGGCCTTTGTTCCTAACCTTCATCATCTGAGGCCTGAGTCTGCAACCTTCATAGAACACAATACCAGACATTCATTTTGTATTTGGAAGGGTGATGCTGAGGAGGAAGGGGAGAAGGAAGCAAGACACTTTTACAGTTTTGACTGGACATTTTGATCATGATTTCAGTGACAAGACTTTTAGATTGTGCCTGAGATGTTTCTATTTATGTAAAAATGCTGGAAACCTTATTTCAGGGGGCAAAAAAACAAAAAGGAAAAGTGTTTGCCAGAGGAGGTCTGAGCTTGGAAAGGAGATGAGGGTACTCTTTGCATTTCTATGCATTTATTTGCATAAATACACAGAAACTGGGGGGAACACATGGCAAATTTCAGCCTATTTCTAGTCAAGCTGTTAAGTCACTCATGAATCTGCTTTAACTGTAATAAATTTTAACTCTATAGAATTAACTTTGCATGGACTTCTTGTGTAAATACTATTTCTGTTCTGTTTGCACAGCACTTAGAACAAAAAAAATAACAAAAGCAAGAGCACACATACACATAAAAAAATTATTTTCTGTGCCCAAATCAATGGAAAATAGAGAAACCACAATAATTCACCCACTTTAATCTCACAGAAAACTCATTTCTCCACATTTCAGAAAAGTTAGGTCTTGCAATGAGTCCCTCTCTACCACTTTCCTATGTCTCAATTTAAAATGAGAACATCAAGGTCAGTGGAAACAGTAACATAAAAAGCACCCAATTCTTGCTAATGCTGCCTGGAATAGTGGGTGGGCTGTCTCTCAGGTGAGAAAAGGCAAGCTGCAAAGCAAATACCTGAGGTGACTTCTCCTTGTTTGAGTCTGCTACCCTTAGGGCTGTGTTCTTTTGGCTGGGGATATCTGTTGATCTTACCTCTTAACAGTAATTATGCCAGACAGCTTTTTGGCTTTCAGTTCTGCTCCATAGGTAACATAAATCATACAAATTATTACCACAATGCTAAGCTGTAATTACCCACAGACCCTGACATGCTAAAAGGTGTATTAATTTGATAATATAATAAATACGTTACTGCATAAAACTATAATTATTACTTCAAAATTGACACTTATACCAGCTTGACTTTTTTTTCCCCCCCAGCAGGCAACTCAATTGTACATTGACCAATACCAGAAATGCTATTTGAATTCAGTGAGACATATTGAAATGTAATTTGGTAACATGTGGGAGGCCTCTCTTAAAGGAAAATGTCACAAGAATTAGTTTGGGTTTTGAAAGTTATAATTCCATGAAGCAATAAATTACTCTGTAGTTCAAGAGGAAATATATGACAAATAGCCCAGGAAATGGGAATAATATCAACATATCTATCAAATAGCCCAGGAAATGGGGACAATATCAACAAAATACCTAAAATGTTACCAATGGGGAAAATAATTCACATAATAATGTAAATAAACACCCTTATTTATGTTGCTTCAAATGCTGCTGGGGGAAAAAAAAGTGACTGACACTATAGGAGGAAATTCTACTTTTTTTTGCATGGAAAAACTGACAAACACATCTGTGGGAAAGGCCGAGGTCCCAATTCTGCAACTGTTTGGGTGTGGACAACCTCTGGCACAGCTCCCAGGTTTATTTTATTCAGTGACTGCCTAATGTAAAATGCATAAACAAGCCTGGGAACAGAGGTTGTAATCCAGACCTGCTCCTGCTCAGCTCAGCAGCCCAACTGCTGTAACACCAACTCAGGATCCTGTTTTCCATTTTCTTTATATTTTGTGTCTTCCACATGGTCAATATAAACTTTTAGGAAGTAACTCTTATATGTTCAAGCCTTCTTAAACTCAGGCTGAAAATGAGCTCATTTCTTGCTCCTGGTTGACCCCTTTAACTGCTGGTGAATGTGCAGGAAGCAGTCATACACACCTCTGCTGGGATATATGGAATTGATATTTATACACTGAGTGGTTTCTGTGAGAGTTTCTCTTTGAGTTTCTTATTGTTATTGGGATCTTAAAACGTGTAGCTAAAGGAAATCTTCAAAAGTATTTGATCCCAAGTTTTCTTTAACAGCCTGAATACTGGTGATTTTTCAAATCCTTCTCTCATGTTTTATCCCCATTTATACATTGGCTTGCAGAAGGAGGGAGAAAAAAGTCTCAAAGGAGAAGAGAATATGAAGTTTATTTCAAGTTTTTATTTCTGGGTGGTATTGCTATCATTTAACTTTATGTATTTACATTTACACCAGTTGCCATAGGCATACTCTGTATTCAAAGGACAGCTATAGGCATCTTTGGAAGAGCTAAATCAGAGGCTCTTCTTTCTGCAGGTGTTTCCATTACAACAAAAGTGAGACTGATGATTAACTCAGTAAGCCCCATCCAAAGTTCCTAGGTTTTTTTCATTACCAATGTAGAAATAAAGGTAGGGGGAAAATTGTTCACAAGGAACAAGTGAAAACTGGAGGAGAAATTAAGAAAAAAAATACTAGAATATTAATATAACAAAAGTACTTAAAAAGAAAAAGACAAAGAAAGAGGTTTGTCTCTTTTTTTTGATGAAGGAAATATGTAAATGAGTTTGTTGAAAGACCTTAAAATGTCCCCCATTTACATTTTTTTTAGAATAGTTGAAAAAATAAAATCCAATAAAAATGTATAGAGGGAAGGTTAGTTTGGTATTAAAAACATTTGCCACAGAAGCAAAAAACCTAATTTCAGTACCCTTGACCTCTGTTAAGAAGGGATTTATTCTCTACCTACTTGTAAGATAAGTATATTTCCAAATGTGAGGGATGGTGGGAAGATACCTAATTTGAAAAATATTCATTAGGATGCTTGAGACCATACAAAGGAGTGAAAAGGCCCTGATTATCTATATGTAAGTATCTGTTCAACTTTTGTGTAAATAATCTTAACAAGGTGAGTTCCTGGGTTGCACTTAAGGGTCAGTGAAAATGAATGTTGTGCAGCTTTATCATTACCTTTAGTTGTTGCTCCTCCACTGACCAGGTTGAATGATGTAAACAGGTCACTGAAACTGCTTGGCAGACACTCTTCACCTGGTTTAGTGCATGTATTATATAAGGCTTTATTGACATGGTTCTCCTCAAATGCCACTTTGGAATGTATCAATAGCTTTGGCAGAGCTTCTGGTGACTTTCATCCAGTTGGAACAAAAGGTGAACTGTGCGGGGAGAGCAGGAAGAGAAGATTTCCTCAGTATCATCACTATTTTCAATGAAACATGAGATGAAAAACCGCCATGTTGGTGCTGAGACCTGGGTAGAATTATTGCCCAAAACTGAAAAAAAACCACTGGGGCAAAAGGAAAAATAGTGAAAAAATAGTAAAAAAAAAAAAAAAATCCATAAAAGTATATGCTACTTTGGTACAGAAGACACGAAACAGGCTGTTGGAATTTGCCTAACTTGGAAAAAATACGAGGATTTAAGCCTGGAGGTATAAAGGCTATCTGTGTTAACTTCTTAGAGAACAGCTGCTGCATGCTGGAGCCTGGAGAATCCTGGAATCACAGAATCAATTAGGTTGAAAAAACCTAAGAGCCCAATCATTAACCCAGCATTGCCAAGCCCACAGTGTCCCCAGGTGTCACATCTACATGTCTTAAACACCTCTGGGGATGGTGACTAAACTGCTTCCCTGGACACCCAGTTCCAATGCCTGACAACCCTTTGGGTGAAGAAATTATCTCCATTATCCAATATAAACCTCCCCTGGCACTACTTAGGGCCAATTAGTCTTATGGCTTTTTTTTTTTTTGGGAGAAGAGCCTGACCCCCATGTGTCTACAGCCTCCTGTCAGGCAGTTGTAGAGAGCAAGAAAGTTCTCCAGACCTCCTTCGCTCCAGGCTAAACAAAGTGAATTCTAATATTTTTCCAAATTGCAGGGTACATGAATGTGGCTTTTTGACTAAATTTTTATTCCTGCTGCTCACAGATATTTTGGTCTCGGCAGATTTGTTGTTTGAATGCACATGCTCAGAGTAAATATGATGTTACAGAAAGCCCCAAACACATTTACCTGTCTTAGGTTTTTCCTATGTAAGTGATCATTGCAATAATTTTGATGAATCCTGTTGTTTGATAGAAATAACAGCTTACATACGCAACTGGAATTTCCTTTTCCTCTTACAGCACTTTGGGGGAAGGAGGGAAGAAATAAAAAGGTAGTTGTCATTACTTAAATCTATCTTTTTAATAATGTAGTAGACAGTCAGCAATGATGATGTGATTCATTACTTGCCTATAATGTTAATTATGCATTATTAGCAGTTTCACTCTATGATAGCTGGCAATCGGTGATATGATTCATGAAGTGCTATTGTTAAGCCAATCTGAAAATCTGTTTGATTTAGGTTAAAAGAAAGGGCGATAGGTCATAAGAAGTTGAAAAAAAAAGAGAAAGAGAGAATAAAGAAAAGACACTGACATAATTTGCGGTTCTATTTTTATATGAACAACAAGGTTTACAGTGAAGAGCTGTTGGATACAGTTTCGGTGAGCAAGGATTTTGCAGAGAGATTAGATCAGTTACAAATTGCTAAATCTGATGACTTAGATAAAAATTTAACCAGAGGCTTTGAAAGAGGTAGAACATGTTTCTGTGGAGAAGTGATTGCCCCGTATTTCTGAGATAGAGCTAATCAGAGAAGGCCGCACTGGCTGTATCACCAGTAAAAACTGAACAGGGAAGAAATTGTTCATTTGAGAATGGAGATGATTTCCAGGCTGAAAACTGCACTTCACCCTCCAAATGCACCCTATATTTTGGGGAACTCCCAGAAGGCAGTCCTGCATCTGTACTACAACATGTTCCCTTCCAATGCATCTCTCTCAGAACTGTGTTACCAGTTGAATAAACTGAATAAAACAATTGTTCCCTCCTCCACATTCTTTGTAAGATTCCAAAACCCTTTCCCATTTCCACAGAAAAACCACCAGCTTTAACCAACCACTTAAAAAACCCAAAGAAAACAGATTTTGCCCACAGATATCAAATACTCCCAAGGTTAAACATTCATTCCAGACTGGTTCATATCTGCACTTTATCTGAGCTAGCAAGGGGAATTGAAGCCTCATCCTTCTTGCTCCAGCAGGCACCAGCTCAGGCAGAGTAGACCTCATCTTTTCTCTCATGTAAGTCAAAAGTGAGTTATAGATCTGAGCTTCTGCTTCCCAGTGAGGGCACTGTCCATAAAGGCCCATCTCACAAACAGATTTCAGCTGGAGTAAATACTACCTGGTTAGGAACAATTTGTTAAAAAAAGTAATAAATCCACTACAAAAAAAAAAAAAAAATTAAACAATCAAAGTCATAAAACAATTCAAATAAGTATTTTTTCTTCATTCATTTTAATATCCCTTTAAGTCTCAGGGGAAAGAGTTAAGATGAATGTTATATCACATTGTTCTCAAAGGGATTTATGTCTGCTCTTATCCCTGATAACGCTCCTAAGGAATGAGATAAATCACACTGACCACACAATTCTCTCATCCATTTTCTCACATACCCAGCTCTTCTGTGCAGCAACAACCCTTAAAACAATCTTTTCAGAGCAGGGAAGTGCTGTGTTTCCAGAACTTCAATTCCATTAAAATACAGGACCTAGAAATGCTTCATGGAAACTTTTAAGACTATTTGCTGCTATTAAGGCAATAGTTTTGTGGTACAAAGATAGGCCTGGGAGCTAGGAATTCCTGAGTACTGTCTCCAGCACGGTCTTGACTGTCTATTGCCTACATATCACAGTGATTGTGTGATTTATTTATAAAACATAGATTAGATTAACCCAAACAAGATTAAATTAGATAGAACAAGTCACTTAAACTCTCACTGACTATTTCCTCATCTGTAAACCAGTGATATCTGTATTTACCTATTACATTGTGACTGTGAGGATTACTTAATCTCCCTAAAGAATTATCATGATTATCATTAATCTGGAACACACAAAACAAGTCCCGATAAGGAAACAAGCTAGTGAATCAGCTGAGGTGGAGTAAAGGTACCAAAGCAATTCTTCTGTTGATCTGATAGTCAAGCATTCTTGATAAAGGTTTTGGGATGGCTTCATTTCATGTTAGGCATCTAAAATATAATGTTTAATATAAGATAGTTGTCTAAATTCCCTCTGTAGTCCAAATGTGGATGTAGATGGACGTCATGCATTACATGAGTCAATAATGTCATAATTCTGGGATGAATCACCTAATGGATTTCTCTTCATTATCTGTAGAGGGAGCCTGGACAATTAGACAAAATATATTTTAGATAATTAATGTTATGTGAGACCAAACTGAAGGGTTTAATAACTTGCTTGAAGGACTACAGCCACATGACACGTTCTGCTCACATAAGAGCAAAGTAACAATCAATACCAGTTTACTCCTAAATTCTTATCATCGCATTCCTGCATCCTAAGAATTTACCATCCCTTTGTAGTCCACAAGACCTCATGGCAGTTTTGAGAAATACAAATTTAAAATTTCTGTTAATTAAGGTAAAGTATCAAAATGTTGTCCCATAGTACAACATGGTTAAATATTTTGTACAGGGAGCCCTTCTATTTGGGGGCAGGGAGGGCAGAGGGGAACAGTTTGGAGTAAATTGTGTTTCCTAGCTGATCTGTTCTTTTGGGAAGGGGCAGGAGTTGCTCTGGAAGAAGTCACTCCCTTTTGGAGTCTTACACACAGAGATGATTAAGAATAATTTCTTCCCTCTGGAATTCCTTTTCTGCTCCACAAAGAAGTGCAGGTCCTCTATAAGACTTTCCACCCCATCTCTTCTCTTCTGAAGACTAAAGCCCCATCCCTCTTGTGAGAACAGCTCGGGTTTGTTCCAGGGTTAACCCAAGAGCAGAACATCCTGCCTCTGTCAGAAAGAAAGAATGAACATCTCCCACTTTGGCTCCTGCTCTAAAAGAGAGACCAAAGGACGTAGAAGCAAAGGCAGAGGATGTGAGGCTGCAGTGGGGACAGGCAGGGAGTGGGGCTGAGAGGAGCCTGGTTGCACAGGCTGAGGCAGAGCTGGGCTCGGGTTGGTGTCACAAACTCTGCAGTTACACCAGAGCTGAATTGCTCATGGGTAGTTTGGTTTCACACAAACGTAGAGCTGCAGCAGTGTCAGGGTGCAGCTACATCACCTCCCAGGTCTGCTCAAAAGCAAGAAGGAATTTCTCCTCCAGAGCACTTTAACAAAGCCTGATCAGGCAGCTGCTGCCCTGATGGCACGTTTTGTATGTGTTTGTTGGGGGCCAGAAGTGAGAAATACCTTCCCAGCAAGGCTAGGGGCTGGAAGAAAACAATGAATATAAGCAGGTGGGAACAGGCTAAGATTTACCTCCCCTTAGCAAGGCTCAGCTGCAGAAAGGCTTTTAGGTCAGATCTAAAGCTTTTCTGAGTCAAGAGGAAAGCTGCTGTTGATGTAAAGCAAAATACGTGGGTGAAGGTTATAGGAATGTTCCTTGTGAAGAAAAACATAATGCAAAAACCTACACATGCAGTGAGAAGCTCTTTAAAAGCCAGTGTTTCTTCTTAAGAACAATGGCAAAAAGAGCAATAGGATTGAGCAGACTTTTAGAAGTTTTAGAAATCAAAACAGGGCTAGCCTTTAATTTGTTATAATCTTAGAATAGGGGAGGAAGAAATCTTTCTAAGCCTAAACTGTCTCTTTGTTTTTCTTAGAAAAAGGAAAACTATTTCAGATAAAATAGAAACCACTCTGAAAAGCCATCTGGAATTTGAAATTAATCCAGACTACCTGTGAGTAAGATGTGCAAGAAAGGATCTGCTTTCAGTCGTGTCTTGTACTGAACTAAGAATGCTGTCAGCACTTAATAATGTTAGTAGTAACAGTTCTTCTCACACACCTTTTCACTTCTTGGTGTTGGCTGGGACTGGAAAGAGCAGAGGCTTTCCAAATGGAAACAGAGAGCACTAAAAATTACATTTTAAAAACAAAAACAAAAGAAAACCAAACAAACTGAAGCTATGCTGAAGTTTTCAGTCCTTCAGTCCAACTTTGAAAACTCATTAGTGGTAGATAGTTCAGATAAGGTATGAATCCAGATGTTCCTCTGTTTATCTACAGCAAAACCGAGTTCAAAATTTTATTGAAAAAAAAAATGGCTGGGCTCCTAAATCTGAAATTAAACATGTAAGAAAATGCCTTGATGGGTAAGAGCATGAAGACATGCAGCTTTTCTTGACCTTAATGAGATGTTCAAGGTACTTAACACTTTTGAAAATCAGGCCACAATTCAGCAAAGCATTTCAACATGTGTTTAACATTAAACACATATTTAATCAGATTAAAGCATATACTTAAGCACATTCCTGAACCAGGATCAATTTAAACATGTGCTTATGATCTTTGCTAAATAAGGTTCTCACTTAAGTTTCTAAATAAGGTTTTGAGAGCCTAAATTTAGTTTTTTGATTTTATAAAAACTTCAGTCTGTTTTGTATGAAATAAAAAATTAAGTGAAGAGGAAAAATTTTAATGCCCCTATTTGTTTTGCTAATCATATTTATCAGTGCTTGACAGACACCAGAAGAAAAAATTTGAGTCATCAAGGAGAAGTAAAATATATATTGTAGGAAAATGTGGATTTTTCACATGTAATCCAATTTTGACTCCTTAAAAGTTCTTCATATCAGATATATTTTCACCCAATATTAGCCAAAGTTAGAGACCAAAATTAATTTTCACTGTGTTTTCTCTAATTTTATCCATAGTGTGTCTATTGCTAATATTGCTGTAAGGAACAAAATAATTATTTCTCTCTCTTTATTTAATTTCCTTTCTATTTTTAACTTCTGTCTTTCTTTACTTATTTTTTCTTGCTCTTGTAGCAGAACAAGCCACATTCCATCCCTTTCTGTTAACACCCCTGCATACATTTGAGTTTCCATCAACCTCCTGTCAGTCTACCAGTTGTGCAATTACTTGTGTTAAGACAAAAGCAGTGTTGATGGCCACAATTTTGGTTAGGGTAGGAGTGACTCACTGGGACAGCAGCAATCCAGAGCGTGTCCATGCACACGTTTGCATGGATGCTGCGAGGCAGCCAAGGCAGCACACAGACACACAAATAGGATTGAGCAAGAAGGGTGAATTTGAAGTTTGATAGCAGTTAGACACACACCATCCAAGCTGGATGGTGGCCAACCCTGCCCCATCCTCTCTGGTATTCCTGCAAGGTAGAGGACTGCAGTCCAAGCTATGGGATAGTCCTAAATACATTCCCCTTTTCTCCCATTCTCATTGGAAATATACCAAGTCCTGACTGCTTCAGAGGCTGGATGGGGCTCTGAGCAAACTGGTCTAGTGGAAGGTATCCCTGCCCGTGGCAGAAGGATTGGAAGACAATAATCTTGAAGGCTCCTTCCAAACCAAAACCACTCCATGATCTTATGATTTAACACGTGCAAGTTTTCACCCTGTTTTAAACAGGGTGGTATTTGCAGGTAGTTTATCTCTGGATTAAAATTAAGTTTTTTGGAGAGGAGGTGCTCAGGGTTAAGTGCAGAGCAGGTACTGCTTAATCATGTGCAAGCTGTAAATTCATTTTCTATCTTATGCCACGATAACTTGTGTTCAAATTCATAGCCTTGCTTAAACTAGAGCAAATCCCTGTGTGGACACACTAATTTCAGTTTTAGAGTGGCTTATCTCAGTTTATCGTAAACTTGTTCTGAATCATCTTATGGCGAACTGGAATAAGCTTAATTTAAAATTGAAATAAAAGGACTAGGATAAATGAAATTGGTGTAAAATCACACCTTTACTTAACCCAATACAAATCTGTATGCAGATAAAAACCTAGGACTTGTGTTTATTTAAAAGTGAGTGCTAAAGGAAATAGAAAAATATAACGAATAGGGTAAATATTTCCAAACCCTGTTGAGAGAATATTAGAACAACAAAGAGTTAAAAATAATGCAATTTGAAAAGAACAATTCTAAAATTGCATACTCTCCATGGTTCAGAGCCTCTCCCATTCAGCCACATTAGACAGCAAGACCCTGCAGGCACTTAATAATACTTTTATATAGTAGCACTTTACATTTTCTGTGCTGTAAAAGCATTAACTAATTAATCTTCACAACAACCATCTGAGGTTGAGAAGTGAGGACCAATATCCCTTCCTTAAAGATAGAGAAGATAAAATACCAGGCATGTCAAGGGCCCCTGTTCCTGACTATTGTGTGTTTTGTTTTGCAAGTGAGAAGGCCTCTGATACCAAATATGATGGGATAAAGTTGGATAGCCAGAGCTGGAGTCTCCCTCCCTCCCTCCCCCATGACAGGCTGCTGTTGAAAATTTGGCTTCAGGAGATATATTTTTCAGACTCCAAGCCAGGAAGGCCCTTAAGCATATGCTTAACATGAATCACAAATAACATGGGAAAGCCAGTGTTCTCCTGTGAAAAAATATGTGTGTATCTCAGTGCTTTGGTGGCTCAAGTCCAGAGACACGGATTTCTAAAGCAGCTTAAATGCCTAAGTCCCAGTGGGGAGATGGAGAGTCAAAATCCCAAACTCCTGGGCCTTGATTTCCAGAACCTGACTAGAAACTTGGAAGATCCTGGTTCATATTTTAGTTTCAGAATTTGAATCCTATGAACTCACATGGGGGATGAGGCATTCACAAAAGCCCCTGGTCTCCTAGAAAGGGCAGGCCCTCTAAGGCAATGAAGGTATTCTTTATCACCTCGAGGGATTCTGCCCTGAACCATCCTCTGGCCCAAATTGGTCATTCAGCCTATGCCACACAGTCTCATAAATATAGAATCATAGAAGCATTAAGCTTGGAAAAGACCCCCAAGATCATCAAGTCCAACCTTCTCTTGGAAGACATATGCAGTTGCATAAAATGGTGAATTTTCTCAAGCAAGTGGATGACATTTCTTTATTTCTTTACATAGATATTTCCCTAAGCTCCCTGGGAGGGCACATCTATGTGTGTGTTTGTTCTTCACTGCAGGGAATGGGATAGTCTCACCACGAGACTGCATTTGTCTCAAAATTTAACAGCTGATTTTTCATAACTGCACCTTCCTGAAGGTGCTGGATGGAGCTCTGAGCAAGCTGCTCTAGGTACAGGTGTCCCTGCCCAATGCAAAAGGAACAAGATCATTTTTAAGGTCACCTCCAACCCAAACCATTCTATGATTCTATTCTATGATTATATGATTCCATTAGCTCAGCTTCAAAAGTAAGCATATTGAATCCCAGAGATTTTGTGATGGATGCACCTTAGAATCTTAGAGTGGTTTGTGTTGGAAGGTGTCCCTCTCTCTGTCTCTCACCTGTAGAGGGACTTTGGATAGCTAGTTTAGATTAAATATCCAAATTTAAGATAGCTAAAATTAGATCAGGCAAATATGGGTGTGGGTTGTATGTTATTCTATTTTACAGGAGGCTGAAAAATTATTCCTGATCAACGTACATGATGGTTTCTAGTGATGGTAAATGGTTACGTGGTAAAGTATTTTCCAATATCAGCTGGAGTACAACTGACTTGAAGCCTTGCTCTCCTTGGAAATAGGCATATACCCCAGCCTCAGTTTAATCCTGGTGTACTATTTCCTCTTCAGTATTTATTTTAAAGCATAACTTAGATACAATCCTCCTTTTTATACCATTAGTTGAATACAATAGGAGAACCTTGTCCAGCAAAGCAAAGGTGGCTGCAAGGAGAGCTCTGATCACGTTCTAGCATGCCAAGTTGAGATTTTGGCTGGCACTAACCAGCATTGCAACATTTATTAATTCATTACTTGGGAAATTGTCTCACCCAATTTCTTTAGGCTGCACCTCACTCATTGCTACACGTTTGGAGAATAAGTTAAAGATGCCTCATGTTATTTCAAAGTCTTAGTCACTGTTGTTTGGGTGTGGGCACTCCTTAACCTGGGCTTCAGAAATTGAAAATAAATGAGAGGTGGAGGTACAGAAACTATTCTCATCAAAACCAGAGGGAAATGAAGAAGCAGAAAGATGAACCCTCAAGTAATTAAAAAAAAAAAGATATTAAAAAATGAAGCTGTGTCCTTAATTCAAAAGGTATAAAAGAATCTATGTTGGATACTGGAAATCCTGAATAAGTGATATTCTGGGTGACCCAGAATATTCTATGTTACTGAAATATAGAGCAGCACAGTGCATGTGTTATCTGAAGAACATCACATCAGGTAATCTGATATGCATCAGTATTTTGGCATTCTTTTCAATGCATAAAAAATGCCAATGGAAAACAAATAGGTGGTTAGTTAGGCAGACTAGGCCTTCAAATTGATGTAGACAATTTAATTTTTCTGATGTTTTTCTGGTGTGTCTTCTTTTACCAGAGTCCTACAGATTTGGGAATATTTTATCCAAACAACTACTTATTTCTGAATGTCTGCAAGCGTTTTTAGGGTTCACAGTCTAGACTCACAAATGGTAAGATCTTAACTTAGGACAGATAAAGAGGAAATTCTTCCCTGTGAGGAACTGGCACATGTTGCCCAGAGTAGCTGTGGATGTGAACATGAAAAAAGTGCCACATGGACAGATATGAACTAGATCCACTGAAATAGTTTCAAATCCTACCCCCTCAGCTGTAAGTTCAAGTCTTCCCTTGTCCCTTCCCTGGGTTTTAAACTTCAGAAGATCGAGATTCCTTACTGTTATCACAATTATAAGACTCAGTATAAAAATAGCCAAGGAAAACTTAATAGTCTGTATTACACAGAACATCAGTATAACATCTTGTTCTCAGTTCCTCATTGTACTTAATGTTTAATGAACCTTTAGGAGTTTTTTTAAATGTGATTTTGCAATATCAATAAAATTTTGGGAGTCTGCTAGCAAACTAAATTGAGCATGTGCAGTATTCTAAAAAAACAACCTTAACAGGTTAAAACATAAGAATAACTAAACTGGCTTTCTTTAGACAAACAATGGAGTATGTAAATTGCAAATCTAGACTTAGTCTAAGCTAGTTCATATTAAAAATAAATTGAAAAACATTGCAGACATTGTTAATTTAGCATGAAGGCAAAAACATTGCTGAAAGATTACTGTAATGGAGTATAGTTAATTCCATTCAATTCTTTTTCATGGTTCTTAAGGATAGGTCAGAATAAATATTAAATCCACAGGAGATTTATTGCTTCCTTGGAAAATCAATATGCCGTGAATCAACATTAACATGAACTTTGGACATTCTGTGTGTTTTCTTTCCTGGGAAATTTTTGGTAAGCCTGGCTGAATCCATGGATATTCTCACCACGAGTCATGAAAAACTGTATGCAGCATCTTGCCAGCTAACTGTAATTAATACATGGATTTAGCTGGGTTTGAGGCTGGTGAGATCTGAGAACATTCTTAAGGAAGGTGGAGAATCGAGAGCTAAGCCTTGAACGCAACTGAGCTTGGTTAAAACTTACTTGAAGTCACGGTCAACATTGTGCAAGTGACTCAGACTTCACCAACATGTTAAACACAGCCAACGTTTGTAATGGATACTGCCCCACCTGCCCAGCCTTTGCTAATATGGCACATAATTATATGTCATCAATATTACCAGCCTCCTTTTCTGGTATCACCCTTTCCATCTACTCTTTCTGTCTGTTGCCATCACTGATTAAAATTTTGCTTAGCTGCTACTGGAATGTAGGTTGGGTTTGTGTTCAACTCCCCAGCACTTTGTACAAGGTTGGCATACCCTGGCAAACTGTTTGGACCAAAAGTCAGGAATCTGGGCCACTATTTCATCTTGAGTACTACCTGCCTAACTGAAGTGTACTGAAATTTGATTTTGATTTTATTTGGTTGTTGGGTTTCTTGCCCTGCAAAATCTTCTGTCAGAGGTCAGTTCAGCACAAGGCTGATGTTATTCAGCTTTAGATTCAGACACCTAAATTTAGAGGTATAATTACACGAATATAGACTTGACTCTGTTGTCCACACAGGCATTTAGTGACACTTTAGAAACCATGACATATCTGATATGCTTGTAGACCTTACACATTTAACTTGGGATTTATTAAGAGACCCTCAGGCCTTCTCTGACCCTTCCTGGTACCCCAGGGTATCACAGATGCCAGAAAGAGCCTGTGGCTAGGAAGGTGGACCACACACATTTGGTCGGTTGAATCTCTCTCATGTGGACAAAAATAGGAGTTTAAACACCAGCTGATACAGCCACCTGAATGGAGACAACTAATTTGGGTAAGGGAGCCAGGAGTCATGATATTCTTGACCTGGGCTGGTTTCTGTTACTTAAATAAAAAGGTCACACTGGCGCTTTCCTACCCCTCAGCCTTCCCCATCTTTTCCTAGCTCATACAGCCTCCATCCCTAGTCCTACACCACAAGGCTGGGCATCTTTGCAGACCTTGAGCAAGGCTGATGTAGCCCACAGGCTTTTTGATCACGCTGCAGGTGAGAGTTCTGCAAATTGTCTCCAGTGGTAAGAGGCTGGATCTTTGATTCTTGTTATCAGAGATAATGCACTGAAACCCAGCATGCCTGATGAGATTCCTGAAATAATCTCACTGTTGTATCTTGTTATACAGAAATGAATCATGTTTGGGAACAGATTTACTTGCAGGTGAAGCGAATAAGGAGGAAAGGAGAGCTGTGAGATATTTAGCTCTTTTAAGCGACATCTCTTACTCCACCACCAGGACATTTGCTAACACTCGTGTTCCTAATCCAGTGTAGCACCAAACTTTCAGTTGCCCTCACATAGCTACAGGGAGCAAGGGAAAAAACGTCTCATACAGCAAATGCAAAGGATCTGTCAGGGGAGATGAAATTTCTACCTTGGTCCCCCACCTGAAACCTTGGCCATCTTTTTCCACCCCCTGAAACACTCCTCTTTCTATATGTTTTACTTTTTAATTGTGAAATTTATCAAACTCATTCGGGGTTAACAATGGTTGACTTCAGGGTTTACTATGAAACGGGTATTGGCTTGAATGGGAACTAAATAGAAACAGTTTCTATTTAAACTACAGTGGAATTTAAAAATACTTTGCTAAACTCTCTGGGGCAGGGTTTACCTCTTACCACTAAAATGAGAAGTCATACAGCAATCGGCCTTCAAGGTGTGTCCTTACTTACATTACAAGTAATGGTAAAAATAATAAATACAATGATGCTGATGCTGTTGACAATATAATAATGATAATAGAAGAAACTATTGTATTAATTGAGGAGACCTACTGCCTGAAAGTACAGAGAATGACATTCCAGTATAATTTTTATTTTTTAATATAACTTAATATTTTTATAATTACTAATGGCTTTTTGGTTGTCCATCAGCACATGGTGGGTGGAAATAATTTGGGGTGTAACTGATGAAGCTAGTTGTTCTTTTTTTTTTCTTTCTTTTCTTTTCTTTTTTTCCTTGCTGAATTTCTTGATGTGTATGCTTTTCCACACAGATGGCACCTTTGGCAACAGCCTACCTGGCAGGATTTCAGGGCATCATTAATCTATCAAAGCAATGCTAATGAATTTGGACTCTTAACAGTTTACTCACCATCTGCTTCTAACCGTCATCCTTCCCTGTGCTGTCCCTAATGCTCCTCTCGTGGAGGATGGGAACTCTGATCAGCACTGATTAATGTGTTTTACTGGTACAGCTACTGGCTTCATGCTTTTGCTGAAAAACAGTGTTAAAAAGTCAAAGCCACAGGTTTTGAAAAATTTCAAAGAAGCCAAAGGTGAAGTTTTAGACCCTCAAATTTTGCCTGACCCTGTAGACACCTAGGTTTCCTTAAGTTTATGTCTTTCCTTTCAAGTAGATTACACAACAAAAGTTATTAAATTTATACTAGCATAGAATACCATAGTTTGCTATTAACATGAAATATTTCTGAGTTTGTTGCATGCCTGAAAAAAAAAAAATGTTTGGGGCTCATTTCTCTAAAACACCTACCTATTTTTTCCAGTGATATTACTTGGTCTAAATAAAGCCACTGACTGTCCACAAACCTCATCTCACATTATATCTCCAGACCAAAAGAGTTACCACAGCCAACATTCTTCCAGTAAAACACTGTTCTGCAATAGGCTCATGTTGCCAAGGTGTTCCACACCTATTCTCATTCCACTATGGACTGGATTTGCAAAATAGGTGGTTTCCCTGCCTATCTGGCTCGCAGGACCTAAGCCAGAAACATTCTCAGAGCACAGAGAAACTCATCCAAGAAAAGGAGATTTATAACCCTCTTGCTGACTCCTTTATATTCAAAAGTCTCATGGCTTCACCTGGAACAGGCCAGTGCCAGGTGCAAGTTTCTCTTTCTCCTGAGGGGGTTTGAAACAACATCTCTATTTCTCTACCTCCCAGGAGAATACCCTAACCACCAAGAGATAGTCCAGGAGATTGTGGGTCTCACAATCTCTTCCAGTAAATCTGTTCCTCTTTAATTAAATATTCCTTGTGCTTTTGGAAGAGATAGTAACTCCAGACACGGGCAGAATGGGAAAACTTGGGTTTCTAATCCCATATCTAACAGATATGCTCAGCATGATGCACTGGGTTTGTTAAACTAATTTTAGGAGTCGTATGCCTCATTCCATGAGTTTGCCCAGCGAGAGCACAGACTCCCTTTGAAGATTCATACCCAACCAGCAGCCAAAGTCAGACACTGCAGCAATGAGCAAAGTTCTAGTCTTTCTGCATCTCTAGTGGCTAATACATCACTACCTGAATTATTTGCTTTTCATTTGGAAAAGGAAAATAATAAAACAACTCCCCAATGTTGTAACTGTAGATACAGAGTGATTTAATAACAACAATTGCTGCAAACACATGGGCTAAGCAACTTAGGGCAGTGAGTAAAACCATCAATTATAACTGCTGCAACATTTATAGGACTAGCCAATGACAGTGACATTACAATTTATGTGATTATCAATAAAATGATGGGAAAAATAGTGGAATTCTGAGCCTAACTTACTGTCACCATCAAAGCAGAGGAAAGCAAGGACTTGGCCATGAAGACTAGAAAAGTCTGAGGCACCAAAAACTGCTTATAATGAAAAATAGACCAGGAAAATAAGAAGATAAACAAACATGAGGGATGTGATAGAGATCATGGAATTGGTTGTTCGCAATTACCCCGTTTCATAATACAAGAATAATGAAGCATCCTATGGAATGGGATGGCAAGACATGGAGAGAGGATAAAGGGGAAGACATTTTTTCACAATAGATAATTGACCTGTGGAACTGATTGCCACACGATAGCTGCAAGTCCAAGAGCTTAGCAGGTTTTAAAAAGGATTAAACATGTATAGGGATAATTAGTTCATCCATTATTAAACAAGATAAGTTTTATTAGTCACTAGTTATATTAAACAAGATAAAGACCTTGTAGGAAACTTTAATTCTTACCCAGTGAAAAATTCCTGAATATCAACTTCCAACAGAATTTTCCAAAAAATAAATATTTTTCTACCTTATTTTATGAGAAATTTTGAATTTTAGTTTCACAAAAGCCAGCATGCCTCTGCCTAATATAATTAACAAATAATGTGATTTCATCGTTTTCTTAAAGATGGATTAGCACTGACGTGTCCTGGCTAATAATTGGTATCTGCACTGAAGTAACTCCTGTAAGATGAAATGGATATCAAGGTTTTTCTGTAGAAAAGCAAGGAGAGCTCAAATATCTTTTCAAAGTGTTCCCAACAGAGATTAATTTTATTTTCTAGAAGGCATTTCTACCCAAAGAAAATCACATCCTGTATACGTTTAAGGTAATTGGATACCTTGCATTTTAGAGTGACAGTGCTTACCTGAGGACTCCACCTATGTGCAATCAACCACTTTTCTTTGTCACTCATTCTGAAAATATTCTTTTTCTTGTCTCAGGTTCTATCATATTCTGGAATTTACCAGAAGCATCTGCAGGAAGATGTTCCTCCTTAGCATTCCAGTCAGTGGAGAGAGTGGCTACATCCAGATGGTGGTTTCAAGAATCATGGGACCACACAGACACTTAGGCTAGAAGGGGCTTTTGGAGGTCATCAAATCACAGCAGAGCTCACAGTGAAACTAGACGAGGCTTTGAAGGGCTTTTTAACTTCTGAATCACTCTATGGACGTGGGTATCTCTCTGCCTGCAGGAAACTCTGGTAACAATAGAAGGAACCCAGAAGAGACCTAAATGAACAGCTCAATGTAATTGGGGTGAATCCAGACCATTCTCAGATTTTCACTTCTCTCCCATATGTCGTATCCTTTCCACACTCCTTGCTCGCTCATCCAAATTTGTCATTAACCCCTAAATGGGCATTTTATAATAGTTACAACAAAAGCTGTGTCCTGAAATGACTGCTCTATTCCTTTCTGGCTCTATTCCCTGTTAACTTCACAAATAGATTTCAGCTCATTCCTGAAATACATCTTGTGTCTTGTATTTCTTTTCTCTCTCATTCTTACTCACCTGATCACATTTCCCTCCCTTTATTTTACACAGTCTATTGCTCATAACTGGGGTTATAACAGGTTTGGAAACAACCTGTACCAAAGAATGTTCCTTTAAAAAGCAAGCTATAAATTGAGGAACCATATTATCTCTGGTGCTTTTCCTACTAAAGTAATACTTTTGTCCACAATTTTTCACCTTGGTAATACCTTGCTTAGAGCTCTGTGTTGAAGTGTTTAGGTCAGTACTCTGCTTAAATCTAACACAGGTATCTCAACACTGTGCTTGCAACTAAAGTGGAGACATACCTTACACACAGATCTTGATGGCAATCTTGATGTCAACCATTAATGTAAAAGAAACCAGAATCCTGTTCCAAGAATTCATGAGATTGACATCAAATTGTTTCCTTCACTTGGCTTTTGATTATTGTGCCCTTAGGGTTATTCAGGTACAGGCACATCATCAAACTTCATTTCATTTGTCCTGTGTTAATAATTTTTTTATGGTAGTCAAGTATGCCATGGATTATTGGAGCTCTGCATGTTTTTGAATGTATTTATCTTCACATCACTCTTGTGAGGAAATCAAGTACACTCATTCTCATTTCACAGATTAAGAACTGAACCACAGAAAGGAAAAAAACAACTAGCTAACAATTGTGTCCATGGCAGAGCAAGGACTCCAAAAACCAAACCCACCTTTCACTTAGGGGATTAATTTCTACTGTACTGAAATTCGATATCATTCCATAATCACATGCTTCCAGAAGCTGAGACAAAGCACAAACTATAATAAAAACTACCCTGAAAATCTAAGAATTTAGGTTTCTGTAGGTTTCTATAGAAAACTATAGACTGGGACACTTCAATTCTCTTTTTGGTCCAACTCAGTATTTCCTTTTAAGAACCAAATGGTCCACATCTGTTCTCAGGACACCAACAACAAAAGGTAGATTTTACTCTAAAAAATGGCTGCGTACCTCAAAGTGCCACCTTTCCCCCACCTTTCAGTTCTTAGTCTGACACCCCATTTTCACAGAGAAGTACCTCTTGTTCATCCTTATTCCTTTATTCTAAACAACCTCAACACCCATCTCATTCCTAGTGCTCATTTTCCCATCCCACTTCTTTTCTTTGTCCCCCCTCCCTGCCCCATAAATCATTTTGTTGTACTTGTAAGGTTTTGTTTTTAAACTCACACTGCTGTGGGTTATTCCCACAAGCTCTGGAAAAATCAGTCCTACATTACAGGATGTGTGAACAAACTGGCCAGGTTACAGAGCAGCAGCTCGAGGTTAAGTCACAATGTGTTCCCAAAACACCTGCTAGAGCTCTCCAAAACATTTCACTTGCAACAACTTGCTGCAACACATGGAGACATTTCCAGAAACACGTTCACCTGGGAACTTCCTGGTGCTGGTGCTGTGGCTCTCTCTGCAATGCTAAACTTTATCTCTGAATGTTTCGACAATGATGTAATATACTAAAAAAAAAAATAAAAAAATAAAAAAAAAAAAAGGACTAAAAAAAGGCTGGATTCTGTTATTTAGTTTTAATTTATTTTTTACTATAGATGGGCTGTGGATAGGTGGGTTAATCTGGAGATATCTCCAGGCAGTTGGTAATACCAATTTAACATGTCTCTGTCTGCATTTTATCTCAGCTGAGATGCTAAATTAAACATGCATTTAAAAATAATGGCATCTGAACAGGGTGTCTCATTCCATTTTAGCCGGCTGCAGTATTTTGTTATGTTTGCATGTTGCTCTGTAAATGTTTGTGTTCCTTATCCTGATTACAGATGCAATTTTACAGCCTGTTTATTGATTTTAAAACTTTAGAATACCATTGACATTAGCCATAAGGAACCTCATTTGTCTGGCAAGAGATTGCAGAAGGAATTTTAGACCTGATTAATTTGGTCTTGTGTCGCTTTTCCACTTGAACTTGTAATAGGAAGGCTACATATTCATTGTATTCTTTGTATTTGTAAAAAGCCAATGCATCACATTGGGGTATTTAAACACATGCAAGATTTTTTTCCTTTCTTATTCATTTTTGTTATCTTGTATAAACAGTTTGAAATAAATAAGTGTACACATGAAAATAGATAAGAATTCACAAGGTTCTGTTAAGGAAACACACACGGCTCAATATGTATTTCTCTCTGTAAATAACAAGTCTAAATAATAGTGCATTTTTGATATTCAGTCATAACCAGAGGAGTTAAATCAATTTAAATTTTACCTGAGTAAAGGGTTCATGATCTGACCTAAGAATTAACATAATATTTAGCACTAACAGCACAAAGAAGAAAACAAACAAAAAAAAAATACTTCTTCAAGGACACCTCTCAGGCTGGAGTCTAAGCCAAGAATAACAACTGACTTAGACTTCACAGCAATCCTGTGGACTAAGAATCATCCCACTTTACTGAGAAGAAACACAAAACCCCACAGTTAGAAACTCCCTTGCCCAACACCTACAAATTCATTGTTACCATTGAATGAATGAATAGTTCACAAATTCTTTACAGGAGCCACAAAAGCAGCAAACAGCACATCATGCTCAAGGACATTGGTCCAATGTTAAATTGTCATTGCAGGGTATTTGATACAATAAGTGACAAATAAATATTTATCTGGAAAACTTTTATGATGTTTTAAGCACGTTATTCTCCAAACCACAGCCTGGACTGCAGTACTACTATAGGTAAATAGAGATGGAAATTCATGAGGTCAGGGGGTGCCTGTGAGGTGCAACATCTCTTGGCTACCTAATGCTAGATAAATTTTCCTGTGGCTGAATACATCTTTCTTCGTAGTTCACTGCTTATGCCCTGGAAACCCCATTACTGGAAAAATATAAGGGATTAGATCTTTTTCCAACTTTTCTTAGGCACAACTGACTGTTTTTTTAAGGATTTCATATTCACCCTAGACAAGCTGGCCAACTGACTTGTCCAGGGCCGAGAAAAAAAAAAACCAAACATTTCAAGAACGAACATTATTAAATGATTTACAATATTTTCAATTAGCATTACCTAGAAATGTTTAAAATTTTCATATTAAAAAAGACTGATATGTCAGTTATTATTAAGAGAAACAAAACTTTTCTGAAGAGAAGAAAACAAGGGAGATTAAAATTATTTCAGAAGCTGAATTTGTTGTAGAAATTACTGTAAAACTTAAAAAAAAATTCCCTTTTTATCTGAAAGTAATCATAATTTATGCAATATCATTCCTGAATTCAGTCTGAAATAGAATGGTATTTGTAAGAAAAATTAAAATTTCCTCTATTATTCTGTAAACTGAGTGTGTTTTCTTTGATTATAGCAAAGAGATAGGATTCCATCTTAGCATGGTCTTAAAAAGCTGAAAGTCACTCTGTTGAGCAGCAGTCCAACGTGCCTGGTTTTCAAAGATGAGATAAGCCACACCTTGGCCATTTTAGGACATGTTTTGAAAATCATCGTATCTGATGAAATCCTTACCTAGTGAGCCTTCCATGAAGTCCAGTTGGACACCAAAAAGGCTGAGGTGGTCAGCTCTGTGCAAAGAGAGCTCATAGATTGAGGAGTCTTCTGCTCCCCAGGGCCCAAGCGTGCAACCTGATATAGCAGCAAATACAGCACTGTGCATTGATTTTCTGTTGCCTTCTTAATTGGCAGCTTTAACAAAGGTTATAATGTGAAAACTCTGGGGTAGTTGAAAGCCAATATTCTCATTTTGTCAACAATTTCTGTTTCTGGAGAGATTAATGTATCAACTTCACCTTGAGAAAACAAGATCCTTTTGAGTAATCTCAGAAATCATCAGGCTCTAAAAAAGGGGCAGTGAGGTGATACCAAGCAAAACAGGAAAAATTACTGAGAAGGAAGGGCAGAGTGCCACAGAGAGTGAGGGGAAATAATAAAATGATAAATAGCAGGGAGAAGGATATCCTAGTGCTGAACACTAAGCTGAAAGCTCTCTTGCATAAAGCACTGGGCAGAGTAGAGAAGTAAGCAGAGGAATCCTCCATAATTTGGAGTATTTCTATGAGCCTAGGAAATGGTCTACACCAGCAGAAAGATTAAAAATTTGGGTTAAGGTCACATGTGGTCGAAAACAGATAAAAGTCAAAAGGGATCCAATGGTTGTGGAGTCTTCATCTTTGGAGAGAATCAAAACCTGACAGGACACAGTCCTCAGCAACCTGCTCTGAGCTTGAAGTTGGATGGGAGATTTCCAGAGGTTGTCTCCAACCACCTTGGACTTCTGTGATTGACCTGATAACTCGGCACGTGCTACTTTTGTTTTGTTTCCCATCAAGACCATTCTCTCCACACTGAAGGCCTGCATTCCCTTTGGACAGGGATGTCCATCTGCCTTTAATTGTGTGGCCAGGAGAGGTGAAGTTCCTTTAAAAGCCCAGTGGCTCTGGCAGCACTTATGTAGAAGCACATTTTTCATGAATATGGGCTCTGGAATTAGATCAAGATAATCTGGAGGCAGGCTTGGCTTCATTCTGCTCTGCAAATGGTATAAGTGACACCAGTAGATAAGTATCAGGCCTGGCATATTTTCAAACACTCTGATAGTGATAATAAGAACAACCCAAACCTCCTGGTATAACCTCACTGAAATCAATGAGATATATAATACAGACACAATCCTGTGAGGAGGAGCCTCAAATCTGAAACATAACATTCCTGACATCAGAATCAAAAGAAATGGGTCCTTTTTCCCAGAGCTTCATAGGCAGAGCTTCCCCATCACAACCACAGAGGATGCTTCACTGAAGATGATGTTGGACACCACCCACCAAAATGCTCATGTTGTATAATCATGGCTCAGATTTCAAATGAGACACAAAATAATGTTGCTGTCACCATGTATTTGCTGTTGTGGCATTCAAACATCAGATCCTTTCAAAAAGGAGATACTGCTACATTCCACATGATGGCAGGAGATCTGTTTTTCTTACTGCAAAACCAGAGCTTGCAGTTTAAGATTGTCCTATTAAACATAGCAAGATAAGCAATCTCCCATATTCTCCAAGCTGTTTTATAATAATGTGTTCTCAAGACATACTCAAAAGGGACAATTTTTCTTTGTATATTAAAAAAAAAACAACCAAACATGCTGAAATAATTTTGCAAAGTTTACCTAAATTATTAAATAAGTGCTTTGTAAAATAATACTTACAAGTCAACTGGTATTTCTGGGCAAATTTACAATGCTTACCTTGTTTTTGCTGTACATAATTAGATTAACTCACTATAGGATTTTCTATATATTGTTCTTTATACTGTCCTTGTTTTTATTAAGAAAGAGGAACTTTCAGGAGCAATTTAGTAGAACTGATTTTAGATTTTTTTTTTAATACAAGAATTTTCTGCTTATTTTTTTAACTGAAGAAATGCTGGAAACACTAGGATTGCTTTTTCCTGGAGGTTGATGGGCTTTAGTATGACGTTTCTGGAGTGCTTTTGGAGCCCTTTAATTAAAACATTGAACATGGTGTTTTGTTATAAATATATAACAAAGATGTTCAAGTGTTTAGTAGGCAGTGGAATGCCAAGAAATACTCTTTAAAACATTAATTTAAAGTGTTTATCCTTAACTTTCTTGAGTTGGATTATGTTATTATTATTTTTTATTGTCTATCATCCATCTCCTATTTACACATATGAAAAATAAGGACAAAATCAAAACCAAAATTTTATATTTAACAGCACGCTTCATTGTTTGCTTATATATTGCAACAAACAAAGCAGGAAAAAAAATCTCACATGATTTCTTGTTTTTCTCTTGTATGCAGCTCATCTTTAAGCAATATACATGAATCATTAAATAATTATGCAAGAGTATGTTCTGCTAAAAAAGTGCATCAGGTTCATCCTGTGTTTTTCTCTACCAGGGAATGCCCAATTCTTTTGGCACATTCCTCTTTATTAACTTGATTTTAGGGCCAGAAAATAATCATAGTATGATATCTTGATATCACTTTATGCTTCCATTACCTGTATGAAGTTTTTTACAAGATTTTGTTTGTTTACAAGACTGGTTAATGAGACAACAAAGTCAGATGATGGGCAGCCATTGGCAGAAGTTATCTAGACATTAAAGACACTTGAGAGATGGGTTAAATGCATAATTCCATCCTTTTCATGTAAGAAATGAATTTTCATGGACTTTTCTTCTGCTTCAAATAGCAGCCCCATATGTGGCTGAGCTGAAACTGTAGGTGCAGCAGAAGCACTGGTGGTTCCACAACTCCTCCTGACACAATGAGGGGGAGGAGCAAGTGTTCAGCAAGTTTCCAGGTGAAACACTCAGAACCAGTGTCAGCAGCAGTTTGGACAGGGTGACATCCCCCCATCACGCAGAGGAAACCAGGAGACAGACCCCAGCCTGGGAACTCTGCTCTGCTTGTGTTGGTCAGGAGCTGCACAATGATCACTCCTTCCCTCTTGTATCCCCAGATTTCAGGCTATGGAAATATACAGAGTTCTGGGGATTATTTGATGCTTGGGAAAACATAGAGCCAGCATTCTTAAAATTTACCTTTAATGGCTCTAAACCTATTGTCTCAAATCCAACAAAAGAGGAGATATTCCCCTTTGGTTTTATAATGCAGCCAGCAGAGAGTGAAGCACACTGCTTAAAATATAAGTCCATCAAAGGCTGGCACCTCCTTGCTTAATGAACCTTTCTATTTGTGTATTTGACTCATATTTGATCATTTTAACTGCATTTGAGTACTGTTAGCTCTGGGGAGACAACTCAGCTTTTGGCTCAGAGATCAGGAACGGAACTGTAGGATAATTTTCAATTATAATATCTCTCGTATTGATGATGAATGATACTCAAGAAAGAAAACAAAGACCTGAGCAGGATAGCATAGTTTTAACTTGTAACCTGAACAGATGCAGTCTGTGAACTTTGAGACTTAATAGCAATGGAATGCCACATTATTAGTTTCCAATACTTTCTGAAGAAGAATTTCCCTGAATGAGTGCTGATGACAATTTAGAAAAACATTTTTAGACTGATCATTTTTGGACTCTAAAATGCAGTATCAGCTAGCCAAGCACATTCACTTTGCAACTCTTCCTTGTTTGGTGCTCTGCAGCTTTCTTTCAGCACATCGTCTGATCTGGGAGAAGAAACAATGATTATTTTCATAGAAGATTCTAGTCTGTTTCATGTCCCTTCACTCAGGAACTACTACAAAATTTCTGTGATTAACTTGTAAGAACTTGAAGGTAATTTTTAAGTTTGAACTCCTTTTATCCCCTCATCTCCTTTGTTTTATATATCTTTACTTGATTTCGCTTTTGAAAAATCAAACTCAAAGAAAGAACAAAAAAAAAAAAAAAAAACAAAAAAAAAAAAAAAAACCAAAAAAAAAAACCAAAAAAAAAAAAAAAAAAAAAAAAAAAAAAAAAAAAAAACAAAACCCAAAATAACCCCCCCAAAAAAAAACAACCTAAATTTTGAGCAAAAATAGTCCCAGCCGTGTCCCTTTAGTAAAAGTGAGAGTGAATTTTGGAGAAACTGGAGCAGCTGTTTCTTTCTTCAGGACAAATGTGGTCTGAAAAATCCACAAATCAAAATGCTTATCTTGTGTTGGTGCCAGCACATAACACATGACTCCTTGGTAGATGAATGTCTACTGTAGGATGCATTATTAGTCTATTCAGCCTCATGTGCTGTGCTGACCTACTTTAACTTATTCTTCATAATGCACAGCACTGAAGCAACATTGACTCATATACTCATTTCTCATATACAATGAGGCATTAATAATACATTGGATTTTTTTTTTTCCTCCAAAGCAAAGATATGGTTAAATCAAATGGATCCTGATGTGAACATCAACAAATGAAACAGATTGGCCCTTGTACAAGCAAAATGATGTTTTATAGGGAAGGCATTCCATCCTGCTTCCCCTGACAGATGTTTCCTTAAATATGCTACTGCTATTTTTATGCTGGGCAAGGTGAGGTTTCTGGTTTTGATGGGTTTTGCTATAACTTTTTATGATAGTTTTTCTTACCTGCAACTAGAAAACAAAACAGAATACAACAGAAAAATTGAGCATGTTTTAAAATGCATTGAAAAATCCTTCCAGAAAAACACAACCTACAAAAATCCCTTGAAATAAATATTGTTAAAAAAATATTTTGTAACAAACAGGAACCAGTTCCGAGCCAGTAAAAGCAAAAATCAACATAATTTAAGTAAAATGAAAAATTTACTCCAAGGAGCTTGTTACCTCTTGAGTCTAATGAGACCAAATTCCTGATGAGGGAAACTAAAAAGATAAATAAACATCATAGAAAATTTTTCTTTGTATTTATGGCAAACTAGAGGACAAATATTTTTCTACAAACAAATCTTGTAAGTTGCTTATTTGGTTGAATCATTTTTAAAAGTTCCCTGTCCCTTGCTATACTGCTTTTCACTTTTTTTTATTTTCTAGGGTAAACCAGCAGATTCTGGTCCATGGCTGGACAGACTGCGGTGCTGAAATGCAAGAACTCAAAGAGTTTCTACTTTCCTTTTGTATCAGGGTAACCTGCAACTAAAAAGCAACAACAATACAAGCCATCAGTCCATGGACAGACAAAACTAAATTCAGAAGTTTAAAATATAGCATTTTATTTATGGTGTTTTAATTTCAAAGCAGGCTGTGCTTGTTTTGAAGATATAGACTGAAAATTACAGTAGCTGCTCTTCTTGCAAAATGAAACTCAGATGTAAGAAGCTCTATTAGCATTCTTACCTCCTATCTGTTTTATTATTTTTATAATTTTAAAATCCAATGCACTCAGGTAAAAGAAGAGTATTAGACTAGCTTCAAATAAGGGAGCTTGGGATAAGAATCAACTCAGATAACATAAGTTTATATTGACATATTTCAAAAGACATTGCTTTATATAGTTAATTAAAGGGTGCAACAGTTCTGCTGTACTGAAATAATTAAAAAGCTCAGTTAAGTGCTAATAATTTGGCCTTTTTTAATGAATGAAACCTTCTCCAACTTTCCAGCTTTAAGCTTTGGATAATACTTCAATTTGCTGTAGAGTTTCAAGAAAATTAGCTAATTAGTTTTTCAGAGATCTAATCAGTTGGATATTGGCCTTCAAAAATGTTTGTACATGTACTATCATGACTTTTCAATCTCTATCAGTTTTAAAAGCCATCGGTAGCAGAAAATAATTTCTTTTTTCAAATAGCAGAATCAATTGTTCTTACTGAAAAGTGGGAATATTTTGTCAATATGCAACCAAGAAACAATATTTCTTATATTATGTGAATATAAACTTCTTAAATAAAAGGAAAATACTTTGGCAGTTTTCTCTGGCATAGTATTGAGAAATGTTCTGAATGTTTAAAAAGGTTTTTTTTTTTTTTTTTTTGTTTTGTTTTTTTTGTTTTGTTTTGTTTTGTTTTATGATTTGCAGGAGCTTCCAAAGGATAGGACAGGGTCTTTATCAGTTATACTTTATTTGATAAGACTGTACCTCTGATTTAAATGCCCAGTTGCTGAAGTAATGAATGGCACAAATACCTCGAGGCACCTGTGATTGCACATCCTTGCCAATGGCATCTAATGAGTCAGATGAGTGGCCACACTCTGATTCACTCAGGAGAAAACACTCAGGAGCTGGAAGTCTCCTTGAGATTCCATGGCCTTCTTCTGGTGCCCCATCTCCTTCCTCAGTGAACCCAAACGTCAGTAAAATGTGTGAATGTTCCTGGGTCCCGAGGAAGGTCTGTCTTGGGGGACTTATACCTGGATGGGGGACTGGGATGGTCCCAACAGGAACAGGAGAAGCTGTTAAAGGGCAGGGGAGGTGGGTTAAATGAGGACTTTGGTCATCTTTTAGCCTCCAAAGGAAAATTATGCCTGGCTCTACATTAATTGTGGGGTATAACAATACTCCCTGTAGGATGCTTCTACCTGCACATGCTCAAAGTAATGAATTATAGAAATTATAGAAAGCATCTCTCTCTAATGTCATGTGAAAAATATTTGCAATATTGGAGCGGGGGCGGGGAGGGGGAAGCAGGGAAGAGGTTGTGTTTTATTCCACAACAGAAGTGTTCAGTTTCTGTCTCTTTTCCAAAAAAAGCAATTGAAAGGCCTGGATCTATTCTGGTTTTAGAAAGCTGCATCCCTGTGTGATTCAGAGCAGGGACTCAAAAAAGCTTCTTCCCAGTATATGGTTGAGAACAGCATGTGATCGACATTGTCTTTGCCCTACTCCATCTTCCCTTAGACTAATAATTCCTTAGACAAAAATAACTCCTTAGGAAGGAAAAAAAAAAAAAAAAAAAAAGGCACTCACATGAGTTGGCACTTTTTGCACCGTGAAATATCCTACAGGAAAAATTCCTAAGCTGCTCCCCCTGTAGATGTTCATGCTATCAGTGCGTGGATACAGTTTATTTCATTGTACCATTATTGACATTGACACAGAATTTCTTATCTCTAGCTTCTAAAGATCAAGCAGACATCAACAAGGTTTCTCTCTAATGAGGCATGTTAGCACATGATGAAGTTAGTTTGCACATTGAGAGTTCATTAAAGGTGCTGTTCCAAGAAAGATACATAGCCAGGATTTTGCCAGCTAACAAATGACCTTGGATTTTTTACTTGTTGTATATTACATTTGGAATTGCTGCATAAATTGTGAGGACCTGTTTTCATAAGGTTTAAGCATGTGCACTCTTGTTCTCTGTTTCTAGCAGACAATATCTCCAGGTCATGCTATGTTACAGGATCTCACAGTCTCAATATTCTTTGAGATCAATACAATCTTTACCTTCCCCATCAACATGTGCAGTAGCCAACACAGGATTTGCTGACCTGGGTTTTCACAAACCAAAGGGTATGGAAAAGGTATTGACAAAGAAGGGTTTTAAGTATCAGGATCAGACCCATTTTTGTCCATACTGTAAATTGGTGTGCTAAGAATGGATTTAACTGGATGTGGGGAGGACCATATGGGTTATTACCACACCACATGTCCCATGGCACATGCAGTGCCTTTTTCCTCTCTCCCCAACAATCTGAACCTGAATTTGCATAGTCTTCTAAAACAAAACAAAAACAAAAAACAAAAACAAACAAAAAAATAATACTGACATTGAAAGAACCATCCACACTTTTACTGCTGTAATATAAATATTGTGAGTTCTACCTACAGCTCAATCTCATAATGATCAGGAAAATCTTCCAGTTTAATGACTACATTCATTTTTCAATCCTTGAACTAAATGCACAGTTATTAAACCCAGAAGGATCACTGGCAGTTTCTCCCAGCTTTCACTGTAATCTGAAAATGGCATTCTCATCACAGAATTAATTAATGTTCTTGATGCAACGAGATAGAGAATAGATTTACGTTCCACACGTTATTGAATAACTCCCACACGTAATATTGCTTTGGCACGTTTTATGTTCCTGGAGTTAAAGTGCACATCAATAGCTCAATGCATCGATAACCTGAGTGTCAGTGCAGCTATAAAACCTGATTCTCCTTGAATTTTGCAGTTTTCAGTACACCAGTCTCCTGGAAAGGGGTCCATGTTGCTGCTGTGGAAGTGGCACACAGATTAAAGAAGCTGAATTATATAAACCAGAATTTTTGGGGTTTGTTTTCTTTTTTTTTTTTGTTGTTGTTTTTTGTTAGCCTAATTTCATCTTGCTGAAGAAATGTCTTCAGAAGGATTAAAAATTACACTTCACTTTCATTTTTCCACTGCTTGAAGCATGCCCCTTCTTGGGTGAGACAGCCACTTCCAAACTCAATTCAGGTCTTTATGGGGCTCAGTGAGACATCATTGCTTTTAAGGCATAATATTAATTACTGGAAATGAAGTTTTTGATTAGAACAGAATAGAATAGTTCCGTAGAAAAGGACCTACAATGAACATTGAGTCCAAGTGCTGTTACTTCCTCTGTTTTGGTTCAAAAGGCTAGAAAACGTGCAATGATTATTGCACAACCCTTTCGAGTGAGGATTTTTTCACTACAGTGATAAATGCTTTGGACAGCACAAAAAAGGCATGTGAAGGCATTTGGAGGTGCCAGATTTGTTGGGCTTTTGTCAAAGCATTACATAGGACAGATGGAGAGGGTTGAATGTGGTTTCGACATTGCTTGCTTAATCTCACAGCAATTTTATATAAACAGGTTTAAAGTTAATTATTTCCTTTACTCTCTTTATTTCCTTCTTTCCATGCAAACTGGAAGCTATTTTACCACTCAACAAGCTCTCAAATAGGCTTCATGCTTTTTCTGGAGAAAGAACAAAGATGGGAATGTGCATCTAGCTCTAGTTACGTGGTGAGATCATACCAGCAGAATCTCCATTCACATTTTTGAGCTAAATGCAGTAAAACTGGTGTGTCATCAGACTCAGTTCCACACTTAATCAGCCTGCTCTCCTGGTAAGATATGATCTAATATAATTTGAAAAGAGATAGCATCAACTGGGAGGAAAGTTTGTGTCAATAAGCTTAGAAGGGGTTTTTATTGTCCTAGTAGCTCATCATTTTACTTGATATTTGATTTATAAAGTCAAATAGACTAAAGTATATACTGTGGTTTCGTAGCAAAAAAAAAAAAAAAAAAAAAAATTACAGTATAGTATTTTCCAAGAAGTGAACATCACAGTGGTACAGCCATATGGATATCTCCTTTTTACACCTGAGACACTGGAATAGAAAATATAATATAATTAATTTCAGTAGATTTCAGGCATTCCTATGCATTTTAGACATCTTTAATTGGACCCTTCTGCTCTGGTCTTCTTTGCAGTTAGGAGAGAAAAACAGGCACTTTCTAGGCATGCTTCTTATGACCTAATTGAGAGGAATGTTTGAGAATGAGATAAATAGTTCTGAGCTTCACAGGATATATCAGCCAGATTTCCCCTGATGTAAGGAGAAAATGGATTGATTTTCATAGATGTAGATGCATTTTTTGTAACAAATATCTTTGTTAAGGTGCATCCTACCCTTTTTGAGAGACAGCTCAGGAAGTCTGCGATGGAACAGCATTTCTCGAGGGTGAAAATCATGACCACCTCTCAGAAACTTGAAAATCAGGTTCTGTCAAATGCACTGCTGGTATAACTCTCCCTTCATACCTCCCAGCCTTTATCCCAAGCTATCCTACTAATCACATGGCCTTCAGTAGAGTTCCTAAAAAAATAAATGTGTGCTGGCCTGCAAACTGCATTATTTGCTACCTAAGCAAAAGTTGCTGCACCACACTGTTTAACAATCAAAAGACCAACAAAGTTCACTGCCAGAGTCCTTATGCTAAAAGCTGAGGACAAAAAGGGTGTAAAAAACAACTCCAGATCATCTCAGATCCTTCCTCTACCTGAACTTAATCTCTGTTGGAATCAGCCTGACTCATTGTTATGCATTTAGTCCATGATGTGCATGAAGCAACAGACAAGGATGTCCAAGCTGTGGCTCTTGAGTCACAAGCAGCTCATCCATGACAGTTGTCACGTTATGCCAGGTCACTGTCATAGCTGAAGGACAATTTGCACCTTGAGCAGGAGTTTAAAAGCTAAGCCAAATTCTTGGATAAGGGAGGAAGTCAGGCAGGGCTGCTGAGACAGGATCCACCCCCCATCCACTGGGCAACGGTGTGAGTTTGACAAAACCAGTGTCTGTCCCTAGACTGTGGAACATGGCAGGAATTCCCTCCATGGTTGCCACCCCGTGTTCTCTGCCTCTCTCCCCCTCACAGAAAATTTGGAAGGTGACCCACAGAACTGGGGAGGTGGGAGGAGAACAACGGTGTCCAAAGAACATGGATAATTGCTTATAATTAATACTGACAATTGCACAATCACATGTGAAAGAGTTACATTACACAATCTCTTACATAACACCTAATCTTAACCTAATTCTGCTCCACTGCGTATGCCTTGTACTAAAATACTGTTGTCATTTAGAAGGAAGAATATCCTCATTTAAGTAATATTTAAAAGTGGATGTCACAGCTCTTGAATTATTCAAAAATCTGATGAAAAAGCAACATTTTGGGTTTTACTGAGGTTTATTTTATTTAAGACATTTTTGCCATAATATCGTTTGCTATCTTAACTCCTGGGAAACTGATGTAGATTATTAAATTGTGCCAGAAGTAATTTTGAATGGTTCTAAAAGAAGGCAAAAAATGAGCTTCTTAACAGAAAATGACAGTACATTTCCCCTTCCCTACTCTTTGATTTTCTTTTTCAATATATTCCCAAATGGCTTAAAGCCATTTTATATTTCAACAGGCACTTTTCCCAGTTTCAGCAACCCCAAGGGTTATCCTACCCCTGTTAAGGAATGTACCTCATTTTTGAGTGTTTTCATGAGCCCCAAATTCTGTGTCCATGAAATATAACTGGATGTTAAAAAATAAAAAAATCAAGAAAATATATATATGCCTGGACTGGATACTAGTTGCTGTTATTATTACTAGTATTGAGTGTAACTGTTAAAGTGCATTATTGCACACATTTCATGAGCATTCATCCCATAAGATCTGGAACCACTGGTCTCTTTCTAATGTGCATGATGTTTTCTAATGGAAACCAAGGTCTGCTCTAACTTCAGGGGGCAAATTATCAAAGGTTATGAGGAAGAGAGGTGGACACCTTAAGAAATTGCCCACATGTATCACTAGAGAGGGAGCTGTTGAAACAGATTTATACACGGTCAGACTTGGCTGAACTTCTGCTGGAAAGTCAGTTTGTAACTGTGGTCTGTAGAATTTTACCCCATGTCCTACAAAATGCAACCCCAAAGAATACTAGAGCATTCTCCTGAAGGGTCATGCAATATCCAACTTCTGCTCCAGAGCTCAGAGGAGGCTCCAAGAGGGACACTGGGTTTCTGTAACCCAGAATATGGCAAACAGTCCTTTAAATGCTCTTGTCATGGGACAATGAGCATGAAGGCTCAGGATAACAGTCTCAGTGTTTGGTAGGCTGGATGTTGATTGCTCTAACGAGTTAAACTTCTCCCTGGCTATCATTAGATATAATTTGGCCTGGAAGTGATTACAAGGTAGGTCTTTGTGGCTGCAGCACCCTCTTCCTTACAGTTATTGAAAGATAACTCTGTTGTCAGCTTAGGCTGGAAGATTTAAGGAAGTATGAAAGCAAATAAGAATCTGTCTTGGAAAACAATCTGCTGATGATAATTGTGAATTGTATACTTATGAATTGTATGTTCCTGTAACAATATTTTTTTTCTATTGCAATAGAACTTATTCCTGCGGGATGTTTTAAAGGCAAAAGAGATAAATTAATCAAATTAGCAGAATAGTCTATCAAAGTTACCACACATTATGCTCCAAATAGTTTCAGCTGACATGATGTAAATCACTGATTATCAAAGCATTAATTATTCTTATTCTCTTTTCCTCAAAATCTTCTATCATTCACTTCTATCATCTCAGGATTCTTAAAACAGGATTCTGGGGAAAGATTCATTTTGATCTGATCCTGGATGTTGGACTTATGTTTCAGCACTTTAAAACACTACCATCATCTAAGATGACAGCAAAAAGAAAGGGGTCCTACGTCCTGGAGAATAAGATCACGAATTCATAGACTCAAAGAATGGTTTGGTTTGAAATGGGGCCTTAAAGATCCTCTTGTTCCACCCCCTTCCACATCTTCCACTATCTCAGGTTACTCCAGAGCCCCATTCAGCCTGGCCTTGGACACTTCCAGGAGTGGAGCAGCCACAGCTTCTCTGGGCAACCTGTGCCAGTGCCTCAACACCCTCACAAGGAAAAATTTCTTCTTATCCAAATCTACTCTCTTTCAGTTTGATTCTTCTTCAAGGGACAGTGCACCTCTAAAGAAATACAGCAACCTTTCATTTTTGACTTGAATTTAAAAAAGGAGATGTAAGCCTGGAATGCTGAAATGGTTTTTATTGTGGAAAAGTAGTCTTATATGAAATGTGACAAGTGAATATTGCTCAGCCCTTTCCAGCTGAGAGTGTGCTAAAGGACTACCAGGTCTTCAAAGTTCCATGCTTGCCATCATCACTTCCATCATAATTATATGACCGCAGTTGTCATTTTCATAAGCATCCTACAATATCTGCCAGAGATCCTCACACTCTCCTGAGCTAAGAATTGCTGAAAAGGAGCATTAAGAATTCCTGTATCAATATCAATATTTTACCAGTGACAGAGTTATCATTGGAGGGCTGAAAATTATGCTGGACATTTCTTGGTTAAATGTATGTTCCATGACTTATGTGAATATACGTTTATTTAGTTTCACTCTGTGTGGATTTATGTCACTCAGTTACAGGACTAACACAGGCTTTGGTTAAGAAAAAAAAGCATTGGGACAGCAGCTATTAAAAGGCACACACACTATCTCTGTGCCTTGTAGATTTTTCTGATGTAAAGGCAAACTTCAATTAGCTCAACATGATATTCAGACCAGAACAGTCATAATGAAAAGATGAATCATTTTCCATTTCAGGGAGAGGGTAACAAAAAGAGTCTATAATCAGTGACGTAAGTTTGACTTGTTGATATATTGAGAAGGACTTTCATTTGAATTGTTTAGGTTTCAATCAGCTTTATTATCTTATTAATCAGACTAAATCAATGTTATTACCCTACCTTTTTAATCACTGCTATTCTCATGGTACCTGTTGACGGGGGCCATGCAGGAGGCAGAAGGGTGATAATCACAATAATTTTTTTTCAGTCACAATGAGTCCTGAAATTATTCAAGCCTGTTGCCAAGCTCTGGAAAATTGAATTCCCAATTCTTCAAGAAACAACCACCCTGTTTCACTGTTGTACGACTGTATGAGGACACTTTCTATCACTCAGAAGTTTACCCCATTTGGCAATAGAGCAATCATGTACCATTCTCTTTACACCAATAGAGGAAAGGGTGATATGTTGCAAATCTGAATTAAACCCAGAGCTTCCCTTTGTGAAGGCAAGCAGAAAAATGCTCCTCTTCAGCATGCAGAAAAGCTCCTCTTGCACTGAGGTGCTTCACCTGTCACTTGTGATTAATTTTCCATTCTACCCAATGTCTCACTGTGATTATTAATGATAATGCTTTGATGGATGATGGGTGTCTGCTAAATACTTTATTGCCAAACAGGCAACAATGCTCTTGTTCAAACAGATACATGGTGGAGGGGACCAGCACAACAGGCAGATGAGCCCATATCCTCTTGGGAAAGGGCTTGAATCCACCTCATGCCAGGATCTTTACCTCCCAGCAGATGACTTTGGTGGTACCTTTGGAATGAGCTACAAATTCCTGACAATAAGCAGGAATGACAACCATAAAAGAGCTCATCTTCAAAGTCAACGTGTGTGGTAAAGTCCACAAAATATCCGACCAAGGAAACAGCTGATAGCCTTCCTCTCATCCCTTCTTGAAACACTCCAGCATTGTTACCAGTGAATAGCTAACACATGTTAATTTTCCCACCACAAGGCACTGGTGGGACCAGGCATTGCAATTTTATCTAACCAAGGTGAGGTCAACCCTGGGCTGGAGGGAAGGGAGGGGAGAAAGCTTAAAGTGCTGACCTCATTTAACTACTTTGCAGAAAAAACAACAGGTGTCTACTTTCCAATCAGATTTTACACTAAGATCATTATCACACATTAAGTATATCATTACTAAAAAATAAAATGCACTTTAAAGGCTCCTATCCGAAAACTAATCAGTATCTTACTATTGCCTCTGCTTATCTCTGATGTTCATTACACTCTTAACTCTTATTTTTGCAGAAGAGCCTAGAAGCTTAAACTGGGTCGTACTAAGGCATTTTACAACATACACAAAGTAAACAACGTACCATCCCCAAACAACTTGCAATCTAGAAGGCAAGATGCAACAGGTGGGTGAAGCAAAGAAGCAGGTGGGAGTGTAGAAATCATAATGACAGGATGTGTTAACACTTGTACAGTTCATAGATGATTCATCAAAATAGTTGAATTACAGCTGTCTTTCCTTTCTGTCACGTAAGACAAATATTGGAATTAGCATTCAGTCTTGTTTTGGGTTTTATTCAGAAAAATATCCTGTATTGGTCAAGAGTGGATTGATTTAAATGAAGTCTAAGCCTGTTCACGGAACAATAAATTGAATACTTGTAATGGATAGGCAAGTCCATAAGACATATTTCCACAACTTCCTAATTCATCTGCCCTCATACAAGGATTCTCACAGCTGATTAATTATTCAGTATGAGTTTGGTGAAGAGCTGTGCGCTGATCTAAGGTGAGAACCTGCAACTATGGTGAAAACACAGATCACAGCAACTCTTAGAGGAGAGGGAATCCAACCGTCCATATTTGAGCATCAGACATATATCAATTTCATTCATTATTGCTGCTGATGAGATATAGAGGACACCAATTCAGTGTGACTAGGAAACAGAGAGAAGAAGGTTCACAATGAATACAGAGCTCTAAAAAATGGGGAAATGTCAGGGAGAAGGGAAAGGAGCCTTGGCAACTGAAGCAGCTCTAAGAGTGAAAGGATCCTGCTGAACCTTGAGAATGTGGAAGGTATCTGATAAGGGAATTGTGTTGATGTCAAAATATGACCCTTCAGAGAGAGATCTGAACACATAAAGGAAACATTTGGTAGTCTTACACCATGTTTTCTCTGCACAGGAGAAGAATTCAGTGCCTTCAGCTCCCTTCCATCACCTGGGTAGGATGATCCTCATGCCAAGACCTTTTATAGGCACTGAAGAGAAACAAATGCCTAAAAGCCAAAGTTACCCTGTTTATTTAACCCTAACTGCAGTGTGCCACTCACCACATCTAAGTGTAGTTAATCCCTTAATGTTGCAGAGTCTTTGTTGCTCAAAGTCTATGAATCAAGACGTAAAAGGATCTGAAATAAACTTCCCTTTGACACAGTTACAGGATGAATTCTCCAGCTCATGCCACATGCAGGGTAAAATCTGTTAGTCATCAGCAGGTGTTTTTTGACACTTTGTGATGTAGGAATACAATCTGTTCCCATAAATAAACACTGAGCTTCAATGACTCCAAACTGATGCTTGCTTCTGTATTTTGTGTCATACAGTTCTGAGTTATCAAGCAATGCCCAACAAATAAACCACTTAAAAAATGCTCAAATTAAACCTTACCACATCCCAGCTAAACAGTTACAGTGTGGAACAGGGAAGAATTTGGGCTGAAATTAAAATGAGTATCCTTTGGGAAAATAGGGTCAGAACACCTCTGCAAAGGAAAGAAATCCCTACCATATCACCTAGACAAGACCCTTTTAATCGTGCTGTGGCAAATTATGTCTCTGTGGGAATCAGATGTCCCATCTTTGGGTTTTCATCTTTTACAATGAACATGTCCAGTGTGAGAAAGCTGTAGGTTTATGGGCATGCATGACAGACATATTAGAATTGTAAAGAGCTGTAATGAATGACAGACATATTAGAATTAAAAAATTAGTGCCCCAAAACACTCAGTGAACCAGAGAAATGCACAGATACATTTAGTAAACAAGTCTTTTGTAGTTATGCGTTGCCATAGAAGGAAACTACACATGTCATCAGAATTTATAAATGCAGTGTTCAGAAACGGGTTGTAAGATTTGAGATAAATTTTGCATCTCAGAGGAAAATAAATTCTTTGAAACTAACCCACAACTTAGTCCTACCCTGATATTCATATTTTATCGACAATCTCACTTGACGTACATGTTTTTGCTTGGGATTTTGACAAAGATAGTTATCATTCTTGCAGCAGGCTTTGTAGACCTTAGTGGGTTTAATCTCAGTTTGGCATCTTGTGCATTGAGCACATATTTTTCTTTTTTTTTTTTTTTTGGGTCTGAATAACCATGTGTCTCAGAAGCAAAGCTGTAAGAGCTGTGGACATTTTGGGGCCAAATGAGGTTGTATTAGTAATTAAAGGTTAACCTGAATGAAAGTTTACGTGAAGAATTTTAAGGAAGCAAGGCAGATAAACTCTGTCACATCATATAATTAAATTACTGTCATCCTAGATATTATTGATAAGCTTTCATTGTTGCATTTCATAATTCAAGAGTTAAGTTCCAAATCCCTCAAAATAATGAGGGGTTTTGGTAAAGCCTTGCAATATCCCAAAGAGACACAATGTGATTGGTCTCTTGTCAGAGCTGCCAAAAGTACTGATTGGGGTGTCAGAGGCAGGAAGAGCACAAGTTAAAAAATCACTGTATGGATGTCTAAAAAGAAACAAGAAAAGCTGAAAAATTGCCACTGTAAACTAAGGAAAAAGTAAAAACCTGCATAAGGATATTACTAGTAACTAAATTTAAAAATATGAATATCATAATAACCTGTTATGAACATTTAACAGTGATCACTGGGAGAACCTGCAGGAATTTTTGGTCCCACATGAGAAATGGTCAAGTGAAATCAAAAATTCTGGTATTTCCTGGCTGCTTACTCCTGCTATTAGTACAAAAACCTCTAGTCCAAAGACTGCTCCAGCTTCTCTGCTGCTGAGGCCTGTGGTGATGGATGGAACTGAGCACCAGGGAGGGATCTCTGAGAGCCAAGGCTACCTCCATAATCAGGCTGAAAACAAGCAAAACACAGGAATAGCCTCCCCAGCTTGGTTCTTAAGATATTAGGGTGTATTGAGAGTTTTTCTAAACACATCAGAGGAAAATGTTTATGTTTGTTTGATACACTGAAAAGTCTAATTAAAAACTAACAATGCGAACCAAACCCAAAGTGGATCTGTCTTTGAAAGCCAAACATTCTGGCTGAAAAATGAAGAAAATGTATTTTCATATTAAAATGAGGTGTTTCCCTTTAAAGATATTGCCTCATTGTAAGTAAGCTTTCACATCCAAGCTCATTTTGACAGAAAAAATATTAGCCAAGTTGCAACTTAGAAAATACTTCAGTATACTGAGGCATAAGTCCTAAAAAACAAATGAGACAATTAAAATCACAAAGCTTCACTTTTTTTCAGAGCATGGTCTTTCACCTCTCAGCACTTTCATCATAACTTTTGAATAACCTGTAGCCTGGACAGCCAATCTTTGTGGCCTTTCTGTACATCAAAATCATCACATTGCCAAAGGCCACCCCAGATAGGTCAGAGAGGAACAGCCTGGAGGTAACAACAGCTCCCAAGGATCCCACCTCTTCCTCCACTGTGGGATGGGACACGGACAGGCAGTTTGGTGCATCCTGGGACACCTCATACTCATCAATCCTGGCTGATCACTCTCTTGTTTGCAGAGCTCAGCCAAAGCCTGTGCATCAGAGAACATATAAATAAAGGACCTGTGTTCAACTGCATGGATTCCAACGTAATGCTCATACTAAAGGCTTTGCAAAAAACAAGTGTGCTTTCACTCTTTAATAGATTTCTATGAAATACATATCAATAAAAGAAGTACCAGTATAGCAGCTATTTGGTTTTAAAGTAAAAAAAGGCAGTGTTTGTGGACAGGTTTATATTTTGGACACAAAACAGCCTCCATATAACCCGGCTACATTAGGATTAGAACTCTCAGACATAAGCTTTGTCAAGTGCAGAGGACAGCATAAATGACTGTTGATTCATATTCTTTTAGGCCTGTAAAGTTATAACTATGTAATATGAACACAGGCTCTTTAGGGTAGTTTAGAGCCAACCTGGAACCCTTCCAGCCTGCACTGAAGGATTTAATGGCATAGTTTTTATTTTCTGCTTAGTGCAGTGTACCATTAATTGAAGGTAATTGTCAAGAGGAGACTGGTTTTCAAAAACTACATAGCTCTCGACTGTTCTGGTGCAGAATGGATGCCCTGAGTTTAGGATCACATTTCCCCTGTGCTCCACATTACATTTGTCTTGTCACACAATTGTGTGATTGTGTTCAACTAAATAGTTATTCGGTGCTATTACGGCATTTGAAAATGAGGACTCAAGTAACACTGCAGGGAAAGACAGAGAGAGGGGGAGAGCCAGGTTTGTGCTGGGATGAGGACTTGTCTGCTTGAACTAAACAAAAACCTGAAAGGTATCACAGGTCTGAAGCATTTAATGGAGCAGCTCGTTTGATTTCCTGAAGAAGGAAGTAGTTTGTGGCAGAATACGTTAAAAGGAAGAATTAGCTTGTTTGCAGTCACAAAATGTGCTCGTCTGGCAGGGTTCCCCTGCTCCCAGAGTGACATGTGAACTTGAGCCATTTCTCTACACCCTCTGCTTTTCTCTGCTTGAGGAAAGGAGAAAGTCAGAATGAGCTCCACCATGTTCTCCAGCTTTGAAAGTCAGAAGAGCACTGTACAATACATGCACAAATTTGGCCTGCTGACCCCAACCCTACTGCTGTGTGTGAAGGGGTTACCATCATTCATTTAAGGGATGCAATACTGCTTTTTATTATCTTTACTGCAGCAATCCCCAGGAATGTCAGGCATGATCCATGAACCACATCATGCCAGGCACGGCACAAATGAAGAGAAGAGCCCTTGCCCCAGACTGGAGGCCATTTGTATCTCAGGGTGTAACCTGGCCCCAAACCTAGAACTTAATTAACATTGATGTTGATGAGGTGTGAGGGAGAATGGAATCTGGTCCATCCTTCCACAGCTGCATCGGCTTTGCAATGTGAAAATCCAAGATGAGCCAAAAGTGATTAAGAAATTATTTTTGAAACTGGAGTCAGCACATATAACCACAGTTAGACAACAGGGATCAGCAGATCTGCAATGTAAGGAGGTTTGAGTCTTACAAAGCTGCTTTAAAAGTAATGTTCCCCTGTGAAAGTCCCTCCAGGTATTATCAGCTAATTTATCAGCAGCATCAGCTGAGGAGTGTGATCAGCCATGGGGGAAGATCTGCTCTCTTGTATCTCTTTTCTTAGAAATCATTTATTTGGGTTTTGTAAAAAGCATGTTGTTTCTCAGAGGCATTCTTTGGATGAATATAGGGATAGTCATTTGATTACAGATAGTATAAATGCACCTGTTTCTAGCAGGAATGACACATACCATAATTTAACTAAAAATATGAGTGATCTCCATTAAAAATCTCACTGTGTGAGCTTCATAGGTGGTCTCTGTGCTTGTGCATGTACAGGTGGTTAAATCCTGAATAGGATCAAAATGGAAATTCCAGTTTATACTTTAAACACTACCTAAGTGAGCAATTGCTCTTTATATGTTCAAACTTCTTAAACATATGGTGAAACAGTGTTTTTCTCTGTGTGTATGTATATATATATATATATATATGTATATATATATCTTTATGTATACATAATTAATTTCAAGGGACTCATATACAGATGCTGCACAATCTGTTATTCATTAGTGAATAACCTCCCAAAATTTTTGAGCCACTAGTGATAGAAGTAATACTTTACCTGGTCAGGGCTATCCAGAATAGAAAGAACCTTTTTTTATATATTGTTGAACGGAAGAAAAAAATTGAGTTATGCTTGGTGAAGTATAAGACTTCCCTGTGATAGTTTTGTTGTTCCCTTCACTAGACTCACAATCTCCCTCTCATTTCCAAAATGAAAATGAGACCGCCCAGGGGTCGCCCAAAACCCATTACTGATCAAGTATGTAGAGCCTATGCATGCAAAAAAAAAAACCTAAAGGGACATTTGCAATCACATATCCCACCCAACAAACACGGGACATTCATCAGCTTCAGAAGGATTTCATCTGCCTTGGGTGAACTGTTGGACTCAATGGAACAGGGCTTGAAACATTTTTTTGGTTTTTTGGTTTGTTTTCTTTTGGTTTTTTTTTTTTTTGTTTTTTTTTTTTTTTTTTTTTTGTTTTTTTTTGTTTTTTTTTTTGTTTTTGTTTTTTTTGACATCCTAAAGCTACCGCTCTCAATCACTTTTACTTGTATTGGACCTTAATGGTCATATTCAGGCAGGATGTGCCAATGCTTTCATCACTTGAACACACAGAGATAGTGCTGGGACCAAGCAGAAAGTTCAGTGGAGCTTCACACAGCGCTGATCTCCTTAAACACAATATGAAAGAAGATTTTTATATGATTGTGTGTGTTCTCTCACACATAGGAAACGATATTGCACTTTGTGTACATGTATGTGTTTACATATAAAATTATCACCACCAATATATTTTCTATACACATTCTGTGCTATTCTGAAAACTCTTGGATAAAATGGCACCTTCAGAACTGTTCTGACCACCTTACTCCCATGAGACTGAAGGACTCTGTGTAAAAACAGCTCACCTCTATAATGAATTATATAATACAGCTTCATAAGTCATCAGTGATTGAAAGATTTTGAACTGATTCTGGTATATTTTTAAACAAATTACAAAAACAAATCTCCATTCCCTTCTGGTGCCCTCAACCAAAACAAATGGTGCCAACCAGTAGCTTTTAGTAATGTTTAGAGCTGCCTATCATTTGGGCTCTTTGTGTGATTAATTGAACATACAGAAGTAGGTAAACACAGTGCTATTAGCTTGTCTCCTATTCTGATATAGACCAAGCTTTGCATAACCCAAAGGACATGAAACTCTTAAAAGTTCAGTGTTTGGGAATTTAAGACATTGAGGAAAGTAATAGCTCTAATGCATTTTGCCACTTGCCATGCACTTTTGGGGAAAACATATTGACAGTCTGGAAGAATCCTCAGAAGAAAAAAATGTTAGAATTTGCACTGAGGAGGAAAAAAGGACAGGAGAGAAAGGGGTTATTTTATAAGGATAATAGACACCATAAGTTTTTATTTCTATAATGAAAAGAAAAAAAATAGTGGTAAAATGATTTAGCAAAATGTTGCAACTCCATTCTGACTTGCTCGTCTGCTGCATTTATGAGTTTATAAAACATACATGTTATGAAAATAGAAACTCTCTTGTACATCTTTATAGATGATTCATTTACTGTTTCTGAAGAAACTGCAATTTATTTGCAGATTATGTAGTTCATTTACACAATGTTTCCACATTTGTCACCTACCAACCTCTTTCTCTGAAAAGCAATAATGGAAATGGAAATGTAAAAAGAACCAGTTAAAATCAATTGAGCGGAATCAGAAAAAAATGTCTGTAAATGTATTGAAATAAGAAACAGAGAAGACACATGTTTATCAGTTTAGCTGGAAAGAAACAGATATATACATATATGTTTGTGTGTGCATATATATATATATATATGTGAATAAACATTTCTTTATTACATTTTTTTAAAATGAAACAGACTGGAGACATCCAGAGACTTGTGCCAATATGTCAGTTTTGCTGATGTTTCCTTTCAAGACACTACTTATAAGTTCAAATATGGACTGAACACCTTCCTTTCTATTGGTGTGCACATGATCAACCCTGGGCCAGCTTTTTGAAGAACTGGGCTCTATCTTCAGCTCTAATCCTTTGTGAACATGGAGAAGCCTCTTCAAACACCAACATCTCTACTTTCCATGGTAAAATTTATAGCTTCTGTTGGATTAAACTCTAAACTTTTTGGACTGTGTGTGCCCGTGAAGCAGAATTCTGCTTTAGTGGACTGTTATCTGGGCTTTCTGTTTGTTGACTGAATGCAAAAATGAGGAGAGCAAAACAAGTCCTTCATTCTCCCTCATATCTTACACTTCCCAAACTCCAGATTATTGTCTGTACCCAAGGTAAGCATTTTAAAAAGATTTCTTTTGACATTTACTGCAATATATTACAAAAAAACTGTAATTATCACATGCTGGTAAGTTGATGAGATGCAATCCAGTAAAAGAAAATAAAATTGAAGGAACTGTGTGGCAAGCACATTTCTCTCTCTCTCTCAGGATTTTTCATTGAGGTGCACAGAGAGAAATGGAAGAGAAAACAATTTCTATTTCTGCTCCTTGTTTTTCTCTTGTGGAATATGTTTGAAGAATTGTTTACCTAGAGAGAATGCTCTGTTGGATTATGGTATATTCATGTTTTATAGCATAATTATAATAAAGAAATCATTCAGCCTTCTGGAGTTAGACATCATCATTCTTCCCACTGTGTTCGCCGACATCTACAACAGAACTGGAACAAAAGAGAAATAGTGGAATAAAATCAATATAATGTTATAAATTGTATGTAAATTAATTAACCTGTGAAAATTAATGGTGATCTTCCTGGCCTAGGTCAAAGACTGCAGGAAATTATGCTCATGCTTTAGCATTTTGATGTTTGTATCCCAACATTTCCGATACGGTTGGTAGTGTGAATATATGAAACAAACTTTCTCAAATGCATTGCTGAATTGGACTGAATTTAATGAAGTGTGGGGAAACTGTAGCAATGATAAAACTGACTCAATAACTAACATAATCAAAAAGACAGACAAAAATAAATAAATATCTAGATGTAGGGTTTCCATTCGCTTCATTCTCAGAAAAGATGGAACATCCGTACTAAAGCAAAATTCTTTGAATTTTGACATGAGATCTATTGTAGGGCTGATCCACAGTTAATTGTGGCAAGTAGGAGCTTTTCCACTGGTTTATGTAGTTTTTGGAATGAAGTATTGCTAAGGCAAAATTTTTGGTGTCCAAGAAAACAATTGATAGAATGGAAAGGCTAGCTAAGAAATTATATACCTGGCCAAAAAAAAGACTGTACCTTGATATGAAAAATATAATTGAAAGGGTCCCTGAAGAGATTTTCAAGCTGCTCTAAAAAACAGCAATTAACTTTGTGCAGGATTTCCAATGAGATATATTCTTTTAAAGAAAATAAAAACATGTGGTATATTTCTGATATTACAGTTATACTTGAATAAAATGATTATGAATCAGGGCCTGTTCTCAACTTAATGTGAATATATGACTCCCATTGGTGACTCCAAAGGAACTTCACATGCATTCCAGAAGGAAATCAATGGCTCTTACAGCTATGAAATAATATGAAATATGAAATATGAAATATGAAACCCTCTGAGTCCATGCAACAGAATAAATACATGGAAAAAATGTCTTTTGTGATATCATTAGCTCAAAAACATCTTAGTAGATTGGATGAAAAAATTTTGGAGTTATTAATAAGGACTTGAATTAATAGAGTATCTGAAATGTGTATTTATCTGTAAGAAGAAAGTACACTGGGAGAAAGAATTGATAAGTATCATAACATCTCTTTGTATGGGAAATACTCATCAATTATTCTTCAGGTACCACAGATGTTGCTAAAAATAGAGTTAAAATGTGTTGTGTTTTAAGAATGGTATTCCCCAATTTAGTGTTCCCACTGAAACACACCAAACCATGTTCTGCTTGCTCACTGCCCCCTCACCTTCACCCTCCACCTGTGGCAGGACGGGGAGGAGAATTGGAGGTACAAAAGGTAAAGATCATTATATGAGATGATAATTTTCTGGAAAGAGCAATGAGATAAGAAAACGAGCAGTGACAGCAACAATACCAATGATTCAAGAAATGAACAAGTTGCATGTGACTGCTCATCCCTGACAATTCCCAACCACTCCCTCTGAGATCCCTCCAACCCCATCTTACGAGTGTAAAACAATTCTCTGCTCTCCAGCTGATTAAAACTAAGAAATAAATTTCAAAAATGTTTATGAAAAGTTCATCTGAGCCCAAACCAAAACTCCAAAATAATCTTGAACATGAGAACATGAATACAAAATATTTGTTTCCAAACACTACTTTTCATTTTTTCTCCTAAGAATGATAGAAATCTTATCTGTTTTGTAGCTTCTTTTTCTATTCCAATGTTCCTGCAGGCAGAAAATTCAACACATGCAAGCAAGAGTTAGATGGATATTATCAAAACATATTCTGCTCATTCAAGGACAAATCTAAGCTGGTATCCAACCTAATATATTTTGTGATCTTTTTCACACACTTTCTTTTTTTCTTTTTCTCTCTCTCTCTCTTTTTTTTTTTTTTTTTTTTTTTTTTTGACAGAGACTGTGCTCCTAGTCATAGCTGTGCTTCAAACCTACCAGAAAAATCTTTCCCTCACTGTTCAGCATCTCTTCTGGGAATTCAAAAGAATGGCAAAATTCCTTCCAGAAGGGAAACTGCATGGAGACTTGCTGCTTGAGAACAAGGAAAGATGATCACTCATAAAATGCAGGTAGGAAATGAAACAGGAAAGCTATCAGATCCAGACTTCCTCCATTAATAGAGGTTACCAAAACAAGAACTCCAAAATAAAAAAGGAAATCATTGACATTTGGTCAATCGGGACTGAACTGGCTGGAGTTGTTCCGGACAGAGACTGAATTGCTGTGACTCAGACAACCAGGCAGGAAAGTTTCTGAGGGCCAAATGCCAGCAAAAACATGGGAAATGTGTTACTCCACCAACGTTAAAGCAACTTCCCACCCTTGCTCCCCTTTACCACTCCCCTCTTCCTGGTGAAACTAAACTTTGGCAAAGCTCTTCAGATGGTTCTTACTGAAGGTCTGAATTTTCCCTCCCTCCTCGCTGTCCCTTCCTGTCCTGCCAGCCTTACTCCTTCCTTCAAAACCACACTTTTTAGATAGCACATCTGCTTTCCACCATGCGCCTGTGGAGCAAATCCTGCCTTACCACCCTTTCTCAAATCTAGCACACAACTGAATTGGTGTTTCTAAGACTCCTTGATGGAACAAATGAGTCAAAAATGTTTTCAGAAGCCAGGCCAGGGTGAGGGGTTCACCTGAACACATTAATACCCACAAGGTCTATTATCACCAAATCATCTGACTCCTGCCTGATGCTCTCTATGGAATTTAAACAGTGATAAGTATACTGAGCCCCCCTGAATTGTCCTGAAGCTTGAGGGTATTTTTCACAATGATATTTAGCCCAGATTTTACAAGTAAAAAGGGCTGAGACTCTACTTCTCTTGATATGCTTCAAAGATTATTAACTACTCACATGTAAAAAGAAAAAAAAAAAAATAGAAACTCTACACACACCCTCGCATTAGGCTTATAGGAGGAATTTTGCAGTTTAGAAATTCATCTGAGGTCATTCCTGTGTAACTCCCTTAGTATTAAGAAACATCTTTGGATTATTTTAAATCTTTTTGTTTCCAGAGTCCAGCTTTTATGTCATGCTTAAATTCCTTCTCATAGGTATTAATATTTTTTTATGATATAGAGTTTGAGTTCTGAGTTGTGAGACTACAGTTTTATATAATTAACACTAGGCATTGACAGACCACTTACATCCCCACATTCTTACTACACAGCTCTTTTAATTGAAGTTATGGTATTATTAATGTCTTTTAAATTATATAATAATGCAATAAATTAATGTAATGTTTGTGATGTTTCTATACTAGTTATGATAAAGGAGTTTTGACTGAGCTAGTCTCAGGAGAAAAAACAGAAATGTAAAGTAAAATGTATTTTGATACAGATACAGTGCAATATTGACAAATCTGAATCTGGAATACTTCACTGAAACTGATTCAGATATGAAAGCATGCACACCAGAGTTAGAAGGTATAAGTAGCTGATAGAAAGAGAACACTTTTAATCTTCTCTGTAACTATGATTTTAACACAGTCATTGACTCACACTTTCCTATGTATGTATTTAAGATCCTAATCCTTAAATGTAGAATGCAACCAGAGACGGGAATAAAGTGAAATGTGTGTATTGCTATTCTGGGCATGGACTGTGCATAAGAGTATTCATAATAAAGGGAGTATACAAGTTTGAGATAGATAGATACATAGATACACAAACTGATAAAAAGTGGATTCTCATTTGCAGAACTCCTCAAATAGCTGCATTATTTAGGTTTTTTTTATCTATTCAGATATCTCTCTTCACAAGGGAAAAATTGCCTAGGAATTAATTTCCTTGGAAAGTTTAACTCTTTCTCAAAACTTACCCAATGAGGTGAAATTTGCCGAAAGGTTCACAGGTTACTCTGGGCATCTCACAGATACATAGTGGGGGCTCACAGAGACGTCATGGCTTTTCAAAGTCAGACTTCAAAGGCCACATTTGTAAATCTTTCTACAAAGATGACTCAAACATGGATGGAGCAGAGATCAAGGAGAGTTTCATGATCCAAAGAGTAACTCCAGATTTTAAGGTTAAAGTAAGAGATGTGAACATGCTGTGGATCTTTTTCTCTCTATTTACCATGGGGATCTGACCATACTTTTTTCCTGTCCCTGGCAGGACAGGACATTGTGGTTTTTCCCCAGAACAGAGCTCTCTAAACAAGACATAACATGGATGCTATCATGTCTGCCACACTCCTCCACATAAAGTCATAGAACTTCAGCATCAGTCAAGCTTAAAATGACCTATGGAGATCTCCACTTCAATCTCTTGCTTCCACAGTAGGTTGCTCAGAGCCTTGCCCATAAAAGTTTTTTGAATCCCTAAGAATTTAAGAAGATCCCACAGCCTCTCCAAGGAGACTTCCAGCTCTTAGCCACAATAAACATAGTCCTTGTGTTAAAGGTCCTGTCTTACAACATCAGCACTGCCTCTGGATTTATTTTAGGACACATTTGGCAAGAGTCTGGGTTCATCTTTCCATACCATCCCTTAGGCAGTGGAAGACAGTTTAACCAATCTGCCCCTTCTCTTAAAGTTTTTTTCTCTTTAGTTTTGTGAGAACCTACATGTAAGGTTACAAGATAGAAACACAGGGCAAACATCACAGAAGAGGCTTGTCTGACCATGTTTGAGGCAGTCATGGGGAGTGTTAATCCCTTGATAGAGGAGAAGAGGCCATCCACCAAGCTGTACATGGGGAGTGCCCTTTCTAATGGGGTTCCTCCCAATGCAGGATCCCACTATGTGCTGTTGCACCCACTTTTGAAGCCAAGAGTCCTCATTCCTCATGACCAGATCATGAGAAAATACAATATACACATTAAATCACTCTCCCCTAATGCAAATTGTCACAACAGGGACCTATGTGACTCTGAAGGGGTGTAAAAGGCACCTAAGTAAGCTGATCACTTGGAACTCTCTAATATTAAAAGGGAGAAAGAAGCATGTGCAGAGGATGACCCAGATCATTGCAAAGCAGGCATCTGAGCTGGGCCACAGATTTTTCCCGCTAAAAATATTTTCTCATTTCCACTCAGAACCTGATGTGATTAAAACAAGTGCAGAGAAAAATTCAAAGTGTTCATGAGGTTGTCTTTGTGTGAAGACATTTTCTGCATCATAAGGAAGTTCAAGATTATTGAGTCAGGAGGACTGATTTCTGTACACCATCAGAAAGTCAGCTTTGGCAGTGGCTGATCTGTTCTGTCAAAACACCAACAGCAGCTTCTCCCAGTACTTTGTACATTTGCTGTAAAATATTTGCTGCATATCCTTTTTAAGCAACATTTTGTTTCTGACTAAATTCTGTTACCTTACTGTCCAGGATTGAATCTTTTGCTGTGGAATGAATGTTTCAAAAGGAAAATATTTAGGTAACATGCAAAAAAAAGTCCACCTCTGATACAGCATTAGCAAGAAATAAACGTGCCCATGAAAATAATAAAGAAAAATAGGAAGTGTTTGAAGCAAATTTTGGGCTAAATTATTTCTATGTAGTTAAGCTCTGTAAATACTCAAAGCTTGCTAAAAAGTCTGACTTTTCTTTCTGAAAATGGAAAAAGAAAGATTTTTTTTTTTAATAAAATAGTTCTTCTGAAAAGATGTTGAGATGGGCTTTTAAGAACCAGAAGCTTTGAAGATTTAAAGAAAAAAAAACTCTTGAAACTTCAAGGTTTTGTCCCATCCTGAATTCCTGATATGTTCAAGGTTCATCACTGACTGAACGTAGAGGTGGCTCTTCTCTAATCACAGTCCTTGAACTGGACAGAAATCCAGGATCTCTTTGAAACAATGAGCATCATATTATTGAGGTATGCAAGAGCTGAAATGATTCAAAGAGGCCACATCACCCAGTGCTCAGCTCAGAACTTTGCAAAGCAAGTCCATAAATCAGGAGCTGACAGTAAATTTTTAACAGTGGATATACACTGCCATGAGCAAGAGCCCAGTTTATTTTACAGGCATGATGATAGTAGTGAAGAATGCTGCAGTGACATGGATAATGTGGTGGCACCACTGTAACCTCCAGGTTACAGGTTCTCTGAAGAGAGAAGTGTTTGCACTTCATCATTCCAGGAAGAAAAAACACCCAGACCTCCTGAAACAACACACCCTAAACGGAGCCTTACTGTCCCAAGGAAAAAAAAAAAAACAAAACCATAATGTACAAAGTATACCTTGTCAATGTTATTCTCAGTGATTATATACTTCCATGGTATGTGGAAGTTTTATAGAGCAATTACATCCATTGTGACTTTGTAATTACAGTATTGGGAGGTCACAGACAGAGAAACTTTGCCACCTCTATTGATTTTCAAGGCTAGCCTGAACAGGATATAGATTTTTCTCTGGACTTGTAAGTTTTCAATATGTACACAGAAGTGCTGTACACTCAGGAGGTGAGCACTGGCAAGTGATGTTCATGCCAGCCATGGGCCAGAGTCTGATCTCTAGTACTCTTTCAACATAAATCTGCATGATCACCTTGCAAAAAAAGCTGTCTTTGTGGAAATAAGTAATTACAGAGAAGTTCTAGAGATTGGAGGAAATAGTTCAAAGCCATTTAGCAACTAATATCAACTTTCCTGACTACCAGCATGGTTTGGATTATGTTTCCAGACTGCAGCTATTTACTTTTTGATTTTCTGACATTTTTAACTATTTGCTTTTTGAACCATCCATCCTACAGCAAAAATTCCATTCTGGACAATAATGTAACAGAAGAGCTGATTGATTATTTAAGCTCTACAGTGCAGTTTCACTAGAGAAGAAAAGCTAAGAAAGAAAGAGTTTTTATCAAGTAAGGGACAAAATTACTTGAGTTATTGAACTGAATAAAGTTGAACTGATCTTACTTAAGTAGATAAGAGCTGTGATCAGAGAGCATGGTGGATCCCTACCACACCATTATTTGTAAGAATTACGGGAAACCTCACCCATTCCACAGAGCACACATTCCTTAGTATAAATTTAGGCACAGAGCTTCTTGTCAGAATGGGTACCTGCAAAATTAATTTTCTGAAAAATGATAAAATTTGTTTAAACAAAAATTGTGGGTGTTGGTGGGATTTTGTTGCTGTTGTTGTTTGGTTGGTTTTGTGTTTTTTTTTTCCAGGGTATTCAAACAAAATTAAATTTCTTATAAAGAAATTTAATTTAAAAAAAAAAAAAACAGGGACTTCAGAATGCCTCCCACTCATTTGAATACAACACATCCTAGATTTCTTTCAAGCATGAAAGATTTCTTCGTCATGATGTCTTTAATAAATATGCAGAGCATTTATAGAAAAAAAAATAAGGTCTCTGAAAAGAACATTTCAATAGAAAATATTGAAATGTAGTGCTCTACTAATGTAATCATAGGCCAAGAGGTAATGGCTTTAGGCTGAAAGAGGGCAGGTTTAGATCAGATATTAGGAAGATTAGAATATCCTTTATTGTGAAGGTGGTGAGGCCCTGGTACAGGTCGCCCAGAGCAGCTGTGGCTGCCCCTGGATCCCTGGAAGTGTCCAAGGCCAGGTTGGATGGGGCTTGGTGCAACCTGGGATAGTGGAAGGTGTCCCTGCCCATGGCAGGCTGGTTGGAATTAGATGATCTTTAAGGTCCCTTCCAACCCAAACCAATCTATAATTCTATTATGGAATTTTTGTCTTATTAATCACAATCCATTTTTTTTTTTTTTTTCAATTAAGTGAAAATTTGGCAAACTGTAGGTGGCACCATTGAACATTTTGGTACAACTGACTGCTTTTTCCACTGAAAAAGTTAGACACTCCAAAAGGTTAAAAAATATCAGTGTTAAGATGTCATAATGTCCCAACACCTACTGATAAACATTTAACAGCCTTTTGAACAAACCTCCTTCACAACATGCTTATGAAAAGTCTATACTTTTTAAAATTCAATTTGAGATTTTTTTGATTGGTGAAATGAGGATCAATCTCCCTTTAGTTTCCTATTGGCTTCTCATTCTGGCACGTGCATACTCTAGATTGATCTGAAAATTCCTTCTGCCTAAAATCCGACCCATACAAATGAATTTTGATGTTGCTTGGAAAAGATGAATTACTTTCAAGGAACAGAAATATCACAATGAATATAATGAATAAATTAAATTTCCTTATTTAAGACAGCAGAGTTTGGGAGAGAAGCCTTAACAGTGGACAAGACTGCCTTTTACACCAGGGTTACTGAGCACTGCTCAGTGTAATATAATGGGGATGTTAAATAAGGGTAAGTGTAATTAATACATAACATTAGTAAGAGTCAATTTTCTTTCTCTTCTTGAGGCCGACTGGCATTATCATTATTTTATTTTTTAATTTCCTGGTGATATCGCCTTCTTTACCAGCCTTCTCATATGACTGAGATAAGCTGTTGCACGTTTTGATTTGAAAGCAAGAGGAATGGTAATTAAGTAATTTGAAAATGAAAAGGGCTTAATCCAAGGGCCTTGTACAGTATGAAGCTGTGCAGAACCTCCATCTACCTTTGAGAGTGACCCTTCTTCAAAATCTCTTCTGGCAAAACAACCACATCCTGATCCAGGTCTCATTTATTTCAAGAGGAAAGCCTTCACTGATATGTCTAACATGACACCTCAAAATATCATTATTTCAAGGGGTGAAATTTGGTTTTGAATGGATGATTTAGGGTTTGGAATACCAAAGAAGCTCAAGTGACTCTGAATCCAAGGTGTGGATTAGATCTACAGGGCTTCCCAGGCACACCAGGTTGCTCTCTGAGTTGGTCACACCACTCACATCATCCAGTGTGATTCTGTGATTCTGTGATCATAACAAAGAAGGCTCCAGTGACACTCAGCAACAGCAAAAAAAAAAAAAAAAAAAACAAAAAAAAAAAACCAGTAGCAATACGAAAACAAAAGAGGGGAAATTGCATTCTGGTTTTAACACCAAAGAGTTTGCTCACCCCAGAACTTGCAAAATAATAAATAATATTAAACCGTGAACCAAAACTCAAGACTGTTTCCTTTTATTTGAATGTCACAGCTCCTGAGCCACAGACACAGAGAATCACAGAGTCCTCTTAGCATGAACCCCCAACTCTATTCTCCACAGCAAAAACCCCACTGCTTTTTTTGAGTTCTGATATAACCTGGTGATTGGCAATGCCTGTGGACAAAAGATGATGGAAGTGCGAAGACCCTGTGCATAAAGAAAAAATGACATTTGGGTCATCCACACACTGGACAAACAAGCCTGTACACATAATGCCTAGATAAGGGAGAAAAGAACCAGGTCATGTGTTTCCTTTACAGCTAATATACATGTGTATGTGTGTGCAGTGAGATGCAGATTGCCATGGCCATTTTTCTCTACAGATTATGGTAATGATTAAATGAGCATGAATACGGACTTCTAAAAATGATAACAAGTAGGGGAAATTCCATCCTGTTTTGTATCTCTATCTTTTCTGTGAACATTACTTTGTTATCTGCAATATGCAAGTCTTTGAATAGGTGCTATTAATTTAATATGCATTTATTCTTTCTGATCTCTCTTTAATTTTAAATTAAGTGAAGTCAATGATCAAAGAAAGGCCAGAATAATAACCCTGTAGGATGATTTTTTTTTTTTTTTTATCTTTTCTTTTGGTCACAGAAAGCAATGAGAAGTAGCACTGTCTGTTTTTTCTAGGCCAGTTCTGCAATATGTACCTAGGTGACAATGTGGCCTGCAGTAACACCAAAAGTACATGGGAGTCACCCAAATAAACAACTGCCAAGTAGAGCAAAGGCCTAGGATCAAGCTCGAAACACCCTTATTTACCTTTTGTGTTTCAGCAGTTGCTAAGAGCCACAAGCTTATTGCTCCAAGCCATTAAACTTGGAGCACAAAGACTATCCCTGCCCCAAAGAATTGCAGTAATAGGTTGTTTAACCCTGTATAACTTAATCTGCTTATGAGTGAAAGACATATACTCACACACCCAAACTCTCTTCAGAGAGCAGCAGAATATTTAACTATGCTTTTTAAAAACACAGCAAAGATTAGAACCATCCCCCAGCTACCAAATTTCTTTGTCATTCTGCAGAAAATAAAGTCATGTCCACAACAGAATCAATACCTAAACATTTCTTGGGAGCAAGTGGGCTGAGAATTTACCAATTTATTTCCTATAAACCATGACTAAAGCAAATTATTTTCAGAGACCCCTCTAACATGACTACAGTTTTATACAGAAAGATAAGCTCTGCAGAGAAGATAGAGTTTTTGTTAGACCAACCAGCATTGCTGGGGAACAAAAACAACAAAAAAATACAAGCTCTGAGGCACAATGGAGCTTCATCCTGCTGAGGGGCTTGTGCATCAAAACTACAGGGGATATATTTAACCCCTTTAACCCCTTTTTTCCTCATTTAATTTCATCATCTCTTTGTTCAAAACTTTTCTTACATCCATAGAAAATATCAGTCAATAATTCAGTGAGCTGTAAGATGACCAGTTGCAGGACAAAGCTCAAAATTGAGTCATGCCTTTGAACACAAGTTCTTCCTTGGCACCAGGAGTTAAGCTCTGGACTACAAAGACCAGAAGTGTGTTTAGAAGTTTTTTTGATTTTTCCCTACTCTTCACTTGCCGTTAACCTGGCAGTTAAAGACACTAAATAGCAAGTCCTAAGGTTTTGAGTCTTTGTTCAAGCAGCTGAGGAGGCCAAAGGAGCTCCTTATCCAATTTGGACATTTTTGGGGGAAATGTTAAATGCATAGCAAAGCTTTGGAACTTTTTTTTTCCCCCCCATATTTTGAGTTGTGATCTGTATTAACCAACCATGTCCAGTTCCAGTTTGATATATTGGTCTGAAGATTGAGACATCAAAATTTTGTTGAATTCCTTATGGGCTTTAGTGACTAAAAGAAACCTTTAGCATGAAAAATTATGTTTCAAAAATTTAAGGAAGTATTATCTCTGGGCAACTTTTGCTCTTTGGCTTGCACCTACTGTGGTCAGAATTAGTTGTCTCTACATTGGACCAGCAAAACCTGCATTAGCATTCAATTCAATCAGCCTCTGGTAGCAACTCTACTACTATCAGCAGGTTTTTTAAACTTAGTGTCTGAAATAATTAAACGATTGTGTAATACTTGTGTTGCTTTCCATTCATTCTTTTCCCAAGTGGTTTTTGTTGTTTTTTTTTTAATCAGTGTGTTAAACCACCAGGGTGAAAGTTTGGTGGTTTCGATTATGTCACAGGTATTCTTGGTAAGGCTTCAGAGCAATATCTTCTCTGTTAAAGAACTGGGAGGGTGGAGAGAGACCTCTTCACGTGGCCTCCTCTTCTTCTACCATACAAGGAGAATTCCAGGGAGTGATCCAGCTGCAGAACTGAGCCCAGGTCCTGTTACTCTTTGGGAATTTTTGCATTTTTAATCTGAGGCCACTTAGCTGTTTAGCAGAAAATAGGATTTTCTTACAATTCAGAAGACTTAATTCCATATTATACAATATGGAAGCAGCACTTAGATGCTGCTAGATTTGGAGATATATCAGTTTTATATCAGAGATAAATTGTTTTTATCCCTCCTCACTTAAATGCATCTATTTCTGTGGTGGATTCTGGCAATTGCTCATTCCACTGGTACACAAGTTAAGATGGGAAGCCCAGGTTACTGTTCACAGCCCCTTGAAGGGAAGACCTGGGCAAGTACAAATTCAAGCACAAATTTCCATTTCTGGAAAGCACCATTACCATATGGAAAAGTTTGTTTGTTAAATCACGCACAATGTACAGATAAACATCACATCTTGACATCAGTGGAAATTATCCCCGCTATCAACAATAAGAGCAATTACTTATGGAGAGAATCACCTCACCTAAATGTAGTTATCTACTAGTCAGGCATCTAATCTAAGGTAACCACCTAAGCTCCCTCTGTGATGAGCAGAAATAGGCAGTGGGAGAGAAGGAAACTCGTCCTGTTCCAAGATAAATGTCCTGAGATAGGTAGACTGAATCACCTTCCAGAGCTGCTTATCTCTCTTTATTGACTACAGAAGCAACACAGATAATTAGCCATGACTAGACACCTAATTTTTAGATACCTAGACACCTAAACTTTGGCAAGATGAATCAGAGCCGAGTGATTCCCACTAGGTAAATTTCCTCCTTCCCATTCCTCAGTGAGAGAATGTCTGACGCCTGAAATATAAAGCTTGGATTGTTTCCAAAATCATCCCTTTCCTTTTCATTTAGAATTTTTTAAAATTCTTTTCTTTATTACTTTACCTCATATTACCTCATTATGTGGATATTCAATTTGCTGCTGTTAGACAGTGCACAAACTGCTATTTTTATTGGAATATCTACAACAATGCACTTTCAGAAAGGAAAATGACAATATGTGATAAATACATATTTTAAAACGTTATAAAAGAATCATCTGTATTTTATTTGCTTTCCTTCTAAATCTGGTGTAATTTTATGTACAGCTTCTATTTCCCACAGGATTTTAAAAAATTATAGCTTTTTAAGCAGATCTGTGCTTACAAAAATCCAGCTTCATTTTATTGCAGTGTTTGATATAATTTGTATAAGTTACAGCCTAATAAAAGATAGGGGAGCAAACTTCAAGCCACATCATCTGTTGTTTCCCCCAGTAAAGATATAAAATTATATTTGTTCTGGTTCTTTTTGCGTGGTTCATCAGATTAGGAAATTTTATTAGGCCTCCTACTTCAGGCTTGTAACAATAAGATCCTTCCTATGCCAATAAGTTAAGCTTAGAGAAATTCTGATGTGCTTATAGGCAAAGTGAAAAATATAGGCTGGAAAGGCATCTTCATTTATTTAAGCACATACTTAGTACAAGATTAAAGTTATTTGCTTACATGCTGTCCTTAATATGGATAGGCTTAAAGGCATTTCCCTGTATTTTCCTGAATGGGGAACACATTCTCAGATGTGCAATGAATTTTCATTATTGTTTATTTGATGTTAAGTATCTGAACGTTAGATGTGCAAATGCAAATAAAAATGGAGGTAGACCCTGGTAAGAAAAGTTCACAGGGTAAAACGTAGGGGCAAAAGGGCTGAATAATGGATGAATAAAAAAGCCATACCTTTGGGCTGAAATTTCCATGTAAAATTTCGCTCACATTTCAAATGTGAACAGCACATACTTGTTACTCTGGATTTTAGAACATTTTGCCTTATCCCAGGCTATACTTGGCAAAAGAGATGTTTAGTAGGGGCACATGTGTTTTTCAGCACCAACATTTCTCTAAGATTCACTGGCTGGCATAGGAAGCCATATGCCCTCATAGGTCTAGACTAATGTTTTCCAAGCCTTGTGAGAGGAAGTGATTTTCTTTAAAGGAAGTCTGGATAAATTAAGAGACTCAACAGCAATGTAGGGCTTGCACTGTGCAAATTGACAGCTCAGCCACAGGTGGGGAGGAGTCAAGCAGAAATTTTACCACTAGCCAATCAAAATAATTTAACCCCTGGGACAATTCACAAAGGGAGACTTTAATGGAATACCATATTTGAAATTATCATAGACCTCATGGAGCTAGTTTCTGTCTTGCCAGCTCTGAGAACAGTGAAGCCAAACTATGAAATCACTACTATAAAACCAGGTGAGCTTTCTGTTACAGACAGGTGGTTATTATTTTCCTGTTTCTGAAAGGCCTGAAATCTTTTCTTTCACAGAGAGAGAAAAAAAAAAAAAAAAAAAAAAAAAAGAAAAAAAAAGTGGTTTTGTGGTTAAGGCGCTGAATTCAGGCTAGGCAGTACTGGATTCTTGTCACAGCTTTACTTTAGCATGAGGCTGGGAAAGCCTTTTACTTTTCAAACCTGCACACCTGGAGCTAACCAATCCAAAGATCACAGAATCATGGAATGGTTTGGGTGAGAAAGAATCTTAAAGTTCATCAAGTTACAATCCCCCTACTGTGGGCGGGAACACCTTCCCCTAGACCAATTTGCTCAGATCTCCATCCAACGTGGCCTTGAAAAGATCCTGTAGGTCATCCCAGTTAGTGGGATGCAGGACCAAGACCATAATTTCTCTGTGACCCTTCCACATGAGTAAATTTAAGTCTAATATACTTCCTTTGTTTTCTGTCTCTATTTACACTCTATATTTAAATGAAACCCCCGAACCAGCCCTTTGGTTCTGCTTGGCTTAATTTGAAATACAGTTTTCAGTATTGAGGAAATTGATTTAAAAAAGAGGTGACACAGGCAAGCATCTGGACAAACAATAACATAAATGGCACAGTGCTGGAGCAAAGACAGCAAAACAGGGGCTTGTTGAAGGTTGAGAAGGGAAGAAATACAATATAAAATCATGGAATCTAGGAATGATAAGGATGGGAAAGAACATTAAAGATTATCTAATTCCAGCCTCCCAGCCATGGAGGTTTGGAACTATTATTCACCTGCTAATTAAAAAAAAAAAAAAAAAAAAAAAAAAAAAAAAAAAAAAAAAAAGATAGATGAAAAAGGTAATCTGTTCCCATCTGCACTTATCAGCAGGACAGGGAAGGATGAGTTTCACTGCACGACCCTGCCACAGTCTCTTCCAACCCTATTGTCTGTGTTTTCTAAGACTGCAAATTTTGTCTGGATACAGGATGTTATCACAGTTGGTCCTGAGCTTCATGCACACCTCCAGCACTACTGCAGGACAGAAAAACTGGGCACAAACAAACATCTTTGTGTCACGGTGCCTTTTGGCCAGAGTTTATAAGAAGCCATCCATCAAAGAGCAAGAATGCTTACAAGTTTTGAGTTGAGAAAGTGCAGCAGCAAGCTTTTGGGGGGATTTCACAATACTGATTTCTTGGTTTGAAGCAAAATACATTTACAAGAGCATCTGCTGGTGTGAGTCTCTTAAATATGGCATATACTCCGTGTTACTGCTTCATCATCATGTATAATTGGCAATAAACCTATTTAGAATTCAAGATGCATAAAACTGAAAGTCTTTGAAGGGAATAGCTGCTGAGATTATATTTATTGTGCTTTCCCACAATATTTTTCTATGCATAATGTGATAAACCTCCAAGGTGGTTGTAGGCAAAGCTGAAATATTCACAAGTATGCAGTTATTATGAATTTAGACAGGTTGTAAGACATTTTGATATCAAACTCTTAATGAATGGCAGTAAACATATTCTACATTACTTTATTAAAATGCCTATTAAAACATACACATCCACAGAATGATCACTGGATGTGTTTACTTGCGAGCAAAAAGGCCATGAAGAAAACAGCATGGAAATAAATTTTCTTTTCCTGCACCACTACGATAAGAATTAGGGCATGCATTTAAAGTTCATATTATTTTCAGGGTGTTCACAGCACATCCAGATAATCAGATATTCAAAGGAGGATTCCCAGTCGGTTCCAATATGCCACGACTCAGTAAATCGAGTTGTGTAAATGATAGCTCCATATCCAACAATGTTGTTTTGAGATTTCAGAAAAACTGCTACACTCCAGAACAACAAAAAAACCACAGCCAAAGAACAAATAGTCAACAAATATATTCTTATTATCTTGATGATTTTCAAATAACATTTGTCGATGTTTTCTTTCTATTTGGCTAAAGTTATGTTAGCAAAAATTTAAAACTAAATGTCCTGTTGAGCTAGAATATGGGGAATTTTTTTCTTTTTAACATTTCTCAGTACACAGTCTGAGGGGAGGAAAAATTCAAATTATGAGTTGAAAACATATGGAAATTTATTCTTTCTGAGTAAAATTTTTATTTTCTTCGCAAAGTCCTGATCAACACCCGTGACAAACATAAAAATATAAGTCTCCTGTAACATCTAACAGCAATTCCATTGCTCCATACCATGCTGTTAATCTGCAGCACATCTTAAGGGGATTGACTATACCAAACTTTCTGTAGCAGTGGATAGGAACCTACCTCCTGATGGAAATACCTCTGTGGGACACATCCCTGTCCCAGTGTGAAGTATCAGCTAGGAAAGAGCTATTAAGCCATAAATTCACCCAAAAAATGGCTTTAAGGTGAAGTGTGTGTTGGATCACGCCCAGGGACTGGAGAGCTGGGAGTGGAGTGGGGAAAGGCACCGTGAAGCAGTTAATGTCTCCCTTAGGATAGACTGAGCAAAAGTTAATGCCTGGAGCTTTTTGCCTGCTACCAGAAAAAGAGAAAATATCTTTAAATGTTGGTGTCTTCCTGATATATGCCACTTCTGTAGTTATTTGCTCTGAAAATACTGGTGTGACCTGGTTGTGAGAAGCTCTGTATGCTCACAAGCACAGCCAGCTGCTGGATTCTGGGGGGTCATGCCTGGGATCTCTGCATAAATGACAAATAAAGTGGGATGAAACCTTGGCACAACAAAAACCAGCACTCACACATCTCTCCTCTTTGTCAGTGCAGCTATCTTGCTCTTCCTAGAAGAAGGGGGAATGTCTCTAAGCTTAAAAAAAAGAGTGGGAATAGATTAGATGTTAGGAGTAAATTCTTCCCTGTGAGGGTGGTGAGGCCCTGGCACAGGGTGCCCAGAGAAGCTGTGGCTGCCCCTGGATCCCTGGAAGTGTCCAAGGCCAAGTTGGACAGGGCTTGGAGCAACCTGGGATAGTGGAAGGTGTCCCTGCCCATGGCAGGGTTTTGGAACAAGATGGTCTTTATGGTTCCTTGCAACCCAAGAAATTCTATGATCCTGACATTTAGCAGTCCTCAAGAGAATGCAGATTCCTTTTATAGGGAAACTGAGTCTCAGCATGCTGAATTAACAATGGGAGAGGCTTGCAAATTAAGGTCCTGTATTGGTCTCCTTGCCTTTGCCCAGCAGAACTCCATGGAAATAACTTGTACAACACTGAAAAAGTACCCTGAGGGAGTTTACTATTTTTCTGTGTCATAAGTATAGAAAAGCACATTTCCACCTGCCTGTTGGAAGTATTTTCTCATTCAGAAGTGAATTTTTAAGAATGTAGAACAGCAACATACCATACAAAACTCCTATTTATACAGCACTGCTGTTGTTATAAGAACTGTTTATACAAATAAGTAACAGAGCCTACAGTGCAATATATTTCACTTGCCTAATGTACTTTTTGACATTTGATGAGGAACTGCAAGCCTTAATCCCCAAGCCCAGGTTAAAATGACGGAGCAATGTCCCATCCAAATGAAAGGCTGTCATTGTTCTTGCTGGAAACAGACACATTTATTTCCACGTCTGGCAATAATATTGTTTTAAAGCAAACTGTGAAGAAGTTATCCAAGCCGAGTCAAAAGCTGGAATATGCATTTAAGCATCCAATAATAGGGTTGGAAGAACATATTTGTTAAATTCAAAATTGCTTTATGAGGAACTCTTTTCTCTGAGGAAAATCTACTCAACATGTCTTTTTTCACTGTTCAAGCCATAATACAATATTATAGCCCCACAGATATCACTGATAAAGGTATTATAGGATGCCAGATGGGCAAAGAACAGAGTAAGAATGGAGAAAGAAAGGGAAAATAAAGAAGCAACAATTTCACGTCACTCTGTTTGACACGCTGGGAGGTCAGCAGCCTCCCTGCCATGAGGGTATTTTTATTCTCAGTGCATCACGAAAAAGGACATTATCAGGAAGGGGTTGAAAGGAGAATATGTGACAATATGAGTGCAGGTGTTTCCCCTAAGCACAGGCACAGGCACAATGGTGCTACAGAAGAAACAAGGAGGATGGAGGAGATGTGTGAACAGTGAATGAGAAGAGATAAGCAGATACTGCTTGCATGGAGCCATAAGAAGCCACTAGTCCACTCTGCTCTCTGTGTCCCCCTTGGTTGCTCCACTTCTGCATGCAAAACTCCCAAAACTTCCCAAAATTCCCAAAATTCCCAAATCCCCAAAAATCTACACAGTAACAGTACAAACCCAGCAACTGCTTTTAAGAATTTCTCAAGGCAGCTCAAATTTATATTCTTTTAGAGACATCACAAAGTTTGTTGCATCCTAGTGCATTTACATTAAAGCAAAAATTTTTTATTCCCAAGGAATGGGGAAAAAGAGCAAACTCTTCCCAGTGTCCCCATCAGTTACATATTTCCCCTCTTCTTTCTGCCCTTCCCCCCTGTCTCCAGCACTGCTGCTCAAAGGAGAACGTAAGAAAGATATTTGAGATTATAAAGGGTTTTGGATGAGCGAACCTGGAGTGAGTAAAGCTCTTAGAAAAGAATTTAAAGGATCACAGTGGCATGCAGTCATGTTATATAAACATATTCTGAATGGTACCATCATACGCCCAGCCCTGGCGCCACAATTGCATTAAGTGAAATTTTATACAGAAATTGTGAAAGTGCACCAGGGTTGGCTGATTATCTGCTCTTTCTGTTCCCTTTCAGACATGAAGCAAAAAGCCAAGGTGCTGGAGAAGAATGTGGACAGTGCCAAGAAGTCCCTGACCTAATTTAAGGAAAAGGTTTTCTTTCTTTTCTTTGTTTTTTGTTGTTTTGGTTTTTTTCGTCTTTCCCTCTCTATTTTGGTTTCCTCCACAGGGTTCAAAGATGTCATTCCTTAGAAATAACCACCTGAAATTGACTGTTACTGGGATTTAAAATTTTCAAACACCTAAGGAAAGAGAGAGAAGAAGTTGAAATAATGTCATGGCGTAAAAGCTACTTCCTGAAGTGTCAAATGAATATTTCCCTTATGTATCTTGACAGGTTTGAAATGTATGTGGAGGGAGGGAATTTACAATACTATTCAGGAATTGTTTATCTTTGCCAAAATAAGTTAATTAAAATGAGGCTCTGATTAAAATGAAAGGGTCTGGCTCATTTGAAGTATTAATTTAGGCCTCTATTTCTGCAATCTGCCTGCAAGGGTCTCTGTGCGAGAGCAGGGCTGTGTTTGTTAAGCAGTAAAGCATTGTTGCAAGGAAAGCCAGCCTTTAATTTGTTTTTAATATTGTCTGATCTCTTTCCCTGAATTGGCTTGGGTCTGTTGACCTTTGGGGCAAACTGCAAAGCCTCACTTTTACTTGCACTAAGGATGAGTTTATGGTTTGTGCTTGAAGGGGGAAAGGGAGTTGGGAGAAATCCATTGTGTGGGTTTGAGGAACACCTTTTTGGAGGTTGTCTTTCCTACTGATGCTCTTACTGAGCCCTGGTACTCCCACTCATGTAGGATTCCCCCTCATTAATTTGTGTTACTGACAGACACAGCTCTAGCAATGAGACAAGAGACAGCCTGTACCCAGCACATAGAAACTGGACTGAAACATGTAAAATAAGGAATGTTGATATAATTTCTAAGACTTCTCCCTTTTTCCTCAAAAGATAATTTAAATATATTTTTCCATATAAAATTACCAGTCCCTGAGATATTCTGAGGACATTCTGTGCCATTCTGAATTAAACCCTTTTCTGACTCCTTACACATATAAATAAAAAAAAATTCATAAAAGAAAATATGCCTCTCCTTACTTTATCAGCTCTGAGTATAAATATTATAAGTAGCAATTATAAATATATACACAATATAAATTATATTAGAAATAATAGTATAAATATCGAACCTATGTTCCTCTCTAGACAAGGAATTATGTGCTATAACATATCCCAAACAACAGAAGAATCCAGAATGTTTGGTCAGGGCTAATGTCACAACCCTCTGTCTGTGTAAAATTTCCAGGAAACCTGGGAAACTCCTTCACCCAAATCCCATCTGAGGCATTATGGACCAACTGCAGAAACTGGTTCTTCACATGCAGGAACTTAAAAAATCCACCAGCCATGTGAAATAATGCCTGTTTTACTACAAAATGAGCAGATTCATGGCATAAAATTCCGTGCAAATCCTGTTGTTTTACTGGCTATACTGACACTAAACCAACCAGCAGAGAATCTCTTCATTTCCACTGGACAACCCTGGGTAATGCTGGTGGTGCAGTGCATTTCAGAATTCTGGAGTGTGTCCCATTGTTTCTATCCTCACCCAACAGTATCTGCTGCACTGCAGATCCCAATAGGAAGGGGGAAGTTTCCATTTGCTCTGCTGCAGTCACTGACCCAGAGGAAGCTCGGGTATTGGATTATTGAACATTGCTAACATTTCTATTTGCCTGCTGACCTGAGAAGTTCAGACAGACTTTAAATCAGGCTGTAAGGAGATGCCCTGGTACAGTACAGGTTTCTAGAGACAGAGATTAGCACACATTAAAAACTGGTGTTGCCAAAATATTTGTGGATTGAAAGTATTTTATCCAAACAGCCATTGGGTTAAAGCACACCCACAACAACAAGGGGTTGCCTAAACTGTCTTCCTCTCTTCCACTCTGTGTGCCCCATCAGAGCTTGAGTGAGGATGCCACAAAAAGTGTCCTTGCTCCAGTCCCATTTAAGGGTGGGAATCCTGTGGAATGGCACAGTGCACAAACTGAGCAGGCTGCAAACCAAGGCACCTTTGTACTGTTTCCCTGCATTTTACACCTCTGCAACTCCTTTGCTGCTCAGCTTCTCACTCCTCACCATCACCATGCTACACTCCCTGCAAGCCAGGGCAGAGGTGCAGGTTGAGTTTGTGCTGCAGAGAATGATATTTTCTACTGATCTGTCTCTATACCAGTAAGTGTTTTGTCCTGATTAAGGCATCTTGATATTTTGTTTGGTTGGTTTGCGCTGTTTTGGTTTGGTTTCCTCCACAGACACACATGAGTGGAAGATTATCACAAGGTGTGAAGACTGTGCTCCTGCTCATCTAAGAGAGTGCAGCCTGAACAGCAGGCTCTTTGCTTCTCTTTTCAGGAGGAAGAGGGCCCCAGAGTGAATGGAGCTCTCAGGTTAGAGCTTTGCAAAGAGAAACAGCCTCTAGGAAAGGTTTCAGTTCAAGACCAAGATATGTACAGAAAAATTTCCGGGGAAATTTAGCACAGGGAAAATCTAGTCTGTCATCACTAGTCAAGAGATATGTTCGGTTTATCTGCTCCCACCCTGACATTTGCTACATTTGAGAAGCCCTCAAGGGTACCCATTTGAGAAGTGTATTGAGACATAAATTAAAGGTCCCAAGCAGACCATATGACCTGCTAAATATGTCTAAGTCCTTCAACACAAAAATTTTGTTGAGTGATTTCCTCTGAGAACTCCGTTCAGTTATCCAGTTATCAATATCTATGGCCTCAATATTTAGTTATCTACATCAAAACACTCTACACACTGGTGTGTCCACCCCAGACTGAATCCCAGCCTTGTATTTCAGTCAAGTTTACTTAGGGGTTGAGTCCTAGAAGCCTCTATCAAAACCACAGTGATATTTCTACATTTTTAGGAGGTCACTGCGTAGGCCTGGAGCCATGTAGCATTTTCCACAATTACCAGTCATGGTCTGGGACTCAGCACAGACCGGGGACCAGTCCCAGTTATCAATTTAGATGCAATTAGCCTGTTTTGAAGGGTGAGATTTATGCAACCTGGATGTGAGCCACACCATCTTCATCAGCCTCTGTGCCACAGAAAGATCCCACAATGTGCTCCTACACTCTGACCCTTGCCTGGTGTGGCTGAAGGCCAGCTAAATGGGATTTACTGGGATTACAGGTCTAGGTTTAGGTTCCAAAATCTCACTTTATTTTTTTTTTTAACACTTAGACCTTAATTAGAGTTGGAGAAATAAATCAGGTTGTGATAGTTAAAGAATAAAATTAAATGCCTATCAGAAAATATTTGCCTGATTTATTTTGGGGAATATTACTTTAAAATTCCATTATGTCATTTAATATTTCTGTGAAATTCTTCTATTTAGACTTCTGTTAATAAGAGTACTGGGAGCAGTGGAGACCCCAGGGCTGTCAGAATTTCTTGGGTCAGATAAGATATTATTTATATATAGGTTTATATGTAGATCTGATACCCAAACATCTGGTTGGAAATGAAAATTCCCCCTGTGCTTTCAAAGTTTTTCATTCCACCTTCAAGTGAATTTCCAGGGAAAGTTAGGGCTTCATCTTCCTCCTTTTGGCATCCCAAATGCAGGAGCTGAGCACGAAACAGGAAGGAGCAAAGTCCCTCTCCTGAGTCTAGCTCAGCTCACCTGCTTGGCCTCCATAAAATATGTATTCCCTTATCTATATTTCCCTTCTGAGAATATTTATATTTATTTTCCTTATACAAAACATCCCCACTCAGTCCATACTTGCACTCCATCCCCATTGGTGTGGATCTTTCCTTCTATTACAGTACAGGCATTTGGCAAAACAAGATAACAGCAGAGAGCTTTGTTACAACCCAAAGGCTAAAACTGAAAAGCCTGTTAGTGGGAGTGTTTTTCTGATGGAAAGTGAGGCACCAGCTGCTTTTCAGGGCTAAAACCTTTCCCTGAACTAGCGTCTCTGTGCTTGTGTTATGTGGTTCCTCTCCTTATATCTCTTTTAATTTTCATTTACATCAAGATTGTTTTCTTAGAGTTGTCTCACATAGCGAAGAGGAAGGAAAGCATGAATAGACTATTGATGGTTCTAGCTTCATATATAATGTATATGGCACTCTTATCTGTGGAAAATATTATCTTTATAGCAGAATATATTTAAGAGGTCAGAGTACTCACTTTGTTTTGGCTGGAGAGAGGTTTCAGGGTGACTGGCCACATCTAGCAGCAACCTAAGAGTCAAGATGCTTGAGTTGTGTTTTCCCCTCTTCCTGTGTTACCTTAAGAAGCTACAGGGGTCTTCCCTGCTTATGAATGTTAAATATCTGTCTCCAGAGCTGCAGCAGCATGTTGCAGCACTCCCTCAGAGCAGCCTGTTTTCCTCCCACAAGCCCATGTGGATGCCTCTCCTCTGGTTTCACAGGAGGAAAGAGGGAGGTAGCGTTTAGCAGCCTCACAGTGCAGCCATTTAATCTCAAGCTCATAGCTCCTTCTGCCAGCTTTCCCACCAACATTTTAACCTCTTCCAGGTGCCTTTGCTATCACACGGCTGGCTCTGCCCTAGATATGGGCTTCATTCAGAGGTGAAAGAACAGTGGAGAAGGTGCTGTTTTCTCCTTGTACGGGGGCCAACAAGAAGAGGTCAGGCAGTCCCACAACACATGGGGGAGAGGTTGGGATAATCCCTCCGTCCCCAGACTTGCCTGCCTCCCAGTACACAGCAATGCTCCTTTGCTTAAATTCTGTCAAATCCTTTGAAATCAGCAGATGAAAGATATAATGAAACTGCATTGTTCTGAGTCTGTGTGACTACAAAGGAGTAGGATTCTCTTCACAGAACATTAGATTTGTTGATTTCCACCCCCCCCCCCATTAATGTGAATTTCTGAAATCCATGGAGTAGAAACTGTTTTGGTGGTGTGCTGAGGAGTGTTGAGCCAAACATCTTGAGAGAATTTATCCTATCCATATAAATGCATGCAAACAGAGGAAGGTAGAGAAGAGAAAAACCTACTCCTTCCTGCTTCACATGCATTGTCCTAAGAGCAATAAGTGAGACAAAAAGAAACATTCTGAGGTCCAGCTGGGACTGGAGTCCAACCATGACAAATAGAAGTGGTTCCTGAATGAAAATGCAATCCCTGACGAGGCTCACAGCCTAAACCAGGAGCACCATCAAGCAGGAAGGGAACCGAGGCAGAGATCTGCAGATTACACAGTGATCTGTTGGAGGGCATGTCAGTCATTTCCAAAATTGAGTATGAGTAACCTGAACCTCTGTTCAAACACAGGACCACGGCTGTTCTTAGTACTGACAGAAAGACTCAGTTTGGCTAAATGAGGAAAATTATCCCTCTTCATCTCTCGTATGTGTTGAAACACAGTCCTTCAGACCAAACCAGTATGGTTATTGACACTAAGCTGTTTAGATTCCCAGAAGAAATGAATTTTCAGTACAGAGTGCTGGCATAGCCACACACAGATGAAGGATAAATTCACCGTAGCTACTCACCTGATATGCAGGATATGCAATTTAGCAGGTTTGTGTACATCTCCAGCAGCTTGATGATCTTCAGCGGGGTGCTCACTTTGAAATGCTTGAGCAGTGGTTCTCGTCCCCAGCATTGTATCCTGCACAACAGGAGCTTTGGTACTGGCAAAGGAAGGAGAGGGGAAGCACATGGCTGCTCGAGCTCCCTTCCCCAGAAGGAGATTCACAAGCCCATTTTGCACAATGTGGCGTATTCCAAGGACAAAGGCAAAACAGCTCTTCAGAAATTTCTTCATGAGCTGGAGATAAAAGTAATCCCTGCTAGGGATGGTTTAGCACTATGCATATATGGGGGAGGAATTTCAGAGGAAGGGAAATACCCCTCCACCCCATCCTGAGTTTTCAGCAATACTTTGTAGTTCTGCCCAGTTTTGAAGTAGCTTAAAAGAAATGGAAGTATTTGGAATGTTTTTACACGAGAAATACTTCCTTTTGTATAATTAAAATTATTGTGGTTGGCTCCTAGAGTGAGAGGCTCATACATTTGTTTCCAGTAGCAATCAGTGTAGTTAATACCCATCCTATCAAACTGAGTTAACTCGTGTTCATTTTGGGCCTCATCCAGAGCTTATTGATGTCAGAGGAAAGAAACTATTGACTTTAACGGGCTTTGGAGTAGACCCTACAAGGTGAAAAAAACAGATAATCTGGTCATTTCTGCCACAAAGAAAAGAGATATCCAGTGAAAATAAATAGGTAAAAGTCAAAATAAAATAATAATCAATTAAAAAAAATATATTAAAAAACAGACAAAATAATACCATGAGCAATGTGTTTCTTGTGACTCAGAGTTGTTACAGGGAGAGGCAGAGAACCTCATGATGCAGAGGGTGACCACAACCATTCTCAGAAATCTGGAGATTTAGTGAGATGAAAAAAATTTGCCTTTCATATCTGAAAGTATAGAATGAAAACCTGACCAGGGTGGGTAGTACAGGAGATAACATTAGGCTTTATGTGTTCTGGCCAAAACTGTGATATCAGGTTTTGAAGTTTTCAAATTAAAAATAGAGATCACAAAAATTACATGAGACAAAGATCCTGAAGGACACACAAACCTAGGGAAGGTTATAAAGAATCCAGTGGTGTTTCTGGCCAAGCTGGATGAATTATCAAAAGCTATGAGGATCTCTGAAATGAGTTCAGTACCCAGCAGGTTTCCCATGAGAACAGGCATCTGCAATGCAAATTCTGTGCCCAAGCCCTTGAGCATGATTGCCAGATCCAAGCATAAGAGTGATGAATAAATCCCTTTTTCAGTCCCCATACAAATAATGATAATATAAGGAATAAAAAATTTGAAGCATTTTTTATTGGCCTGATGGTTTGAGGAATTTGAGTGCTGCTGGCACTCCAAAAACTTATCTTTCCAACAATGAGAAATTATTATCTAAACTAAGGATGGGATACTCACTTCTCTACAGGTCTTTACTTAGTCTCCCATTTAACTCGTCTCCTTCCTGTTTCCATATTCTTTCTTTTATTTCTTTCCTCCAGACCATATTTCCCAAAACATCCTGGAGGTGAACTTTTTCCCTACAGTGAAACCAGTAGTAAAATACCTGTTGAATTCAAGAGGGCCAAGAGGGTGTCAGTGACAACTGACTTCATTTCTTATTTTGTAATTCTATTTAACTGTAAATATATCATTCTGTGAAGTTCTGTGCTCTGAAAATTTCCCCAGCATTAAGACACATGGATCTCCTGTGGTCAGGATGCCACAGCTCCCCTGTGCAATTTCCTCACCCAAAGTCAAACAGCATTTTTTGTTAGATGTCCCTATAATGTCATTCTTATCCCAGTTATAGCTGCAGTGACTCTGTTTAATATTGTGCACATGGCCTTGGATATTAATTCTGACTCATCACCTTGCATTTGCTTTGGTGTGTTCTTTTCATAAGGCCAAGATCATGCTTTACATATTGGCTTTGTGTTCAGTAGATTTTAAATAGATACAGAGAACAGTGCCATTCAAATGTGAGTTTTACTAACCCAAAAGATCAGCTTAAATCTCCAAAGAAAAAGAGCTGACATAAAAGTCTAGTCTTCCAAAATCTTTCACAAATCTGTGAAATTCCTGTTAGGCAACCTGATAAGTCACTTGACATTTCCATACTTTGATATCTCCAATTCTGAAGTGAGGTAACACTCTTATCTTTTTGAAGGTAACATGAAACTAACTTTTCCATTGACAGATTATTCTGGGGACTACTGCCAAGGCAAAACTTTACTGAAACCTTTCAATGAATACATGTCTAGAGGAAAAACAATGTAGAGACATGGAAACAAGAGAATACCATAAAGGGTCTAACCTCAGTTGAGCATTGTCATTGTATATTTATGCAATTTCCTTGTTGCAAGATAAAATCCTTAATTTGTGTTTACTGATCTGGGTCAAAGCACAACAGTGTTGAAAGAGGTATTACAGGTTTTGCATCTGTGTGCATTTTTAAGGCAATATCTCCTTAATTCTACACAAAGCAACACCCTTTTCTATTACCAATGTAAAGGGTGATGCGTGGTTGTTATAGATGAAGGAGGAAAATTACAACTACTTGAGAAAGCAAATAGAAAGCTGGTTTAGTCATCACATTAGGGTTAAAAAAAATACAATATGATTTGGCTATATGGCAGTGTAGATGCAAATGGAGTAATCATGTTTACACATATTACTCTGAAGGAAGATTTCCTGTTCATTTGCATAGGGGAGAAATCCTTTCATTCCTGCATTCAAAAGGGAGGGAAGAGGCCCCATCTACAAGCAAAATTACAAGAAACAAAAAGAGAAGTGAGTGTATGTTCAAGTACTTGGAGAAATGTGTTGGATTTATTCCAAAAACCCAGCACTATTACTGGAGCTGATATGCCTCCCCAGAACTGTGTAACTAATTCCCTTGATCAGAAAAAGGGTCTGGTGCTGCAAAAACTCTGTCAGGGCTGTTGAAATACAAGGTTTTGAGTCAAAAATTTTCCTGTACAGTAAGGAGCAGATATATCCTGGGTAGAGAGAAGCCAATGAACTTGTACAGAGGTTTCCAGATAAGAAATGTTTAGCTTGGAGGAAATACATGTTTGCAGTTTAAAAGTTTTCACACACACACAGAGAAAATAAAACCAAAACACTAAAAAAAAAAAAAAAACACCAAAAACAAGCAAAAAAACAAAGACACAAAAAAAAAAAAAACAAACACAAAGAAACAAACAAAAATAAGCACCACACAAAAAAAAACCAAAAAACCCACTTTTTTTTTTTTTATTGGTAGAATGGGAAAAAAAAAATAAAAGCCAATAAAATTTCCAATTCTTGTACCAAGACAATAAGAAATAATTAATTTTGACTGCTCATATTAACCCAGGCCTTACCAGCCAATCTCACCAGACAGGAATATCTTTCTGGTTTTGCTAAGTAGTCTAGAATGAAGCTGGATTTATGATTAAAAGGCTATCTGACAATAAAAATATGTGATCTACTTCCTGTATTTGACTTGAAATTAATTTCTGTGTAATAATAAGACACTAATTATATCATTGCCTCTTCAACATTAATTTGCAAAAATTCACTTTTTTTTTTTCCAGAAAGGTTTTGACATAATAAAAATTTAGCAGGCCAATTGATCTCATTAACCAAAAGAGTAAATAATATTTTTTAGTATGTGCTCAGGTTGTTCTGGCAAATGATCCTCACTTGGGCTGACATTGCATTGTCTTAGTTCTCATGTTAGGTGTATCTTTGTCACCTTTGTTTGTATAGACAATCAAGTTGAGTTCTCCTATCTTCAGCTGGAAAAAGTTCAGTTAGTTAAGAATTTTGAAGTCAACAGCCAGTGCCTCCACCTGAGGTAGTCTGAAACGGGTGTCTCAGAAAGATGGAATGAATCATGTCAAAAATAATTGTGTTCTCCATGGTCTGCAAAGGGAATTAAGAAGTTAGCTCAGATGCAGTCTTCTCACTGAGATAATTTGTATCCCCTGGTCCACCAGAGAAAAGAAGTGGGACATCAGCTGGACCACTCATCTTGTCCTAAAATAGGCAGCACCAATTTTCTACTGAAGCTGCAGATTTGCCTCTCTTCATAAAACATAAAGTGAGCTTTGATGCCTTACCTTTAGCCAACTAAAGTGAGGGAATATAAATCCCAACCACAATATGTAAAACAAGAAGTCTGTGACCCCAAAGTGCACTTTTTTGCATTTACAGTAGTGCAAATAATGAAAGCAATACAAACTCACTATCACAAGCTATTAAACCTTTCAGGCTAAATATATCCTTCCAGCTTCTGTTGATATTAATATTTTTCTACACCAGACCAAAAGATAAAATTTTGGACTGTATTTGCCAAAGAGCATCCAGACAAGCCAGAGACCAACCAGCACAAATACAAATTTTTAATCCCTATTTGTGAATTTGCTGTTCTGAACACACAATTCTGTATTTCTTTAAAAGAACTACATCAGACATAGCAGCAAATATAATATTAAAGACATTTAACCCAAAGCTTGTTCTCAGGTTACTCAAAGACACCCATTTCTTATCAACCAAATCACTCAAAACCAAGATTATCACCAGATATAGCAACATTAACATCCGCATTTACCTCAACTCATATCACAACACAAATGTGAGAACACCCAAAAAACTCAACTCCAGAGCAAGCTCCCTCCCACTGCCAGTGCACAACTGACCACAAAAGTCATCAAAATGACCTCCCAGATTCCTCCCTGGGGTTGTTCTTTAGCTTAACCCTTTTATTTGTAGAAATAGGGAAATACATAGGTCTGAGCAGAGGAAAGATGAATCCCCACATTTCCAGCCTGTCTGCTCAGTGGGTTGCATGAGAAAATAGGAAAAGTTGCTCTTTTTTGGGGTGCCAGATGTCTACAGAAGGCAATGTGGCCCCTTTAACCCTCCCTGCAGCCAGATCAAGTGAACCAAGGGTTATAGATGGGAGATGCACCCTGGGCAAAGATGTGACTTGAAACATGCAAAGCAAAAGACCTCTCAGAAACTCCCCTGGGAAAAGTCTTGCTTGCCTGACAATGGAAGGAGTCTTAGAAGGTCTAAGATTTCCTAAAGTGCATCAATAATAAAAAAATACAGCTCAATATAAAACCTGACTACTCCAATAAATCACCTTCTCTTGGACATTTCTGTTTTTAAGTATATTCACACATCTGTGAAAGGTGAAAGAAAGGAAGAAAGAAAGAAAGAAAGAAAGGAAGAAATGGCTACTTTTGTTAAGTTTAATAAATGAGCTACTGAAAAACAAATAAGATTTGTCACCAAACTAAGATGAAACATCCAATAATCTTTTGAAAGAAGAACTTTTAGGTTTCAAGAGCTAGTCAGTGTTTTAAGGAGGCAGCTTTATACCATTTCCACAAGGCCAATTGTTATTAAAATGTTTTGCAAGATCTGGATGCACAAAAGTACTGAGACACTGGCATGCAGCTTTTCAGTCTGTAACTGCTCAGATGAGACACAAACCTTTTGCTTATGTTTATGAAGAGATACCCTCATGTTTTAAAGATTCCAAACCTGGGCACTAAAAGGAAAGTAAGAAAAACTATTCAAAAGAGAACAGAAAGAAAACCCCTCATTTGCCTTCCATAATGGAGTAGAATTCTGTCAGGCCACTTATCCTGGACATGGGAACAGATTCATTGTTCCCACCTGTGCATCCATGCACACATCATGGTAGAAAGGACTTTATTTGGAAACCTACGGGCTAATTTCTGGTGGACTGAGCAATGGGGAGATGATGATTGATCTCTCTTTACAAACAGAAAAAAAGCAAGCAAACAAACAAAACCCCAACAAAAACCCATAAGATTAATTGAGCAACAACATAAGGGTATGATTTAAGAGCCCAGCAACTACACAGGTTACCTGTGATCAGAAAGCAGCCTAGAAGCCAGTGCATACTCCCTCTGGAACAGTCAGCAGACAACATGCAGAAAGCAGTCTCCAGCTCAGGAACTGAGATGTAGGACTCTTCCCATCTAACTGAGCTCCTAATCATTAAAGGGGGAATTTTCCTTCTGGCTTTCTTCTCAAAAAAATGGCAGATTATTTTTTAGACATGTTTCTATGGAGAGAACAGAGCACCTTAAACTCTACAAAACAGAGATTTAGATTAGATATTAGGAAGAAATTCTTTATTGCAAGGGTGGTGAGTCACTGGAGTAGGTTTTCCAAAGGAACTGTGGCTGCTCCATGCTTGGAAGAATCAAAGGCCAGTTTGAATGGGGCTTTGAGATGCCTGGTCTAGTGGAAGGTGTCCCTGCCCATGCCATGGGGATAGGAACGAGATGATCTTCCAACCCAAACCACACTGGGCTTCTATGATTCTTGATTAATAACTTTTTCAGGGAAATGAAAGCTTGGATTGTGCCTCAGCAGGAACCGAGCACACGTTTAGAAGTGGTGTAAGCACTTCTTTTTTGTTTGACTTGTCTGCTTAGCTACTGAAAGGGAATGTGCTCATCCCACTGCATTTGTTGGCCAGGCAGTGGGAAGTGAATAAACTCTCTGTTTCCTAAATCCTAGGTGATTCATATTTACCCTTATTCATCTTTCACTGCATCAACACTGGGGATGTTCCCTTTGCTTTGACAAGCAAGGACAGACTTGGGGTCATGACTGCATGGGACAGTGAGAAGTCAATCATGTTCAGGTTTTGAAACAGTAGAATGCAAAGCAAAAACTTACTATTTCATAATATTTTAGTGAAGGCAACTACCCAGATCCCATTCTGTGGCAGGACTTCATAAAACACATACAGAATTTTTATGTTGCATATGGAACTCAAATGGCTTAATGCACTCTCAAAAAGTCCTCACATGTTTAAGTAGTAGGGGAATAGAGGCACTATATAAATATAATAAATAAAACTATACTTAGTCCAGGATCTGTAGAATACAGTAACAGAAAATAGCTAAATTTCTTTAGAAATCCATTGTGGCTCCCATTTATGTTAGTGTGGAGACTCTGAATTCAAGTGGAAATAATAATGAGCTGCTGGTTTGAAAACAGAGCAGAGTGAAGGCATTTTGTTTAAAGCTTCTGCATGATCATGAATTAACGCTGTAGAGGGCTAAATATAGTTGCAGTTTCAGGACAGATGCAGGGGAAGAAGTTTCCAGCCAATGTAAAGCAACAAGCATTCTGGAAAATGAGATTCCAAAAATTTTCCCTGCTGTTGTGAACTGAGTTAAACTGATATGCAGTAGGAGAGGACATTGCATTTCTCCTGGAAAATGAGAAGCACATGGGAAATAAATTGTCAGAGTTTTCTCTTGGAATTGAAAATTGTTGAAGGCTGAAGTCTTTAATGTAGGGGGTTTATCAACAGAAGCAGAATCTGTGGTTTCTATCTGAGTAGCAGTGAGGTCTGCAAAAGGTACTTCCTGCTGATGAAATTATATAGTTAGAGATTTCGGTCCAGATTTTGTACTCAGGAAGCCCTTGAAAACTTGTTTGCCGCTGTCGAGCTGTGGGAATTAATAGATTTAAAATTAACTACTGACATATTTTTGAGGCAGTCCAAACCTTTTGCTGCAAAGATCCTAGTTCAAGTGAGATGGACAAGTATCCTCCTGCGTCACAGTGGGCAGGAGAATGGGCAGTGCTGCAAGCAGCAGCTGACCAGGCTGTTTTCCCTAGGCTGGAAGGCAATTTACATTCCAAGATGTCACAGCCCTCTTTGCATCACCATATCCTTACCCTCCAAGAGGATAGGTTACAGGCAGCTCGCCACTGTGATCACAATTTTCCAACATCTCTCTTAATTTTCAGTGTCCACACCAGTGAGGCATCTCAAAAACATCCAGTTATCAAATTCTGGGGACTAAAACACAAATAATTCCCTTTTGCAATGGCTTAGCAGCAACATCAAGTAAAGAAGGAGCCCCAAATCATACATTCTGCAAAGAAATATCCAAATTTCTACTTTTAGGGTTTTCTTCATGAAGATGATGAATATTATGCTGCTGTTACTTAATGGTCAAAACCTTACAAGTAATTTAAACTGTGCAACTTATATATAGGCAGAAATTTTCTCTTTTTCACCACTGTAGAAGGAAGGGGAAGATTTAAATACAGTAAAAAGTAATGTAAAGGAAACTAAATCAGAAGTGCTAAAATGAATGATGACCTTGAACAAATAGTTGTGGGAACAAAAGCAGTAAAAGCATTTAACAACATTAGAATGCCACAACAACATGAACATCAGCTGTGATGCTACAGTCTGAAGTGGACAACTATTTACAGTGCCCATCACCTCTATGGAGAGTGGTAAAAATGTTTCACCTCCCCACATGCATCTAACTGGGGTCTGAGGACCAGCAATCAATATGAGAGGCTGGGAAAGACAAGATCTGACAGGGGAAAAAAGATCCGCAGAAAGCGTGACTCCTGTGAATCAAAGAGCAGCTCCCCCTCCTTCATGGGTGGCGTAAAGCAGCATGAGAAACATGAAGGAAACATCTTTGAAAACATAATCCTAATGCTGGGTGGAATTTTTCAGTTCCCAAAATAGCCTGAGTTGCTACAAGTGCAGGTAGGAGTTTCTGCTTCCAGGAAATTGCTTTGCCTTTCTGAATAGCACGAACGTTTCTCCAACAAGTAGCCTATGAAGAAGTAGAGTGCTACTTCAGGGCATGTTTCTGTCCTGAGGAAATCAATGAGAGCGTTGCTATTAACTGTTTTGGGAGCAGGATATGGCCCATAATCTGATTAACAGATGCTTTGAGTCTGTGTAGACTGAGTTTTCAAAGACATACACAGATAAAAGACTTTTACTTTCATGTCACACTTATCTTTCTTTGTTGTAGCGTAAAAGTCTGTAAAATGTTACCTTACTTTTAACTCATAATACAGCTGTTTTACTTATGCTCAAAATATTTCATCCTGCCAGGGCCATCATGGTGGATAATCTAATTATATAGTTAATTCCACACATGCATTGTGGCCTTCAGGGAAATGACAATTTGGGACTAGATGTTTCACTTCAAGCATGGCTAAGTGCTGACAGAGAAGTGGAGCAGCAACATCCCTCCTGAGTAGCAACAATATCAGCCTGACACTTTTGCTATTCCATTGAGATTTAGGCAATCTGCTGAGAAGGGAAGGCTGTGGTTTATCTCTCTGGGCTGAAGAGAGTGAAATCCTTGGTGAGGAGATGGACAATCAGTCCTTATTGGATTTGCCTGGCCAGGTTTCGATACCAGGGGAGCTCCAAGGGTGGCCTCTGTGAGAAGCTGCTGAAAGTTTCCTCCATGTCCAGCAGAGACAATTCCAAACAGCTCCAAGACTGGGCTGGTCAAGGCTGGGCCAGTCAGAAATGCTGGTAACACTGCTGTAATAACATATTCAGAAAGGGATAGAAAAGTTATTGCACAGAAGTAATTGCAGCCAGAGGTAAGAATATGTGAGAGGAACAGCTCTGCAAACACTGAGGTCAGTGGAAAAGGAAGAACAAGAGGTGCTCCAGGTGCTGGAGCTCAGATTCCCCTGCAGCCCCTGGTGCAGCCCACGGTGAGGCAGCTGTGCCCTGCAGGACATGGAGGGCACAGGGATTCAGAGATCCACCTGCAACCCGTGGAAGAGCCCCACACCAGAGCAGGTGGATCCCCAAAGGAAGCTGTGACCCCATGGGAAACCTGTGCTGGAGCAGGGTCCTGGCAGGGTCCTGTGGACCTGTGGAGGAGGAACCCACGCTGAAGCAGATTTCCTCAGTTACTGCTCTTTAAAAGTTCTTTCTCCTCCTGTGAAAGATGTTGAAGCAATGGTATGGAGAGAGGAACAAACTCTGATTTCCCTTGTGTCTAGGTTTAGGCTCCTCTTCATAGTTGCCCAGCAGGTGTGTCAAAGGGCCCAGCTTACCCAGCAATGCATTAAAAATCCTTTCCAAACCTTAAAAATGCAAGCCCCATTTCTTTAGAGCTGCAGTTTTTCTCTCTATTCGATAAAATTGATTTTGCTCAGAAACCATGCTTCTTACCTTTATATCTAAGCCCAACAGGTCTCAGACCCCAGCTCTCTCCTTGCAGCTGCTGTGAGTTTTTCTTCTCTCTCCTGACACTCATGGTCTTGTTCACAGTCCATCAGGTTTGGATCTCAGTCACGGAGCCTTAAACTACACCTAGAAATATGTGGAAATTAAAAAAATCAGGCAACTTGGTGTGTGCCAAAAATAAAAAAGGAACTTTCAACCTAGAGGTTGACAAATTCCATTTACCCTGAATTTACTCCTTTATGGCACTGTGATGTTGGATTAAGGATTTCTTCTCTTCATTGGAAAGGTGGGTTGAGATTGTTCTAAGGTGAAGGTGAAACATGTCTTTTTTAAGTGGCCAACGTGACCTTAAGTGGTTGACAGCTGGCACCCACCCTAACCCCTGCAAAACCCCTCTGCAGATATTTTTTTTCCCTTTCTGCTTCCCAAAAAATTGACATACACTTCAAAGAGAAACAAAGTTCACTCCCTACAAGAGGCATACAAGAGGAAAAAGTCTCAAGCTGCACCAGGTTTAGAGATTGGATATTAGGCAAAATTATTTCGCTGAAAGAGTAGTCAGGCATTGGAACAGGCTGCTCAGGACAGTGATGGGGTCACCATCCCTGGAAGTTTAAAAAAAAAAAGTATAGATATTGTGCTCAGAGACATGCTTTAGTGGTGGACTTGGCGTTGCTGGGTTAATGGTTGGACTTGATGACCTTACAGGGCTTTTCCAACCTGAGTGATTCCATGATTCTAAAAAAATGTTACTGCTCCAAGGGCTGTTGCAAACTACAGCTGATGCTCCACCATAGGAACAGCTCCCGACTTTGCCCATGAGGAATTGCAGAGGATGCTGAGGCTTCACAAACATGCATGTTATTCATGTGTGTCTCGAGTGCTTGGACTGAAGTCCATCGGTGTTGTTCCTGTGCAATTTCCTGTCTATTTCCAAAACCAACATGGGACATCTTGCTGTTTCCTGATAGATCATCTAATTTATCATTGGTTCTGCTACAACAGTGGGAAAAAAAAAAAAAAAAAATAAAAAATAAACCACAAAACCTATATAACCCTTGGCTGATCACAGGAGCTTGAGTTTTCAAACTCATTCAGTGTTGAGATAAGTTTGTTCCCAGTGATGTCAGAAACTTCAATGGCCAACAGCAGTGTGGAGACTGGTGTGCATCTCCATGCAGTCATTCAGGCAGGCAGAATGAAAGAAATTTGTATTCCCAAATCCCAAACTGACATCCTAAAATCTCCCTAATGTCAGGAGTCACTCAGCCTCACCTCACTTATTTTGGTTTAGAGTTGTCCAGGCACTTAAGGCTGGATGTGCACTGAACTTCTTTTCTCCTGGCAAGGCAGGGTGGAACCACCCTGCCTGCTGTCTAGACAGCTTCACAGTCTACGAGGAGTTGCTCCTCTTCCTGGGACTCCTGGAGAGGCCAGACTGTCAGGCATCATCAGAGCATTCCTGGCATGCATCAACAGGCTCCAAAGCCCTGGAAGAAGCTCTGCTGACTACTGCTTTGTGACTGGCAGAGTTACCTTGGCATTTATACCACAACCTTTAGGCTACATCACTTGTCTAGGCACTGGAAAACTTAAGTGTTCATTTCCTAATTTAGCTTGTTGCTACTTCCATCTCCTAGAAAATTTTTCTGTAATACACAGACCAGAAGATATTTGGCAAAGAAATACTCTGCCCTTCCTCCTGATGTTGGGCAACACCTGCAACAGCAAGGTCAAGCTGAAAGAAAAGTCTTGATTGTGGTGCAGGGCTCGTGGCATTCACCTGGAAGAAACATGCTGGGTCCTGTTCCAAAGTCTCTTTCCAATATCACCTATGACATTTAGCACTGATGATCATTTGCTTGAGGACAAAAACTGTTCAGTATGCATGAAGCTGCTATTAGGAATCCCAATTTTTTCTCAGAGTGCTGTAATTATGGTACTGGAAATTTAGGTTCTTCCAGGTTTATTCTTTATTTCGGTTCCTTTCTCCAACATTTCAATTTTTTTTCCTCTCCGTCTCTCTGTACAGTCTAACCACACTTCCTCTACAGGATAGGAGGGCTTCTTTCTCACAAAAAGAGATGCACACAATAACTGGAAAAACTTCGGGAAGGGAGGGAACTTTTTCCTTGCATAAAGTGGTACATATAATTACCTTGGGCATCTTTAATCTAGATTTCTCCCTCTGGGCCAGTTTCCTCAAACTCCATTGACAAACAATGGAGTTAAGTGGTTTATTTTTGCAGCTACATTTGGATGTGAAAAATTATGCCCAAATACTTCCTTTATATTTTCTCTACTTGACAATAAAGGCAGCTGAGGGAGCCTGGCTTGTGTGGATGTGAACACTACTAATATTTAAACCTTGGTGCATCTCACCCTTCACATTTTGCAGGACCTTATTTAATAGAACTATTTGCAGTGACCCAAGGCAATCAACTGATGTACCTCTGAACTGAGGAAAAATTGGATTCAAGAAGGGATCAAACTTTGTACTCTGATGTAATTTCTAATCTTTAGATGTATTTTCTCATTTTCTTCTAGGAAGCCTAGTCAAGATATCCCTCTTGCTGTTTCTGCTGGTGAGAGACTAAGGCATGATTATGATTGATGACTCTCTCCCCCAAAGAAGTGGAATTGCATCTGCTGAGCTCCTGCTCAGAGGAGGACAAAGCTCATAACTGGCTGAAGGCTTCTTCAGGAATGCTACACTAATTCACAAGAATGTGAAAGCAATCTCCTGGACATGACAATTCAGTGACTGGCTGCAGTTAGCAAGTGATTGGGAACATGATCTAAAACCCCAGCCTCTCATTTATCTCAGGCTAAGTGTTGACAAAACACTTTTCACACTCTATGAAAAGCAGACATGTTGCACAGTCATTTAGGCAGGAATTTCTTGGCTTTAGCCCTTGGACAACCTTGTAGTTGAATAGTTAAGGAAAAGTGGTCATAGAAATTAATAGCATTACTTTTGGCCACACATGTCTCTGTGTGTGTGTGTAGAGAAAAAGATAAATATGGTTTTAATCTGATAGTCTTATGTCAATTTAGCTACATACACCACAGTTTGGAGTTTCTGGTGACTTTGCTTTTACCCAAGCCCACTCTGCTAAAATTGGTTGCTTGGCCATGATGGCTTCACAGAAATAGAGAATCATAGAATTTGTTTAGGTTGGAAAAAAACCCGGAAATTATCAATCCAATCATTAACTCAGCACTGTGAAGTTCCCCACTAAACCATGTCCCCTAAACACCACATCCTGATGTTTCATGAACACTTTAAGGGATGGTGATTCCAACACTTCCCTGGCTAGCCTGTTCTAGTGTTTGACCACCCTTTCAGTGAAGAAATTGTTTCTAATCTCCAATCTAAATTTTCCCTGGTTGTAAAAGATCCTTTGGGAAAGTTAACACAGGTTTAGTAAAACATCTTATGGTTTCTGTGATCTGATAAGCAAAGACGAAACTGCTGGCACAAGAAAGGAGAAGGTCAAGTGCCTCTCAGCATCCCCCATGAAGGTTTTACTCCAAATTGTGAATGCTCCTGACACACCCCTGCTGAGGCTGCACCTGAGCAGGAGGTGAGACCATGGGATTCTGCAGCCAAACCACTTCATCTTCTTGTTCATCAGCCTTTAAATAAGTCACTGCTTGTCAAACTGTATTTTCAGCAATGCTAAGGGAAAAATTTTTAGGGCTTACAGGTTAAGCTGTGTTTATAAGACTCCCCCATATCTGCAGTTCACCCAAGATTTAAGAGTTGGTTGCTACTTTATTTTACCTCCATGTAAAAAAAGAGTGAAGAATCAATTCCTCCAGGGTTAACTAAGGAGGGAAAGATATAATTTTGAACAGGAAAATGCTGTAGACCAGTAATTTCTAAGAATAAAACATGAGTTCATTTACTATAATATCTTCCACAGAAATCTACCAGGAGTTCTGTTTGATTTGAGTTATTTGATGGTAAAATCAACAATTAAAAAAATATAAGGAATTCAGGAAATAAAGCTTATTCTGAATCATAAAACTTCTTCCACATGTACATTTGTACCCAGGAAACCTGGCAAAATTATTTTGGTGCATGACCCAGAACACAGTAATTTCAATCAAATGGAGAAGGACAATGATGTCATATTAAAGATCTCTTTTCATTTTTTTTGGCCCATAGGTTCTCTCTCCATACCATCCCTGGGTTTTCTTTCTCCACCTTCTTCCTCCTTTCATTTTCCCATGTCTTGGCAGGATAGCCCAAGGGCTGTTCTAACCAGTGCCAAGTTGTTATTCTTATTTGCACAGGAGAGGAGCTAATCCGGCAGAGCTTCTTGATAAAAATTAAAATGAAAGCTTTGTGCTAATCATTTCCTTCATGAGCAGACCTTAGCTCCACATGGGATATTTTTCCATTCAAAGATTTAAAGTAGTTTTGAAGTTTGAACCTTTAAGAGCAGTTCAGTATCTGATCTGATAGACAGAAAAGATGTAGTCCAAACCCTCCCCTCAAATTCAACTTGAATTTAGCTGTTAGCAATTTACAATCAATTCCCTGGCTTGAGTTGGTTGCCTTCTCTGATTAAACAAAATAAATAATAAAATAAACAAAATAAATCTCTCTAAAGCTAGAACATTTTATATTCTTCTAATATAAAATGGTACATTTAAAATATAAAAGGTAAATTATAAATATGCCCTTCAACACTTATTCTGATGACAATAAAACAAAGTCAAAGGTTTCAAACAAAATTTACTGAAAACTCATTTACAACACAATGATTTCTACAAAAATCAAGGGTACAAAGTACAATCTAAGCAAAGTCTTTCACTTAGCAACTTGCTTCATTTCCATATGTTCTTATTCCAAATAGCAGCATTTATTGACATTTAGACATGCAGGAAATAGCTAGTTTTGAATAGAGGTCTTGAGTGTGGATGCAACTTAGTGACATTGGCACATACTACTTGGGTTAAGATCTTGAGCATCAGAGACATAAAAATGGGATGAAAATAAGAGATCAAGCCCTGATCTTTTCAAGACACTCCACTGAAAGACTGTCTGTAGTAAAAAATACACAAAACATGTCCATCAGTTATAACTCTGAGTGATTCCCTCCTCAAAGCGGACTTTCCTGAAAAATTGTCAGAAAAATTCCTGGGGTATGAGTGTCAAAGGAGTGGGCTTTGATTTTTGAAGGATGTAGTTCAAATTTGACCTAATTTTTCAGGTGAGGCTCAGGCCATTATCTCAGCCAGTGGCAAAACAAGATAGTCCTATATGCAACTTTTTGTATGGTTATAGGATAATTCAACTGGCAATGATCTAGTCCAACATGCTGGTTGAAGTAGGGAGCAGGGCCAGCTATGAACCTCCTTTATCTGTATAATTTCCAAGTTCTGAAAGTAGACAAATCACCAAACCATTTCACTATAAACTTTCCTATTTCTTCTGTCCCGATCCTCAGGTTCATGCCAAATCATGAACTGCGCAGGAAAAATATTTGCTTAAGCAAATGACATAAAAACTTGGTGCCAAAACTTGACACATGTTGAGCAATTCCTTACAAAGTCTGCTGATGCTAATTGGTTATGAAGATCCTTTACAAATCCCTAGCCCACTCTTATTTCAGCTCCTATTTCTCTGGGATTCTTAATCACACAGAATCACAGAATTGGTAAGGTTTGTAGGGACCACTGGAGGTCATCTACTTCAAATTCCCTGTTCAATCAGGAATGCTGCCCCAGAAATTTTACTCAGAATTGCGTCCTGATGGCTGTTGAATATCTCCCGAAAAGTAGATTCCATAACCTCTCTGTGCAAACGCATCCAAAGGTTTCCTTTCCAGGCAAATGTAATAGTTGTTCACACTGTGAGGCTCTGAGACCCTCAGAAAAATCTAATAATTAAAGAATGGGACAGAAAACAGAATCAAAATATTTTTTTTCCACTGGTCTTGTCCTAGAACTAGAACCACTGAGTGCACTAGACCCAGACCACACTGCAAAATATAAAAGCAGTAGGTTTTGGGAGATGAGGTTGGATTGGTTTTGTTTTTTTTTCTGGCAGCTAAGTGCATTGCTTTCTTTTGTTTTCCAAGTTGTATACACTGTCATCTACAATATCCTTCGATGGCTGAATGAGCTTGTAGGCTAAGCAGTTTGTAGCTTGCTTTGCTTTTCAAAAGGAATCTCACATGTACACCATACAAGTTGGTTATTTTCCTCCCCTTTTCTTTCTACTGGTTTTTTGTTTTATTTTGTTGTTTGTTTTTTTTGTTTGTTTGGTTTTTTTTTTTGTAAACACGATTGTAATTCAGAGGGGCTGATCTATTATTTCTGTACAATATTCTGAAACCATTAAAAAGCCTGCATGTTATCAACTGCTCAGTAATTCTATCTCGTTTTCCTCCCCCTGCTAACAGGTTATCATCTTGCCATGCTCTGTGCTTCAGATGCAGTCATTGCTGGCGTGCAAGGAAAGCCTGCAGCAACCAAGCAGGGCATTCCTTCAATCTGTGTTTAACAGTTAATTGCAAACCTGTTCCTTGAAGTACTGCCACAATTCCTTGCTTCACTGCAAAGTCTTTGATATCAACCTACTGCCTTTGGAAAGATTACAACCTGTGCACTCGGTTACCCTGGTCAGATGTGCACAAGAACATCAAGTATGAAAATAAAATTGCTCTCCCCAGTGCGTGTGAACCCAACAAACCTCTCAATTGCTGTGTTAGATATGCTTCAAACCAGTGCAACCCTGCAGGGCAGGTGTTTTCGGAGAATGGAAATTTCCAATCAGGGAGCTGAATTTCTGGGTGAGAAGGGAGGGATGAAATGGAGAGGGGACACATAACATGAGGTATTTCTCACATATTTTGCCAGAATTTTGTTCACACCAAATAAAGATCTGTTGGCCCCACCAGTAGCTTAACATTGAGTGTTATTCTCCTTTCCAGTAATTAAGTCCAGAATGGCACCCTAACAGTGCCTTCAACAGGATTTTAATCCAGATTTACAACATCTCTTGGGGAAGAGACATGACACACATTGAACAGAAAATTAAAATTAATTAAAATTAACTTTCCAACTAAGTTGCTCTAACTAATAACCTATCAACAGTGGGTTAAGCCCAGAGCACAGAGCACACAGAACAAAAAGCTGTCCATCACTTAGGCACAGGAGAGATGTGCTGAAGCAAATAAAGCCTTACATAACTTGGACTCATACGAATACTTTGGGTTGAAAGAGATTTTTGAAAGTCACCTATTTCCCCCACCCTCTAAAAAGCAGGAACATCTTCCATTTGATCAGATTGGTCAGAACCTCATCCAGCCTGGATGAGTCACCCACCTCCTCTCTGGATAACCTGTGTAAGTATCTCACCCCTCACTGTAAAAACATTTCTTCCTTGCATCTAATCCAAATTGAACCTCTTTTACTTTAGAGGCTTTTACTCCTTGTCTTATCACTATAGGCTCTGCCAAAAGGTCTGTTACAATTGCTACATTGTGCTAATATTTGGAGTCCACTTAAAATTATTGATCTTTTTTACAGTCAGATTTGTGTAATTTGAATGTCCTCAATACCTCTAGCACTTCACAAATATTTTAGTGGAGTCCATGTCAATGCTAATGCGTTGCCACAAGTGTGTCTATTGTCTGACATCAGAGATTTGTGCATAAATGCATAAACTAACTAGGTATTGATTTGCTCTTTCTTTTGTGGAAACAAGAGCTTGAGCAGAGTGGGATCAGGAATTGCTGATTGTATTGGAGTTTTGGAAATATCTTTGGCTCCAGGCAGTCTTACCTGGGTATAGTCCAGAATTTGCACTGGCTGCAGATGTCAGTCCATGGTGATTTACTTTTTTTGAAGACTCATCTATAACTTTGAATACTGTTTGACTAGGAGGACCTCCTTATAAGTTTGCAACTTCTCCATGTCGTCCGAGTGTTGCACCATTTCTTGTGCAGACTGGGAAATCTTCTGTCCATCCACAGAGTTCACCTCCTGCTCACATGTGCTTATATGATAAAGTCCAGTAATTTTTTTATTCTAGCATAGACATGCAAAATCCATCTTCAGCCCGGAAATCAATGTCCATGGCAGGGCGTTGGACCCAATGATCCTTCAGGTCCCTTCTAACCTGAGCCATACTATGATATGATGTGATATGATGTGATTGTTATATGATATATGATATATTATACTCCTCAACTCCAAACAGACCTGTGCACATAATCACCATCTCTGGGTTATATTGGCAGGGTTAGGATAAGCCATGGCTTTGGGAACTGTCAGTGAGTTAACAGGCTTGTCAAACCACTTTTCTGTCTCCATCTAAGTGGGATCAGGAATTATATGAAGACTTTCTGGGCTGAGATTCAGAACAGAAGGCGAATGAAAAATTCTTGCAGATTTTAGAAGAAGCAGCTGGCAAGATTATCCTCATATATCTGTACTAGAAGAACAAATGTCAGACTAAATTATCAACAGCAGTGTATATATATAAAAAAAAATTAATCACTGAAGAGGCTGCTACCATCACCTTGCAGGAGTGTTTTCTGCAGAAAGTCTAAAGAATTTAACCAGTGAGTGGACATTTTTGGTTTGGAACTTGAATTCAAATTATTCTGGAGTTAACAACATTTTTCAATTTGTCTATAGCCTGGTTTAATTATGAATACCAGAAAGTCACATATTATTTCAATATCAGCCTTAGTAGTGTCATATATCTGAAAAACATCACCTTCTACATGGTAGGATTGTATCCTGCATTTTAGGAACTTTTGCAGGAAAAAAATGGTCTCATGCAGAAAATAATCTTCATTTGGGTTTGAAGTCTTTTCTAAACCATCAATGCCTATGGACTGTGTTTATCATGCATACATTGGTGAATGCACTGTGCATCTAAACATCTCTTGAACCTCATATCAATGGAACTCAGTTCCAGATATATAGGATTTTCTTACCTGTCTGTTAACCATGATTTCTTCTTACACTTAAACACCCTTTCCTGAGATGTTTCAATTGGATTAAGCACATGTATTACCAAAGCTTCATGAAAATGCTCTGAGTAATAAACCTGCAAACTCTCAGCAATTCTCCCAATAACAGCTTACATCACTTGAAGAACTCACTCAGGTTTGTTTTTTTTTTTTCCTTACACAAGTGAATTATTTATTTAAAGACATAAGATTCCAACAGCTGCTTTAGTAAAATGAAGCTGAGCTCCACAAGCAATGATTCAAACAGAGCTGAGTAATTTTTGCAGTGTTTGGGGTAATATTTACATGACTAGTGGTACTTGCTGCAGCGCAAGCAAAGGATAATATTTCTTCATTGCTTCTTATTCTCACATATGAAACTGCAAATTGGAGAAAGACCAAAGAATGTTTTCATAGAGTTGCATGCGCATTAATCATTTTAGAGACTTCAAACAATTGCATGTACAACATTATAAAACTGAGAATAGAAAGACGTGAACTAAAATCTTGGAACTGAACAAACTGAAGTGTTGAGAGTGTGTTAAATCAAAAACTGGATCCAGATCTGAAATTTTCAAATAGCATCAGTCTGGCTCCCCAGCAAGCATAACCTAAACCCTAGTAACAAGTTAAGCCTGATTTAGGGAAGTTCACATGCCACCTTTAAATCTGAGGGTTTGGCTCATTTCAAGGTGGATACTACAGGTTAAAGAATTTTACCTTTGACTTCAACAGAAGCAGCATTGTTGCCAAAGCACCTTTGCTGTTGCCAGTATTACTACAAGTACAGAAACCAACTTATCAGCTATGGGTTTGAAAGTTCAACTTAAGATCATATAGTCCTGAGCTTGCCTTTTGTCTCAGGATGTAAAAAGGAAAAGATCTCTTCCATTACTCCCCACAGAATAATGGTTTGTTTCTGCAGAAGAACTGACTTTCCAATTTTCCACATCAGGACCTTATTCCCTTTACTGCCGAGTTTACCATAAAAGTCACAAACATATTCATTTCTCTTTTGCTAGCAATTAGTTCTTCAAGACATAGGCAGATGTTACTCTTTAGCTGTAGCCTAAATATATGAGTTCCTATTTGCCATAAGATGTAATAGATCATGTTCCACATACAATTGTCAAATGACTTCAAGCCTTAATCATAATAAAGACTCAAGAGTTAACGTTCCTTTCATCTACAGATTATTACTGAAAATTTCTAATAATCTAGTTAAGTTGTATGAAAAGCACATAAAGAGACATGAAACAGATTTCTCTTCTCATTTTCTTCAATACCAAGGTAAAGAAAAAGACAAATCCAACAATAACACATTTCTTCTTTCCCTTTTTGCTTTCACACAGAGTGATTTTCTATAAAAGAAAATATGTTGGAAGCAGCCAGGAAAGCTATTAAATGTTGTTCTTGTATTTCACCTGTGAAATACCACACAGAGATTTTAATCTTTGCTTCAGTGTTTTTTCCCTGAATTAATTCATTTACATGGAACTAAAATTCCTTTGATAAAAAAAAAAAAAAATGAAAGCTACAGCCACAGTTTATTTAAGGTTCATTTTATGCCTTTAAATAATAACTGTACCTTTAAAAGGTGTGAGTTCATTGACAGGCTGGTAATATGCCTTGGTAATTGCATGATACCAGTCAGTAATTACCATTGCCAGAGACACTTGCACATCCTTTCCCAAGAACAGGTGGGGGAGAGAAAAAGGAAGATGTGAGCCAGGTGTAAGGGTAAAGAGGAGAGAGAGAGGTGGAATGTGATTCCCAGCAGGTAGGAGGTTGTGCAAGGTTTTTATTTTTTTTTTTTTTTTTCCAAATTCAAGCTGCAACAGTATTTGTCCCTCCTGCTGTTCTCATTTCAGGTCAGGTGGCACAGGCCAACAGGTTGGATGTTGGCTCACTGATGAAGAAACTGATCCTTGAGCTGGGTTCATGAGAAATGTGGTTGTGGCCAAAAGCTCCTGAAGAAATGTTAGACAAAAAGCCACAACTCCTTTGATTTTGATAGCTGGGAGTAACTGCAAGCCAAAGTGACACAAATACCTTTCAACATTTTTACCAAAGCACTGATGAGTTTCTTTTTTTTTTCCCAAAATATGGCATTTTGTCTCAAACTGACTGCAAATATATGTTGACAGAGTGGGAATTTCACTGTGTGGAAATTCCAGCTTTGGTTGTGACATTCTATAATTGGCCAGAGTCACCAGACTTTCCTTAGCTATTTAACATTGTTTATATTCAAGATGACCTTTCCAAACAGGTATGAAAACATTTGGTCTCTGTTATTTAGGCTTTGCATCATGTTATAACTTAAATACTTATTTCATTTTAACTGCTTACATGCATAAAAATTATACTGATGCTTAGAAAATGAAAGTGTTTGCCCTCATCTATGTTGAATATACAAATGGCTATGAAATATTTTATTATTTTATGCTATTTTATTTTATTTCATTCAAAATTTTGGAGGAAGAGGACAGATAAATTGAGATGGATACCATCCTTGAGAAAGATTTAACTGGGAAATTTTCAGAATTCTGAAAAAGACCCAAAGGAAAACAAGACTGAAAAGGTGACCGATAGATCACAATTAATTAAATTCTACAACAGTAACAAAAAAAAAAAAGAAAAGGGAAACAGTTGTGCATTCTACTTCAAATCAGCTTAATTATGTCATTTGGACTCCAGGATATCTGACCTGTGGGAATCTGGGTGTCATAAATAAAAAAGTGAAATTTATTTCATTTTGCCTCAGTTTCCCCATTTGCAAAACTGGGGAAATGTATCTGGTGTGCTGTGCAGGGTGTGTAGAAAGCCTTTGAGAATAAAAAGCAATAATAATTTTATCGCTCTAATTTTTTTTTTTCTCAAAAGAGCTGCCATTCCTAGATCTTGGTGTGCTTTTCAAGTGCCTGACTAAATCCTCTGCCCTCTCCACTCTCTGCTCTACAAGCAGAGTTTTGTTTCTGCCAGCTCTTTTCACAACTGAATTCCTCCGTCAGTGTGAGCTCTTTAAAAAGTCTCTTTTCTTTTGACCAACCCATTTAAATGAAGGTAAGGGTTAATTAGCCCTTGTCTGGACTAATGTTTAGGAGCAGATCCTACCCTTCCTTAGGAAAACTCTTTAGAAATGAGGCAAGCAGTCACCATCACCCAGAGTGGGACTCTCACTGGACCCCCTCATCTCCCTGCTTGCTCAAAAATCCACATTTCTCCATAGCTTTGCTCCATGGATTGGAAAACTTGAATCTTAATGGCCTTTCATTGCAAGCTTCCTTTCAGCACACAGCCCAGCAATTAGTCCCCAGCCATGCTTCACGACCTCTGGCTGCCTCTCTGTGAGCTTTGATCACAACTTTGCTCGCTGACACACATCTAATAACCCACCATGGCACCAGCTAAGCTATCAGGTCCTAATTTATGCCTCACCCCGCATCCTAGGCCAAATAGGGGGTGTAATTAGCTATTATACCAGCCAGAAGATTGACCTGACCTCCTGTTCTGAAGTCAAGCAGGGAAAAGAAAAGAGGAAAGCTACTGGAAATGAGTTTCATGGGTCTGCAAAAAAAAAAAAAAAAAAAAAAAAAAAAGATATTATCCATCCCTTTGTAGAGGAGCCTGGGCACAGATTTCCACCTATCACCATCAGAAGAAGAAACTGCTTAATGTCTACCCATTACCTGGAAGTATCACTCTCATTTTAATAGAATATGGTTCCTGTAAAATCAGGCACTTCACAGACGTGAGTACAGTCAAACACAGAAAGACTTTTTTGGGTCCCACCATTTCTGAATTTCAGAGTTAATGTTTTTTATACTATTTGTGATTTTTTAAAGTGACATAAAAATGGTAGGTGACAGCAAGTTGAACAGGAGCAAAGGCAGTTTTATTTCAAGTCTATTTTTTTCAGGCTGAAATGAAATATTGCAGTGCTGAACCCTTGGAAAGGATGTTTATTCTACTCTAAATAAAACTGAAGTATATTTTTACATGAAACATCACCTCAAATTACTTTGAAAGCATCCAAATAAAAAACATTTACATTTTTTCCAAAACCCCTTTCCCATTTTCCTACTGCTTTTTTTTTTTTCCTTCTCAATTGAAACAAATCTCTTTGATCAGCATAAATCCACAAAACATTCCAGTCAACCCATTTGTATAATTCCAGTGGGAAAAATTCTTGTTTGGATCAACCTTTCTGTCCAGTGCAGCCACTGCTCCAGAGACAGAGAGAGAGCAGAGCCTGGCAGAGCTGAGTGGATTTTCCTGCTGCCAAGGATGCAGGAGAACAGTGTGGAACACACTCTCATCTGGCACACACCCCAGTGCACAGACAGCCACTGGCCAGAGCAGGCAGAAGAAGGTTCAGGATGTCTCTCATCCCATTTGGAGCAGGATGAATGCTCTGTGAGCACCCAGCCTCATCGTGCCTTTGCTTCAAATTAGGACAACCTCCGTATGCCTCTTGTAGAAGAGCAAAGTGACCTTCTACATCCAAAACCCACAGAGTAAAGTCCTTTTGGCACCAAGTGTGGGACCCCTGGCATGGACAGAAAAAGGTAGGAAAAGCTGGATGGGTTTTTAGTATCTTTAAGCATGGTGAAGAAACAAGAAATAAGGAGCATCAGCAGCTGGTCAGCTGTTTTGAGTTAACCAGCAGGTGCTGAGGTTTAGAGTGGTTTTATTCTAGTCACGTTGCAGATGACTGTGATTTTTATGAGATTTAGTCAAATTGAACTGCTGAAGAGTTTACCTGACCACTTCTCTGTCATATGATGAAGGAATGAAAACAACTGTCTTATGTATTTTCATAAAACTCTGGTCACAACAGTTATCTTTCCATTTGTGCTGCCAGGTCAGAGAAACCACCGTGGGTTTTTGCCCTAGATTAGTCTAAAATAATCTAAGTTACATATCAATGACACACAGAGGCTTCTATTGGGGCAGTCCTTCTTTTAAAGAATCAATTCATAGTTTTTGGGGATTTTAAACATGTGTCTTAACAGGTTTTTTTGAATTTCCTTATAGTATAGGTGAGACAAAAAAAAAGATAGCAAAAAATAATTAAAAAGGAAACCATGGGCACAAATGTGAAAAATGTTTTATTCTGCACAACTGATATTTGGTGCTATATTCTACATTTCATTTGATTTGAAAAAACTGATGGTCAGATATGAACTTTTATACCTGGGAGGACGTCAGGTTTTGGAGTTCATTCCATTCCCTATCTGCAATGAGCCATCAAGGACCTGGTCTCATAACCCCAGCTGACCTAAAACTGGTCCCATCTACTCCCTGGAAACTCTTCAGAGAGCAATGTGGGACCTCTTCCAGGACCTCTTTGACAGTGGTGTTCCATGTCTTGGACCTTGAAACACCGTGGGCATACTGCTCCTGACATCCTGAGGAATACACAGGCAGTTTTTGTTGCAAGAGCTCTGACCACATGAAATCCAAATTATGTCCTCAGAACATTGCAGTTCAAATAAATGTCCCCTTTGTTTCCCTTTCTTGCATTAAGCAGTATTTCCTCAGGTCCCTTTTCTGAGAATGGACATTCCCTAGATGGAACAGGAAATCATTCAAGATCCAGTTCACACAGGAGGTCAAAGTTTCCAGACAAAAGGTATTCTTCTGCCTTGATGAAGATGAATTCAGTCATGCAATACCCCCAGAAGGAGCAGACAGCTGATCTTCAGGAAATACCTCTGCCAGCGCTGACGGACTCGCTGTCTCTGGACAGCAGCAGCATTTCTCTTTCAGGGGAGATTAAACAGTCCAAACAAGAGGGCAAGGTAAACAGAACACTGTTAAGGATTGTAAATTTTAGATTTCTGGGCTAGACGAGTGTTATTTGTCCAGGACCAATTTGGTTGGGGAAGAGATGTGGAATCTGGAACACTCCATGGCTTGGCTTTGGAGAGGAGAAGTGTAATGAGGCACAATGCAGAAGCCCTTTGTCTGCTGTGCAGAGATGACTGGAGCAGTTTAATTGCTAAAAAGCATCATTTATAAGCACTGTGGGCCTGAGATGATTATTTGACATCACACTTCCAAGAAACCTTTAAGTCAGTGCTGATAAAAATAAAGTGATGGTACAAAGAGTACAAGAGAAGTGAAAAATGAAAAAGAGCAAATTATTAAATGAATCATCTGACAGGGACCTGAGCAAGCAGGATGTTACACTTCACCCAAAAACAGATGATGGACAAGGAGGGGGATAATTATTCTACCAGAAATGGGTACAAAATGGTCTGAAAGGTAGAAGTGGAAACTAAAACAAACATTGACTGGAACAAATGAGAGTAATTAAATATTGGAACAGCAAATTTTGGCACCAGCCCCTTGCAAATCTAGACTGATCTGTGCTGCAAAGTCAGACTCTAGTAAAGATTAAAGCAAGAATAACTTCAGAGAAGTCCCTTTGCCTTTAGCAGCTGATAGGTCAAACAAGATGACAAAATAAGCCCTTTTGGGTTTAAAAATTGCTGAGCTGATAGTCTTACCAAGACATTAACTGTTCTAGACATTTGATGAGCAACACAGCCACCGTGAAAAGGATTAAATGCCTTTTTATTTTTTTTAAGAAAGCATATAATTAACTTATGGAATGTGTTGCCATGGGATGTAAAGGGAGCAAGTATCTCAGATTCATGTTAAGTACTACACACCTATTTGTATAACCACTAGTTAAATGAAGATCCAGACAAATTTCCCTGTATCAGAGCATTTGATTAGGTAAACTTAATATGGTTCTCTTTTTAAGCATTAATTATTTTCCTCTTGATGGACAGAGAATATCTGGTTCCCATTGCTCTGCTGGGAGATGATAATTGCTAATTTCTGTTTCATCATGCCAGATGTTATTGCAATTTTCACAGCTCCATTTAGAGGCTATTTCTTTTCTCCAAATGGTTTGGTCTCCAAGGAGGATGCCTCAGGCCAAAGGTACCGAGTAAAAATGTTTGAAGGGATCATTTCTTTAAAGATGTTTCTGTTCCATTATACAGAACAAATGTTGACCTGGTACATGAAAAGTATCTAGATTCAAGGCAAGATCTAACCTGCAACTGCTACAATTGTTCAGAAATATAATTTCAATTTTTCCAAAAAATATTGCCAAAAATTAAGCGGGATTGCATGTTTACCTTTGCTCTGGGTCTTAATTTATTTTTGGCTATTGAAGGACAACTTACTTAAGTAGTAGTGATTACAGCTCTTGGAACAATCTGCTTTGAAAAGAATCACCATATAATATTAATTACAGGCTTCTTCCTGCCACCTCATAATCAAAGCCCTGGGAGAATCCATATTGTGAAGTGTGCATCTTATATTTAATAGGTATTTAATTTGAATATTAGTATGGTTGTGTTTCAGGGAAGGCCTTTGCTTAATACTTCTTAGTGACATCTTACACAATCCAATTTCAAAACCTCTCCTTCCTTTTCAGTGTTATTTGCCCTCAGTTCTTTTCTGTCAGACTCATTCATGGTCTGAACAGCTATTTCACCCTGTATCATGTACTAAAACTAAATTTTAAAAAATACATTTCAAAGGGCCGTTATCTACCTAAATAAAATTAATCTTTTCTTATCAGGAAAAGTATGAGCCTGACCCTTTTTTATTAAAAAGTTATTTATGTTAAGAATTGCTTGATTTTAAATAAGATACTTATAAATGAAACATTTCTTTTTGAACTGATGTTTCAGAGCATTCAAATTAGGTTGTGGGGTTCTGTTGGGGTGTTGAGGGTTTTTTTTTGCATTTGAGGAAAAATGAGGTTTAAAAAGCAGAATTACATGGAGGAGAGATGCTGTTTCCTAGAGCATGGAAAAGATTTTCTAAGATGGAAGGACAAAAAGCATTATCTTGGAGCAAACAAATTCTTTTCTATTGAGACTAAGCAGTCAATTTTTTAAGTATGTCTTAAAAATCAGATTTTTATTTTATTCTTGCGCACAGTACTGAACTCCTGATACTGTGTTTCTCAGTGAAACTCTGCATGACAGCACTGAAAGGTTGTCACATTTATTTTGGACACATACATCTGGGATGCATGTGGGGCTACTTTAACACAAGGTCTATATATCTGCTTGCTTTGATTTCTCTCTCAACCCACATGGAGAAGTCTGAAATTATATTTCAGATTTAGTGATGTGTCATTCCAAGTGCTGCCCCATTTCCTTCTCCATCTGAAACAAAAACTTTACAGGGAAGGAAAGTGTCACCTTATTCGGGTGCCCTATTGCCTATACACTAGTTCAGCTCCATCATCTTTATCACAGTGATCTTTAGTGTACATTTATCATGGAATCATAGAATGCTTTGGGTTGGAAGAGATCTTAAAGCTCATCTTGTTCCAGCATCCAGGTCAAGGGCAGAGACACCCTCCACTAGACCAGGCACGAGCACTTTTAGGGATGGGGCATCCACAGCCTCTCTGGGCAGCCTGTTCCCAGGCTGTGTCAGGTGATGTCAATTATTTATACAAGTAATGACTAAGATGTGCTGGGATGTGAACTTTCCACACATCAGCTGCACCCTGAGCACTGGCTGCCATGCAAACAAAAAACAAACAAAAAAAAAAAAAAGTGGAGCAACTAAACTCATTTTAAGAGGGATGAGATTCCTTGTGTGTGCAGAAAGACACAGACATGTCAGAGGAGTGATACACACTGGATTTATGTCTGTTCTTCTCTGTGAGCCTGGACTCTGATTCTGCCCCAGTGAAGCACTGGGTATTCCTGGATAAAACAGAATATTTGTCAATTCATAAAAAAAATAAAAATATCAGTAAACCAGTAATAAAATCAGATATTATTTTATAAATTACCACAATGGGGGAAATCTAGTGATTCGAACACTGATTTATGAAACATTACATTTACAAGGACAACAGACTCCAAAATCTTTTCTATGGTCTAATTTGAGCTTGCCCTGAGAGCAGAAGCAATCTTGCTGCCGGTATCAAAATCCTGCTGCAGCAGGAAGGTGCCTGATGCAGGCAAAGATGTGATTATCCATAGGAAGGAGAGATCTTATAGCTGTGGTCATGCTGGGGCAGTGTGCTGACTCAACATAACATCCCCTATGAATGTGACAGCTGCATGGTTTGCAGTTTTGGGAATCCAAGCATCTTTCTGGGTATTAGTCTGGAGGCTGTGGAAAAGAAAGAAGCTGCAGAGCAGTGGATGAGGGATTAAAAAGTGCACAGAGGTCACGGCATTAAACAATATGTGAACGTCACAATTTAGGTCCTGCTCTGCTAAACAGGGTTAGGAGTTGACCAGAGTTTTTTTTCCTCAGCCTATGGCTGTCCTGGTGTCAGTGTAGCAAATAGAATTTGTTTGCTGACAGCAGGATCCTGTGATCAGAAATTTGTTTTGTAAATACCTCTGTGTCAGAGGCAGGTTACAAAAGAGCTCATGAGCTAAAAGCAGGCAGAGGTGGTGAGCACAGGCAGACGTGACACAGGTCACCTCTTCAACTGGACTGAGTTTTGGGGAGAGGAAAACAGGTCTAATACTCTCTCTTTCTATACTCATTCCTCACCTTGAGTCAGTACCCAATTAATTTAAGTTATAGGGAGGCCAGCTTTGCATATTTAGTTGAAGTTGTTTAAGGAGTTACTGCTTGCTACAAGTTTTTGGTACAGGCTTCTGTGGCTGCTGCTGAAGGACAGAGTGAGTGCCCTAAGTGCACTTCAGGGCAAAATAATCGTGGTCTAAGCAAATCCATCTGGGAGCTTAAATTCCAGCTGTTTCTCTGCTGATGCTGCTCTTACTGTCACAGAGAGAGGACCTGAGGCACAGAGGGCTCAGACTTGCCATCATGTCACAACTGTTTAGTACAGAAACAGGTAAAATGAACCAGTTTTACACTTTGCCATTGCTGAAAGTTGCCTGGTGTGGGGAGCTCTGACTCACAATTCAAGTGAAATTTATCTGCATCCAAATAGACCAGCACACTCTACACAAGCAGGTCCCTCTCAGTTCCTTTCCAAGTTAACTGTGAAATAGCTGATCTCTTTGGGCCTTTAACTTCTGTGTAAGATGAAACACATTACCGAATTTTCAACATCTGGCCAGTGGTTATGAAGGGAATCCAGCCAGCCACATCCTAGCTGGATTGCAGGCCTCTCCATGTGTCCCTTCTTTCACTTTTTCCCCACTATGCTGCTGGGTAGTTTGGTGAGTGCAAAAATGTGGCAACACAGAAGGGCAAATGCAAAACCTTCTGAAAGCTTTTCCTTCTCCAAACAGTTTATTGCAACCTGCATCTCCTCGCTGACCGAGCTGGATTAAGTCTCCATGACAGGAAGTCAGGAATGTAGATTTATTCAGACTTGTTGAAGTGGTGGCACACGTCCCAAGGAAGACAAATAGCCTTTTGTGAGATAATTTGCTAACATTGTTCCACCCTCACATGCATCTGTCCTGTTATCGCATGACTAATATGGACATAACCCTGCACACTTCTATCTGACATGCATGAATATGTCATCCTGATTTGTGTCTCGCTTGCTTGGGTGAAGAAGCCAATGGACTTGTGCCCAAGCAAAACTTGCTGAACTGAGATCAAAATCTGGTGTGTGTTTTTAATTCGCTGCTCGTGCCTGTTTGCAAGGAGTGGCTTCAGCTCACAGGAACGTTTGCAGAAAGGCTGTTTTTCATCTGCTCCTGTCTTTAACCATGTGTAGAAGAATACACAGAATAAAAGTATTTGTCATTCACTCTCAACATTGCATTGATTTCTGTTAGTCATATTATTTTGGTGAAAAGGGTGGTGGGCATCTATTCAGGAAGAAACCTGCCTTGTGAGTAATTCTACACACTGAGTAATGGGTAGTTGATTAATCTTGTTCTTTTACAGCATTTTAATGAGCACTGTAAAATTCTGCAGCATTTAATGACTAACTCGATGTAAATAAGAATCTGATGTAAATAGGATATTACTCATCCTGCAGATAGGGAAATTGAGGTATGGGGCAAGTAATTTCTGGGTGAGAAGTCCTGGGTCCCAATTCAGCAAAACTTATGCTAAGCTTAAACAGAAGGCAAAGAGCCCTTCCCATATCTGTACTAAGAGGTGGTTCAGAAGATTTAATTCCACCTGTGCCTCCTCAGCAAGTTTTCTGTGTAAATTCATCTTCTTCCAGTGAACAGAAGGAATTGATGTTGCCTTTACAAACCACCTGCTGAGCTTGTAAGAGCTTCAGGGTTTGGAATGATTCTTTCATGGACATGTAGAATCTTAGAATATCCAGAGTTGGAAGGCACCCACCAAGATTATCAAAATCCAACCCCTGGATTTGAATAACTCTTACCATAAGCAGGACTTTCTCCTAACTCTGCCACCAATGACATTGGTTAGGAAGAATGATTCCAAATAAATTTCAGGCTGGAATGTAGCTTTTTTGTTTCCTTCAAAATATCTGACCTTCACAAAATAAGCCCCATTAATAGCTGAATGCTTTCTCTTTCAGGCTCAGACCTGAAAACTTTTGACTGTGAATTTTTTTGAATTTTCCTCCATAAAAGCAGCACATATCATGACTTCACTGCAGTGAAATCCAGCCCCAAAAAGCATTAATTAACATCCCAATTGACAGATAAACAACCAGCTCCAACTACATCCTGGACACAATTTCCAAAAGTACCTCATTTCTTCAAAGCAAAACCAACCAAGATATCCAACTAATATTTAGCAGTGTTTGTGTCTTACCAAGAGGTATTTGGGTTGTTTGGTGTTGCTTTGCTGTTTATCCACATGAGGACAGGCAGATTCACACCAATTTTGCAATACCACCCCTCAGAAAATGTTGGTTTTCCTTTCACACCAGGATGACTCAACTCTTACAGGACAGTTTCTCTGAATTTGCTTTGCTGGAGCTGGTGGCAAAGTTCTGTGTAGGAACTGGCTCTGTCCTTTGGCTTGTAAAGCTGAAACTGTACAAACAACTCTTGTTTTTCCCAATTAATAAATAAAAGCTGTGAAACTATTATGGTGCTACAAAATAAAGACAAATACATTGTTAGAAAACAGATCCTTGACAAAAGCAGTGAAGCAACTACTCAAAAGCATTGACTTCTTCTGAACATTTTAAAAAAGGTAAATCCAGCATGTCTTTTCATGAAGTTTCATAGGGAATAAATCCAGATTAAACACATGTTTTAGAAACTACTCTCCTGCAGAGACCCATGAGTCTCTGCTTTCCCCAGGCAAAGATGAAGTCAGCTTAAAACTCTTCCATTCTGCCATCTTCTTCCCCTATCACAAAATGCTGTAATCAGAATAGAAGCTTTGAATACAATTATATGGAATTGTAACTATTTTCACTAGAAAAAAAAAAAAAGTTTTATTGTTCTGTAATATTTTCAATTGGTTTCAAAGTAACTTTGAAACTAATTTTGCACAATAAGTATTTTGAAGGAAAAAGAAGAAAAAATATTAAACTGAAATTCAATTGTTTGATTGACCCGTGTCTTTTATCATTATTTCATTTCAGTTCCTGGAAAAATCTGAGAGAGAAACTGCTTTGCTGTGATTCAGAACAAGGACTAATTTCCAAATGTTGGAATTTCCCTGAGAGTGGAAACTGCAATCACAGGGCAGCTTTAATCACAGTTTTCCACTCAAGGCCTCTGCAAATGTAGTTGCAGTGAAAGTTGTAGATGCTACATGGAGATTCAATGCAGAATCATTCTCGTCCTGTTACACAGATTCCACTCCCATGGCAATCCCTGGGTTTTCCACCCTCTTATTCCAAGGTGCTTTCCATTTTGTTTGCCGTGTGACACCACAGTCTGCAATATTCACGTGCTCTAAGTGCTCTAATATTAGTTCCTAGTGAGTAAGTAGTCTCTCTACTTTTTAACAATGACACTGCAAATATATTGAGAAAAATAATAATATTTAATAAGGTGACTTACAAAATATTTTTTAAAGCCACAGATGTTTTCCATTTTTGAACTCCAAAATGCATTTTCTTATCATTGCAGCTATTTTCTCCCTATGAGACCACTTTTAACATTACAATCAATATTTTTAAACCCCCTTTTATATCTGCTTTTGTTCCAGTTGAATGAAAGAGGAAATCAATGTTTGTCATTTTAATATCCAGTGTATTTTAATATCTACTCTAGCTCAGGTGAGTTTTTTTCCTGGAAGAGGAAACTTGATGCTCACTCAGCAGTACAAACCCAAAGCAACCTTTCTGGTGGTCATAAGACCTCATTCACCCTGAGATATAAATCAAGACTCTGTATAAAATAAAACAAATAAAATAATAATAAAATAAAATCAGTGGCATTATGGCTTGAAGAAGAACTAATCCTGCTGAGTCTACATTACTGCATAATTTGGCAGCAGTGACTGCTTTCCCTGCTCATGAAGAAATTTGTTAACAAGGCTGAGCCCAAGTGCTTATTTTTGGCATAATGTAAATCAGAAAATTACTCCTTCCAAACACCATTCCCACCTTCCAGCTACTCTGCACTAGAACAAACCATGGGAATTTTCACCATTCATGGTGAATCATTCTAGGAAGACAGTAAGATGGCTGGGATGGGGGAGCACAGAGGAAAATGCCAATTAATAGCTGGATTACTGTGAAATAAGTACTTTTAGTGGGTTGGCTTTGATGTAGTGAGTAGACTCAAGTGCAGAGAAGTGGATTTAATTGAAGTGTATGGATTAAGGTAGAGATGAAGAACAGATTTGCTTTATGTAAAGTAACTTCTGTTAGTTTATTTCTGGTATATTTTCATTTTAGATTTTTTTTTTTGGCTCTTCAACATGTACATATATACACATACATATATATAAAAATACATATATACACACAGGTAATATATAGACATTTCTCCTTGATGCTTCTAGAAACCAAGTGCAAAATATTGCTTGGGGAATGTCAGAGCACCTGGAACACAAATTTACAGTCTAACCCAGATGAATTATTGTAAATAAACCCATGATATAAATTAACACAGCTGATGATCATGTTCTGGTCATCAGCTCTACTGCTATGACCAAGTAACCACCCTAATGTTACAACTTATTATGGGAGTAAATTCACTTTCCTTATTTTTAGATGTCAACATTCCACCTCATCTTCTTGAGATCCCTTTATAATCAAGAGATTTGATTCGTACAGCCTTTAGTACTTGTTTATTTTATGATAAGGTGAACTTCTTCCTAAAAGTAGCTCTTTTCCTCCACCAGTCAGTCACAAAGGAAATGTAGCTCAGACACAGATTTTGGTTACTGATGGGTATAGAGAACAGATACCTTCTCAGTACCTCCCATCTGATTCCCACTTAGCTGCCACAGCTGAAGCCACCCCATGCCCAGCTGTCCTCCAGGCTCTGCAGCTGATGATTAACTCTCTGAGACAGGAGCAAGAGAGGATCAGATCTTTGGATGTCACAGTCTGGTAGCCCTAAATGGGAATTCAGATCCCTCTGACTTCAGGCTATGAAACAGCAGAACAAATGGGAAGATTGGTTGCCTCTGTGGAAGACAACATCTGGCAGACAGGTGAAGCAGAGGAGAGGGAACGATGACAGAAGCAATGTCATCAGTCTTATCAAAATCCAAAAGGACTGTGAGTCATAACCCCATTTAGGAGATAAAAATGCTCTTGGTGGGATCTAGAGCAGCTTTTGAGTTGCTACAAGCTACATAGGGAATCCACTATCATTCCTAGCCTGCTGAAGAATGACAGGTGCAAAGTCATCTTAGACCACCTCTCTGATCAGGTGTCATGCCCACTCTTGGCCCAGTGTGATGCAACCACTAAAGCTCAAGAAAATCAGCAGTGAAAAGTGCTGAGTGCAATTCTGGGTCACGTACTTGTACATGATCTGGAAAAGGAGGATGTGAACTCCAGCTCAGGGAAGAACAGGTGGAGGGAAGAAGCCTGTAGGTACATTTGGTTATGATATTTTGCAAAAGGCACTTGCCTCAGAGCTGCTGGCAGTGTTTGTTCGGTGCTTAGGGGTGCAGTACGCAGGGTATGACCATGCACCACTTTAGCTCTGACAGCATTTCTTTGTGTGGGAAATTCCCCTGATTTTGTGTTTTTAGTGTGAAACAAAGGATGAAATAGCCTTGAGGAAAGTTTTTTTCTTCTTACAGAATTTATGAAGCCCTCTGAAGAAAAGGTCTTTCCCTGCAGGCTTTTCCACATCTAACTTTGGGGTAAGTGGGAGTGAGTTATAGCCATGTGCTGTAGAAAGTAGCAAAAAAAAAATGTCAAAAGAGGCAGCAACAATTAGCTGCACTAAACCCATAAATATGATGCACTAATATGGGAAATCTGATTAAGGACCGCTGCACTCCTGATCCCCATCACACTTCTCAGTCTGCTCCTCTATTTCTTGTCTCTCACTCACAACCATTTACCTGATTCATTCAGTCTGCCCCTGATATAGGTATTATAATAATGTGACTGTGACCACCCTCAGTTCATACCAAAACCATGGCTGAATCCACCAGGCAACCACAGGGTCTCGCTGGAGCCTCTTGTCCAAGGCAAAACATTAAATGGAAATTAAAATACATCAAACTCTACCTAAGCTTAGGTTTTCATCTATTTTTTTGCATATGCACACAATATATGTATACTGATAGACATTTATAGTATAGTATATAAAATATGTATTGTTATATATTATATATTGTGTATCTTTGCCCAGAGAAGTGGCTGCTTCATCCCTGGAAATGTTCAAGGCCAGACTGGACAGGGCTTGGAGCAACCTGGGTTAGTGGAAGGTGTTCCTGCCCATGGCAGGGTGTTGGAATGAGATGATCACAGATCCCTGGATGAGCTTTAAAGTCCCTTCCAACCCAAACCATTCTGTGATTCTATGATTCCATAATATCATATATGATATTATATATTAAGAATATGTATTTTGGTATTCAAAATTATAGTTATTATAATAATGCATTTATATAACATTAGATAGATAGATAGATAGATAGATAGATAACGTATGTTGTAATTATATATGGTTTATATAAAATTGGCCAACTGACAAGCATACAAGCACTTGAAAATCTTGACCTGTTAAAGGGTGAGTGAAGCACAAACACACATAAACAAACCCACATGGACAGATGGATATGTCACAGTGCATAGTGCTGCCTAAACATTTACACACACACACACACATGTCCACATGTATTTTAGAAGCAAAATATTCATGATATTTATATATTTGCTCTCATCACTTTTGTTTGCCAGAAAACCTCCTCTGGAAGGTAGGACTGTTAATTTAGTGACAAAGCATCAACAAAAGCTGTGAGATTTTAGCAAACATAAAAAAGTGTCATCTAATATTCCATCAAACAGCTCTTGTCACACAGATAAACCTTTTATCTCTCCCTCCCAGATTCTAATCAAGGGTACAGTTTGCATGTTTCTTATATCACTGCAGCAACCAATTCAGCTGGGATCCCCTATGCCCTGGGAAATAAACTAATTTTGACACAAATGAGCATTTCAGGGTCTTGTTTTATCTTTTCCCATTAACATGTTGGTTATTATTTGTTAGTCAAGGCAACAAGACTGCATTTTCTCACCAAAGGGATGTGTTACACAGCAGACTGTATCTGTTTATTTGGAGAGTTCTGTATGCAGAAGAAAACCCAAATAATTTATGGTAAATGTGGTTGCAAGATAAAGTTTTAATTGTGGTTAAAAAAACATTTGAAATACACTGGAATCTTAAGTCTAAAGAGTAAAACTCCAATATTTTTATTATTTAACAATTCAGTGTATGTTTTCCAGAATATTTTCTATTATCCAATTATAGTAATGCCAGTCTAAAATAATTTTTTAACTTTCTCATTCTATCATATTCTTACAATATTTGCATGGTGTAACAAATTGTGTGTTTGAGTTTGGCTGTGCACAATCAGTCTGTCCTGGGTTTGCACTCATAATTAATTACTCACATTGAAGATAGAAACTAAGTGACAAAGGTATCATTGTCTCAAGGCTTAAGCCTGAAAATACAGAAATAAAATACAGAAATTTTTAAAAAGTCTTGTTTTTATTGTAAATGTTATGGTTCTTGATATGGCTCTTATGGTTCAACAGTCTTGGGGTTTGCAATTGTTTACTTCAGTTTTCATTCAGCTGATTCTAATTTCTAGCTTAGATGTTGGCAAATAGTTTAAAAACTGAAGATCTTGGGCTATGCCTGTACTCATAAACTGAGTTAGGCTTGGGTTTAAAGCTTGAGCTGGTTCCTGGATGATTTTTACCCAGACAGCACCTCTGCTTTGGGCTATTTCTCTTGCTAATAATTCCCCATTTATATTTTTCAGCATCTCTTATTTCCTCTGGGGTATCTGGATGTTTGGGCATACACTATTAAGCAAAAGAAGCAGAAATTGGTGGAAAAGGATGAGTGGCTGGATGTCACCTGCTGAGTGATGTCCCCAGAGCACTCACCTGGTTGTCCTCACTTCTGCTTGTACACAAGGGAGAAACAGGAACTTTTTGGCAAGTTTGTGACATGGTGTGTGATATTTTTGATGTATTTTCACTTTTACTTCCAGATGAGAAGATGCCTGGTGACATCTCCCTCATCCAACAGAGGAAGGTTAAGGCTGCCCAAGTTGGATGTGTCATGGAGCTCTTTACCTTTCCTTGCCACAAAAGGGGATTTCCCTTCCGTCCTCTCCAATTGACTGAAGAGGTTTTCTAGGAATTTTCTTTTCCTTAAGCATTGTTCTTATTAAGAATAGTTAACCACCTTTGGCCATAAAATAAATTCTCTTCTGGTCAGGCCTCCTGCCTCAAGCAACTAAATAAATAGCATCTGTTTGATGTAGCAAATGTGAAAGCTGAATGTTTATTTCTTCACTTTGAAAAAAAAAAAAAGAATAGTACCTACAATTTTCTTCCCCAAGGTTCATGTTGCTGTAAAATAAACAGATGTTTGGGGGAGGGGAGAAATTTATACATTATAAGTGTTTAAAATACTCCCAGTCACCGTGATTAACAAGCATAACAGAGGGTGATAAGGAAACAGAAGATATCAAAAGTTGCTGGCTTTGGTTTTGTTTTATATTTTCTGCTGTAAAATATCTGGCATTGCCAAAAAAAGTGAAAGCTGCTTTGAAAGCAAGGCATCTGTTTTCAGAGCTTTTGAGACTGCAAGCATGAAATGTAGGAAATATATAAGAAAAGACCCCAGCAAAGAGTCCCGTCCCCCCTTCTCAGAACATGAAAAGCTATAAAAAAACAAATCAAAATAAATATGGAAAACCATTTTATGAACCAAAGTTCCTTTTTAAAGCCAATAGTTTATGTGGAATATAAGTGGCCCTCAGTTTTCAAACCTGAGCTCCTTCACAGCACTTCTCAAAGCCCCTTCTTGAGGAAATCCCAGCTCAGCACCTCCTTCTAGAGCTGCACAAAATTAAAGTCAGCTGTTGTGTAATGATGTTTCTGTGCCACTGACCTATCTAAGCATCACATAGTGGGGGATTACCTGGAGTGATTAAGATTGCTCACCTTGTTTGCCCTCTCCTTCTCTCCTACTCTGAGGAAGTAGAAATTAAGAGTGAGGACTGAGCATCCCAGTGCAGATACTGATTCTTTCCAGTCTCATCCAACAAAACAAATCCATTAGAAATTCATATCTGGTACCCAGGTGAATCTGCAGCCAGTGGGATTGGCCCATGGATGACCACCCACAGCCCCGTGGATGATCATAGATAGTGATCATCTCTCAAAAGGAAAATCAGCCACAGCTGTGCTGGCCATTTAATTAATTTGGACACCTTTCATGAGCGTTGGGATTACTTGGATGGATCTTTGAGGACCTGGTGCAAAAATCCCACCGGAGTCCGCAGGTTGCCACTAACTTTGAAACAAGAGCCAAGGCAGTTTCACACTCCTGTGACCAGTTATTGGCATTTTTGTCACACATGCATTCATTCAGTCTTTTCCTAAGTTGCTGTTTTAATACACACGGGCTTGAATTGTTGCATTTCTTACACTGGAATTAATTTTTTGCTTGATTTTCCTCCCTTGAGTAGATCCAACTTATGCGTGGCTTTGCTAACATGAAACTTTGCAGACATTAAATATGTGGACACTACCTTTTTATTCTACAGAACAAACATACAGGTCAGGAGAGCTGAACATTTTTCAGGACACAGGCATAATTCAGTTTTTTTCTTTTAGCCTTATTGCTCCCTTAAACCATTACACTGTTTAACTGAATAGTAAATATTTTACCAGCTTCTATATTTTACATGCCACTTCAGTGATATGGCTGGTTTTAGTTTTAATATTTAATGTATAATTATCTAGTTATTATATTAAAAAGTTTTGCTTTTCTGGAGGATTCAGCTTTGACTAAACAAAAGTGAAACATTATTCATTTATTAGCAAAGGGTGAGCTGCAGCTGAAAATATTTCCATTGTAAACCATGATTATTCAGAAATTTTTAACATATTCTGTGAAAATCTCAGAAAACTTTGAAACCCTACTGTTTCCTGCTGTCTGTTTTCACCATTTATCAACAACCATGGATTTTGAATGTCCTGTGCTGACAAGAGGACAGGAACGTGCATACGGAGAATTTATACTTTATAGCACAAGACCAGAATAATTAAAGGAGAAATAGAAATTACTGGAGGGGAGGTGAGTGAGGATGTTGGAACAGAAAATCCTTAAGGTTAGACCTATCCTGCTTCCTTATACAAACAGAAGAAACATAAATCTGGCACCTGTCTCCCAGAGGGGCTTGGAGGAAGCACAGTACAGACTGCAGGTCAGCCAGAAGCAGAGATGATACCTCTGCTGAATGTAGAGGTTTTGACGATCTTAAATTGCAGAGGTCCTGGAAAAGCTACTGATTCACCCTTACAGAAACCAGGGAGACTGCAGTTAAGATTCTTAATTTATATAAATTGCACACATAGTTTTATGATGACTTGTGCTCCCCAAATTCTGACACAATCATTTGGTAGCCAGTAAAAGATTATCTGTTTTATTAAAAGGTTCCTTCTTGGGATTCCCCTCCTTTACCTTAATTGATAGAAAATGTATATTACCTATTCTTATAAAAACATAAGCTAAATTCATAAAAACCAAAATTGGGATATTTTTACTTTAAAAATACCTACCTTTGCAAATTGGAAAGGCATACATACATGTGCAATATCACATATTTAAAATTTGTTAAAAATGTGATTTCCACATGCATGATTAATTGTTTTCAAGTGGAAATCTACCTCCAGTAAGTAGTTTAGGGTTAGAAAACCAGGCTTCAAAGGAATCTGGTATGCCTTCTTCACCTTTGAGATTCAAACACTGGAGCCAGGATTGAAAACCAAGGTATTTCAGGTGTCTGCATTTAAAAGACTTTGTTTATGTTAAGGCTTAGGTCACCTTAGCAGGTATGTTTTAATGAAAACATTACCTCTCTGTGACCTTTGGGATTTGAAGGTTAAAATGCAGTCACTGGAAAAAGGAATCCACATTGTCATGGATGAAATCTTTGGCATTAAAACATCGTTTCTCATCCTTGTGAGTGACTTACTGCAACAATAAAGTTTGCTCTCTTCAGAGAAGAGGTAACATGGAGGCACCTGATTTGTCTTCTTCCCCAAAAAATACAATTCTGAAACATTAACAAAATTAAAGAATAGGCTTGAAAATATTTGAAGACAGATTCTTAAAATGGTCATGCTAAATTTTTCTCTAGATAACTGAGCCTCTTTGAGCCTTGCACTTCTCAAATATGTATAGAATTTGAATATTAATAGAATCTATGCTGATACCTGTGTTTTACAGGACTTTACCTAGTTATTGATGACTTATTTCCTTCCTTGTTGCTCAAGAAATTATATCCATTCATTAAAACAAAATAAGGTACAGCAATAACACACTTTCTATAGGCATAGTAATTTATAAACTATGTCAGACATCTGGGAAAGAGGTCCTTTATGTCAAATATTAAATCTATTTAGCAGTTTATTTGTAACATATTTGAAACTTCAAAAAGAAAAGAAGAAAGGAAACAGAGAGGGGGTTTTCCTACTTTTTTACATTAATGAAGTTAACAGCCCTTGTGCATTTGCAATAAGTCAATTGAAGTAAATTACTTTTTATGACCACTATTAACTTCACTTGTCATTGGAATGTCATCAACAAGTCATTCATTGCATTTCCAACTGGATTTTTAAGTACAATAACATCAGAATTGCTGAAATCCTAACCTTCATTTTTTTTTGCAGAGAACAGGAAGGGTGGAAAGGATCTGTCGGTTCCCTAAATTCAGGTCAAGGCAAAGTGGTAGGAAAAAAAAAAAGATAATGTTTCAAAATCATCGTTTTACACTAGGTTAAAAGCCTGAGTGATGAGCGAAATACATCATATTTCCACTTAAGTCCTGAGAAAGATGGGTTTGTGAGCCTTTCTCCTGTTAGTTATCTACAACAAAATCCAAAACAAAACAGGACTCAGCAACACCTATCTTGTGGCATGTGAGGGAGCCCTGATGTGGGAGGTGAGCAAACAGAGACTGCATTTCTCTCTGAACCCAGCTCATGCTGTCCAGGCATTTCCCAACTTGGAGAGCAGCCAGCCCTAGGCTGGAAGTGACACAGACCCATTAGTGCTGTTGAAAGGCAAAATGTAGACACCAGGAATACATGTCTGTGTCATCAAACTCACAGCTCCCCTGGGAAAAGCCTCAGGAGAGCTCTCTCCAAGACCTGCTGTCTATAAACAGTATGGGTTAAGGTCATACCAGCTTTGCATGACTCCTTTCCAACACAATTCCAGTGTCTCCAGCCTGCTGGCATCACCGTAGAATCATAGAATTATAAAGTTTGAAAAAACCTCTAAGATCCATTGAGTCCAATTATTAACCCATGACTTCCATGTGCACCACTAAAACATGCTCCTAAACACATCTGTGTGGTTTTTGAATGCTTCCAGGGATGGTGATTCCATCTCTGCCCTGGGCAGCCTGTTCCAATATCTGGCCACACTTAGAATGAATATTGCATAATATCTAATCCAAACCTCCCGTAGCACTTGAATTTGAGGCCATTTGTTCTTGTCCTGTCACTTGTTACCTGAGAAAGAAGACTGACCCCACCTGGCTGCACCCTCCTGTCAGGGAGTTGTCGAGAGTCATAAGGTCACCCCTGAGCCTCCTTTTCTCCAGGCTGAACCGCCCCAGCTCCCTCAGCTGCTCCTCTTCAGACTTGTGCTCCAGACCCTTCCCCAGCTGCATTGCCCTTCTCTGGACCTCTCCAGCACCTCAATGTCTTTCTTGTATGAAGGCCCCAGAACTGTGGGAATTCAATGTCACTTTCTACACTAAATATAGTGTTAATAGCAGAGCTCTGTGGAGCTCTTCACTAGCACAAACTTGAAGCCATTAGTATCGCCTCAGCAGGATGTGAAGTTTCTGCTGCAAAAACTGGTGTGGGTATGGATCTCATTCGAAGTAGAAATACTTTCCAGTCTCTCTTTCTTCCCTGTTTCCAACAGGCATCATTGTAACTCCACTGGAGGAGGGGAATGGCTGAAAACAGTTGCTGCAGTGCTTATTTGAAGGAAAGACTGTGTTAGGAAGAGGAATAGAGTCAGGCAATGAGACCTGGTCCTAATGGATACAGCAGGTGAAGGGACAAAGCCAGGCCAGAAAAAGCAAAGAATCCTCCAATATAGGGATACAGCAGGTTGTGCTGCAAATAATGGTGCATTTGCCAGAGCTTAGTCCCATTCCCAAATCCCCATACATGGAAATGTCATTTGCAAACCTGCAGTCCCTCTACACAGCTCCTGTTCTCCACCCCATGAGACCAGCTTTTGGGTAAGAATGTCTGTGTGCTTCAGTTCTTGATTTGGAAAAGGAACTAATTTTTAAATTATTTCGAGTCTTGAATGAGTGCCTGCTTCTGCTGTTCCAGCATTGACACAAAGTTCTCAGGAAAAGCAAGAATCAGAGACCACATTTAGAAAGTGAGCTGAAAGAAGGTGAAAAGGCAAGAGAAGAACTCAAATTAAGATGTGTCTCTAATAAGTTTAGCTTTAAAGTAGTTTCCTCAGGCATTGCTGGCAGCAGGGAGTTGAGCAGTTACAACCATGCTCCTCATTCAGGCTTTGCAATTTGGGCTTTTCTCTGCACTCTCCTGCAAGCACTAACCAAACAAGTCAGTGGGAATTAGCTCAGAGGTATCCACATGTGGTGCAGTCACACCTTGTCCTGCCCTAAGTCACAAGAATGGAAAATATCTACAGCTTCTTCCTGGAATGAGAAAAATAGCCTTTCCCAGTACACTGAGGTCAGGACACCACTGGAAGCTTGAAGAGGCAGGAAGTTTTAGCTTTGAAACTTCTTTATACAAGGGAAAAGAGTTCTTTGTGTTTGGCAGAAGAACAACAAAAGTTTTTGCTTTAATAACATTCTAATAATATGTAATATTATATACATTTGGCTAGTAAAATGCACCGCAAATTGCTTTTGTTGAGCACTTGAGAGAAACATTATAAGAAAGGAAGTCCAGTACTTGGCTAAATATGCAATTAGCTGCAACCCTGAAGCAGGATTTGAGATCAGTCTATTATCTTTTCAGGATTAAAAAGGTGGCAGTTAAAAATAGGAAAGCATAATTAAAAAGACCAAAAGATTTAAGAGTACTTGTGGTGAAACTCCTCACATATGACACAAATTAGTGTTCTGCCAGATAGAAAGAAGCAGGGAGGTGAAAAGAGCAGAGAATCTGATCTTGTCTTAAATCCAGCTGGATCCTACAGGCAAAATTGCCTGACCACCTGATGTCATAGGATGGTGTCTCAGGCAGAACTGCCTCCTTCAAGTCATTTCTATGACAGTGAATTAGTACAAGCACCCACTCTCTTGGTTGCCTTTCAAGTCAATTGTAGTAGTCCTGGAGGCTTCAGTGGCATTTGACTTCAGTTTTCATTTGAATCCACCAGCAATTTTGCCATGAGCCCTGGTGTAAACAAGATCAGGATCTAAACCACAGGGGTAGGGTTTTAGCCAATATAAACTGCCTTCATTACAAGATAGGGCTGCAGCAATTCCACTTTCAAGCTGCAACAATTTGCACCATGGAATTATGACAATGCTGCCTTAGGGGCAGGATAAATTGCTCCATGTAGCAATGGCATTTTTTTAATCTGTAAAAGATCTGCCCCTTGATTTAGAAACACAGGTGGTGCTTGCAATCATATGCATCAAACATTTCTTTCCATTTGATTTGAGCCAGCAGAGCTTTTGCCACTCACAACATCAAGGATAACATTCAGCTCTTAATCAAATTATAGGAGAAACCACACGTTTCAAAAGAGAAAAAAAATATTTAGACCATAGCATCTGCTTTACAAAATAATCTGGCCTTTGTTTACTGATGATGTGGTTACAGACAGCAAGAGGGCAAGAGTTAAAGTTAATATAAACATTAAATTCTTTTCTCTGCCATGTCCCTTTTATTACCTTTATTAAAAAGTCAATAAAATTATAATAATTTAAAAAATAGATCCTGAAAAAAAAAAAAAAAACATAAAAACCCAAACACTCATCTGCCAAAAAAAGACTTTTGCTTGCATGAGCTGAAGGTTGATGTCAGACAAATTTCACCAAAGAGGAGATTTATAAACATGATGTAACTCTGACAAGCTGGGCTTTGTATCTTGGCAAAAGAAAGTTTAAGAAAATACCCATGTACACAGGCGCACACACACACAAACACACATCTATATTGTATATTGGGTTTAAAGGTTTATTGCTCCAGAAAACTTATTGAAAGAGATTATGTGTCTCATCTTGTCTACTTTTAAAAATAGAACACTTATATGTGTTTTTTATTAGCTTGTTTTAGGATTACCTTAATCCTGCCCAAAATTTTTCACCACTTCCCCCTCATGCAATTTGCAATGATAATCTGTTTGTGAAGGGTAATGTTAGAATAACTGTAAATATCTTCCCAACAGAACCCAAACAATAAAAACAAAAGCTGCAGCTTAGGGGAGCTTTGGTGTGCCAAAACCCAAGCTCACTTAAGCAAACCCTGTGATGGATAACAATCCAAATCATGTCACTGAACCATGGGAAGTTGTAAAGTATGGGATAAACCCAAAGAAACTTCTGTTTGCTGGGAAAATCCTGCCCTTATTTTATTTTCATGGGTAAAACTGAGGATGATTTGGATCCTTCTGTTGTTTTCTATGCAGACAGAGATACTTATCATAAAAATTAATATAACCTGGTTGGGATTTTTTTGAGAAAATTTTGCAGATTTTTTAAAAATAATTATTTTAATATGGTCTTTATTTCTTAAGGCTGGTGAGATCTGCTGAGGCTGTGTGTAGAGCAGGCAATGGATACCAAGATGTCCAAGTCCCTTCCTGTCCTGATAAAAGATAGATAGGAGTGTGTTACACCTCCTTATTTAATCCATGTACACAGTCTTCCTTCACATGGAAACTTTGGGGGTGAAGGGTTCTGTGTTTAATTGGGACTCATGTCTGTTCAGCATCACATCACAGCTAAAGCATCCTTGGGTCTACCAGATTAGAAAAAGCTTAAAGAGCAATATTTCCACTTAAAACATAGTAAAAATCATCCATATTTATTTAAATAAATAAATAAAATAAGAACTTCACCTATTTAGAATTGAAAACCTGATAATGAGAAGTGAGTTAACTCTAATCTGTCCAGTCCAAGAGCAAGGGAATTGCATTTACCTGGCTGTAAGCTGAATTTAAGAAAATTTGTTTTGCCAGTGACCCCAATAGCTGTTCAACCACAAACTTTTGACAGAAAACATTAAGCCAGGAACAAGTGAAACCATGGACATGCTCATGTGCATGGTTAATTTTGTGTGATAGGTGGCTCTGTTTTGCCTACTGCGACTTGGTAAAACATTGGGGAAGACAATGTTGGGCTGGGGAGAATAGAACGGGGGAAATCTATCTTTCCTTATAAATTCTTCTGTTTGATTTTGATTTCATTCAAGATCAATATTTAACTTCTAGTTTAGACTTTCATCATCAGGATCATTAGAATCATCATCAGGATCATCTCTGGATCTCAGTTTCTCCAGCTGCAAAGCAGAGAACACAAATACACACACAGTGGCTTCAAGGGCACCAGTGATGCTTGCAAAGTGATCCAGGTGTCTCAGAGTGAAAAGCAACCTCCACAGAAAAGAGGTAAACCCCAAACCTCCCCCATCTGTGGGCAAACTTAAGGATGTGCATCTTGATAAAATTCCAAAAGCTGGTCTTCAATTCTGGGGGCACAGTCGCAGCTGGGATGGAAGTTTACATAGGAGCTAAATGTGGGAGTGAGGACATTTCAAAAACTATCTCCATGCCCTTTGCAGGTTGGATTCAGGCAAAAGAGTGGCCTGAAGCACTGAGACCCCTCACATCAAGGGCAGTGGAAAGCTGCCTTTGAGTAGACAATGCCTGGCAGAGGGCTGAGACTTCAGCCAGAGGTCTTTTAAAGGGAAAAGGATATTCCTGTTTAACATTTTAGATCTTTGAGACAACAGATCTGCATTAGAAAAATACACATCTCCCTCTGTCTGTCCCTTTTTCACATACCACTTCTTCACCTATGCTTTATAAATCAGTTGTTACTGTTTTACTACAAACCTGAGTCTTCACAAATACTCAGTGTGCAGCAAAATGGGTCTGGCCTTCTGGGTGCTGCCAACACAAAATTCTCCATCAGAATTTTCTCAACAGTGGAATAAAACCTTTTTGAAATGGAAGAATTAAAAATACACTTGGTCAGGGAAGAGGATGAGAGATGAAGAGGGGAGGAGGAAAAGGTGGGCTCATTAATCTGCTCTAATAATAAATCCTTATCACTTATGCATTTCAGTTACTCCTTCAGCCTCCACGTTCTATATTTAAATACATCTGCTTCACACGTGCTTTGCCAATTAGCTGGTGATATTAACTGTTCAGCACTATCTATTAACACGTGGCACTGCTGAACGACAGGACAGACAAGCTTGACCAGGAGAGATAGTCAGGAGGCACACATTACTCTCTATAACTCCCAAGTAGGGAGATAGGAAAGCAGCACAACAATTGACCTCAGTTGTACATCAAGGCTAAATAGACACAGAGTAAATTACAGTCAAGTGAGACAAGCTACTAACTGTTCCTTTAGCAGCCCATAATGTCAGTAATTCTATTACAATGATTGCTGGTTATGCAATGCACTTCAGATGTAAATTTTTCTTTCTTTTTTTTCCCCTGTCTCTGTCTCTCTGTCTGTCTGCATTGTAAAATTTTTAGCCCAGTGATGAAACAGGTACATTTATCTATTGCAGCAGGGGAGGATTTTAGATTGGATATTGGGAAAAATTTCTGCAGGGAAAGAGTTGTCAAGCATTGAAACAGGCTGCCCAAGGAATTGGTAGATTCACCAAAACTGGAGGGGTTTAAAATTTGTGTAAATGTGGTGCTTAGGGTATGGTTTAATGGTGAACTCAACGGGGCTGGGATAACAGTTGAGATCAGTGATCTTAAAGGTCTCTCCCAGCCTAAATGATTCCGTGGTTCCCTATACGGGAAAAAAAAGGGTCATTGTGATCAACTTCCTAGAGATACATACAAACCACCCATGCACAGATGCTCCTGAACAGATTCCTGCTTTAACTGGAGTGCAACATCAAAACAGTTTGCCTGGTTCACCATGCCATAGAAAATATCTCAATACTGTAGCAGTTTTAGTCTCTTCAGGGTGATAATGTAAAGGTTTTTCAAACTGAGGTGCATAATATCAAATTAGTGATAGAATTGAAGAGACTCTTAAGATATCTCAATTAAGCACTAGATGTACATTATTTATAAAGAGATCTCGGACACTTAAATCATCTAAATCACCTAAATGAAGGTGTCTTAGCATGTAATGCTGTAATTAGCAGCATACCCTTTCCATTGCCTAACATCTGTTCCCAACTAAAACGACTTGGGATCTTCTGCCTGTCTTTTTATTGCTTCTCCAGAAAACTGTGGCTCTCCCTTGGATTTTGTATGAAGCCTTGTGTAGATGTTTCAGATGCCCTATGACACATCAGCAACTAAACTGAATGCCCAGGATCACACAGGGAGAAAACTACCTATTGTGTTGGCAAAAGTTAAAACTAAGTGGAGCTGTGGAGAAACAAGTTGTGCCAATGCACAGAAGCAGAGAACAGGAAGGAGAAGTTAGATTTCTTGCCACCCCACCACTTATTCCTTGCAGTCCAGCAATTAGGTGGGTTCACCATCTACCTCAATTTACTCATCTAAAAATGCTGACTTCATCTGGAGGACAGTGGTGATAAAATGGATGTAGAATTCAGGTTTTGTGATGCTCTGGTTAAGGAGTGCTTGCTGTCTCTGCTTGGCAGGTCATGAAGGGCAGGATTCATCTTTCTTATTTTATAGCCATCCATAAGTGGCCTTGTCAGCCATTTAGGTCACTGAGTAAGTGCCTGAGGCAAAAGAACAAAAAACCCCTGGAGTCCTTCTATCTCAGGGATCTCTAGAAGAAGCCTAAGTTGGCAAAGATGAGATTGAATGACTATTTAGACAATTAAAGTAAATAAACTAATTTTATGCCCTTTCCCCTTTCTTCATCTTTCATTTGTTTGATTGTCTTGTGATACATCAGGAAGTAAAGACACATCAGATAAAGATTTATCAGGAGCCAAAGTGAGAGCTGAAGGGCATTCCCAACATAGCCCGTCCACAACATGGCCATACTCTGTTCAGTCTGGCCTCTTTTCTCCTGTTTCCAAGGTCATAGCTGACAACAACTGCAAAACTGCTGAGTACAGCTAAACAGGGCAGTAATTGTTATAGGAAGTATATTTATCCAAAAAGGGGTAATTCTGGGGCTGGTTTAGCTTTCTTTCAGAAAGAAAAATGCCACTAAGGTACCCACAGAAGACTTTCTTCCACCCTAATCAGTGCTAATTTTCTGCTAGCTCTCTCCAAATCATAAAACATTTTACTCAACAGAGTACGAGGCAATCACAAACCCATGCTCTCATTTAGTTATTTCTTTAGGCCCCAAAAAGGTCAAAGCCTAAAAGAAGAAAAATTCAATGACAAAAATATTATTCAAATTATTAAATGGAAAGAAAATTGGCTTCAATTCCATGGTGAATTTAAAAGCAGGGACAAATTTCTATTATTTTGTGAATTTTCACAGTGTAATTACTGACAGACCGTGAAGCCACATGAAGTTACTTGTAGGATTTGGCAAATAAGAACCAAGCTCATTCTCATTGTTTGAGTCACTGGCACATGTAAAAGCAATGAAGAAATAAAAATATCCATCTTCCAAGAAGATTAGTTGATGCCCTTGGATGACAGCAAAGAGAGATGGATCTTGGTGGCCTAAACATGGGTGCCTGGACTCTTAGAGCATCCTGGGGAAATCCAGAAAGCTCCATGACATGATGAATGATTTGGGGTAAACCTGTACTGCCCTGCAGCTGCAGCAGCTGCTGATAGTGCAATACCTCACATATATATGTCCGAAATGTCTGTGCTTAGGCAAATGAGTCCTACTCAGTATGTCAAAACCAAAGCCCAGCAATTATTCGGAATTAAAACCTATTCTACACACGCAGCTGCGCGTGAGCGTTGTGCAACGGGTGAAGGCAAACGGTTGCATTTAGTCACGCAGCATTAGTGAGGGGTATTTTTGCTACCTGTGTTTACACAGCTACACTAGAAAGCTCAACACTGCAAACTGTCTGTACAGACAAGAGAAAGACAAGGGGGTGATTCAAACAAGGGGTCTGTGGCATGTTTAAATAACGCTCTGAAGAATCCTTTCACTCCTCTTTGCCTACAGAGGGGCACAAGCACATTCTTTACATTCAACAGGCTGTGAGCTAAGTGGCTGTGGTCAGGCTGGCCCTTCTCTGGTCTGGAACATCAAATCATTCATGGATGTTTAGAGACCTACACAAAAAAAAGAAGGTCCTAGATGTTTTGAAATTCTAATCCTAAATTTGTCGCTGCCCCTTCTGTGCTCTGGGAAACTCACACAAGCACCTCTTGCTGATTGGCAAGAAGAGATGACTGTGCACAGCTACCTTCCCTGTCAGGTTCTGGGGAGGATTATGGATACAGTAACTTAACAGCCCTTTGAAGTATAACAAAAAAAAAAAAAAAGTCATAGAAATGCTAAAGCATATTGTGTAAAAGAAGTGGTCATGAAACATGTAAGAAGAGCTACTAAGTCTTAAGTCACACTATTACACTTTATAGAGAGCATTATTTGAGCTGTGCAGCCCTGAGTGAAGCAAGCCCCCACGCATGATCTCTACTCATATGTGTACACAGAAAGGGCTGCAGGAAGCTAAAATGTACAGAAACATCAGCCCACAATGTCCTGCAGGGACTAAACCACGCTGTGTAAGGGGAAACTCAAGGCACATCTGCCCAGCTGATGGCAGACACCTGAATTACATCTCTGAGCGCAGACAAGGATGGCTCTACTGGAAAGTGTCCCTACCCATGGCAGGGTTGGAATTAGATGAGCTCTAAAGTCCGTTCTGTGGTTCTGTGTTTCTATGGTTGCAACTCCAAAACAAAAATTGGAGCTTTCTATATCTGAATCTTTTTTGCATGCAATTGCAATAAAAAATAAAATAAAAAAAAAAAAAAAAAAAAAAAAGTCAGCTGGGAACAAGACGAGAAGTATTTTTACCTGATATCCAGACATTCTGGATAATAGGGGTATACCCAGAGAGAAGTATGGCTATGTCTGTTTGGGGAAAACACTCACAGGCTGACTCAGATCTCAGATGAAGTTTGTGATGGAGACCAGTATAGAGAAATCACTGCCTTTTGGTGCCTTCAGAGATGGCAAAATTGAAATCCAAATCATAATTTCCTAAAAGAGAGAAAAGTGTCACCACCTTTAAACGGGCACATGATCAAGTTTTGGTATGGCTCTCCTTTTTGTTTTAAATAAGAGCAATCTGGACTTTATTTTCAGGCAGTTTGATTTCCTATGCACTCTAGGAAAGGACTCAATACCAAGCCCAGCCTGAAGCCCATGGAAATGAATGGATCAAACATTAAACATTAAAGATATATTAAATATTAGTCTCTTGCTGCTCCCTTCACCCTTCTCAGCACCTCCAGGCTGTGCCTAGGGATGAAGGAAGAAGATGATTGACTGGATCTGTCATGCAGCACCTGGGACTGAAGACCTGTGGGAACCCATGCTGCTGTGTTGGAGATGAGGATGAGTAATCCAATGAAAGCTGGGACATGTCACGACCTGCCATGTGTTATGTGACCTGATAATCTGAGTGACCCTACAACTCCAGCTGCAGCATGGAGTGTCATGCTCTGGAGGAGAAGAAAGGAAAAGGTCTTCAGTAAGCTCTGGGTCAAACCTACATGGATGTGAGAAGTGCCCATTGTTCACTGAAGACAAATTTGAGCTTTGTGAAGGATGAAGTCCAAGACTGTTTGTAATCATCCATTTCTGCTCTGTTTTGAAATTCTTCCTGGTTTAAAATCTATTAGGCCTTAACTCCTTCTTTAATGCATTTTATTTGAAAAACTTTTACTCTTAAAAATATTTCTTTGAACTCCATTCTTCATAAAAAAGTAATTCATTATTACTGGGGATAACACCAATGTCTACTCCCTTTATGATCCTTTGTACAGGGACTGTGGGAATGGTAATTAAGTCACTTTGCAGCAAGCACACCTGTGAAGCAGGTAAACATTTATTAGCTCATTTTAAAAAATTAATTAAAAAATGTTTGTTGTGTTCTGTGCAGCTTTTCTTTTCCTTGAAGGCACAGAGAGATGAAGCAACCATGACCTATATTATGAAATTAGAATGCAATTATTGCTTTAAGTAAAACAAAGCCCAGCCTCACACAAAAGGTGTGGAAACTCAAATTGCTAAATGATCCAATCGTAGTCACACTTGGTAATCAGCTCCAATGTTTTCTTGGCACGGTCCTGCTATGAATTATGATGGGAAAATGAAAAGACATGTCTTGTCCCATGCCGTTGCCATGTAAATGTATGGATCATGTGGAGATATAAACACTGGAAAGGTCTTGAGTTTCACTGCCTGTGAGTAATTGTCATCTCTACAAGCAAGCTGTTTGGAGTTGTAAGAAATAAGAAAATTATGCCTTTTGTTCAAGATTTGACAATGTGGAAGAGCCCTGCCAGACCTGTCTTGTTTAATCATGTTAACTCAGCAGCAAAAGGAACAGCTTCTTCCAAAGGGAACTTGGAGTTCCTGGAGGAGGAGGAGGAGGAGGAGGAGGCTGTAACTCAGTGTGTGTCTCCTAAGCCATTCACACTGTTCTGCTGTGAATGGGAAGAGCCTTGCAGAGATTCCAGGCTGCATCATTTCGAGGAGAAAGCAGTCTTTAAGTCAACTTGTTCCTGAGACATCCACATGTGCATTTTCATAAAGTCAGAATGTTAACCCTGTTACAGTTGTCTTCCGTGTCGGGGGTTGTACACGCTCACATCATCCTTAGATCATCCGTAAGGAAATGAAAGGAAATATTGCAATCTCCATGGAAGATTTGGGGATGTGTGACACAAAGAGATTACTGCCTTTATGATCATTCGACAGAATCATGGCAGAGACCCCAGGTAACTGAAGCAGGCTGCAGGGGGTAGGTATTTACCCTGACCCCTGCCAGGATGTGGGCATTTCTGCTCCTGCCTCCTCCAGCCTTGTGCATATCCCTCCTACAGGTGTGCCAGCAAACACCTGCATGGCAGCACACCCAGGTGAAGGGGTTGGTCTAACATGTACAATGAGAATAAAAATGGGAACAAAGAGATCCAATCTGGATCTGACAAGCAACGGGCAATTAAAATTTAATATATATAAATGTATTTCTACACATATAGATTTAAAAAGTCTGTCTTTTGTAATGTAACCTTATACAGTTCTGTTCAGTCACCTCCATCTGCATAGTCTGGTTTTCAGACCAACCCAGATACTGGTCAAGATTATGGTTTTCAGGAATAATTGTTTCTGAGGGAGAAGGAACACTGCCTGAAGTTTACTCCAACTATTCTCCCTGATCCCATGACTTCATTACAGCCCTTGGCAAAAGGCATAACTGGGGAAGGTGAAGGACAGGATTCATTTTTGGTACTATTCACTATGTCTGCTTGCTATAGAAGCAGGGAAAGGAAAATGAAAATGATTAAATTTGTCTTTTATCATCCAGGTCTCAAGATTAAGAGATATCCCCTCAGAGTAGAAAGCTGCTAGAGGTTTTTTTAAGTAGGTAAAAAAGGATGTCTGACTTATCACTGGGCCAGGCCATATTCTAAAGTCCACTTTGAAGGTAAACATGTCCACTAGTGGAAAAATTTTCAGTCTTTAATTTTAAGTGCCCAACAGTAGGGAAATTTTTTTTTAAAGCATCAGTTTGCTATTTCAGTTGTTTGCTGGATTCATGGTTGAACCCTGCTTCTTTTCCATCTAAATTTTTCTCTCTCCTGTTTTTGTTTATTGGATGTTCTTAAACTTTTGGACAGAGAAAAATATCTTTGTCATGTAGATGTATACAAGCTGAAATCACTGCTCAGCCTTCTCTTCGATAAAAATTGAGTTCATGGCGTCTTTCGTGCCAGTGCAAGTCCACACTTCAATATTTCATCATTCTGATGACTGACCAAGATGTGAACATGACCAAGATGTGAACAAAGGGCTCATACCTGAAGGGAAAAATCATACCCATAAAGGATACACGCCCACGGATTAAAAAACCTCGCATTAAAAACCCTGGGCATTCAAAAGCTACCCAAGAACTCCTTTCTCCCCAACTGTGATCCCCTTTAGCACTCCCTATTACCATGGGTGCTCCATATTTTGTTGTGGAAGTTGTTAACTTTATTCTCATCAGAACAACTTTCAGCCTTAAGATTGATGCAGATTAAACATGGGTCAATTTATATTTTTTCACAGTGGTTAACTGCTTCAAGCGACACCTAAAGGTCAGGGCAAGGTGTGGGTAGCCTTGGCCACTCGTGGCTGTCCCATCTGTGGGTAACAACCTCAGATCTCTAAAAAGCAAAGCCAAAAGACATCTAGGAGAGTGATAATTTCAGTGCTTCCAGTTACAAATACTCCATACTTTTCTTTATGTGCTGGTGTTGTTGGTTCTTCATTTTTTTTGTTGCTTCTTTAATATCATGTCTGCATTTAAGGGCTTTTTTTTCTTCAGGATTGAAATAGAGCAGTTCAAACAGAAATTTTCCAAACCTTTGAGTCCTGGCCCAAGCCTCTGTTGTGTTTTGCTTCCTAGAATCTGGAATCAAAAGCTTTTCAAAAATCAAAATTTCAACAGTACTTCTCTGAAACTAACAAGGAGTAAGAGAGCACCCTACCAGCCCTGTTGTATTACTTGAATAATCCTGTCAGGTTTGCCTATGGACCTTCCCGTGCCATCAGTCTTGTTGCATCCACTCAGAATTAAATTGGATACACAAAAACATCCATGAAATGAAGGCTGCATGTACTGGTGGGAGAGACCCACCCAAAACTAATGAGCTGCAGAGCCTCAAGTGAGTTATAAACTACATGTGCAGCAAAATCAAACACACCCACAGTGCTCCCACTGGGTGTTCTCTGTTCATGCTCTATCCACCAGATATGGCTGACAGAGTCTTTCTTCTCCACTGTTATTTCATTTAGCAAATTGAAAACATAGGGCACCTCCACCTAGTCCCTGACCCATGAAACCACAGGGGAGTAAAGGAGAACATGTCAGAATAAAAGCAGTGGTGTGTGTAAAATGAAGGCTCCAGTCTGCTGGCAGCTGTACACTTATCAAGTGAGATAACCCACGTCCCAAAACATTTTCTTCCCATTACTAGTTTTTACAGAGGAAGCAGAAGTTGCTGAGGAACTAAAGCATGCCTGACAGTGGAATTCTGAGTCTTGCGGAACTATTTGCAAAAAGTGCACAAGATCACAGCTTGGTGCTTCACCAAGACTTTTGACAAACACATGGGCCTCAAGTATTTTATATCCAATAGAAATGGGTACAGCCAGTACATTTAACAAGCAAAGAACCAGAGAAGCTTCAATTCTGTGAATTTTGTACATCCAAATTGACCAAACTATGTTTTGATGGATTTGGTGTGATCAGAAAGCTTATTCTTTTTAAAGGAAGCACTCTATTCACTACAGTCTTTACTTAGGCATCCATTCTTTCCTGAAATCTACAGGTCAGCAATATAATTTTTCTGTCTTGTGTAGAGCTCTGACATATTTCTCAACATGGAGGGCTGGAGCACTCTGCTATGAAGACAGGCTGAGACACTTGGAGCTGCTCAGCTTGGAGGAGAAGTCTCCAGGAAAACCTCAGGCCCTCTTCCAGTGCCTAAAGGGGGCTATGAGAGGGCTGGGGAGGGACTTTTGACAAGGACATGGAGGGATAGGACCCAGGGAAATGGCTTTAAGCTGAAGGAGGGCAGGATTAGATTGAATATTAGGAAGAAATTCTTTATTGTGAGGGTGATGAGGCCCTGGCACAAGTTACCCAAAGAAGCTTTGGAAATATTCATGGGTGGACGTGTTCAAGGTCAGTCTGGATGGGACTTGGAGCAGCCTGGTGTAGTGGAAGGTGTCCCTGTCCACAGCGGGGGGGGTGGAATGAGATGACCTTAAAGGTCTTTTCCAACCCAACTATTCTATGATTCTACCGCTTTCTGTTCTGATTTACAGACTTTTGTAACAATCTCCTTTCATAACTATTAGCATGCATGTGACTTTCCCCTGAGTCTATAATTTACAGCTTAAAATGTGGGTTTTATAAAGCTGAAAGGTTCTTATATAGTTTTATGGACAATTTGCTTACTTATTTATTTAATACCTGTTATGCTGAGTGTCTAATCCTCTGTGGGATATTTTTTTTCCCTATTGCAGCTGTCATATACATTATAGGTGGATCTGCTAATGAAACCTGTTATTAATACTGTCCAGCACTTCCTGTTATAAGGCTCCTTTTGTGCTGTTTGTAATTATCTGCAATTTTCAAATTTCAACTGAGTAGGCCAAGAGGACTTACTAAGGCATTATTAAGCTGTTACATGCTTTAGGTTGGTGGAGACTGTTTATTTTAATCCAGTACACTCAAATGAGCAGGAGTCATTACCGTGGCTCAGCCTGAGCTGAACTGACGTGTCAGGGAGTTTGGTGGCTTTAGGAGGAGCTCATAGGCTCCCTGTTATCCTGCAATGTCCCCAGTTAGACCAGAAAGAGCAAGGAGAAGGTCCCTACATGTTCTATCAGCCTGGTTGTGCAGTGCAGATCCCCAGTGCTCAGATACTCAGCTTTCCTGGAGACACCTGCATGCCAAAACTAAAAAATAGATGTCTCAGTCTGTAGACTGAGTCTTACCCTCTCAAACGTAGATGAGAAGAATCCTGCCTAAACTCTCTAAATGCCGAAAAATCAAAATAGTCTTAGGGGAAAAAAGATACTATTTTGCTGGGGTATTTCCAGGAACATTTAGCAAGGAGAACCACGGAAAAGCTCAGGAGGAAACCAATAATTCTGTCATTAATGGGCAATAAATAATGGTGGAGAGGATCACCCACTGAACAAAGAATATTAAACACAATTTTGAGTAGATGTTCAGGGAGTGAGACCTAGACAATCTGCAATCTGAACAAGAAGAAGACTTTTTGAGTAGGATACATGTGCAAATTAGGGTGTGGAAACTGAGAGGAGTTTAATGTGAATATATGTAGGTGAGCAAATTTCCACTGGTACCACTCCAGGGTAACCAGAACTGGTACACAGAGTGCTATGAGGATGACTAAGCTGTGGTCAAGAACATGCTGATGTAGGTTACACAAATCCAGAGCCAAATTTAAATTGTTCATTAGTTGTATTTTTAGGTGTAGTCATAAGTAATATCAGAATTTTTAAGTCCTGATGCCTGAACTACCTCTACCTGCAGTGCAATTATTAAGGGATTTAAAAGATTCACCAGTCATAACAGAATTAACCTCATGTGAGAGGCTGAGAGAGGGTTATGTTTTTATGGTAGGTACAGTAAATTTAACTTATCTCCTGTTGAGATACTCTTATTTTTCTGAGAACAGTGTAAATGCCAAGCTGAAGTCTTCAGTCATGTAGTTTTGGTTATTATGGTCACTCTGCTCAAGTCGCTATTTTTATCTTTCCCCAAAAAATAAATATGTTTCCCTCATGCCAATTATGCAGGTTTAGCTTGAATGAGTAGCAGATACAAAGTGAGATTGCTACTGATGTGTTATTATGAGGACAATCAATCTGATTTTTTATTGTCTCTTGAATAGCTCCTTCAGACATCGTCCACTACAAAAACTGAGGAAAAGCAGTTTAGATGTCACTCCATTAAAATCATTCCTTCTTGTCCATTCGTGGTTTTAATAAAACAGATTTTGTTGTTTTGGACAAATCTGAACATAAGACCGAGTGAGAGATCATGGCCATTTCTTATTGTTGTATATACACTGGCAGTCAAGTGTGTCACAACAGTAAGATTAATTTGTGCAGGAACTAAATCCCATGTGGCATTCAACTACACTGTTCTTACAGCAACTGCAAAACCTTTGACCAAAGTATGGGGGTCCCTTTGCCTCAGATACAGAAGAAGCACGTAACAGAATATCTCTTTCTCTGAAGACTTCTAAACTAATGAGAGAAGTTCACAAAAAGTGGAAGAAAACAGTCTGATATCCAGGGGGAAAGTCAGATGCAAAGAAAACAAAAAGTTAAATCTGGACCTAGCTGCCACTACCCATGGTTTGGCTGCCCAGGAGCTGCAGTTTCCTGAAGAGTGTTCATTACCGTGGCTACTTTGGGATATTGTCTGCACGCCCCTAAAGAGTGAAAAACAACCCATTTCAATGTCCATACATTTTGGCTTCAATACCTATTTCTAAATCTGTATTAGGTTTCTTCTGCATTCCTTAGTTTCTGTTAATTCCTTTTTTGGTTTTCCAATTTTGTGATACTTTTGGCTAAGCATTGTTATTCACTGCTATTATTTTGGGGTTTTTTCTTCCCCTTACTTGAGTTTTAATGAACAAGGTGACATTGGTATAGAAAAGCTTTTACTGTTCTTGAATTTTTGCAAACGTTTTTCATCACTAAAGTGTGGGCTTCAAGATATTGCATTACATTTTTGAAATCCCTCTAAATGTGTGGATGGAAAACCTTATGGATAAGTTCATTTCATTTCCAAATAACATTAATAAAAGAACAAAACTTGGGGTGAGGTTTATATGAGTGCTCAGTTTCACAGACCAGTTTGTATATCTCAGTCTAAGATCTACCTGATTACACCAGTGTCAGGGTATAACCCCAGCTGGCTACTTATGACTAAAAAGTGAGAAAATCCATGCCTAAAAAGTGAGAAAACTCACAGGCTGAAATAAAGACAGGTAAAGCAAGAGGCATGTGCACAAACAAAGCAAACAAGGAATTCATGCCCCACTCCCTATGGGTGGGCAGGTGTTCAGCTTTGTTTTCACAAAACCCCATCAAATGTAAGAGAGGTTTGGTATGAGAAACACCATCACTCAAAATGTTCCACTTTTACTTCTTTTTCCCCCAGATTTATATATTAACCATGTCTGGAATTCCCTTGGATCAATCAGGGTCAGCTGTCCCAGCTGTGACGCTTCCCAACTCCTTATGCACCCCTAGAATTCCTGCTGGTGAGGTGGGGTGGGGAGCAGAAAAGACCTTGACTCTGTGTAAGCTCTGGCCAGCAGTAATGAAAACATCCATGTATTATCAACCCTACTTCCTGCACAAATCCAAATCACTGCCTTATATCAACTACTGTGAAGAAAATTTACTCTATCACAGCAAAAATCAGTACAGTGCTGCAAATATGTTTTTGATGTTTAGGAAACTTCATTTGATTAATTTGTTGTACCGGAGAGATTAAGTCAAATGTGTTACCTCAAAATATGATTGAGCTCCAAATAATGTCTGTACCCCAAAAGCAATAATGCTTTAGGAGGAAAAAAAAAGAGCATCTGAGTTGAATTGCTTCAAGTAGAACCTGCAAAAAATGAAAACAAAAGATAGGAAGACACTGGGTCCCCCAAAGGACTTTCTTTTCCAACTCCTATCTGTGTTTGATAGGGAAAAGAGACTGTATTCAGTGTGTTTAATGTACAAAAGGGATGCTGATGTCTGACTAGTGTGTGAGGCTTTATACTAGTGGACAAACATTTGGTTTCTGAACTGAGCTCAGTATGGGCCTCAACATGCACATGAGATCCTGATGTACTCTGTTAACACAGGCTGTTTGTACAGGAGACACACGCCTGCTTTTTAAAACTTCTGATTCACAGTAGGAAAAAAGATGTCAGCAGTAGTCATAAATCCATCATTCTGCTAGCCAGCATTGTCCATAACTTCCTTGGCATTGTGGCATGAGGATGAGAAACAGAAAAATACTGCAAGATTACATTTATTTTTTATTATTGCTATTATCACGCACTCCCTTCGGCAGAGGGGTGGTGGCTACAGGGTCTGTGGAGCCATGACATGCTCTCAGAGCAAGCCTGTCCAGTTCCCCCAGTTGATGTCTAGCACAGTGGTCTCCCTGCCAGGCAGGTAACCAGTTACAGGGCACTGTCATCACTGCCATTAAACTCACAGAGACTCCATGTGGTTGTTCAACTCATGATTTTAATTGGGTGCTCAGACTCTATTATTGAAATTTGCCATCCTGCTGGAAATGCATGTGTGAGAAGGGGTGTCAACTGTCAACATCTTTGGGGTTGTGAACCTCCATGGAGAACATGGTGGCAAAAGGTATGAAATGGGAAATAGATTGGGAGCTCATTCCCTGCTCCTTCTGGCAAGCTCTCATCTGCTCTAGCAAAGAAACTTAGCTTTAGGTTCTTTCACAACTGAGTATTAAAGAAATCAGTTGTGGTTTTGACCATTCCCCAGACTCCACAAGTCATAGACAGGACTGTGCCAACCTATCTTACTCCTTCAACGTTCAGCATTTACAACTGAGCTGCTCACTCCAGATTCCTTTTGTAGGATAGGGAGTAGGAGTTTCCTCCAGGAGGAATTAAACTCAATTCATTTTATTCTTAGCCAGCTCCCTGAAGGCTGAATCACTTGCCTGCTGCTGTCACCTACTTCTCTCTAGTGACTAAAGAGAACAGCTTGGGGTAAGCACCTCCACCTTCTTTTGGCAACTCCAGTCACAACCTACTGGTGTCTCTGTTCTCATTTCTCACACTTACAAGGACTGTTCAATTCATAAAAAAAAAAATATATGTAGGGAGATTCTGGGCTTGTTACCTTGTATTGAGACACGATGTTTCAATTGTCTAACTAAGGTCAGTGTAGATGATTAGTTATGATTAGTTAGATCTTTGTAAAAAGGTGACAGAAATGAGTTTCCAGCCTCAACTACAAAGAGTAATAACAATTACTATTATTGTTATCATTATTAAAAGTAATCTTAAACTTAATTATGCTTAGGGACATGTATGTTTTATGCTAGCCCTGAAGTGTAAGTGATGATAAGCAATGAAAGGACATTTATCAACAATGCCCTTTCCAAACATATGGGTTCTGCCAGCAATAAACATGGATTTTCAAGCTTTGGAGCTGCCATTTCTAACTGCAGCTTCAATATTTATTATTACTATTATTTCTATTATCCTGAATTACCACGCAGATAGAAAAGGCAGGAGGGATGAACTGTTTTTGAAAGGCTCTGTCTTATGTCTAGGCAAGATATTGATGAGTAGTCCCAGACAGGAAATTTTGTGGAATTCAAAGGAAGGATGAAAGTCAATCTCTTCCCTGCTGCTACTTGAACTTGCATTTTCTGCAAGTTTGGATATTTCTAAAGAAACATTCAGAGCACTAACACACTACTTGCAGCTGCTATTTAATTGATTAAAGACTGTTTAATTAAAAACCCTCACAAGAACAGCACGATGGAAGGATGGGTTAAAATTACATTTCACCCCACCTAAAATAGTGAAGCTCAAAATATACATGCTGAATCACACCACTAATTGTGAATGCATTTCCAAGGGCACATCCAGAACCTTCCTGGAAAGATCCAAGAGGACATAACAGCACATCTGTCAACATTACCTATGGATCCATACCTACGGGCTGCACATGTATTTAGGAATTTTGGCAGGGAGTGGGTTGAGAGGGGAGAGTTAAAAAGCTCATGGAAAGGCCCATTTTATTCAGTTCAGAGATGGCAACATCATTGTTTCTAGCTGAGTGAAATGTCCACATTTAATGGCCACATGGATGGGTGCCCCTTAAAATTTGTCTAAATTCACATCTTCAGAAACATACGAGTCCTTTGTGGATTTTTTTTTTTTTTTTTAATCTTTGGAGGCTTTTTGGCATCAAGTCTTTTCACTGCAGCTGGCCATTTCCCTCATCTCAGGACAGACGCTGCTGTCACTAGATCAATTACCAGCATTCATTTCGTCTCGTGCTCTGACCCAATGGACTCCTTGTTCTCCCTCTGTTGACAGCCTGAGAAGGCTCCAGCCAAAGTGGCCGCTAGCGACTGACCCCTCCACAGACAACCTCATTAGGGTAATTGCAAGGCTGGAAGCAGCCGAGACTGGGGCCCAATTACACCTGTCCTTGTCCAATTCAACCAGGGCTTGAATTACCTGGATGGGTCAAGGATGGTAGTGTGCTCAGGTGAACAAAAGCTTTCCCTCTATTCTTGTGCCTTTCACAGACAGACATTCTTAATTATGCTTGTCATTGGGACATAATAAGGCTGATTTCTTTAAACGGCGTCTTTCCTCAGCAGGGAAGCTGATGCATGGTCTGGCTGAGCACCAACACCCAGCAGCCCAGGGACTCAGAGCAATGTGGAGGTAGAAGCAGCTTTTGGGGGTTTCCTGCTCAGGTGATCATGGGACACAGAGAAGTCAGTGCCTAGTGTGCTTTATGTGCTCTTACACAAGCCAGCAGTTAATGACAGTGGTGATAAAAGCATGGAAACTGGGGTTTTTTTTTTATTGTTTTCCCATGACAACAGTCAGGTTCTGAGCCCATTAGTTTAATTTTGTTTGAAGGAGATGGTCATTCAAAGTGTTGACATGAGCTGTAATGCTGATTTATGAACAAAAAGCAACGGGACCAAAACGTGGCCTTACCTACTTTAATTGTCTTAATGAGGGACTTGGTTTCCCAAAGTTAGGAGTGAGCACAAGCATAGCTGGGAAATGTAATATTCTCAGCACTTTTGAAAAGAGCTCCTGTGTTTAAATATTTAAATACACATTTATTAATCTATACCTTAAGTTCTCATGCTAAGAAATCTTGGGAAATTACTGAACTGAGTATGGATGTATATCTGTATTTTTATATTTACCCTTCCAACAAAAAATCAAAATTTCAATATTTAATGTGACAACAAATGTCAGATTTGTGCACACAGCATAAGCACACATGTTTTTCTACTTTTTATGCAAGGCAGAGAGATGATTTGCTTCGTTCCACCATATATTATAGGCCAGGTTAAATTATTTCCAAAAATAAAATCAGGAAAATGTGAAGCAAAGTAAAATTTTTAGAGAAGATAGCATAAATACCAATCTGCAGAGTTAAGAGAAGTTGTAGCTTCAGTTCTTAAATTTCATTTGGATATTTTAATCAATATGATATAGGACCTGTAATAAAAACCGATTATAAAATATTAATTGATAATTTACTAACAGAAAATAAGTTTTTGTGTCTTAAAAGGTCAAACATTAAGAAAACAAGTACAAAATAATAATTAAAACATAAGCTGTTTATGACTCCTGATAAAATCATGCAAAAAATATGAAAATAAAAAGCATGTGTACTAACAATTTTTAATACCTTTCCTGATTTTATAAACTCATTTATCGAGGGAAAAAAATGCCCTAATTTTTACCCACTTTTTTTTGTTCTCCTCACAAATTTGCCTTAGTCCGGTCACAAGGTTTCCAATACCACATTTGACATTATTTGAAAATTATTAGTAAGGAAAGTTATTGCAAAGGGTTAATTTTGGTAACTTCTAATTTTCACCATGTCATTTCTCTACAAAATCAGACTAAGTTTCAATTATCTGCTAGACATGAAGAACAGCCTAGTAACAAAGTTTCAGGATTTCCCTATTGCATGGGATTGGAATAGATTAGGATAGGACAGGATAGGATAGGATAGGATAGGATAGGATAGGATAGGATAGGATAGGATAGGATAGGATAGGATAGGATAGGACAGGATGGAACAGAAGAGAACAAGACAGAACCTAACAATCCCAGCGTGGATTTGGAATAATTAATGTAATTAAAATTACCATCTGTGGACAGCAAAACTTACAAGTGATCATTTATAAATTATACATTTATTATAAATAATAAATTTATAATTTAAAATTTATAAAATTTATAAATTTATATCATTTACAAGTCTCAGCATGTGATTCTGTGCTGATAATACTTTTATTAGGACTAAATAGTGCAGACATAAATCTGTGGAATGTTGTTTCCTCTTGCAAAAACCTCTGGATAAAATGAGGGATTACTGAGGAGGAAAAGTTCCACATTTGGTGTCCTGGAGCAGAACTGTGTTAGTAACCCTTTCTCCATATTCAAGTCACTTTGTCTGTAAAGAGTCTGACAAAAGCAGTCATGAATTTCAGTGCATTTTAGCAGATATAAAGAAGTCAAAACATCATTTCCCAAGGAAAAACCCTAGCAGTCTCAAGGAGGCAGAGTGAACCAGCGAGTTTCATCCCATTTCTAGCAATCTGATTCTGTGCTGGGTTTCATCACCAAGTGTTGGGATCTCTTCCAGTTTAGTCACAGCATTCCTCTGCCTTCTATTTGATCAGATCTGGCCCTTAGTGTTAATAAGTGTTATTTTCCATGACACTGTTTTGCCTTGTGGAAACCAGTTATGAAACCATTTTGCATCACTAATCCAAATAATAACCTCTTTTAAAAACTGTTAGGTTTGAATCTATGTTTTAAAATGGTACTTTGAAAGGAAAGGACTCCTCCTCATCTAAGACATGGCTTCAAACTAGGTGAAAACAATTTCTAGTTGCTATCAGGAGATGAGTATTTCATCAATTTTGATGGACAGAATAAGGTGAAATTAATCCAACACAATGGAATTGAAGCAATAAATGTAATAAACCAAGCATATATTGCTGGAAGTAAGGTGTTAGCTCTTATTTCCTTCCTGAGCTGAAGAATTCACTTTCTTGGAGTCCTGCTATGTCCCTGGCAGTGTCAGCACCAAGTCACAACGACAACAGCTGGAGGCTGTTTAGAAAAAGTGTCAGTTCCACAGGTGGAGGAGAAAAAAGAAGAAAAAGGAATATTTCTGGAAAAACTATTATAAGCTGCTTCTATTCAAGATTAAAAAAACATAGCCTCATAAGAAGCCACAGGATATTAATATATTAATGCTAATGTCTTTTCACTTCACCCGAGGACTTAAATACACTTTATAAACACTATTTAAATGTCATCACTGATTTGGTGAAGCCATTATGAACCACAGCAGACATTTCCTGACTCTCCCTGGAGACTCTCTCATTTTGTCTGCCTTCCCATGACACTCGACACACACAGTAAGCAACACGAGCCCCTTGCACAAGATGGAAAAAGCACAGGGAATAGGAGGGAAATCCACTCCATGAATGACACATATGCCAAGGTGGTGAGATGGAACACAAGGATTTTATTTATTCATGACACAAAGAGAGCAGAATTTTTGATTATCCTTTTCTTGCCTTTAATTTTCAAATATTATATCAGTTTGTTTTTTTTTTCCTTTACAACTCTGACATGTGATCCAGACCTCCAAAGTCTTTTTCATGGACAGGTGATCTTCTTGGTTGCATAACTGCTCATTCAAGATGCAGGGCAAACTGTCTGGAGCCACCACTTTGCACAACTTGTAAAAGAGTAATGGTTTTTTATTTCTACATCACTGCTCTGGAGCAAAATGGAATTTATCATAAAGTTTGTACAATATAGAATATTGATTAGGAAAAAAAAAAGTTAGAAAATATCCATCTAAGAATGGTTTACAAATTAAGCCATATGCTAAAAATCTAAGAATCTGTTCCAAAGCAAGCAGACATGATCAAAGAATCATAGAATGGCTTGATTGGAAAGGACCTTAATGATCATCCTGCTTCTACCCCCTGCCATGGGTAGGGACAGCTTCCACTATCCCAGGTTACTCCAAGCCCCATCCAGCCTGGCCTTGGACACTTCCAGGGATAGGGCAGCCACAGCTTCTCTGGGCACCCTGTGCCAGGGCCTCACCACCCTCACAATAAAGAATTTCTTTCTAACATCCAATCTATACCGACTCTCAGCTTCAAGCCATCCCCCTATGATCCTGTACATGAATCTGTAATACCTCATATTTCTCTTACCTCATGAGTACTCATACCTCATGAGTCTGTAATACATGGCTTCACCTGTCTCTTGTTTTGGAAAAAAAAAAAAAAAAAAAAAAAAGTTGTTTTTTTTTTAATTATAACTCCCAATGCTGTTCATGCTTTTACCAATAATAGGATACAGATTGTCTCTCATGCCTTTGATGCATCCATCAGGGCAGCATGGAGACATCTTAAGCACAGATGGGAATTACAGTATCTGGGCCAGATCAAGAGCAAATTTTGCCATGTTAGAGTGTGTGTTTCAATTTGTGCTGGCAGAACTGAGATCAGAATCTGTCATGTGAGCATGGAAGTGAACACAACTCTGCTTCCCATTTAAAACAGCTTTCTCAAGTGGGATTAAGGGATTAGGTTTTGTGGTTGTCTTCCAGAAGCAATGTCACGGGGTGGTTTTACTACGGAAAGTCCTGGTGTTTCGCCAGTGCAAAATGAAGTCTGTTGGCAACATGAATGCAAAATCATTGAGACAGAGGCTCAGCTCAGCTGCAACAGCCTGGCCTCGAAGTTACATGAGCTCTGACTCTCCTGCAGCATAGATTAAAATTAGCTGGTGAATTTCTGAAATTCCCCTCTCTCCATACTGTCCCTCTTCCAAGATTGCTGCTCCTCAGCAGGAGAGTCTGAAGCACAGTATGAGCAACTGAAGCATGCATGCCAACATTGAAATGCACAACTTAAGTGTATTTAATAGACCAGGTTGATTAACAAAATTTTATTAGGGTCTCCATTGGGCCTAATGGTGTACCAATTCAAACTATTTAGACATCTTACTGGTAAATCCATAAAATGGGGGAGGGTGGGGGGTATGAAAACAATACTGACCTCAGCTATACAGTTTCAAGCAGCTGCCATGTGTGGGTGAGAGCCATATCTCTGACACTTCCATGGAGCCTGACCTCAGTGCAAGTGAGAATACCAAACAGAGCAGAAGTGTTTGAGCATCCTTCCATTTACCAGACTGACCTCTCCAAAATCTGGAAGCAGCAGAAGTTTACTTAGCATTAGATGGAGTTTCTGAGGATATTTTTAATGTACAAACTCTGTCCACTTTTACCAGGAAATTTCCTATTGCATGGACAGCAATATGATTAAATTTGGTCTAACATGAGATTCTTTGACCTGGAAAAGTCCTTCTATGTCTTTTCATGTCACCATTTGTTGATGGGGACAATTGAACTTTCCTATTTTGATTTGGAGAGTTGTAGGCTAAAAATCATCAGAATTATAGTAGCAAGATAATAAAGTCTTATCTCTCTTTTTCCCTCTTGCATCTAAACCTTTAACCTTCAAAACTCTTTAATGCTCATGTGAGTGTCAAATCTGTACAGTTCTTTGAGTCTGGTAGTCAGCCAGTTCTGTTTCTTACAAGTCCTGGAGACATCCTAGCACAGTATTCAGGACTCTGTGTTCCTGCAAGGTGAGTTAGTCAATGGCATTTTTGTGCTTCTGCTTCGCAAGCCACAGGAAGATGCACTCTCACAGTGCCTCCCTCCCTCTATAGCCCTCATCTTACCCCTGTGAGTGGCATTTGCAAGCCTGTGCCACCTGAGAATCACTGAGGTGTTCCCACCTCATTCCCAGGGTTTACCAGTCACTCATTTGCATCCCCAGATTGCATCTCCTCTCCTGCCCTAGAGCTTTGCGTGCTGAGACAGTCAATGGCCAGCCCAGCTGCACATGCCCAGGGGCTTGCAAGAACACCAGAATGCTAACCCACACTTGGAAGATGATTTGGGATCCCAAATTGAGCCCTGTTAGAAGGCAGACTGCTGAATTGCACATCCCTCCCATCTTTCATGGCCTGGCAGCCTCAGTGCTCAGCATGACCTGATATTCAAAGCTCAAGGGATCTGGGCTAACTGCACTGGGTGATTTTTCACAGATATCTTTCTGAGTGCTGTTAAATTGATGACTCTTCATAGGTCTCACTACAGCAAAGAAGTGTTTAAATATCTTGTATAGGCATAGAATTGTTTAGGTTGGACAGGACCTCAGAGAACATCAAATCCAACTGTTGTCCCAGCACTGCCAAGCCCACCACTAAACCATGTCCTCAAGTGCCACATCTTCATGCCTTTTAAATACCTCCAGGGATGGTGACTCAACCACTTCCCTTGTCAGCCTGTTCTAGTGCAAACTGGACTGGGAAACTGGAGAGCTGTTGCTTGAAGATGATTTGTAATATGCTTTGAAAATCAAAAAAATAATACACGACAAACCCAAAACCTTGTCTAATGTGAATGCTGAGAAAGTGATGTGACACCACAGCTACCTGGCTCCATTTTCAAGAAAGAAAGAATGACAGTACAACAAAAAGCTTCCAAGACTCTTTTGAGGAAAAAAAAAAATAATATAGCATAAGTGATATTAAACACATATAAATCAGAGTATAATTACTGCCTGGAAATCTGTCAGATAAATTTTATAGTGAAGCTTTATGAGACTTCCCCTTCAGGCAATGTTGAGACTGTGATACTCTTTTTATAACTATTCCCTGGGCTGCTCCATGGATTTGCTTGTGACAGTCATATGGGGTTGTTAGAATTCTCACTGATTAGTCTCCTAATTAGCACCATTTCATTATTCAACACACTGCACAGATCAGCTTCGTTTATAGTAGCATGTAGTATGTGACAGTTAGTAGCAATTTAAAATTATGATAAGTCACCAACCAGATATTCTTCTTTGCAGTGTTATCACCCCCACACTGGTGGAATAGAGGGAGAAGAATAAAAAAAGCCCTCCATGTAAAATTACCATGCAAAGAGAGGTTTTATAACCACAACAACCCCCCAAAATTTAGGCTCTTTAAGGACCACCCAATTAATCCACTGGGTGCTGCTCAGTAAATCTTTTTAATAACACAACATGATTAAGTTATTCCCTGATTTTTCATCTCCAAAGATTTACAAAAAGTTACTCAGAGACACCTGTGTGGAAAAAACCATAACCTAATCCATCACGGTTTGATGTTTGCCCATAGGCAATTCTCTCCAGCTGAACTAATGGCACTGTGTCAGGTAAGAGTCGTATCTTCACACCACAGAACTATTTTGCCTTTGGGAACATAAGGATTTAAAAAAAAAAAAAAATATTGCTAGTTGTTACCTTTGTAGCAATGTATTTATGCAACAGGTGATACTCTGAAGATGAGAAGCGATTCCACTGGAAAACCACAGTATGTTTAAGGAATGTCTCTCTGTTCTTGCAGTTGTGTTCTCTTCCAAATAGACAGTTTTTGCAGACAGGACCTTTCTCCCAATGACCTACAAAGTCAGCTTTCACAAATTAAACTTCAGAATGTTTCATAATAGATCAAAGAACCATGTGGAAATTGTGATCACATATTTGTCTCGAACATGAAGTGGGTTGTCCACCTTTTTTCAGGATGCTGAGGATAAAAAGAAAGCTGCTGCAGAAATATCCTGGACTCTTCTCTAGATGTTTCTTCTAATCCTCCTCCACAGCATTTTGTCTCTGGACTTTAATGGCATAGTCACTTTTTCCCATCTGTCTTGGGTTTGTGTTAAGCCGTGATAAGTCAAGCTGCATCACTTGCAAGATAATTCCCAAAGGTTGTGAAACATTTTCCCAGAATGGTAGAGGAGATCAAGCAGTTCTCCATTTGCATTTTATTCCCTTGCATCAGTAGTTTTGGCCATTACTAAAGACCTAAAACTCTGGAGTTGGACTTTACTACAGCTACAAGTCTTCAGCAGGTCTTTCACTCAGGTAACAGCTGAGTCCTCCTTAATCCACCAAACCATTTAATGGTTAAAGTTCTTTCTTTGGTTTTTTTCCAGCTTATTCTTTCATTTCATATTCATTACCCCACCTTTGTCAAACACAGGATTAAAGAAAAAAGATGAAGGCGGGGGCAAGGGGAAGCATATATGTAGAAGAAAAGCCTCAGCATCAAATGTGGTCTAAATATTTTCAGGAACAAAACCAAATTATGCCAGATTCCAGGGGATGGATGGATGGATGGATGGATGGATGGATGGATGGATGGATGGATGGATGGATGGATGGATGGATAGTGTAAGGCTGCCATGGCCTCTGCAAGGATCAGAGACCAATGCAAAGGTCCAGCTGCATATGGATGAGAAACAGTTGTGTTTCTTTGCTTACTGAACCAAACGTCCAGCAAAACAGCACCTAAATAAATACTGTAAATTCAGCAGTGCTCAAATGCAGGATTGAAATCAGCTAATGGCAAAACTACAGCTGGAAGGAAAAAAAAAAAAAAAAAAAAAAAACAAACACCCAAAAAAAAATTGCTGTCTGCAACTGTGGTTACAGTTTAATTGCAAGCATCTACATGCATGCATTTTCACACCTGGATTGTTTCCCCACCCATTCTGGAGACCAGCCCTAAACTTCTCGCTGACGCACATGCAAGAAGAAAACAAGCTGCTTTGCAGTCTGTCCTAACGGAGAAAGTCTTTAGGCAAAGCACTGGGATCTGGCAAGTCTACAAGAGGCAAATACACAAGCAAGGATTAGCCACATTGGTTTTGGCTTCCACATCTTGCTCTCTTTTATTGAAAAAAAAATGCCTAAATCATTAAAACTGGTGAAGTAGGAGTGGAAAAAAAAAATATGGGTCTCTGTGAATCTAATACTAAGTCAGAACAGTAAGGTTAAACAAAGAATGAAGAAATGGTTTGATGGTTTTGGTGGTTTTATCAAAAGTTAAATTGCTGGGGTTTCCTTTTTTTTTTTTTTTTTTTTTTTCCTTTTTTCTGCTGCTATATAAGCCTTGGAACTTTTAGCTGGGTTTACTAGAGGATGTTTGCCCCAGTCCTATCCCGTAGTTCAACATATCCTGACAAAAAAGCAACTATGAGAGCTCTGCTTCATTAAACCCCCGAGAAAAGGATGTTGCAGTAAGACCTAGGTCCAAATTGTTCAGATAAGAAAGCAAATTTTCTATTTTATACCCAGTAGACACCTCTGTGAATATGTAGCCTGTCATTCAGGGGACATCAGCCCTTGCTTCCTATTTGCATCCAGAGGACTGAGTGCTCTAACAGTGAAGTATTTCACCTCTCACACATTTATTACTTGTTCTATATTTCCTGTCACCAGCTACACAAATGCCACTACTAGTTGCCATTGCATGTCTACATTGGATCTAATCTATGATGTCAGTGAGACCAGTCCTTTGAGACTGCAAATCTCCAAGAGAGAGACAGAAATTTTTGGGAGTGACCTATAAAGGCAAGTTCTAGTGATGAGGGCAGCACTGCACCACACCAGTCCTGAAGCCACTGGTGGTTTTGGGGCTAGAGCAGTGACCCGCTGAGAGCAGCTGTGGTTCAGAGGGAAGTCTCTAAAGCTCACTTCTCTGCACAATAGATGCAGATGGAGATGATATTATTGCTTTCTTATGTCACCCCTGCAACTGCCTAAAAAAATAGTAATAGAGAAAATTAATCAAACTGGAAGAGGAGTGGTTTTGTTATGTTGCATTTTCTTAGAACACAGAACTGCCTGCCCAGTGTGGCAGCTCCCTGTGCAAAATCCTTTCTGATCTTGAACATCTGCTCCTCTGCCTGAAAAAACCCACGGCGGGGGGGGGGGGTGGTGGAAGGAGTGTGAAGGGAGGGAACAAAAAAAAAAATACAGCAAATTCAAAATGTTTTGAGAGCAGCTACCCTATTCTCCTAGGAACCAAATGTCAGTGGGCTGAATAGGTCTCCTAATGGGTATGAGCACATGCCAGTGATCACAGACAATCACACTAAATTTCCCTTTGCAATATCCAACAGACCAAACTGTGATCAGTGAAAACTGAGCCCTTAGGGACTCACTTGTAGCCCATTCAAAAATGTATATGCCCTCAAGGGAAGACTTGCCTTGTTTTCCTGAGGAAATTAAATAGACTCTTTATAGAATTAGCAAAAAATCATCAGGGGTTCAGATTTCCCATAGTCTTTCACGACTTGTGGTTTAATAGCAGACTTTAAGTTAATGTATATCAGATACATGCAGTTTGATTTTCCTTTCATTTACACAAAAAAAAAAAAAAATACATAGAGAATGAGCTATTCATGATTTCTACTTTAAGGGAGAGAACAAGAAGGGTCACAGTGGCCAAAAATCTTTCTGAAGAAGAATTTCAAAAATTTTATATTTGTTGTCCATGACAGACATATAGATCACAGCACAGGGAATACACTGCTTGACATTTTCAAAGCATTTGCAAGAAGCATTAGATCAGAATCAGAGGTAATTATTCAAAAATTTTGAGTTGTTAGCCAAAAAGATGTTTTGTCTGCTTTCTGGCAAATTTTTAAAATTCTAACATAGTGGAAGACCTCTATTTCCTTAAAAAATAAATCCAAGTACATAGAGAGGCATTTTGAAATTGTGAAAAAAAATTAAAGTCTTCTGAAGCTGAGAATTCAATTTGCTACTGCTAAACATCTTTGGCAGAAATATCTCCACTGGCTCAGGATTTCTGTTTCCAGTGTCCAGATGTAGCCTGGGAAATATGAGCCTCCCAGTGTTTTGTTCCATAGACTGTATTGTGGCAGATTGGAGGGACCAGGGAGATCATGACTCTTATCTCTTCTTCTTCCTTCTACCCATCACATCACATTAAAATACATGTGTGTGGTTCTAGTAAAGCTTGTTCTCCGTTGTAAAACTCTCCAGGAGGATTTGTTGTGCCTCTTGCACTTTGGACACCCTTGGATTTATGCCTCCTGCTCTCAGTACAATGAGTTTGCTGTTTGCAGCCCTGGCAATGTGACCCAAAACTCTTCTGTTCAGTTGTCCCATGACTTAATGTCATCTTGAGAAGGTGAAGTCAAGAACACCAACATTTGACAGCTCCTTGTTCAGTGGAGGTGAAATCAGAAATCAACAGCAGTCACAGGAAGGAGCCTCAAAAAGTCTCCATTTCTTTAAACTGGCAGAGGTCAGGTTTAGATCAGATACTAGGAAGAAAATTTTCACTGTGAGGATGGTGAGGTCCTGGCATGGGTGCCCAAAGAAGTTGTGGATGCTTCATCCCTGGGAGTGTTCAAGGCCAGGTTGGACAGGGCTTGGAGCAACCTGGTCTAGTGGAAGGTGTCCCTGCCCTTCACTCCAGGCAGGAGGGCTGGAATCAGATGATCTTTAAGGTCTCTTCCAACCCAAACCATTCTGTGACTCAAATAATCATTCTATTTTGTAAGGCATAAATAAAGTACCTAGATTGAAACAAAAGAGTGAGACATTAGATGCACTTTTTTGCCTCAGTTTCCCCAAATATTCTCATGCAAAACCTGTTGTCCAGTGAAAACATCCAATCCCACCCAGCTCGCTCGAGTCTCTCCCCATGGAGCCCTTAGAGGTTTTTGGTACACTATGCAATGGACAGATAAAAAATGCTCCTCTTTTTTCCAGCACTTCATTAACCAACTCATATCCCTGGATAGATGGTTTTGAGGGCTTTCTGAAAATAAGAGCTTTTTTCCTTAAAAAATTCTAGAATCAGCACCCAAGAAATCTTGTCACTTAAGAGACTTTTGGTCTTATTTCCTCTACAAGAGTTCACCTGTGCCTCAAGCTCACCCCACTCAGGAGGGCGCTGCCTCTCAAACATATGCAGAGAACATCCCAGATTTTTACTAGTGATAATTTTCCTGCCAGCTCTTTTCCTGCTTTCCAAATCACTGTGAGGATAATTTGCCCTTTTCCTTTCAGTCCCTCTCTCAGGAATACACCGTACTGTGGAGCAAATCACGTTCACCTGTAATATAAAGGAGACGGGATGTAGCTAATAAAGAACAAGGCAATTCAAACTTTTTTCTTGAGCCCTCAGGAGGAATACCCAGGTGTGCTGAGGAAGATATGCTTGGAAAAAAAGAAAAGAGCCATTCTGCAGTCAATCTAAAAGCACTAGGCCTCCTTTCATGAATTGATTTACCCACTGGGTGACATATTGGCAATTTTCTGTTACCTACCCAGTGATATGACTAAGTAGATGAAGCTTAAAGGCAGGTCAGATAAAAAGACTTTAATCTAACAAAGGCAGCCTGAATTTCACATGTCAAGGAAGATGATTTAACAGGGAATAGCAGCCTAAACACGATACTGAATCAAGGTGGAGAATCCATAATTAATGCTACACTGCAGAAATGTTTACTCAAAAACAGAATGACAAAAAAAAGGGCTCGATTCATCTGTCCTATAAAAGGTCCCAATTCAGCAAAATACCTCACTATGGTCTTTTTGTTAAACATGTGCTTCAATCTGGACCTGCACAAGAAGGAATGGCTTTGAATCCATCTCTTTACAACCAGTGCAAAAAGAGTAAAATTCAGTCATGACAAGTTTTATAGGACGCCGGCTGAGTGCTGCAGGAATTTGATGCATGCACTCGACCAGTTAGACCTGGCAGAAATGTTTTTGGGAGAATTAATTAAAATTGTTTTCTCTGAGGAAGGAAAAGTGTTTTGGGAAAAGCAGTAATATCATATGCAAGTGACATGAGACTTGTTCAAGTGTTTTCAGCCCCAAGGGGTAAAATGCCTAAAGGAGTGGTTGGTCCTTGAATAATTTATTTATCTTGCAGTTATGCTTCACCATTTTTCCTACCAGGGTTAGTTGAATTTCCTGAACAGCAGTCCAAAATGGAACTTCAAGTTACTAAACAACACCAGGGGAAGAGGAAGGTTGTATTCTGCTCCTCAGAGTGTTTTATTTGTCCTTGCTATTTTGATGATTTCGCTCTTTTCTAGAGGAAATGTACCTGCCACAGCATGAGGGTTGGAGATGGATGATTTTTACTGTCCCTTCCAAACCAAATCATTCTGTGTTTCTGTGATTCTCCTTTAAAATTAAAAGTGAGCTGCTGCTGGGTGCTTAGTCCTTGCATGCCAAGGAAGCAGTCACTTCCTGCAGCCCCACAAATGTACAAGGAGGGCTCAGCAGCTTGCAGCAGGTACAGGATGAAGTCACTGGTAAGGACTGGCTCAGGATGATCTGGATGGCTTTAGGATGGCTTGTTGCTGGACAGCCACAAGATATTTTTTGTCCTTTTTCCTAGGAAGCCTTGAGTTTGCCCCAAGTAGAGACTCAGGGATGTTGAGGACTAAAAGGCTGTGTAACCTTTACTTCTCACCTCCTGCTACTCATCCTCTTACTCTACATATCTGTTCAGCCAGGGACCATCTCCCACCCATTACTGGCAACAATCTTAGCACAAGGCAACCTTCAGATTGCCTCCCAGCTAACAGCCCTCTCAAATTGAAGCAATTCAACCTGAAGAGACAGCAGTCTTGAGGTCAAGTACTCTGACCTGAAAACCTGTGAGCACCCACGCTGCCGCCGGGGGCCCGCTGGAGGCTGTTCATTGTCATGAGACCAAAAAAAAACCCAACACCAAATACAAATTCTATAGAAGACCCTTGATTAATTATCCTCATTACTCAATATTTTAACCCACCTTGTCAGCCCTTCCCACTCTGCCTTGCAGGAGGAATACATTTTCCAGAATGCCTGGAGCTAAAGGCAATGGTGAAGCCACACACAGACCAAAGTGCTGACAAGAGCAGAAACTGCTTCTCCATTCAGCACCTCTGACTTCAAATGTGCTCACATGCTCTAGCCAACATGCACAACGTGGGTTTAAATCAGCTCCTTTGCATTTAGCTCCTGATTAAGGATTTCCTGTGCTCTTTACCCTGATGGACTGGTAAGGTTCATGATTGCCACCTGAACAGAGAGGATTTGTTATTAACTTTCCCCCCCCCCTCTATTGCACAACTCTCTTCCAGTGTCATCCACACATTTAGATGAATTCTGCTGTGAGAATCTGAGTCACAGCTGGGATTTAGTGTGAAACAGAACTGTGGACTCTGAGGCATCTTGGATGAAGCTCATGTTTGGAATCATAGACTCATAGAATAATTAATGTTGGAAAAGTCCTCTCAGGTCTTTGAGTCCAACCACTGACCTAACACTGGATTGTGAATAAGATATTGTGATATGTAGGAGCAGTGGGAGTTTGTAAAGGATAAATGTTCTTTTTTTAGGTTTAGATACCAAGATTCCAAATGTCTCTTTGGTACTGAGACTCAGGGACATGTGGTATTGAAGCTGACATCCCCACTTGGCTGCTCCAGGATAACTTGACCTTGAGCTGAAATCCAGGGTGGTTTTGGTAAATCTCACAGTTGATTAACAATTCCCAGTAGTTCCCAGCCTCTTTTTCCCTTCTTCAAAACTTTGCCACAGGGCAAATCAGCCTGAGTTTGCCTTCTTACATGATGCAGTGCTGGGCAGTGCAACAGGACTGGAAACCTCCAAAACCCCATGGGATGTAAGAACTAATATATTTGCTCCAAGGTGAACCATGGAGACTCATCCTGAAGAGTTTCATGGATAAAATGAGTCTTTATGGTCTGTATTTACACTTTATATATATATACACACACATATATGTACACAACATATATATATATACATATATATACATAATATATACTTTATATCTTTTTAATTATATATAAATTCTTATGCCATAGAGCGAGCATTAAAAGATGTGGAATGATGGGCTGAAGAGGGTCTTCCTGCCTTATCCTTGACTACAGACAGGTTTCAGCCTCTGATTTTTGGATGACAGCTCTACCCTTAAGGATAAAAACTCAAAAAGAGGGGAAAAAACGCTTACAGTTTTAATTACCACCAAGTTTGCCCTAAACCAGAGGAAACTGAGGCTTTTGGAGCTATTCTAATGACATTAAACTTAAACTCCAGCTCACTGAAGAATTTGATACAGTTGGTTGGTTGCTAAGCTTAGCTTAGCTTCTTGCTAAGCTTATTAGCCAATAAAACAATCAAAATCTTATACTGAAATGAGCATGAGCAAATTTATCTCTTCCCCATATCCTGGGATCGGATAGATTCACATCCTCACATGTAAATGTATCTTAATAAATAGAAGACTGAATATTTTAAAATCAATTTTTTTGTGGGAAAACTTAATTTTCTTTTGTGTTTCAGGTTTTTTTTTTTATTATGTAAAAATAAAAACTCACAAAACCCTCAAGACCTAGAAAGTTTTAGTGTTGTCCAAAATAAAATAAATATGAAGTTAAATTTAATAAAAGATGAAATAGATTTAGTATAAAAATATAAAGTAAAAAAACTAAGTAAAAAAAATAAAATAAAATAAGATAAAATAAAATAAAATAAAATAAATAATAAAATATTCCTGGGTAAGTAGAAAGTGGGAGGGAGAGGAAGAGATTTGGCTTTGCAGCAAAGCTGCTTGCCTGAAGATGTAAGAACATTTTCCCAGTGAGCTCAGCATTCAAAGCCAGGCAGCCAGAACACGCTTCACAAGAGAGAACCTCCTGTGAACTCCTCACCTTTGTAAGGTAAGTCAGTGTTCACAAGGAAATACCCCACCACACCATTCCCTTTGATGTTTTCACTCTGCAGAAGGGAAGGGTGGTCTTTTTAAAGAATTCACAATAGAGAGAGAAGGGGAAGAGGAAGCCCTTTGAAGAGAGCAGAGAGCCTCCTCTTGTTTTGCTGCAGACTACAAGCCACCCCTTTTCCTTTGTGCCTTGCACAAAAGAGGGTTTGCAAGCCCACTTCCCCCTCAACCAGACACAATTTCTGTGAGTACCATACTGAGGGGAGGTGGCTTTCCAACACACAGAACACAGAGAGGGGAAGGAACTGTATGGCTTCACACGTCAACCATGAAACAAACCTCTTGAAAAACTTCTGTGTAAAGCTGTAAGGCCTGGTGGGTCTTCTTGTGTCTTCAGGATGAGCTGCAAGAGCACGCTCACCATCCACAGGCAAAGGTCTCAAGAAATCCTGTTTCCCTGTGCTCTTTCTTGTATCAGGATAGAGTTAATACTTCAGTCTTGATAATGTCAGAAAGGCTGAAGCTCTGCTGGACCTAAAACCACTTAAAGGCACAAAAACCAATACATGAGAATGTGAATAAAGAGAAGACCAGGGAACTGTAAACTGGTCAGTCTCACCTCAGGCCCTGGAAGGGTCTGGGAGCATACCCTTTTGGTGTCCACTTCCACTCTACTGAAAGACAAGAAGCAATCATAAACAGTCAACAAGGATTTGTCTAGGGCAAGTCATTGTTAACCAACCTGATTGGCTTCTGTAATTAATTGACTGTCTGTAGGAGCCAGGGAGGAGCAGCAGATACTACATATCTTTATAAGGATTTTGTCACCCACAGCATTATCTTTAGGAAGATGGAGAAGGAATAAACTACCAAACAAGTGGAAAATTGGCCTAATGCTGAGTAAAAATGGCTATCAAATGCAGTTCCATGTCCATTTAATACCTCTTACAAGTAGCTGATAACCTGAACAGTAGATCTTCAAGCCAGGCAAGTTTTTAAATACTTGAAGACCAGGGCAGCAGAGACTTCATGAGGTACAGAAAGTATAGTATAATTTCTGCACCCAGGTTGGAATAACCCTGTGAATCAGTAGAAGCAGGGGACAGGCTAAATAATAGCCCAGCTTCAAAGAGGACACCAAACTGAATGTGAGACAACAGTGAATATAACAAACTTTTTGCTGGGTTACATTAGGAGAAGTGTGACCAGCAGGTTACAGCCCAGCAAGGTTGTGAAATCTCCATCCTTGCAGGTTTTCAAGACTCATCTGGATAAATCCATGGTTGGCCTACTTTGGTGCTGGAAATGTGTCATCTCCAGGATGGAGGTTGGGCTGCTGACCTCCAGAAATGCCCTCCAAACAGCTCTTCCATGGTCCCTGAATGGACACCACAAATATCCACTAGCAATGAGGAATGTGGATCTTTTTGTGTTTCAATGCAAGAAAACTCAGCAAACTCTACGCAGACCAACTTGCTAAAACCCATTGCACATTGTCCCTTAGACACTTCTAAGTTTTACCACAGTCAAGATCTTTTCTTGTATTTGCTAATCAGTCCAACTGTTGACATTTGAAAGCACTTTCAACTGACTAGACACGGCTTTTGTGGTTGGAGCCTTGGCCAAGGGAGTGGGAGATGAGCCTGCCAACAGCCTCGTGTGCCAACGCCTTTTGTGCATGGCAAGTCTCATGTTCACAGAGATGCTCTGGGTGTCTAGACAGCAACTCCACTGTACTTGCAGCATCCATGATACCTTGTCTCAGCATGAGGAAGGGAAAGGGGGTGGGGGAAAGAAAGTTTATGCAGATGAAAGTGCTTCCAAAGTCAAGACTGATTAATTCTGAAAGCAGGCAGGTACTCGTGGGCGATTTGCAGCAGAGAGCCTGATGAACAGTGTGTGCCTCTGCATGCAATGGGAGCAAGAAACATCCCAGACATCCTCTCAGACCATTCCGTAGTTCTGTGAGACAATGGCAATGCATCCAGGCTCTGCCTGGCCCACGTTTGTCATGCTGAAAATCCACCTCTGGTTCCCATGAGTTGTGTTTTACACCTGTGGCCAGAAGCATGAGCAGCTTAACATCCTGCAGCCAGAAAATACCTGCTCCAGAAAAACAGTAGAGTCAGCAGAAGATATCCTCAGGTCCCACCAAAGCAGACTGGGGTTATAGACCTCCAAAAGTGATGGAAGGGAGAAGCTTCCACCAAACATTAGGGCCCAAGAGGAGGAAAGATAATGTGAATGCAGCTCTGTTGATTAATGGACATCAAGCAAATAGTAACTGTGTGCTTTATGACAGCATTCCAAAAACATGTACAGAGCAAGACATGAGGTTTTCCTTTTTTCTTTTTTTTTGTTTTTAATACTGCAACACATATCAGGCTATGTCAATCTTTGTTCTAGAGTAAGTATGCAGATAGAAAACATCTGAGCCACAGTACTGCTTACTATAAAATGAAGATTGCAGGCAGATGACAAATGTGGTTCTCTCTTCCTCCCCAGATATCCACAGCATTTTACTTTCTATCAGAAAATAAGCAAATAACAGTATTTAGACTTAGAAAATAGTGTCTCTTTCTTGTTTTCTTGGGTTTTTTCATCATAAGCTGGGATATTTTTTCTAATTTTTCATTGACAAGTAAAAAGAAAAATTAAATACAAAAGCAGCTTTTGGTTCCAAACACTTGACCTTCAGAAATGTAGCTATGTCCCCTTTCATCAACACCAAAAAAAAAAAAAAAAGGGAAAAAAATCCTCTCCTACTGGTATTACAGTATTTCACTCATAAAGTCATTGAAAAGGTTGTCTTCAGAGAATATAATACCAAGTTATGAGATATTTTTGGCACAAGGACAAGGTAAGATATTGCCAGACAAAGAAAACACTTATAATTCAGTTAATGGCTGGCAAAGCTATACCCTTCTGCTACTAATTAATTTTCCATATTTCCAGCCAAACAAATGCAAAGAATGTATAATCACCTGGGACAGCAGCCTGCAAAGTGTTAAATCATCATTAACTTAACCACTCGTCTCACCCTGGCTGCTGCATTTGTCATCACCGACGGAGGCTGGGTGTGGATCCAACTAGAAGGAAGGAAAAGGATTGCCAGGCATGGAAGCTACAAGACCCAGCTCTGGTTTTTTGGGACACGTTTGTGTCTGTTGGAGCACAGCTGGGACCCAGCCAGATCCAGAGGGACTGGAACGTGTCAGATGATGTGATTTACAGGAGCGTGCAGCCACCTGCACGTGCTGTCACACCAGACACACACAGGCTTAGGAGAAGGGATGTGACCATGCTGGAAGGAAACCACCTGCAGCAGGGAATGGTTTGGTGCTCTTTACTTGGCCTCCCCAGAGCAGCAGGGAGAACAAAGCAAGAGATTTAAGTTTTTTGGGCCACTATGTGTTTCCTGGTGTTTTCCTCACTCAGGCGGGAGTTCAGCACTAGATGGAGGACAAATGCACCAATAAAACTAAATTTTCTGGTACTTTAGTCCAGATTCTGAGATTACTTCTAAGTCTTTTACACAAGAGTCATTCCATTGTGGAAAATTACTGGTGATCCAATTCATCGACATTTTGCATCAATCCTGATATTCCAGGGCTAGCAAAGACTGCATGCACTAGCAAAAAAACAAGGGGAATTATAGCTGAGGATAGTTGACTTGCATTATGTCAACCCAAAAATATTTCCTATGAGGTTTTAGGTGAAATTAGAATTAAAAATTATCTCATTCTAAAGCAAAGAACATATTTTACATTCTTTTCAAAGTTTTACAGAAAAATCACAGTGGCACGAATTTCAAAACAGGTGTTTTGCAACCAATTTTTTTTTCAATTACATTTTTTTAAGTTTGGATTTGTGGGAGGCTAATTTTTGTTGCTGTTTTTTTGGTGTCTGCTGATGTGCATCTCTGCTTTCTGCCAGATAAATGGCTGCTTTCAGTACACAAAAGCTTTTGCCTTTGGAAATAAAAAGTGTGGGGTGCAGAACTCAGTCAGAAAGACCTTCATCTGTGCGCTTAATAATATACAGAGAAAATTTTTCTCCCTCATACCCAAGAAGTAATTTTACATTTCTCGGAGAAGGATTAATCCTTTTTTCCTAATTAATCAATTAATGCATCTTAATGGCCACAAATTGTTAAGAGCCCTAGTATTTTGTATAGCAAAATAATTCTCTGTAGATCACATTTCAGTATTTTAGTATTAAATTGCTTTCTCATTCAGAATAAACCACCTATTTTTACTTTATCCTGACAAAGCAATTGATCCTGATTTTTTGACAGCTAGATGGACAGACATGGAAGTTCAGGGAAGAATTGAGTAATGCTGTTCTGGCCTCCAACTGTCTCCTTTTCCATCAAGCAGAAAATATCACAAGTTTTAAACATGAATCATTTAAACATTTTCAGGTTCCTTATTCCCTGGTGGCCACTATCCTGATGTGCTGACAGGCTCCAGAGGAGATGGTTCCAAACTGGCCACAGCACCTTGCAAGTCTAATTCCCATCAGGAATCTACTCATTAGAAGTTAATTGTGCCCTGCTTGAAGTTTGTCACACCTGAATCAAAACAGAACCATCTCAGCAAAATGTTTGAATTACTATGAATCAGCTTTTTTGTCTGGGAAAATAAACAAACATTCCACTGTGGAGTTTTCAGCCAGCTTTGGTGAAAACCAGTCTTAAAATAGATTGTTGTGTCTTTCTACCTGGAAAATTTGGCAGATTTCAGTGGAATATGTGACAGATATTAGTTTTTATTTCCAAAAGCAGTTGGTAATCTTGGTCTAGATAAAAACTTGGACTTGATGGAAACATTACAAAAACTTGCTGAAAACAGGAAAAGGACTAGGAAATAAAAAGCAGAACAAAATTTCATAAAACCAAGAGTTACTTGTTAAGAAAGATATTTCTTCTGCATGCAGCCTGGACTCTACTCTCTCCAAAGGAAAAGCCAGTCAAACAATAACAGAAATTAAGTTCTGATCTTTTATCTGAAGACTAGTTCACATGAATAGAGAGCCTGTGATCCTTAGACCCACAGAAAGTTTCTAGTTATTTTTGGATATTCAACTGCACACATCCTGAAGGGACTTGATTTCCTGAGAAGTTGCTCAGCGTATAGGTGAATTCAATGCCTTTGAGATGTTGAAGGCTTGGCTTTACCCTTTCCCCCCTGAACTGCAGCTTTCAAGACTCAGAGAAGCATTGAAATCAGATGGAGTAAGATGGTAGGTAACTAGACATGGCTGAAATGTTGGAAAGGATAGCTAAAGCTGAATCTAACTTGTTAAATCCCTTTCTTTCCAAGTTCAAACTCTGACTGGCAGAATCACATGCAAAGAGTGTTAACCCTCACTGAGGCAAGAGCCCAATTTGTGGGTTTGCACAGTCAAGGCATGACCTCAATCCTGTTTGACACAGTTGTGCTTTTCTTTCTGAAGGGTGGACCAGAAGTTCAGCTTGATGAAGGGTGCAAGATTTCATCCTGTAAAACATCTGTTTGGCTGTGACTGCCAGTATCTCTGGGTTTATTAAACAAAATCCTTCAACAAGTCAGTGTATTACAGTCCTGGACACTCACCATTCTTGCAAAGGAATGTCAGAAATGTTTTTTGGGAGCAAATTGGCACTCACAACAATACAGGTATTCACCGAGGCATCTCACAGCAGCAGAGCTCTGGCACAGAGGTGATCATTCCTGCCCATGCAAACCAATCCAGGCCATGCCACTTTAAAAGCTCTGCCTCATTCCACATCTCTTACCAAGATTTATGACAATTAGCTGCCGAATCCATAATTAGCAAGTGGTAACAGATCAGCAGATATATCCAATTCTGGTGACACCTCTGACAGATTGGTGTCTACTCCCCAAATCCCTGCAAGGCTTCATGTTTTCCCTGTGACCACTCTCAAGCCGGGTTTTGGCAAGGCTGTCTCAGCAGGGAGGAGAGGGGGGGCTGGGGAAGAACAAGTTCTCACAAGCATGACAGGACCCATGCATAACCATTTGACTTTGCAATTAAAAACATGTTCTTGTCTTCCTCTGCGTCACTGAGTGTGTAAGTAACAACTGCTCTGCAAAGTGCCTTGAATTCTAACCTGGAAGTTTGGGTTTCTGCACGGGGGGTTTTGTGTGCTCAGATAAAGGGGGGCTTATTTCCCTTCTCTAAGAAACATTTCAGGAACCTTTCTAGGGGGTAGAGAGGAGGAGGAGGTGGGAGGAGGAGGAGCTGTAGTTGTATTTAAGTCACGTTGTTAACAAACACACTGTAGTGAATACAGGGGTCAAGGTGAGAACAGGGAGCCCTATCTCACCTATCCAAAATCAGATAATTTATAATTCCTCTACTGCTGCTCTAAAGAGGATCTAAGTCCCTTCTGCATCAGTTTCACCTGTCCACCTTTGAGATATATCCCTTCTGCAAGTGTGTTCCACGAGTCTAATATTTTTCAAACACTAGGTGATATCTTCACCCTTTCTAGCCAAAGTCTCCCAGATTCCTGATCCATTTTTTTCCAACCTCAACCTTTAATTAAAGGTTTCTATAGCCTTGCACCTCAATGCACCCCTTATTAGTAGATGTTAACTGAGTGCATGTTTCTCATTTGCATCCATAGCTTCAAGTCAGCACTTTCATTTTCAAGCCCTGCTGGGTATAACATTTAAGACCATCAAAGCCCTGTATTTATGAAGTGCACTGCTAGAGAAAAAATAAGATGTGAAGGTCAGGGTTAGATTAGGTCTTGTGCACAAGGTGACTCAGAGAGTGTGTGTCTGAGCCCATATCACCTGGATTTCAGCCTAGCTGGCTGTCATGCCTGACTGACAGGAACCACATTCAGATCTTCTGTGAATTTGTAGCACAAACAGCACAGCTGCTTATTGCATTGATTGTATTGGAAGCCTGATTTGCCTGTAATTGCTCCAACTCAATAAGCCATTCAATTCCAGATGACAGGATGAGTGACGTACAACCTGAATTCAGCCCCGTGTCACTGCCTTTAATGAGAGTTTGTTTTGTTTTGTTTTGTTTCATTTTTCATTTAAAAACATACCTATTGCAGGATGACAGCTCTATCTAGGCTGTTCCATGAAAGGCAGCTATACTCCTGAAATCTTTTGCAGTGGTGAAGTAGTGCTTTGAGATAGTACCTGGAAAAATGCATCCATAGCTTCAAGAGAGCCTGAGAATGCAATAAAAAAGTTTGTTGATTTTTTTTTAGTTGAAGAAGGTATGATTTATGTTAACCTAGCTGATGGAGGAAGAGATGTGAAATTGTTGAAAAATTATTCTTTTTTTTTTTTTTTAATTAATAGAGACAAAATTATCTGTGCAATAGTGGTCACAGTTTTGCTGCTTGTCTGGCTGCCTTGGAAGAGCTCAGTGGAGAATCCTAACTGACTTTCATATTAGCTTTTACCAGAACCGTTCCTGCACATTTTGTCTATATAAATAAATAAGTAGGACAAATAGAAAAATACCAGAAAAATAATGAGACAGAAGGATAAGGAGAGAAAAGAAGAAGAAGAAGAAGAAGAAGAAGAAGAAGAAGAAGAAGAAGAAGAAGAAGAAGAAGAAGAAGAAGAAGAAGAAGAGAAGAAGAGAAGAAGAAGAAGAAGAAGAAGAAGAAGAAGAAGAAGAAGAAGAAGAAGAAGAAGAAGAAGAAGAAGAAGAAGAAGAAGAAGAAGAGGATGACGAAGAAGAAGACAAGACGAAGAAGAAGAAGAAGAAGAAGAAGAAAGAAGAAGAAGAAGAAGAAGAAGAAGAAGAAGAAGAAGAAGAAGAAGAAGAAGAAGAAGAAGAAGAAGAAGAAGAAGAAAACAAAAAGTATAAGAAAATGTCTACCCTTTCATCAAGTGAAAAACAGAATCTTTTTTCTATTTGAATTTGTTTCATTTTCTTCTCTCTGGTGCTGGATAAGCTTTCATTATGTCTGTATCTCCCATCACAGGTGTAAGGGAGCCAGAGCTGATTCTTAGTCCCAATACAAATGGCACAGGACAGCTCTCCTACCCCTTTCTGTAGAAGATTTTTCTAGAAAATTGCAGTATAAAACCAAGTCAGGCAGTTGGGTGACCATTGTCAAGAAGTGCTTGATCTGACTGTGTGACCCTTATTTGTTTAGAAGCACAAAGGTAACCCAAAAAACTCTTCACATACTTCATGATGTCTACCTTGCACTTCCAGAATGCTGTCTCTGAAAATACACACTGTCTTTTCTCAGTGCCAGTGTGAGTCTAGATGAAGACCTGCAGAGCTATTCGGGGTGCATTTATTTTAAAAGTAAGCTGGTCTCTTCCTCTCAATGGTTTTGGACTCCTTTCCCCATTGCCCTTACGTATAATTTGAAATATCTGTGTCACTATCACCACAGTTTCTGTAAGGACAAACAAAGTTGTCTAAGTATCTTTGTAGATGTGGGGCTAAAGAGCTCAGCTTGAGCTGTTCCATTTGACAGCCTTGGTCTTGCTTCTGGTTAATCTAGAAAAAGGAAATTTGTAGAAACATTTCACAACTCTTTTTAAAAAATGATGAAAAAGTGTCACATTTTTGTAGCAGGAAGCCTCTATATTAAAACTAAGACAGCACAGAATTCAGGAATAAATTGACCAGAAGACATCCTCATGGTCTGTAACTGCAATGTGTTATAAGCTCTATCTTACCTAGTGATAGAGCTTTTCTCATCCATCCTCTTCCTGCTTTGCTTTTATACATATTTATTACCTTATCATAGCCAAACCTGAACAAAATAACCCCCCCAAAGTACAATTCTTCTTTTTGCAAAGAATTTTATTTTACAGAAACAACCACTGGTTTGTTAAAAGAGTTGTTTGCAAGATGACTAGATTAGATTAATTAGTTAATGTTTGTAAAGTACTTTGAAGATTAAGAAGACTATATAAGTGTTAAGTATTATTGTTATTATAATAGATAGAGAAGGTAGATAGCTAGATAGGTAAAGAGATACAGCAGTCAGATAACAATAATTATAATACTTAGCATTTCTATAGGGCTTTACATCTTTTGAGTGTTTTACAAACATTAACTAATTAATAGAGCTAAGCAGACAGATAGTAGATAAAATAGTAGGTAGATTGATAGATAGGAACAAATTTTGCCTTTGGATACATGAATAGTATATTCAATGAAAGTTGCATCCAACTGATGAGGGCAAAATTTGGTCCATAGACAAATTTAAAGGAAAATTAGCTAGTGTGTTTCAAGGGCTGGGCTGGGATTTTTTTTTCCACAGACAATTTGTCTTCCCAGTGAGTAGATTCACTGTGGGAACAGAAAGTTCTCCTGGAATGCTGAGATGAATGTATCAAACATGTCAAACTTTACAGCGACATATTATGGAATCAAAGCACACTGTTAAGATTAGTCACATCAGTGTCAGTGACTCAGGTTTGCAACATCTGAAATGATGCATCGTGCCTTTGGGAAGCCAGATGAAACAGCATTATCAGTGTGCTTGGGTTCATCCTGATCCTTCAGGTTTTTATGAAAATGCAGAAGTATGGTCTACTGACTGAGGAAAATATAGGGATTAAAGCCAGATGTGAACATATTTTAGTTCCATTAAATGAATCTGATATTAATTAAAACAAATAATAATTACATAAAGATGCAAAGAATGGACGTGACATTTGTTTCTTTTTAGTTTGCATCTTTTTGAACACTGATATTTTTCTACAATAACTTACCCCAAAAGATGTACAGAGATGAAAAAAAACTGCTGCTTTTTGAAATAGATTCATGTCCTGGGTGCCTTTGAGATCCAGCTGTCAGTGAGGTCCAGGTGTCTTAAAGCTTCTAGTACCTCTGCAAGAATAAAGGAGGAGAGGAACAAAGACCTCAGCTGGATGTGAACAGGCTCACTCTGGAGTATGGTTGTATCAGTGTCATTCTGCATTTGAGTTTTTCTGGGGGCTTCTAAAATGACTCCAGCACCTGCCTGAAGCATCAGTGCTGCCTCTGGGGCAGTACCACCAGTGCTCTTTGCTGCCAGACTGGGGCCCAGTACTGCTCAGAATTGCATCCTATGAACAGAGCTGGTATTTCCCCTTTACAAAGCTCTTCTGCCACTGGGTGTATGCAGTACCATCTCAAGTCTTCAGGGCAGTCAGAACCACAGACCACAAATAAATCTTGATGAAACAGTAAAATACAGGAGAAGGAGCCACCTTCTGAACTCTTGGCAGCTGTTATGTAGATACCTACGCCTGGGTTAGACACTTTAGGTTTCCTTGACTGTCCACAGAGCAACAAGGCCTTGAAAGGTAAGTTTCATCTGCTTTGTATTTATGTCTCCATTAGGACAAGGTGAAACTGCCTCTTGGAAATCTTGTTTCTCTCCACTGACTAAAGCCCAGATTAGCTCAGATGCGGCCAACTCTGTTGTAAATAATTAAAGTGAGATGTGACAAAACCCTTGTGGGTCAGCCCATGGTGGGCTGATCTTGGCTGTCTGTCAGGTGCCCACCAAGCTTCTCTATCATCCTCGCCTTCTCAACAGGACTGGAAGAGAAAATATGATTAAAAGCTCATGGATTAAGATAAGACAAGGACATCACTTACAGTCATGGTCAAAACAGGCTTGACTTAGGGAAATTACTATAACTTATTGCCAAATAATCAGAGACGGAAAATGAGAAATACAAAAACAACAAACTAACTGGGTTTTGTTCACTGTTTTAGTGAACAAAACTAAAAACACCTTCCCTCCTTTTCCCTCAAAGTGGCCCAGGTGGATATCAGCTAGGGGTTGGGATCAGTTCACAGCTTTTCATCCTTACAGCTCCTTCCTCCTCACACTCTTGCCCTGCTTGAGTGTGGAGTCTCTCCTATGAGCTTCTGTCCTTTATGAACTTCTCCAGTGTGGGTCGTTCTTATGAATTGCAGTTCTTCACAACCTAATGGCTCCCTAAGGCTTCACATATCCTGCCAGGAAACCTGCTCTGCATGGACTCCTCTCTATGGCCTGCAGTTCCCACCAGGAGTCTGCTCCAGCATGGCTTCTGCACAGGCCGCAGCTTCCTTCAAGGCACATCCACCTACACTGGGTCCTCCTCAAGCTGCAGTTGAATCTCTGCTCCACTGAGGACCCCCGTGGGTGGCAAGGGGACAGCTGCCTCACCATGGTCTTCTCCATGGACTGCAGGAGACTGGAGCCTATCCTCCCCTTCCTTCTTCACCGAGCTTGGTGTCTTCAGGGTTGTGTCTCATATTTTTTCTTTTTCTTTGTTTTCCTCACATCTCCTGGATAGCATTTTTTTTTTGCCCTTCCTTAAATATGTTATTGCTACCAATGTCACCTGTGTCCAGTGGCAGGTCTATCCTGGAGCCAGCCCAAACTGGCTCTATCCAACATGGATGCAGTTTCTGACATCCTCATGGAACCCATGCAGTCCCTCTTCCATCAAAACCTTGACCTGGAAATCCAATAAACCCATTCTAAACATTCTTCTTCCTTCTTCATCTCCAAGGTTGACTTAGTGGAGTTTCTCAAGCTCACCTCAGTCTCACTAGGATTGATGAAGAGGAGCTTTAGTTGGAAATTGGTGGGAATGTCATTGACCAAAGAGACAAGTGGTGAGTCCCCATACAATGAAATTAGCAACAACAAAAGTTTCCCTTCAGCAGCACAATCTGTCAGTGGTGGAAAGCCACTATGTGCAGAAGGCAATCAGCATTTTTCTGACTCATACAAAAAAAGGCAACATCCAAATATGGTGCATAACAAACATTGTACAAAATAAATACACCCTTCATTAACACAACCACCCTTTGATCACCTAAAAAAGGCATAAAAAATTAAGCAGGCAAGCAAGAGCAAGAAATAGTGGCAATGCCCTTTTTTAAACCAGGGATGGACTGTACACATACACACCTTGGTAATTAAAGCTCATAGTTTCTTCTCAAGGAACTTGAACCTAAGTCTCAAGTTATGGGTGAATATTCAAAGTGCAAGGTTTCAAGACAGACCTGTCTAAAGTTCTCTTGTTGGAGCAGTTTTATTTGTATAATATATTTCACTATTTCCTGTGTCACAGGGAGAATGATTTCTAGTTCAGTGGTTAGTATTCACCTGGAAGGGGAAGTCCTCAGTTCCTGTGCCTGCTTCTATGAATGTTTCTTGTATTTCTCATTTAAGTATTCATTGATGTGGATAATGGAAGCCAGGCCCTCTGCTCCCAAATGAAAGACTATACCACGAAGATACATAGTCATTTGCATAGGTTTGCCATCTTCCTGTTCCCATGAATATTTAATTAACCTATGCAAAGTGAAATGGTTTCAATATGAGGAACTGAGAATGCCCTGCCCTAGAATATTCTTTACCCTAGTGGTTAGGGCAGTCAGGGAAGTGGAGAGACAAGTTCAAATCCCCTTAAGCAGAAGAGGGATTAAACCTGGGTCTTCCAGAGCTTGGTGGGTATTCTCAGCACAATGTTATTAGTGAGAAAAAAAAAAAAGTAGCATCTCTGCTTCCTTTTCTTGCCTGGGCTAATGGGATTCCCTGCCAAAATGCTTATCATATTGAAAGATCATCACAGTGTGTGACTGATACAATCTTTATTAGAAAACAAATTATTTCACCATGAACTTTGAAATAAATGGAGTAAATGGCGTGACAACAAAATGGCTTACCACAAGGGAGCATACTCACACCTGTGTTATTTGTGATCTACACACAACATCTACCAATCTGTAATGACAGAAAAAATTAAAGTTACTAGAATTCAACCTCTAAGTCAAGGTCTTGTCCCAAACAAAGGCCATGACACCATCAGTACTCAACGAGATCTCAGAATATCATATGACAAATTAATGAAATTACACTATGGATATGATGCTATCAGGCTTCTTTCTTCTTTAAAGTTCCAGGCCCAAGAAACAGAACAAAATTTCCAAAGAGATGTGACTCAAAACCCAGATTGCTTGGAACCAGCATTGGACTACTTACCTTTCCCTGGGGCACAGATAGAAAAGACAAAGTGTGAGGTTCACCTGTAATATAAATTACTGAAGAAATACATGAATTCCAGACTGAAGGTCAGCTCTGCAATGCTGCAAACCATGGCACTTGCATCCTGTTATCCAGTAGATAAATATTTATGTCACACATAAAAAAGCACTGATATATCAGTACACATGAAGAGGTTAGATATCCTGTTGAATGAAAGTGATTTTTTTATGCATGCCTTAGGCCAGCTGAGGGAAGCAATCTGTATCTCCTATCTGGGATCACCTGACTGGGGAAATGGATGGGAAAAAAAAGTGGAAAAAAAAGCAAATACCAACAGGAAGAAAAGAGAGGATGAAAGAAGTAAAAAGCTTTGAAGCATGCTATTAAATGTCCAGAATTCCCTGGATTGGTAAATTCAATCAGTAATATGCCTGTTCCCAAGCCCAGTAAATTTTAGATAGATCTGGCTGATAAATTTCTATATCCTGCAAGTTACAATTACTGTGAAAAATTTATCTTTGTCATTTCCCACTCCTTTCCATTTAAGCTCACTCTGAAAATGAAAAAGAAATGAAAACCAAAACTTCATTTTGATATTTTTTTATGAGACTGTCATTTATTGACAAAAGCCTCTCGATAAATTCAATTCTCCATATTAGCATCATATCTGCTTGATGTCAACCCCTGTCAGTGGGGCTCTCAGGTGGCTGCACCACCCTCTCATAGCTCTGGAAATTTTTAGGCAAGAACATCTTCATGCCCAGTCAGCCCATAAGACAGATTAAATGCAGAGCTGCACAAAAAAAAACCCAGCAGACAGGCCATTCTTTGTCAATCCCAGCACAAACTTTGCTGAGGTATTTTAGAGCCAACATTCTTGGAGAGCGAGCACAGACTTGCACAAATACGGATCTTGCCTGTTTAGGTTATGAGCTCTCTGGGGCAATGACTTTCTCTTCGGATGCAGGTATCCACTTCATAGCACCAGTCCTGCTGTAATAAAGCTAATAATAATAGTAACAACAGCAATAATAATAATAGAAATAATAATAATTTCATCCAGGCTGCTGCGTAGAAGAGCTGAAGGGCAGCAGGTGTGTTGGGGAAATAATATAATGCATCAAATCCTGCGCAGCGAGCACATGAGCGTGTGATATCAAAGACACTACCTATGAAATTAATTTGCCAGTGACACTGCCTTGCCTACCATCCCTGGGCGTTGTGAGAATTAATTAATGCTTGCAAATCGCCTTGAGAACTTCAGAGGGAAGGCGCGTTATGTATGCAAAGCCCTGCTGCCTTTCCCTGGTGCCGGCTGCACACCTGTGCCCATTGCATCATGTGCCGCCTCTGTCTGGTCGCCGAGTGCTGGCGGTGCTCATGTGGCCTCAGCATGATTGATGGCTGGATTCGGGTACTGGGAGCTCTCCCCTGTCAGCGGGAGCTTGCCTGCACACGCCTGTGCACCATCAGCCTCTTTCCTCCCGGCGCAGTTGTCAGGTTTCCCAAAACAATGATTACCTTTCCCCAGAAACAAACCTCTGTCCTGACACCTCTCCCAGCTGGAGTCTTTGCTCCTTTGTAAGGGTCTGTTCCCTACCTCCCAGGGCTCGTGTGAAACTTCATTCCTTCATGTTTGTGAAACACGCCAGACTGAAAGTGCAAGAATAGAGTGGTGCATGCTCTTTATTTATGATCACTATTAGCAATTGCAGCCACACAAGATGCCCAGGTTGTACCTCAGAGGTCACTTCACCTCCTGAAGGAAGGACAGCAGCACTGGAGGTGTTAGCAGGAACAGCAAGGTGAGGCTTCTCCACCTTCAGAGTGTCCATCCCTAATCTCTGAGGACCTGAATGTGCCTGCAGGCCATGGCAGCTGCTCTGAAGGGAGATGCAGGAGCCTTATGTCTGCAAGCCCAGTGCTGAAGGGACTTTGAGTTACCAATTTCTTCTTACACTGAAAATAAGTCCCATTTGCAGCAAATAATTAGGTACAGTGAAGTAAAAATCTTATTTAAGTGTTCTTTTCTTCTCCTTCTAAATCCAATGCATTGTTTTAAAGCATTGAGATCACTTTGGTTTTGTGGGATATTTTTTTTATGTACATATTTAGGCTGAGTTTCCAGGTTATCCTTGACCTATCATGATACACCAGCTGTGCTTTTATTTTCCTCAAAAGAAGTGGGGAGAGGACTCTTGTTTCCAACCACTGCTCCCTCCTCCTGGCTATGCAGCCCTACCATAGCTCCACAGGTGCTGGAAAGCTGTACCTTTCTGTTGCTGAGTGATTTTAAGCAGCAAACATTGGCAGTCACCTGCCTTGCCCTGTTCCAGCTACACTCAGCAATGTGTGGAGGGGAGGGAAGAAGAAGCAGAAGAGCATGTTGGAAGGAGTCGAGGCTCCCTTCATCTTCTCTTCTGTGCTTCAGAAAGTGGTGCACTCACTAAATAAACCTCCAGCCTTTCTCAGGGCTACAGAGAGCTGAAACCCAGAATACATTCCCGCTGAATCTGAAGCTCTCAGTCACAAAGTCAGAATCAATTATGACATGTAATTTTGCCCTTAATCTCAGGTTCTTTTCATAGACCACTGTCTATAAGATCAATATTAATAAAAGGATCATAAGAACTTCCCTAGACTGCGGTTACAAATTCTCTAAGTGCTTCACACAGACTTTTCTTAACCCACAGCAGAAGAGATTTATTTGTGAATCCTTTCTTTGACCAAAACCCCCGTACATATATCATCTTCTCATAAAAATCAGCTTATTTTTGATATTCAAAAATTTTGCACATTCACAGCTGAGGGAACTTATCAGTACTGGTGGTGATCAGAGAATCACAGTTTATGGGCTGGGGGGATCCCTGAGGATCATCTTGTCCATCTCCCCTGCCAGGCAACATCTTGCAATGTTTTAAAAAATCTTCTCAGAGGACACAAACTTTTTCTTTCTTTCTTTCTTTCTTTCTTTCTTTCTTTCTTTCTTTCTTTCTTTCTTTCTTTCTTTCTTTCTTTCTTTCTTTCTTTTCTTTCTTTCTTTCTTTCTTTCTTTCTTTCTTTCTTTCTTTCTTTCTTTCTTTCTTTCTTTCTTTCTTTCTTTCTTTCTTTCTTTCTTTCTTTCTTTCTTTCTTTCTTTCTTTCTTTCTTTCTTTCTTTCTTTCTTTCTTTCTTTCTTTCTTTCTTTCTTTCTTTCTTTCTTTCTTTTCCTTCATGGGTGGCTTCAGTCAAATGCTTTCAGCTTTTTGTTTATTCCATCTCTGCTGTAGATTTGTTTTTATGAGTAGTCTGGTTAATAATTATTTTGTGTGCAATGAGAAATAACATTATTTTCTTTTTCCAAAAATAAGAATTGTTCCTCCAGGTTGTCTCCTTTTCCCCTTTCCCTTAGCTCCAGAAAAGCTGGTGTTTGAAAAACCCTCCATTTCCATTAAGCAGTGATTCTGGTGGATAATTAGAATTTAATTTCTCTGACCAGCATCCTCAGGGGCATTCAGATGTCCTCTGCTTCACCATTCCTGTTTCACATGAACAGGAGTACTAATCTCTTCCTGTTCTACCCAGATGTTGGAAAGCTGAGTGCTTAAAAGCGTTCTCAGCTCCTTCAGTGGTTAGTCAGGGCCCTCAAGGGAGAACATCAGCACTCTGTGCAATCTCCCCTTGGCTTTCCCATTCACCCTGCCTCCTCCTCTTCCATGCTTTGCATGGGTGCTTGGGTTCTTTCTACCTCCTCTGAAGAGCTTCAGCTCAGCCCATTCCATACCCAGAGGCAACTAATAAAGGTCAATCTCAGATATAATGAAAGGGGACAATGAGGCTGTTCTGGCCACTCCTAGTTTTCCCCACTGCTTCTCACGAGCTCTGCAGGTTCTTCTGGTTCCTCCACCAGGCCTGAATGTCAGGGGGAGGCTGTTCCCACCACCATCCCCGGCTGTTCTTCAACAGTCATGTCCTTTGAAGATGTGCATAGTTATCATGTTATTTCAAAATACCAAAGGTCACATAGTCTTTCCTTTTCCCTTCCTCCCCGCTGGAAAATAAGGGCAGGAGCAATGACTGAGTAAACAAGAAGGAGTGGGTTTGCAGAGCTGCTGTGAGGGACTGGGGGACTCCACCAGACTGGCCTCTTGCAGCCACAACTCCCTTTTTCCCACCTCACCCTGCAAATTAAAGTTTCAGAGGTCTGAAAGATGTTCTAGTGCAAAGCATTTTCCCTACATCTGTGTTGGCCCTTTTGTCACAGAAAATATGGTTAGATATCCAGACATTCAGGAAGCAACAAAAAGCTCAATTTTTCCTGCATCTTTTACTCAAAATTCCATGCTGGAGCAATAGACCGATTTTTAGCAGTCATATTAAACCACAGGAGGCGTTGCAAATCACATATGTGAGGATTTGGGAAATAAAGATGTGTGTAAGTCACAGACCACCCCAAATTCTTGATGACCCTCTGCCAAAACAGGAATCAGAGCTGTCTTAGGTTCCTCCTTTTGCAGCCTACTGTGCAGCAAGGCTCCTACTTACATTTTCTGTGATTCCCATGAGGTATGTTGGCCCTGAAGGATAAGAACTGCAGATCTGCTTGGCAATTGCATCATGCAAGTAGAAGGTCTACTGGGTAGAGCTGGGCCCTTAAGAAATACTTTTATGGGACTTCTGAAAAGCAGGTGGTCTGATACACAGAAAGCACATTAACACTAATGAAGATAAAAAATTTCACAGAAAGATAATTGTTTGCCTAGCAGCTGAATTTATTTCGTTCTCAAGTTGTAATTAAGGAAAAAGTTGCAGTTTAGAATGCAATCAGGTTTTCCCTCTTTTTTTTTTCTTGCCTAATAAGCAGAGCAAGAAGTTGATTCATTTTTATCTACAAGGGAGAAATGTATCATTTTACCCACACCTGATTTAACTGAAATGAGTGAAAGACAGATAAACAGCTGGAGAAACCTGAGAAAAAAACACTGAATTCAATTTACTAGAATCTTGCATGCCTGGGAAAGAAAAATAAAAAGAAAGAAAAATAAATAAAAACAAAAAGTGAGGAGTCCAGCCACGGACAAGCAAGTTTATATCTTATGATGCTGGGTAGTTAAAGCTCTTTTTTCCAACAGCAAGTAAGGATGAGAAATTTCTAAAAACCCAGGTGTTCTAATTGTTACTATGATTTCCTGTCTGTATGCGTGCAATGTTTAGGAGTTGTACACTTAGTCTAGCAGTCACACAAAACTTAAGGATGTAAAAACAAAAACTGGTCTCAGATCACTGTGTGCTGCTCAAAAGAGCAAAGAAACATGGAAGAAAAAGAAAGGGTCTGCTCCAGAAAGGCCGCGATCAAAGCAGAAGGCAGGCAATGAAAAGCAGTCCTTCCTTCAGGGTAAAGACAAGGAAAGAACAGGGCAATACTGAATAAAGGGAAACCTTCTCATGAGAGACATGTCAGGTTCTTGTATATGTCTCTACTCCATTAATCAATTTTGTTAAATGAGGAGCAGGGACAGTCTGTTGTATCAAAATTGGAAGGGAGGTTCATTGGATAGGGACAGAATTGCAGAAGGATAAACATGTTTCCAGGCATAGAAAATAGCATTTATCTCCGCAACAACTTGCCATAAAATAAAAAGTTTAGATTATCAATTTGGATTTTGAATTATTTGGACTCAGTTTAAAAAAAAATCCAGTATTGTTTTTCCTTTAAAATAATCCATAATACTTGTGCACAGGTTTCAGAATGTATTCAAGTGTAGAGATCAAACAGGGAGAGATGTCTGAATACCTTTGAGAATCTGGGTCTCATGTTCACTCTATTTTGATGAGCATTAAGATAAAGGTCAGACTGCTGCAAGGTTATAAACATTGACCTCCTGGGTACACCTGCAGGTTTATATGGAATATGACATTTTCTCTACCAGTGACTGGGTTCAAATGCATCTGAAAATACAATAGTCACTTACATGAAAAGGAAGAACTACCTATCTATCTTTGTTTTATTGCATACCTATTCTTAATTTTACCAAGTTCAGACCTTTAAGAAGCAAATGTATCTTCCCCTTCATTTCTCCAGCCACCTGAAAAAAGCCTCCAATTGTTTCTTGGAATCTTGCTAAATCTTCAGGACAGCAATTAGTGAGATTGAGGTAACCTGGGAGCAAATCACAGGAGCCAGGTAGGAACAAGCAATCATTTGATGTCGCAAACGCAACTGCACAGACAGACCAGCGTGAATTAAACTGCTCCCACCACTTGTCCCAACACTGAATATTCCAGGTGTTCCCTCCTCTATACAGAGCTTCTCCAAAGACCCCAAAGTTTGAAATTCTCTGGACAGAGGCTCAGCTTTTGCTATCAGAAATTCTTTCTAGAATGTGAGCCTCAGAACGAATGAATAGGTTGGTTTTCTTAAAATGAACCAGGTCAAATTTTAGCAATTAATTAATGCTTAAATATAAGTTGATGAGCACTTTTAAAGATTAAAATTACACTTATTATTAAAGCAATAGTGATTTGTTATTTTCCAGAGATATTTTTTCTGAGAAACAACCACTGCTATAAAGGTTATTTTTTCTACCCTTCCTCCCAAATCCTTCAGGTATTTTCTGTTTCTCTTTCTGTGCTTTCTGTTCGCCCATGTAGAGTAGCAGTTTTTGGCACATCAAGCACATTAGATAATTATATGTCAGCTGAGAAACTCTCAGCTTCTTGTCACTAGTCTATAAACCTCTCTGTAATGTTGTAATACAATATCGCTGATATCTCAAGGAGATAACATGTTAAGTGTCTACTGGCTATATAATTTGAACCAAAAATTAACAAAGAGAACTGATCTTTCGGTAAACATACAGTGTATTTTTGTCATCTCTTCCTGATAGTGGTTTTGATAAGCAGATTTAGATGTGGTGTTATCCTCTGATTGCTTTTGCAGTGTACTTGCAAGACAGGGAACTCCTTCATAATCCCTCAGACAGATGGTTGAGAGGAATTTCCCAAGTACCCACAGATCAAAGATTGTTCCCTGTAAATGGTGATGGTTGATGATATTACAAATCCACCCAGACATTTTATTCTTCCTGATTCTAAACACCCTTTCACTTCTCTCTGCCCAATGTGGATTCCCATTAGGTGGGAAGAACAATTTTAAGCAATCAAGAGTCAGTGTGATAACCTTAGATTGCTCATTAAGGACCAAGTTGTGAATGAGGGGTAGATGACAGAGATCTATGAAATCAAAGAGGCATGGAAATGATGGGCAATTGTTCTCTGTCTTTTCCAAAACAAGAGCAAGGGGACATCAAATGGAACATGGAGGAGACGGGCTCAAAACAAACAAAGGGAAATGATTCTTCATACAATGTATAATTAAGCTGTGGAACTCCTTGCCACAGGATGTTGTGGATGCTGTAAATTTACATGGGTTCAAAAAGGACTGGACAAGTTCATGAAAGAAAAATTCTTCAAGAGCTATTAAATACAAAGACATTACCTCTGGCTCCGGAAGACGCTGCAATGCAAATCTCAAGATGTTGTGAGAGTGCTCTGAGGAAGTCTCACTTTGCTATTTTACTTTTCCCCAAGCATGTATTAATTCTTGGCCCCTGTCAGAAAGAGGTACATGTGTTAGATGGATCTCGATATAGCTGATACAGCTCTTTTTATGTCCTTGTTTCACACAGCTGTTTTATTCTGGGAGCAGATCAAGTAATGGCCACACCATACTATTCACTTTAAATATTCTTTCTCCACTTAGACCAGTAAGTAGTCTGAAAATTAGTGTATTGATAAATATTTTTATTTTAGGTACTTTAGCTTCCCAGTTTTCTGCCTGGAAGGTACAGAAAATTGTAGCTTTCTGGCTGGCTCAAGAGAGAAGGGCACAGTGGGCTCTAGAGATACCTCTCCTCCTCACTCTGCAGCTGATGACATGGACAGGCTTGTGTAAGAAAGTGGGGTGTCTCTCTCAGCTCTTCACCTCTCTGGACTGTCTAAATAACCACCCCAGTACTAAATAGCTAGTGATTCAGAAGCAGAAGCACACATTTGGGATGCTTGACTATGTGAAAATTGGCCGGGAAATCCCCCAAGTTTTTTATTCCTGTTACTTCTAGCAGTTGGCAAGCCTAGCAGTGCCTCCTCAACTAGAACATTGCCTGGTAATGAGGAAAAGTGGAGAAAAGCTGAGGAAAAGTGCCTCCATCCTGAAAGCACTGCCTGATGCTTTACCTGATAGCCTGTCCATTTGAAAAGAGGGAAAAATATCCCCTCCTCACTAGCATTTATTAGCAGTTGGGTTTGAAGAGAGTTAACACAGGGAACAAGTCCTGTCCTGCTCTGGGATATTCCTGCATCTGCACGAGCCAAAACCCTCGTTAGCCAGCCCCTGGGTCCTGCAGGCTTAGCCATTTTTGTGGGCTAAATTAACACTTTGGTGTTGAGGAGCCAGAGAGCTACTGCAAAATGAGCTCTGGCTGCGTGATGAACACCCCCATCCTGTGAGATATAACAGCTGAAGAGGAAGATTAGCTTCAAGGCCATTGCAGGTGCCCCAAACTGAGCACCCCAAAAGCATGGAGGCACTCAAAAATTAAAATCTTCACTGAAGGATTTAACCTGGGTTTCAAAAGACATTCCTTTCCCTTCCCAGAACCCCTAAAAAGCCTTTTGGGCAAGGAAGGCAACTCTTCAGGCTCCACGGGTATTATTATTATTTGGAAGCCTGTTTTGTATTTGGAGTTGGCTGCTCCTTGGGTTCACCCAGGCAGTTTAGTGCATGCATGCCGAGGTGTATATTGGATGTGCCTAATAGCTGCAGTAGGTGGAGAGGGAGGAAGCTGTGATCCAAATGATGGGAACTCCTGGAGGGAGTTGTCTTGCCACTGGCATGCTGTCAGCGTGCCAATAAATGAGAAAGTTGAGATGATCAGAGGCAGCTATCTAAACAAACTAGGGTGAAAACTCCCAGCCTGCGTAGCAATCAGGCACAGGAAGCTCATTCAGCGGCCATCCAGCTTCTTCCCATGGTTCAGGTTTGGTATTCTATGAAACATGAAATAGGCAGAAAATATCCCCGTGCCCCAAAAAAAAGGCCCCGTGGCTGTTGACTTTTCTGTCATGCCATTGCTTCTGACATACACCTCTCAGGGGATCAGTAGTGGGAAACGTGAAATGAGAGGTGATTCACAAGCTCTTTGTGTGTCAGTTTGCAAGCACCAAAATTAGCCACTGAGTAGCACTATCCCAATTCTGGAAGAGAAAGAGTTGCTCCTTACGCTGTTGCAAATCTTTGACAAATTCACTGATGTCGTAGTGCTCCAGATTTCTTCCCTGCACAGGCACAGACCTGATCTCAATGGCTGTGAGGAAATCAACAAGAGGTAGGAAGATATAGAAATCACATATTAATGCTGCATGGGCAGGTAACATCCATAGCTGGCTGATCAAATGCATAGCTGGCTTTTTAAAATGTATAAATATACAAAAATACATTAATATGTATTATCTATAAATATGTTTACAGAAGTTCAAATGCACAGCTGGCTTTGACCCCTGTTCAAAGTCCCAATATTCTTAATAGGCAGCGAAGGAACTGAATTTTCACCTCTTACTTTTTACCTAGCAAGGGTAGGAATGCAGAGATTACTCTGGTCACCAGCGTCTTCTGTGTTCCACTTTTGGATGAAATGTCCAAAGAAGGTAGAATGACCCTGTATTTTAACTTTTAATCCATTGAAGTGGGTGACACAGATTTCTTCCAATAAGAATGGGAAGATCTGAAAGAGAGTTTCCAAGATATCAAGTGAGTGTTTCAACTGACTGTTGGAGATGTAGCTCATGGACTGACAAGAAGCCTGTGAAAGCTGAATGAAAGACAGTATCTGCCTCCAAATCTGGAGTTGGGCACCTGGCTTCCAAGAAGAAAAGAGCGCAAAGCCTCACACCTACCCTTGGCCTTGCTGCCCTCAGACTGGGTTTTGCCTTGTGCTGTCACATGTTAAACCCTTCCAGAAGTGCTTGATGCCCAATGCATTGCATAAAAGCTTACTTGTCTAAATTGGGCAAGTCAATATCAACAAAGCTTCTAAGAACTAGAAGCTACTGAATTCCAAGCTGTGATAGGTAAGTTCTTTGGTAGATGTAGATCTTTGCTACCATGCCAGTGGCAGAAGGGCTGGAATATTTAGAATAGAAAAAGAATAAGAGCTTTAATCCTTATTCATGGGTATCCAGGATCTTTAAAATCTGCAGTCTCTCTGAATCAATTTAGTTTATTTAGCACAACTAAGATACATTTGATCTGCTAAAGCTGCCAACCTTCTTGTTCCTCCGTCAGGCTGTTTATTACCTTTTACACAAGAGAGTTCTGCTGTCTGTCTGTCTCTCCCTCCCTCCAGGTGAAAATCAGCCCTCTCCGGGAAATAATAGAATCAAATACATTCAATGTTCCCTCCTTTAAATTGTATTAAATATGCCCAATTGAGTACCATAAACACAATCACAAGACTTCTGAGTTCAACTAAAAACCCTCAAAGCTATGTGCTAATGACAGATGATCAGTAAATTAACCAGGCTTCCCCAGTCACGTGGTGGCATTTGCAGACTTGTCAATAAGATCCTGAGATTTATATTCAGTAATGATTTTGCAAAAAACACAAACTGAACAAAAAACCCCACCTAAAGTATCTTCAGCTTCACCAGATTTCAACAAAAGACTGTTAAAACTCCCTGGTGATTTATGGAGCTGGGAGAAACAACTTGTATTGGATGTTTATGACAGCTTCACTTCGATATTCCTGACGTGTGTAAACACAGAAAGCCTATATATTATGACTGTATATTAAGTGACATATAGATAAGAGCTGCTTGAATGATCAGAGAGACAGAGAATCTGCTTCAAAAGAGGAGACAAAAGGGTGGTCTAAGGGTCAAAGCACAGAGTGCCCACATCCAGCTGCCCCAGCTCTGCTGAGAACCAGAATAGAGCCGACAGTGATTTGCAGGGCCCCAGATCACCTCGCTGCAGACCAGCACATTATCCTACACAGGCATATCAGTTATTCACTGGTGTCTTTAGTGCTACACCAATGCAACATGTCTGAACACGGCTTGTTGACTTTAAAATGCTCAGCAACAAAGGATTATAGGGGTTAGAAGTGCCCTGTATAAATACTTTGAGACATAAACAAGGGAGAGTAACACAAACTCTCTGAGCTAATGGCCAATGCTCTTACCAGAACCATTGGTATTAATGTCCAAGATTACAATTAAAACAAGGTCTATAAAACTTCAGTCACCTAGGAAGAGCAAAAAAGACAACAGGAGTTTTGAAATAATCAGCTGGTGAAAGGTATTGGTGTTATGACTGCCTAGAAAGTGCTGCAACACACAGATATATTGCGTGTCCTATTTACTCTGGAACAATAAACACTCTCCAGAATGGCATGTGTACTTCACTGCATCACTTCAGAGCAGAGGTTCTATGGGGGAACTTCTTTTCCATACTGAGGGATGACAGGGGTGTCAGAAATTCTGGGGTTTTAACATAAGCTGCAAATTTCCAGGATTTATAGTACCCAGCTAGGAGATAGCAGTGGTATTCCTGTAATGTTTTTATTTCTCCTCTAGAAGTTCTTCCATGCTAGGCTGTGAGGCTGACCATAATTTTCTTGTTTCATGGAGTAAATACTTGTGGAGAGTACAATGATACTGTGAATACCAAGTCAGTGAAGGCAGACACTTTCCATAAGAGTGTTCTTCTCTTAGGCCCACATCCAGCATCTTACGACAAACACAACAAAGGTCTCCAGGGATTTGTCTTACTCATCAAATCCTATTTTTTGGCTACTGGGTCTACCCAACCTGAAGATCTGTATTCCCACAGAGAACTTTGACACATGAGCATGACTAGCTTCCATCTGCCCTCACCTACATCTTTTGGAGGACACAGCTCAAGGGCTCTCAGCTTAAATTCTCTTGGACTCTCTGTCTCTTTGCTTTGTTAGTGGTGGAAAGGTTTGCCTGGATCTCAGGAAAGAAACTGTGAAAAGGGCTCTGTGCAGGGACTATCTGTGCTGCAGGAACTTTTTGCTCGAGCCTGCCTTCAAGTTTCACCTCCAAGCAAAGTGAAATCAGGCTCTAACCCAACTTCTGCCCAGTTGAATAAATGAGCTCAGGCTTAAATGATATCCCAGAATAGGTGGGGTTTTTTTCCCTGCATGGATGATCAAGCATTTTGGATTAAAGTTTGGGTAGCTTGTTTATATACAAGAGACAAATCCTAAACTAATATGAAAAGTATTCTACCTAAGAAACTTGAACAGGTAACTTAACTCAGAAGCTGACACCAGCTTTATATTTTTTAAAGGTTATTTTTACTGCTAAATCTTAGATGTTCAGGTTTGCTGAGAAGAGTAAGAGTTTGCCTCCTATAACAGAGAAAGGGCAGAAATAAGCGTGAGACATGAGGAAGTTTTTCATTAAAATATGTTTAGCATTTCAGATATTTAAATACTGCTAAAAATTCAACAGAATGCTTTTTTTGCTGACTTTTAAAATTATTATTTACAGTGCTACAAGAGATTATTTTGTCATGAAAGACTGTGCTGATCTGGTTTTTCCCCAGTTGTTGAATCTGGTGTACATTCTAGTGTGAATGCCTGAGAGCCAGAAAGCAATAATGATTAGAAATGTATTATTTTATATTCCTTATTGTCCATAAGGGGAAAAAAACCCCAAAAAACAAAAACCAAAATCCACACATAAAGAAGCAAAAATAATGACAACAAATATCTTTAAAAACAGTTTGATCATAAACAAAAATCTATCATGACCTTAATAAGAGACCCACTTTTCTAGCCATCCCTTTTTAAAAATTCTCAGTATTCCCAAATTTGGATTTTTTTAACTGTCTGTATTTTAACCTACCTCCTTAAGTGTGTACACAGTGTACACTTTTTTTCCCCCTAATGTTCAAAATTAAGCCCCTCTGTGTGCCTTCTATGCCGAAGTTTATAACCTCAGCCTGCACAAGTCCAGTGCAGAAAGATCTACACCCTCCAGGCAGAGCGAGGAAGCTCTTTAAAGATGAATCATTTTCATAAATGAGTGCAGAGGGAGGTCAAGCCAGGGGACACAGAAGGTTACATGTGTGGCTGAGATAAGGCCTCATTCATCCACTTCTTACTGTCAGGTCTTGATGGGTGAACATTGCCTTGAGCTCCCATAAAACATGTTGTTTGCAGAAAACTTGCAGGTGGTTCATAAAAAAGTCCAAACTGTTACCAAGAAATTTATCTCTCAACTGCTGGATCTGTTTATAATAGAAGTGAAGGATCTCATAGAGAAATTAAGTATCAGAGACTGACTTATACTGGCTCGCCAGACTGAAAATCCCAACCTGCCTTCCAAATGCTGCACTAAAAATGTCAAAGCAATTGTATTGATGACATCTTGACAAGATACTGTACAAGACTGTTAAAAATACAACAACAACAACAAAAGAATGTTGCCTGTTTATGGAAAACTTGTCTCTGGGGAAGGGATGTGGGTATTTAAGAGAGTTTTATGGAGGAAATTCAATCAGTTCTCCCTGAAACATTTGATTTTAGAGACTGTCAATCTTTTATTACTCTGGTGCCCATTCAAAAGGCAGTTTTTAAAAGGGTGTCATTGTTTCTCCCTGTGTTTCAAAGCATATATTCAGATAAAGCTGGGTTGTGTTGGCAGGGAGAAAAGGTGAGGGTTAAAATGAATGTAGGCATCATAGAATGGACAGTTTGATGTTGTTGTGGATATTTATCCACTGAGAGCCAGATTTGAGACCTTTTGAAGTCAATGAAGCCTCTCTTTTGACTTCACTAGACTTTTAGCTCCAAGGAACTGTACAGAGCCCTCCAGCTGGTTTCACATAAACTACCCTACAGCCATCAGATAGCAGCTTTCAACATGTACCAACGTGAAAAGTGTTCACATTCATGCTCAAAAGTCCCTCATACTTTCCTCTCTCCTCCACACAAAAATACAAAGTTAAGTTTTCTACATTCTCCAGAACTTGTTCTCCCATGCTTTCGTATTCATAGGTTTTTGTGGCCCGAAGGAGCCATTATGATAATCTGGTGTGACCTCCTGAAATCAATGTATCAATGGGATTGCACCAACATTATGGGAACAGAGTTTGGCCTCTAGACATCCTGCCATATAGAGACACCACTGAATGAATTAAAATGGGATAGGGCATTCATTATGAATTATTTGCTTTGGGGGTTATACATCCAACATTCAGCCACACTCGGGGTGTTTTTACTAGAGTCAAAAGAAGAAAAATAGTTTTCCCAAAAGCATCTTTGCATAACTTTTGTGTGTCCATCTCAGTGCTGCTGCTGCAGTTCTTGGGCAGAACATGACAGGAGACCCAAGCTGTAGTTAATGTCTTCTTAAAGGTTTGGATCAAAAAAAAAAATAGTTTTTCACTATATATTCTCCTGCCCAGTTCTTTTTCACCAACTTCTCTTGCAGCTGAACTCTCCATTATCTGTGTGCGATGCCCAGGGGGTGTCACTCTACCCAGACACCTGCAATGATGTCACTGGTACAGCACAGGTCTGGTGTTCCATCTTCAATGAGTTGCTCAAACATCTCATGCACCATTCAGGGCTTCCCCACAGATTTATGTAAAATACATCTACACACAGAAGGGTCAGCACTGGGTGTTGGGCTGTAGTAGCCCCATACTGCCCATTTCCAAGGATGAATGGGGTGCCATCTAACTCAGTTCCCCTAAAACTCAGACCGCCTTAAAAACACAACCTCAAAGTATGCTGTGACATGACAGAGAGTCTCAAATTGTACTGGGTCAAGGTAATTTCCAGGAAATTGCTGTAATGTCAGTAAAATATAGCCTCATGTTAACAAAAACCTGAGAATACCAAGGTATATGGGAACCCTTGGTCCATCAGATCCATCTTTCACTTCCAACATCCCCAGGCCAACAGTAATGATTGTAATAGAGGCACATCCACTTCTACAACCTAGAGCAGCTCTAACTCACAAAGTGTCAATGACAATCACAGACTCCCAGATACAATGTAACTGCTTCTTAATTAAAGGACATTTAATGAGAATTGCTGGTAAACAAACATCAGGTGATTATAGGATGACATCTCTCCACAGATTACTGAGTAATTGCACTTCTCTGACCCAAAAGGAATTTCCATACAACTTGCAGCAAGGCTTAGAAGACAGAGATAATTAGGTCTTTATTCTCTGCAGCTTTTAGTCTTTTTTTTTTCCCTTCACTTCCAAGCATACAGAAATTATCAGAGGCTGCATCATCCCTAACACATTAAGTCCCACTTAGAGAGATGGTAACTTTCCTGGTTCCCTGCAGCTGCTCATCTTCCTTCAGCTGCTGCCACGCTTTCATTAGCTTCAGCTTTGAAACTCCAACAGCAGTGAGGTAAAACTCACCTCATCTGTCCACTCCTCTGCAAGATCTGCCCTTTGAAAGCTCTGAAAAAAGCACTGTATTATAAATACAATTTCTCATTCCAAATCCACCATGCTGGAAGTGAAGATTTTACTAAAAATATTCTCTGTATGCAGCTGGAGGAAAATCCACAAAGGTTTTAAAGGGCCAGCAGCTCTCCAGATGCATCAGCATTTGTTAATATTATTTGGATTATAATTTTTTCTATGAGGACAACCTGATTTCTCAAAATCAAGAGGTTTCTTGGGAACTAGTTGACTGTGCTAATATTCTTGTCAATGTTTCAAGAAGACCCCAAGATTAAAGTTTGACCTTCTTTATTTTATCTGTTTGGAATTTTTTCCATTCTTTTGTTTTGTTTTCCTTGTTTTGACTTTTAATATTAACATATTGCAAGTAGTCTTCATCAATTAGAATGATGGTGCACAACAGTACAAGATGTTCTCTATGATTTCTATGACTATGTGTGGGCATTACCAGGCCAAAGCACTTCACAGTGGGATGGGAGAGTAAAGAGGCAAGGATTTCATAAGGGCATCCACCCTGACCCTTTGCTCTGACATAACAACAAATATTTCTAGATCATCCTTGACAGATATGTGTCTAACTTGCTTTGGAAAACCTCCAGTGGTAATGACTCTTTATCCCATCAAGGTTGTGTTGTTCCTCTCCCTGGAGTTAGAAGGATTTTTTTTATAACTAACCCAACACTCTTCCCATTGCAAATTAAGCCCATTCCCTCTTGTCCTACCAGCAGTGGATGCAGAGAACAATTGATCACTGTCCTCTTTAAAAAACCCTATTATATGTTTGAAGACTCGTAACATGCCTCCCTTCTTTCACTGCTTTCCTAGACTAAACAAACTCAATTCCTTCAACTTTTCATTATAGGTCATGTTTTCTTAAACCTCTTTTCCTTCATGTTACTCTCCTCTGGATGCTTTCCAAATGGTTTATTACTTTTTTTTTTTTTTTTTTTTTTAAAGTGTGGTGGTCAGGACTGCATACCTCAGGCCAGCTGAATCCCCACCTGTGCCAAAATGTTCAGGCTAATGACCTCCCTTTTGATAAGTGTTTCTATGTTTCCTTTAAAACAGCTTGTCTTTCCATTCCATGAAATATCACAATTTCTAATTACCAAAACAAATTTTGAAATGCTGGAATTTCCCACACAATGGGAGTAATTTCTTCTATTGGTTCTGCTACATTTGAAAATGTTCTTGAAGTTGGAATACATGATACCTTAGGGTATTGGAATCCACACAGTTTAAATATTTGTGTGAAAATCTTTTTATCTGTAGACATCATGTTGTTTTGTGAGTAGAGTTTCTGTATTATGTTTTGTGAGGTGGAAGGTGGTCAAACCAAAAAAAAAGGACCCATCCATTCATCAGGTCACATCACAGGGCATCCTCTTCCCTCAGGTACCCTACCATGAAGATGACACTCACCACATGAGGAGAGAAGCAAACAGTTCTCTCTACTATCAGAGGGAACCAATAACCTAAAGCAGCTTCTGTCCAAAACATACACTTTGAGTCAAAATCTATGCAAATCTAGCCTTCCCCAGTCCTTGAGCTCAGGTCAGACATAGCTGCTTGCTCATTGCTCTGAGATTTTGGAGGTTGGAATCCTGCACTCAACTCTGCTTCAGGGACTGACTGTTGGGTGATTCTGAATAAATCACTTCCCTCTGCCTCAGTGCCCTATCTGCCAAATGGAATGGCCATGCTGCTCCTCCAGGTACTCCTTCCCTTCATGAGATTCTCTACAGAAGAGGTAGATACTTTTATTGCTATTTAGAAAGAAAAAATAGCACTGTAAAATGTGACAGTAGATTAACTTTTACGGAGAATAGTGTCTCCCTTGATGAAATGAAATCAAATGTGTCTGAGACAGAATGGAAAAATATGGAACATGACATTCAGGAATGTCCCTTGCTCTCCTAAAAGTCTGCAGTAAATGAGACCCTGACGTGAGTATTTAAACATAATAAAAATATCCGTCTGACTGGAAAGAATCCAGAATTCTCTGAAATATTTTTATTAATATCATTTCCTCTGCAATAGCCACAGGTCTTGCTTTCCATTAACACTTTGGACTCAGAAAGCTTCAGTCTCTGCTGGGCTATATGGTTGGAAACTCCATAGAAGACTTTGGAACTTTCCCAGTTCATGTTAGTTAGGAAACCTGGTCTTTGCTGGAAATGTCTTTTTATGATGCCTTGAGGAAGACAGTCACTGTTTAGAATGAAAAAATGCAAAGAAAACCCTCGGATTTGCCGGGCCTGAGTTTTAGCTACACTGAGCCTTGCATTTTAGCGTGGTATTGACTCCACCACTGACCCAGCAGTGATAAAAGTGTATCTGTCCCTTCATAGTAGACTATTTACAACTGAAGGGTCTTCTGTAAGAAGAGGCTAAGGACTATTTCACCCCATATATTACAGATATTTTAACATAGTGTATTTAAAATCCAGAGAAGCACAATCTTATATTCCTGAGGAAACAGATTTTTTTCCTTGACAAAGACCTACCATATATCCTTCATCTGTCATTGTGACCATGCCACCAGAGGTCCTTAATGTCCCTTCACTGAAGAAGTTTATTTACACCTTCTAACTCCCACCTCAAAGCCTGGTCCCTTTTCCTTCCCCTGTTCTGCACTTGATCTTATCTTCTGAAAGAGTTGTTCCCCCTTGTCTCCTTTTGTGCCTTTGTTTTGGTATTTACAGAGTTTGGTGATAAATATCACCCCTATCACCCCTAAATATCACCTGTGAGGGTGCTGGTTGCTGTGGTGTCTTCCACCACCCACACACACTGGCATGACCTTTTCACGCTCTTATGTGCCAAAAGTCCCTTCCTACTGCACATGTTTTCAACTAGATTTCCACTGCTGCTTTCTGCCTCCTTTTATTTCTGTGCATGCTCAAGAATTACCTACAACACAGCACACAGAACCACTTCAACCGTGTCATCCTAAGAGATTTGCTTTAATCCTTTGAATATCCTCTTCCCTCTACCAGCAAACTTTGCTTATAACTTTTTTTTTGGGGGGGGGGGATTAATTTAATTTGTAAATAATTAAATAAGGTGGTGCAAGCAATAAGTTCTCATTTCAGGGTGTTTTTTTTTTCATGGTCACAGATGACTACAACAAAATCAACCATTAACTTTAGCTCACCAATCCATATTCAACAGCTTCCAAGAGTAGTGTCAAAGGTGGTGGAAAAATTCATATCAATTGGAATGAATTTTTGCCACCCTTCATCTTCGTGATACCTGACATCATGAATTTATCATTGAGTTCACTGAGAGCAATTTTAGAAAAAAGTATTACTTTGGTATTAAGCGGCATTAAGTAGTGGTAGGGAAATCTGAACAAAGGTGCATGAAAATAATGAAATCAAAAGTAGGAAGCTAACATGTGGTTGACCATCTAATTTTAAATAGAAAGTTTGGGGATTTTTCAGAGTGCAAGAACTCTGGATTTTAGAGAAAAGCAGACTTTACAAGAGGCACATCTCTCCTGACTGCATGCAGGCAGAGAGGTTGCTGATATGGAAAATTACTTGGCCATTGGCCAACCTATATTTAGGTTCATGTAAAGGGAACGAGAAAATTTTGGAAGAAAAATCTCAAGGTAATACATTGGCTTGTTATTATCACAGAGGATAAAAAAAGTCAGTAAATCAAGAGAGTTTAGAAAACGAATATTAAATGTACATCAGTTAAAGATGTATTCAGTGGCAGGGCATCATCTGTGATGTGTCTTTCTAAGGCATAACAAAACAGAATAAAAAGACTTGGGTTAACAGGGCAAAAGGAAATTAAGACAAAACACACTTAAATATTAAGTCACCTAGTTGATAGGAAATTATAAAAATGTAATAATTAAATCATAAGTATAATATAATAAGTATTTAAGTAAGTTATAAAGATACAATTATTTTCAGAATCTATTAGCTCTGGCTTAAGTCCCCTCTTTCTGAAGTCACCTTACTGCTCCCCTTGAAGAAAGAAGATGGAAAAATGGACATTCCCTGAAAAAGTTGTCTCATAGGAAAAGCTGTGACACAGGACTGAGTGAGTACCTCAAGGTAAACTCCATCCTAGACCAGAATAATACTCTGGATTTGCTATCATGCTGTTTCCTTCTGTTCTCTGCCACCTCCGTGTCATTCCTTTGGGACTAGCTCACATTGTTTAAAACTAATTTCTCAACCATTAGCCAGAGGGGCAGCTTCAATCAATGCAACCCAGCTTTTCCTTGGCCAATTTCCCCACAGCTTCACTGCCATGCTGCTTCAAGTGACTGTGGTGGGAAGCATCCAGCAGCCACACTGCTCCCAAAGTGCTGAGTGTCTGAATACAAGAGGCATAACCTCACTCAATCTGTCTCTTTGCTGCTGCTAGAATTTCCTGCCCCTAGGAAAAGAGGCCATCAGTCCACAGTGGGTAGTGGACAAAAAGGATGAATTGAGATGTTTAAGATCATGGTAATGAGTGCAATCATTTTGGGCACTGAAATGTCCCTCTACTTCTCAGCCTATCCTTTTCATCACACAGACAATATTTTTGGATGCAGATTAAACCGAGCCAACTGGATTTACCAAATGTGATGTGGCTGTGTTTTGCCTGCCAAATTCAGCACCCTTTCATGAGTATGCACAAGTGAGTCATGACAGAGAAGGAATCAGACTGGACTGAACAGGTCTGATGTGACCTATCTGTTGTAGGCAAACTGCAACCCAGCTCCTGTTTCCCCTCCATCCTTCTTTTTATAGCTGATTTTAATGTGAGATGAAACAACAAATTAGATGGATTTTCTTCTACCTAGCAGTCACTCAGTTCCACATAATCCCTCATTTTTTTTCCTAATAGCTGAAGACCTCCACCCATTTATGTTGCACTGACCAATACTATTTCCATGTCTTTTCTCATTCTTAGGTGTCCCTGGGATCTCAGAATTCATGTTTGCAGCAGGCCTGATTATTCACTGGCACACCTTTCAGCACAGCATTTGACATGGCACAGCCTTGAATAGACAGAACATTGAGCAACATGACATAGTCTGTACAGGCTTTTGCAATATCACTGGGTATAGGCAGCCACACTGATGGACAAATCCCATCTGCTGTAAATCAGAGCTCTTCTATGGAGCTGTGCCAATTTGCACCAGGTGAGAACTGCTCTTGCTATTATTAATGTATTCTTGTTATTCCCCCCTGCAACCTCCTGTATTTCTTGATAGGAAGAGGAGAAAGCATGGAAAAGAAACTGCCTCCTCGGTAATGTCTCATTGATCTCAACTGAATAATTCACAGTATCAGAAAGTAGAGATGGAAGAGACTGAGTGTTTTTTAAAAGTCAAAAACATCTGGTTCTCATTTGTGAGAATCACTGAGTCTTCTTCAGTCCTTTAACCCTTTCACCCACATTGTATCTCTCCTTCCATGGTTTATGTGTTTTATCTCTCAAATCCTTTCAATGAGTGGAACTTGATATAGAAAACTAATCTTTTCTACAGCCCTTTCCCAAGGATTAGAAGAAGGACTGATTCAAAGAATCACACTCCTCCCTGACACCAACATTATCTCCAGTTTAGAGTTGTGTCAATATTTCTGACATAAACCTTTCCATTTTAAAGCCAGTATTCCCAACATGGTGGGAATGTGGTAACTAAGGTGTCAACTTGGGAGTAGTTTTGTGACTGACCCCAAATACAAAGGGTATTCATGGTCATACAAACCTTTAGAAAGCATTTGGGGCTGGGGACTCAATATGTGAGTTTTCCCAAAACTACCCAGCAAGAACTGATTTTTGACAGAAGGATTCCTAAACCTGGGAGCTTTCCTCTGGTATTTCTAAGGGCGGGTTTTCAGAAACTTCTCAGAAACTTCTCAGTATCGACTGACTGGATACCACACATGTTAGGTGCCCCTATATGGGTATCCAAAGGCAAAAATGTCTGTATTCCACTCAAGACTTTTGAAACTATCATGCCTCTAGCATACAGACTGCTTTTTCTTTTCCAATTAAGCTGAGGCGAGGCAGGGTGTTAGTTTAGATGTGAGGTCCAATTACATGAGTGATTTCTGAGTGGGAAGAGACTAAAATATTCTCTTCCAGTTTGTTGGATCAGCCACTGCACCTCTTCAGCAGGGCAGCTTGAACCAAGGTTAATCTCTACTCTCATTGAAAGTAAGTCCTGTTATTTGAACTTGATGAAAAAGGTTTGGTAAAATCAATGGTGCCAAAGTCTCATCCAGCCTTGCCCTTGGCCACAATTGTACAACCCTGGGAGGACCCACATCTTGTGACCCCACTGGTATAGATACATATCTTTCCCAAAAAAAGGAAGGATAAATAGAGGACATAGAAATCTGCCACTAGAAAAATGGAGATTAAGTACAGAAATGCCTTTAAAAATAATGTTTTCAGGTGCCTTATGTTGTATCCTAACTTGAGCATTCCCTATGGGCTCCCTAAAAGTAATAAAGTTGGAGCTGCAGCCAGCGTTTTTATCAGCACAGTGCTGAGCAACTGTGAAAATGTCAAGGGTAGATATGCCATGTGTGTGTCTCCTGGCAGTGGGGAACATCAGGGGTTTCTGCTATTCACTCAATTCTCCACCATGCACTGTCTTCAAGGCTATGCTCAATGCTGCAGTATCACAATATTAGCTTTATGAAAAATTCTCTGTTTATTCCCTACATTTGAGATTCTTCTCCCCACTCCCCCCCCCCAAAAAAAAACAACCTTGCAATTTCCCCAAAAAATCATAATTTTTATGGTTTTTAACCAGCTGTATGTTATTTGTTAAGTGAAAAAGAGGTTTAGCCTTGGAAGTATGACCTGCGTCCATTATAGACAGTGGGATTGGGACTGCCTTTCAAAGGTCTGATTTACAGATGGTCAAAGTATCCAAATTACCACTGATTAGAATATGAATAAGAGGAGCTGCACATCTATGAAATTCAGGCCTCAGATGACTATCAAATAATTAAGAACAGTTAGCAGCAGCCGCTAACATAAAAATTCATCAGAATTTCACATGCTGGCACGGACTGGGGAGTCTTAAGCAATAACAGAAACTGAGTTATACAATTAAAGCATATAGGGAGGAATTCTATTCCTGATAAAATCTGTGGGAAAGTTGCCACTAAATTCAATATGACCACCAAGATGTGCCCATAATTATTAGCAGTGCATGAAGCACTTTGGACACTTGGTAAAGCTGCATAAATGAACTGCTGTGCTTCCACAGGGAGGAACTGGACATTGCATAACAAGTTAATTGGCTTTGTTACAGGAATAGTCCGCAGGACAGCAATTCCATTTCACCACACTTTTTGAGGTTTGAAATTTGTTTCCCTTCCACATTGGAGGGAAAAAAAAGAGAAGAAAATATAAAGCTTTTCAAATATTCTGTCAAATTAAATGACACTGGAATTCTAATGACACTTTCATACTATCCATGTAACAGAAACCTGAGACTCTGCTTCTCCTGAAATAGTCTTTGACTAGTCCTGAACCTCAAAAATCTCTCCAAGAGAAGTGTCAACAAAGCTTCCCTACAAAATGCTTCACCTTTGATGCAACCTATTTTAACAAAATGTATTTAATTAACAGCCCTAATTAGTATGTAACATGCAATTCCAGAGGTGAAAAGAAACTCTGCTGCATACCAAGAATCTTCCATCACAAGATAAATTCTCCTGGGGTTTTTTGGGTTCCCTGTCTTCCCCAGTTGGTGTTGATAGCAGGTATGGACACTATCAATGGCCCTGCAGAAACATACCTTCTAGGCCAATGCACTCCACTGTAGCTGAAGAAATTTTGAAATGAAAACCCAAAATCTCCCAAGAGATCCATCAGAGATACAGTTTTGTCCAGAGATATGTCTTGAGCACTTGACATTTATTATATTTTGTACAACTAAAGAGAAAATGGGAAACCTACAGTGTGATGATGTTTTGAGACCTGAGTCTTGCAGACTTGGTTGCCTACTCAGCCAGAAAATTTCACTGTGACCTGCTTCTGAATTTATTCCATCCCTGGGAAATTGAAGAAAAACATGATGTTAAAGACTGAGGGCATTAAACTGGAAGGTGTTGAATTTTAGGGATGAGGTACAAAGGACAGATACTTTGATAATCACAGAGACAAGGAGTGATTCAGATTGGAAGGATCTATTGTTAATTGCTGGTTGACTTCAGAGCTTTGTGCTGTGAAAATGAGCAACTAACCCTTTTTTATATTATTGTGATATTTACTGGTTTTTCCTAAGGACCCCTTTCCTAAACTCAGTACAGTTTGTTGGGTTTTTTGCAGAAAGATTTATTTTAATCAAAATGTCATGCCTAGTTGAGCAAAATCAGCAGCAAATATGTCAGTATAACAGTTTAGGGGTGAAAAAAGTCAATTTACACTAAAATTTAGGAAACAAAACCTTCCAGTTTCCCATTTTCAAATCATGTTTCATTTTCAAATTCAGTTGAATTAAGTATGCCAATGAAATAAAACTCAAAACTAAATATTTCATTTATGGCCAAAGAAAATATTTCTCTCTTCATAAGATTTTTTTTTTTCATTTTGATAAGGAAAGTCCCACCAAGAATAGTAACATTATTTCCCAGTGTTTTCAGAACAGTGGTTTCACCACTGAAGCTGAACAAACCAAAGCCACCTAGCCACTGGTATCTACGGGGCTTTTTTTGGTTGAGCAGTTTCTTTTTCTTTCTCTTTTTATAGCATTTGAAAAAGATGAGAAAGTGGAACTTGGGATGGCAAATTTAAAAGGCCAAATTTTTTTTAAATAAAAAAGACCAAAAAAGAGGGCGATATTTGAATTTTTGTGTCTCCCTGGTGATTTTAACCTGTGAGGTTTTTTTTTTTTCTTTTCTTAATGTTGTTGTTCTTTTAAGGGGGTTAAAAAAAGAAAAAGCAGGGGATTTCCATTCTCTGGATTTATGGAGTAGTAAGATCATCCTTTTGCAATTAGAGAAATCTCATAACTCTTCTTCAGTCAATGTCCAAGAAGATTGACAGGGCACCTTGCAGGCCTCTCCATCCCAATGCGCGCGCAGAGAAAAGTGCGTTATTCCCTCTTCAAGGAGCAGTGGTGCTGACTGAGGAGGTGAACACCTCCACACCAACCAAAGGAGATGGACACCTCCACACCACCCAAAGGAGCTCACCACTGCCTCCCAGCTGAAGGTTACTATCTCAAATCCAGCTCAAAGCTGGGGATATGCACCTTCCCTCCCTCCTTGCAGCCAAAACAAGCCAAGAAGATCTACCGATACAACGAGTGAGAGATACCACTTTGCCCGAAATGGTTGGAGCATGCATCCAAGGCTTCATATCTGAAACTGGGGAAGCAACTGGAGAGCCCCAAGACTCACCTTGCTTCTTTTGAGGAACAAGCTCTTCTGCCAAAACTAGCCTGGAGCAATTGCTTTCCTTGAGGAGAACAAGGAATATGACTCTGATGAGTAAAGTCTTGCAATTCTGCAGACTTTCAAAAGGCTCTTGGAGATATAAGAATACAAATCTGATGGAAAGCTAATGAAACTTTCACTCCTAAATCTCTTAGGTCCTTTTGAAACTTTGCTCACTTATCTTCAAAGCCCTGTTGAAGCATAAGCCTTGGAAATTTGCGTGGGTGATACTATATAGGGATTAACAGCCATTTTATAGATGAGGAAACTGAGGTGAAGTGACGTGCCAAAGGCCACACAAGAAGTTGTGTCAAAGGATTCAGATGGAGGAGGATTAGCAAAGTGAGAGAGGGGTGTTTCATCACTTAGAAAATTTTGGAGAGAAGAACAAGTGTTCTTCAGATTTTTAATGAAAATTCTGGGCTCTTTGGCAGTTCAATATTATCATCCACTTAAAATTTTTAATTTTGAAAATCAAGTTTTTTGGTTCTTGGGTGGGTTTTTCCTTCTCTTTCTGTATTCTCTTTACTCTTTCTTCTGTTTCTTATTTTCTAACTTTTTTGTTTGTTTGTTTTTTGAAAAGGGAGTGGAGAAAGACAGATATAAGACACAAACTAATGATAAAGATCCCAAAAACAAAAAGACGGGCACATAAGTGGATGTAAGTGGACAATACAATCTGCTGAGAATTAGGAAAGAGCAAAGGTAGCAGAAAACTATGCTCATGTGTCTAATAATAATGGGAATATTGTGACCCAATCACCTGAGAGTATAAAAGATGCATTATTTACAGAAAGAGAAAATATCAACTAATACAGTTGGAAAAAAATAACAGATTTTGGCATGCTTAAATCTTTCACATCCGAAGCTGGCAGTACACTTCAGTCTAACTAGAAGCCTTAAATATTTGCCGTTTGCATAACTTAATTATGTTAATCATCATCTAAACAACTGGAGAGAAAAAAAGTGGCTCATGAGCATAGAGCAAAAGCAGGTTCCATTGGGGCAGAGGTGATAAAGTTTTACTCCCTCTTGGACACAAGAAGCATGGGTAATTGCCTATGGAACTCTGAGGGATTATCTGGCAGTGTGAGTGAAATTATAATGTGCAAAAAAGCAGTTATGTCTTTAAACAGCCAGCTCAGGTTCCAGTGACCAGTGCAGTGCAGAGCAACTCATCCTAATTATGAGCATTTACTTTGCTTCATCCCCTGGTTTTTCAGCCCACACACTGTGTTCCCTGAAACTACAGCGATCCTAACGATGGCACTCCAGAGAATTAATTTAAAGGCAGCTTGGGGATACCTGCATGAACTTCAGTGACTGCAGTATAAACATCCCCAACTGTGGGGTGAAGAATGGGAGCAAAGAATGGGTGACTCACAGGCTAAGGCAGGAGTGCACCAGGAAAAGACTTTCCAGGAAAGCATGGAAGGAACCAGCTTGTCTCCCAGACACAGGAACTAGTTGGGCAGGGGTTGATTGGTAGGATGTTGTAGAGGAAGTAGTTGTTCAAAGCTATAAGTGCTGAACTTTCCATGCCAGAGAAAAAAATTATGGGTTGGCTAAAAGATGAGCATGGGGCTGTGCCTGCTTAGTAAAAAAGGCATAAGCAGTAAGAGAACTGTCCAGGTTGACATGATGTCTTCAAACTCTTCCACAGAGAAGGAAACAACCCCTCTGGAAAGCAATTGACTGCACTAATCCATGCCTAATGGAAGGGAACTGCTGGACAGGCTTCGTAACTCACTCAAGAATTCCGGAGTCATGAAGCACCTTTGTGAAATTAAGATCCCCTCTCACTGACTGCAGAACTCAGTGAGACCTCAGGGTAGGATATATTTAGTCATGTTTTAAAAATCCTTCAACACTTCAAACCTGTTTAAATTTCTTAGAATACCTCTCCAGCCCAGATCCTTGGAAGGACTGGTGCATTTAACTCCCACGGACATCATCCTCATCTTTAACCTGCCTTTCAAAATCTGACCCTGATTTGGTACTTCAAGGCCTTTGGCCTCGTTCCCTGAAGATGTTGAGGAATACCTGCTCAGCATCAGGACTTTCATCACCTACCCCTTGAATCTCCATCCTAAGCACTTGAGGTTAGTGGCCTGGTCCCAAGCCTGTCCCTATCACTGCCAATAGAAAGATTTCCATTGGCTTCAATGGGCCTTGGAACAGTTTTTAAATCCTTAAATAACCTGCTCTGAAAGAGTCTATCCCCAAAATTAATCAAGGGAAGGAAGGTCTGTGAAAACACAGCCATCTACGTTCCCAGCTCCCTCCCAACCCCTCCCTTCCCCTCCCCCACATTTCAAGCACTTCTGCAGGTGATTTCTGTAATTTTAATTAATTTTAATTGCCTGATTAATTTAATTGAAACACCACGGAAATTAAATGCACACATTATGGTGTGTAATTAACATTAAGGCAATGACACAAACTGGCCGGAGTGGAGCGAAGGTCTGTACGCTCTGTTAGTGATTCATGCTCTTCTATTGTTGGTGCTCAGGAACACGAGTTAGGAAGGAGTGTGAGACAGGGGCTGGTTTTGCAAGAGGTGCTGCTTGTTGGGAGAAAGCCACAGCAGGCTGGGATGAATTATGGGTGGCATGGCATGAAGCCTTGTTGATGAAACCTGCCTTGATCTGGAGGGTTTCGTCATGCCACCTGGTGAAATGAATGTGGCGTATGGGGTGGGGTGAGGGAAGAAGGAGAGCTTTCCTCAACAGAGACGAAAACCTTCTCAAGACAATGCAACAACAATTGGGATAAAACTTCCCTTTTGCAAGAAGTCTCAAAACTACCTCTTTGGGAGAAGGCTGTGTTCCGTCTTTTCCTCTCTGCCAGGAACCATGGATGTATTTGCATGTTAATTTTGAGTGTTCATTACAGTCATTTTTTTATTTTCCTAACCTGAGGCTTTTTTTTTTTTATCAGGAGGGTGGATGGATATTTTGCACGATAAGATCTTGTTTGTTGGGTTTTTTCTTGTGTTATGCTTGCTTTTTTTTTTTTTTTGCTTGCTTTTTTTTCCCCCCCTTGCTTTCTTTCTCTAACCCAGTGTGTCAAATTCCAGTCTGTGTGAAAGGTGAGGGCGTGTTGAAGAAGACAATGAAATGTTCTGCATATGCAGGGAACTCTGGAAAAAGCTCAGGGCTTTGCTCATCCCACCCCACTCCACCCCTGCCACTCCCAAAGAGCAACACAACACAGATGGGTGAGATCATTGCTCCAAGGGGGTAATAAAACCAAACCAGAAAGGGTAATTTAGCAACCCTATATATGGAAAAATTGGCCAGTTTTGTGCAACCACTGACTACTGCAAAGATGCCAAGCTGAGAGATGTAGACCAGATAGGATCTTTCAGTTCACTTCTGGTAAAGGCAGGGAGACTCCCCTTTACACATTTTAAACAATTGATACAAATAAATAATTTTGGCCATTTTCTTATCTCTTTTGTGGAAGAGTCAATTCGGAATAACACTCTGGGTTTGAATTGAATCATCTTCATCTTTAACCTGGTGTAAATGAAGATGAATCTACCCATAAAACTCTAAATCTCTACTGCTTACCACTAACATATCCATTCAAAATAAAATTTTGCAGACTTTCCCAAGATATAAAAATTACTCATTCTCTTCTCATAGCTACAAGTTCTGCCAGACCCTTCAAACTTTCCTGTGGCCGTTCCTGACTCACAGTCCATCAGACCATTTCCAGAAACCATGTCACCTTCTGCACATACAAGAGTGTTCTCAGCACTTTCCAGGGCATGGTAGGATATTGCCAGACAGGGGGAGTGTGAATAATTATCTATTCTGCAGGTAAAAAAGCCTTAGAGCTGTTGCAAAAAAAAAAAAAAAAAAAAAAAAGTCAAAAGGTCTCCCAGAAAGTAGGGAAGAATTCTGCAGAATCCAAAACCATCACTTTTAAGAAAACAAAGTCAAATGTCCACCCGCAATACCCAACAGTGGAAGAAAAGCCATCCCATTCCCATAACTATAAGGTAGGACTTTTCCTTTAGGTTTTAGGAGACCTGCATTGAACTCTCTGCCCTCTCCAAGTGGATTCAAACTCATGCCTCCCACTCACAAAGAGCCTCCTAACCAGGCAGCATTAAGAATTTCCAATCCCTCCCAGCTGATGCTGTTCCACTTTGCAGCCCTTACCTGGGTCTGGGATCCAGGTGCCTCCCTCCCAGGAGAGCAGCCTAATCAGCAGACTAGTGACTCATCCTGGCTCTTTGTGTGAGCTCTGAATTATTGCCTGCCAGGTGGAAGGGCTCCAGAGCCTTCCAGATCCTGCTGCCCTCAGATACCCTTCAGCCCAGAGGCTAGACCACTCAGCAGCTGGTTGGGAAACATGTGCTCAAATCAACTTTCTTCCTGATTCAGCTGCCTCCTCACCAAATATCCTACTCATCTCCCTGAGGAGTGCTATGGAAGCCTGCTGCCTTTCATTCTTCCCCTTGGATCTCTTTCAATCTCAAAATAATTTAATATTTTTCAATGCATAAAGCAAGTGGACTAATTCCTGAGGGTGCTGGTTAGCACTTTGTCTGTGGGTTTTCTGTGACTACATATTCACATGAAATAAGACTTTTTAGACAGGAGGGGTAAAATATATTCACTCTTCTTCTCACCCAACAGCATAGGCACTCTAAGAAAAAAGAAATGCTGAAGCTGAGTTTCCCACTTCCTGCACAAAAATGCCAGTAGCTGAGGAAGCTCTCATGGAGCAGATGTATCCTGCTCTTATTTCTCCTTCAGCTTTTGGTTACTCAAAAAAAAAAGACTCTCAGGAATGAAATTACCAGGAGATTTAACCTAAAATGTCCAAGGAATATCAGGAAACTTCACCTATGACCAAAAAGTAATGATAGAAAAAATGAACCATCATTTCCAGGTCCATCTTTTCCAGATGCCACCATTCGGTCCCTCCTCTGCCCCCAAGCACTCAGTGATTCACAAAGGACCAGCAACTGCCCTGCTCAGTGCCACAGCTTTTCCTTAGATGCCCAAAGCCAGAGGAAGAGCAGCTGCAGAGCATCTCTCCACATACACATGTGAGATGTCCTAGCTTGACCCTAACTCCCTTTGGGACCCCAGCACAAAAGGACAAAGGTCTTTGGTGTGGGTACCAGGGAGAGGGAGCAGGGCTTTAGCCCTGTCTTTGAACAGAGAATCACAGAATGGTTGAGGTTGGAAGGGACGTCTGGGGGTCACCTGGTCCTACTCATGCAGGGCAGCCTGGAGATGGTTGCTCAGGACCATGCCCCAATGACTTTTGAACATCTGCAAGGAAAGAGATCCAGAATCTCTCTGGGTGACCTGTGCCAGTGCTCTGTCACCCTCACAGGGAAAAAGGGTTTTCTGATGCTGAGAGGTAATCTGCTGTGTTTCAGTTTGTGCCCATTGCCTCTGGTCCTGGAAACATCCTGAAAAATAGGGGAGTGTAAGCATTCCTATATGAGACAAATATCCTGGTGAAATATGGGATTATTTTTTGGTTTTAAGCTGGAAAAACAAAAGGCCTTGGTTGTCCCTGTTGTGGCAATGAACTACATTGTACCATTACCACTGATTCGATGGATGGTTTCCAATCACATGCAACTTTTGACAAAGCTAAAGATATTTTTAATTTTATATAGACAATTAACCACTGTCATGATATAACTATATCCACGTCAGTGACTGATATATGTTCTGACCAAGGCACTGGATAGGAGGAGGATCTGAAGCCCTCTGCAGACATTGCAGACAACTACTGGGGTTACTACTAAGTTTGCAGCTGAGTTACCTCTTAATTTATACATTAAAAGGATATTTTTTATTCCAGAATTAAGCTTTGCTCTGAAGGGAATTTTCATTTCTCATTACTCTGAAATATATACTACATTCCCTGAATTTTTTCTAATTCAGAAAGAAGTGGAAGAAAGTTTATCTAATCCTGTACAGATGCATCTATAGGGATGGGGCTTTGAGCAACCTGGTGTAGTGGAAGGTGTTCCTGTCCATGGCAGAGGGTTAGATGGTCTCTAAGGTTCCTTCCAAGCCAAACCATTCTGTGATTCTATGAAGTGCATGACTTCCCAACCTTAATATTGCACTTCTTGCTTTCTGAATGCATGGCTACCCAACCTGAACTACACTGAAGCTTGTTGCTTGCTCAGAATAAATATCAGCTTCCATAGGGATGCACAACTCAGTTTATTTATTAGGCACTATCTCCTGAATAATATTTGTCAACTTCCAGAGACACCCCAAAATAGAATTGTATAATCAAGCTGGCAGGGGAGCAGGGAGAGGCAAAAATCAAGAAGTGATCATTAAAATTGAATTATTATATTGTTATAATGATTTTATTACCTGAGTAGAGATTTTTTTTGATTTGACTCTGGGGCAAACAAAATAGACATCCTGAGATATATAGTATTAGATCCACTGTGTTCACCAGGAGCACACTGCTCTGAAGACATTGTGGAGATTTGCCAGAGTTTATCCACAACTCCAAGGCAGGAATCACTATTCCCAAACACTCCTTTACAAATATAAGTTGGATCAGCACTCTGTAGCAATAGAGACTACAAATGCCTGGAGCAGAAATAATATTTGAAGAAGGGAACAGAAGCCAGGATGAAAGCAGCCTAACCACCAGGGGACAAACTGGGAGTAAACATGGTGGGTAAAATTTAATGGGGAGCTGTGGGCTTGGAGTTCCTCTCTTGTCCTCTCTGCCTCCCTGGAGCAGCAGGTGACTTGACAGATTTTCAGAGTTCTCATGTCGAGACCTGAACAGGAGATGAGAAGACAAAAAGCTGTGAATCCCCTTCAGCATCAGTCCCAGCAAAGCAAGTGCTCAGCAGCACCAATGCCAACCTGCCCACTGCCAGTGGGAGCCAGACTGTTTCCTCCCCCACCATGTCCATTACGGAATCATGACAGATTAGATCACATTCCAATCTTTATTCTCACCCAGAAAAACTGTCTGAACTCTGGAGAGCCTCAGTCAGGTTTCTAGGTTTATACCAAAGGCACAAATGCCCTCTAACTCCCCCAAACTCCTCCGGTACATCCCAGGAAGCACAAACCCAGGATGCCACAGGGCAATTTAAAGGCTTGCATTGCCGAATAAACAGTGACAAATTGTAGATTAAGAAAAAGCCTGTTATTTGTGTGAAAGAGGCAGCCTTTGCCGCCAAATGGATTCATCTGTCACCGCTACTGATTGCTCCCTTTCCACTCAACGTCCCCTAAGAAAAATGTAAATCCTATGTAAATCCTTTGTTATCGCCCGACAATGTGCGTATCACAAGCTGCATGGGTTAGAACACAGGTCCATTTTTCTCCAGACTACACCACTCCTCTTTCAAATTTCAAGGTCTTAATGTCTCAAGAGTGAGACGGCAGAAGGCGTTCAACCCCCCTGGGACAGACTGAGCAAGGAAACCCTCACAAGAGGAGGAGAAGGGGAATCTCTTTATGGGTTTTGCTGCTGCAATCAGCCCCACTGCAGTTTATTCTCTTCAGGGAGATGAATGGCGGCTGAAATACAAACCCAGAGCTCAGAAGAAGAGCATCTCCCCACAGTGAGGAGGAAAGCATAAAGAAGAGGAGAGAGGGAAAGTTAAACAACAGGGAACAGTGCAGAATTCACCTGCCACAGCATTTGCCCCAAAAGTTCATTCCTGTCTTTGTGCCAGGTTGTCACCTTCATGCCACATTGTCACCTTCATGCCATTTTTTCTGGGTTGTGATAGAAAAAATATAAAATATAAATGTAGTAGCCAGCCCCACGTTTACAGAAAAGGCAGCAGCAGTTAATCAAATTAATCTGAGCGCTGTGGCACTCAGCATTTGTTACTGAAACATTTATCAACCCTGTTCGCTGAGCAACCTGTGAAACGCTGGGCCAGCCTGCCCACCAAATCCCAGGAAGCTCACAGACATGTGCAGGTCACTGAAAGCTACATTAGCTTATCTCCTTCTCATAACAGCAGGACATAAAATACAAGTTACTTTTCAAATCTTGCTCTCAATACACTCTCATGGATGGTGGATTTCAACCCTGTGAGCACACCCTGGTTGGGATAACATCAGCCTGACTATCAATCCAACAGAAGTCCTTCTAGTTTTCCAGAGGCCAGTATTCCTCTTTGAAAATCCAGCCCCAGAGAGCTGACTGTGGAGCTGTGATTACAAAGATAAAGAATGAGGAGTTCCTGTTTGTCAGGTGGGCTTTAAAACCTCAGATTTCTGGGGTTTGTGATTACCTACTTTAATAGGTGTATGGAAAATCACTGTTATTAGATAATAATTTCACAAATGCACACCATTATTAAGGATGACTCCTGACACGTAAGTCCAGCTGCATCCAGGGAGTTGCAATTATTATTATTATTATTATTATTATTATTATTATTATTATTTATACCTTTTGGAGCTCAGCTTATTTTGAGGTGACAGGTACCCTGAGGTAACTCTGAAGTACCTCTAGCTTACTTCTCATGGTACAAGTCAAGTTACCTCTAGTTTGCTGAAGAAGTAGATGTTTGTGTGCACTTGCAGGCAGTGGTGAGTTGGGGTAATTTACTCGAACATCACCCACAATTAAAGACTTTTATTTTCACTCTCTCCAAAGACTACAATACTTTGCTGTTAAGGATGATTTTTGTATAGTGAAGTAGACATTTGCTGCTTTGATCCTAACTCTCAGAAACTGAGATCTGCCATGCAAAGAATGGAAAAGGCTCTCCCAGCCATGCATTTCTACCCCAGTTCTCATCCCCAAACCCACCGCCAAAGACCTGTTCCTTTGTGTGATGTTTTGCCACATAACCCTACTCTGTGTGTCCTTTCTCTGGTTCTGTCACATCACACATAAGCTACTTATCTCCACCTTGGCAGTTCTTAGTATTTCTAATTTGGTCTCCTTCATGGGATACACCATTAAAAACTCAGCAGGTGTCCTGCTGGAGAAGACTGCTACAAGAAACACCATGTTTTCTTTTCCACATGTAGACTTAGGGAAGGGCTCCTATCTCTTCACTGTCTCTGATGTTGCTAGACAAATTATCTTTTTTAAGGGTGTACTGACGTGTCTGCGAACGTCTGAAGGAAGAATTTAACCTCATGCTAATTAGCTAATTACGCTAAGAGCATCTCTCTTTCCTCACAGCTCTCAACCATTTCTGCAAGATTCCTCCTGCCCATCAACCCTCAACTCTCTCTGCCACAGTCACGTTCTGTGTGGCTTGAGTCTCCTGTAAACAACAGTGACATGATGCTGCACAGGGATTCCAGGGCAGGATGGAAAGCAAAAATCTGATGCCTTTGTGGGCATCTGTGTTTTGGCAGATGCAGAAGCAGACACAGCAGCCAAGAACGAGCACTGGTCTAACAGCTGTTTGGCCACAGCCCTGGGAACAGAGACAGTGTTTTGCAGTAGTTACAGGCCAACTACAAACTGAAATTGCTGAAACATTTGAAGAAATCATGTCTTTTTAAGGGTCTTCTGCCAGTAAGAAGCCCATAGTCCAGCCATGGACATTCACACTGCACAGAGACTGCCAAGCAACACAGTATCAGAAACTCCTATCTACTCTTATGGACGACCCAAAACTGTTCAAGTGAAGCCCAAGATGACAGATGCCATCCCCAGGCCTTACAAGATGCCTGCATGGTCATATCAGGCATTGTGCAGTTCACTCATGGTAGGGTTCACACCCAAAAATTAACACAGGCTTGGACACAAAGAACAATTTAGCTGAGCAAGGTGTAAACTTGCACCAAGATGTGGCCAGGGACACTGAGGATCATATTCACGAGGTACTTCTGTGCCTTCAGCTCTTCACAGGCCCCCAGTGGAGCTTGCAGAAGTGAGTGCAGAGAGGTAATGAGGTATCTAAAGTCCTGCTGATCTCAGTACTGTTGAAGATCAAGGAACAAGTGCCTACATCCATGAGATTTTGGAAAGCTTTCCAAGCTCTCCTCTCCATTTTAAGAATTCAAAATATCTTTAGTAATCTAGCCCCAGTAGTCAGAGGAAACTGTACACAATGCATTCTCACAAATTAAAAACCTAAACACCAGATCCAAGCAAAGAACTTAAGTGCTAATTTTTTTGTGTGTCTGGCCCTGAAGCAGAAGCCCAAACCTCAGCATTAGGCTCCTGGGTTCTCCCTGCCTGATGCATAGGGAGTGTTAGGTATCTCAGAGAGTGAAGCCTTTCCTTACACCTCCTCCCTGGTCCTGCTACAGCCTCAAGCCTGGAGGCTTAAAACTAGGAAGTCTGCCACAACAGGGAGCAGCCCTGGGGCGAGACTCCATGTGGTGCATCGGAAGCCACGGAAAGCAAGCCAATTTGGAAATGCTGAGCACAAAGGGTGTGCCCAAACTCCAACCCATCCTAAAGTACATGAATCAGGTCTGCAAAGTAAAATATCTCCCTCCACTTAGGTTCCAGAGGGCCAAGCCCACTCCTGAGGGGAGACATCTGGAAGCACTCAGAGCTGAGCTTTGCTCACTCTTTTTAAACACGGACCAAGACAGGGGTGCACACACCTTTTTTTTTTATCAGGAGACAAGTTAGCAAAATCGCTGGCCCATGAAGTGAGAAATCTGGCTTTCAGTGCTTTCTTCAGCCTGGAGGGATCCAAACCACATTTCCCACCTCCCAAGAGAGGGCCCAAACCAATGGGGGTAAAATGAGGTTGAGATTGTGGAGATAGGATGTTCAGCCGTCTCTTCTTCTTGAAGCTGCACAGAAGTGCATTCCGGGGGGCATAGGGAGATCAAAGGAACCTCCTGCAACTCAGATGCACGTAGACCACCGCTCGCAGTCTCGTGGTTATGCTCTCAGCTGGCCAGCGTGGGCTCCGGGTTAGAGTTGCTCTAGTTAGAGCCTTTCATATGAAAATCAGTCATAGGGCAAAAAAGAACAGAACTGCATCTCACAGCAGGGAGAGGAATCCAGTGTCTCCATCGCTTCTCCTCGCCGGAGGTGCCTGTATCAAAGAGTCGGGAATCAGGGAGCTGCAGAGAGCTGTGAGATAACATTTTTGAATCTGTGGGCATCTTTGTTGTTTCTTTGGTGGTGGTTGTGAACAAAACAATGCATGAAAATATGGGCCAGCTCACCAGTTTGGTGTTCCAAACGCAAGGAGGGGATGTAGTGAACAACGTTAGAGACTAGAAGCAGGTAAAGATCATTCATGTTGTTTTTTACATTTTCTGGGCCATGTAACCTAACCGTAGGCAAGATTTTCTTACAGCAAATCACCTTTTTTTTACCCTTTAAATTTTGTGTGAGTCGATATTCCCTAGAATCACATGGGAGAGAGAGAAAGGACATGCTGGGGACATCTGGTCCTTCTGAGACCATGAAATGGGTCACGGGGTAAAATGTAGCAGCCCAGAAAAAGCTGCTGCCAAAGCATGGATCTCCCAGCAACTGACCACCACCTGGCTGGGCCAACCAGTCATATCTGGCTCATGGGGTGGGTGAGAAAGGACATGGCTGCATTCCTACTGTGTAGGATACCAGTTTCCTATGTGGAGCAGGAGGTGAAAGCGAGTTTAGTCTCAGTCCTTGAGAAGCTGACGATCAATTCCTTTCTTACCCCATTTGCATCCTTATTCATTTGCTGTCTTTCACAGCTCTAACAATGCCAAGGGCTAATTCTCCCTACTGTAATGAAAGATAGGATTAATCAGTGGGTTCTCCCACGATCTTGTCCCTTGACTTCTTTCTGATGTGAGCCCAGGAGCAGAGAAACTGGTATACCCAGGTAACAGCTTTCCCTCCAGAAAATTCCCTTGTTCGAGGTAATTTTTGAACCCCTTTGTGATTTTGGGCTGAAACAAAGGAAGAATATTAGTCCACAAATGAATATGAGGAACCATTTCAGACAACTGTGGTCCAAATCTCCAAATATATTCATAGAAGTGTATTTGCATTTACCAGTGTGGGCATTGCAGATGGAAATATTGCCTGTGGAAACACTAACAGTACAGTTCTTGCATGTAAAGCTCTGAGAAACTTGTTCAATTTTTAACAGCACTGATGGAAAGCCTTCATATTATATGGGAGTGTATATTTTTGTATATGCAGTGTCAGGAGATGCCCTGGAAGCTCCAGTTTAACAGAGAAGCTGCCTTAACACAGTCCCTGGCCTCACCACCTACGCTAGATTTTTAGGCATAGAAAAGAAGCAAAAGTTAAAACATCCTCTCCAAGGTGGGACATGTCTAAGCAGTTCACAGCCTGGAACCTAGAACTTCCCATGGCCGTGATATGCATTCACTGTGCTTTCTGAAACAAAATTTCTCTTACTTCTCTGCATATTTTAGTGAATTCACCCAATCTCATTTTTCAACATTTGCATCTATCGCCATTCATCTTGCAAATTAAAATATTTCTGCATGACACTCTGACACACAGGAGGGAGAAAGAAAAAAAAATAAAACACAAAAGCATTTCTCAAAGTAACAGAACTACAGAGCTTTTCAAACTTCCTGTTTCATAGCCCTGATAGAAAAAGTACACTGAGTTCCTATGAAGCACCCTCCTGACATTTCCAGACTTATTAGCCAGTTTTCACACTGACTTCAATCAACCTCTTTAATCCTCCAAGGAAAGAGCATTTTTAATTCACCGATTGGCTGATAAGCTTGAAGCCAAAAAATGATTTACACGTAGATGAATTGTGCTTACAAGATGGAACTTCGAGCATTAGAAGCGGATCTGAATTTCCTATCTGTCATTTTATTTGCCACATTCATTTTTGCTCTGCCATTACCCTTGCTGATTATGATCTTTCAGCGCTATTGGGCTCCTGCTTCCACAGTTTTTAATCTGCCTTTAATCCCATAGATTTTAAATATTCCCCGGCACCGAGAGACTGGAGGCAATTAACTGCCCTTCTGATGCTCTCCTTATCAGTTGCCTCCTTGTATCTCTCAGAAGCAGCCTCAAGACACTTCCAGGCTGACAAATACTACCAGCATTTCTGATGAAGCAGTCGCAGCAAATGCAATGTGAAGTCCAGCTGCGTAACCTGATTCTAAAAAATCCAGTCATTCAAAAAAATAAATAAATGCAGCACAGGCATCTAAACTCCGGTTCCATTTTGACTTGATGTGAATGGAAATAAACAGAATAGCTCTTTAATTTTTTAGGCTGGGGGGTTTTAGGTTTTACCTTTGGATTTTGTTTTGGGTTTTTTCCTTTATTTTTCTTTCTTTTCCTGAGAGATAATTTCTGTCTCTTCCAATCTGATTGCTGTTTCAAATTGAAAAATGAGGCTGTTTTCTTCGATCTGCCGGGGCATTTCTGATGCCCAGAAAACAGATCTGCTGGGCAGCCAAAGATCCTTGGATCAGAATCCGCATCTTTTTGTTCTCTTTTATTGCACTAGCAATAAAAAATCAGCTGTGCTAGTTCACCTACCACTAGTTGATGCAGTGTCAATTTTCCTGCCTTTCTAAAGGATGTCCATTCGAACTTGGGCTTCGTAAACTCAGCTCTACTCATTTTTCCATTACATCAAAGATCTGATACTATAAATAAAGAATCAAATCAGTGTGACACAGCTCATGAAAAGATGTTTTTCATTAAAAACCATCTGTTTATCCACTAACGTATACATTTACATAACCCTTCAAGAATGCTAAACTTTCATTCAAATAGGTCACATGGCAATAGCTGGGAAACACACGGAATTAAATGCAAAAGGCCCAATTCTCCATGGCTTTGCACCTAAGTAAAGCAGTAATAGCCCAGGAAAACAAGGGAGAGGTGTTATTATTTTCATCTCCTTTGTGCAGGCACAAATCACAACCTCTGAGATAAAAGAATTCATTTTTCTAGTAAAATATATGCATATAAGTATATATGTATACCTATATATGTAAACATATCTAGGTGTGCATATCTATATCAGTTATAAATAATTGAGACATCGAGACATCATCTTTAGAGATAATAATTTGACTAAAGCATAGAAGACAAATGTTTTACCTAATTCATAAAATTGTCATTACTAAACTCTGTGATCTGGTACAATGGTATGGAGCAGGAAATTTATCCAGGGTAAATATTCCCACTCTCATCTTGCTCCTAGAACAGCTAAAAATGGGTATGTGAAGTTTATGTTCTTGTATTTATTGTCTTAATCGTCTCTTTTTTTATTTAAATGCTCAAAACAATGGGGAAACTCATTAGAGTTAGAGTGAGGGAAAAGGAAGTAAAATCCCTGACAAGGAAGAAAAAAAGTTCTAGTCCATAATCTTTTTTTCTGGGAACTTCAAATCAGCAATATTTGTCCAGAGCAAAGGTCCTTTCAAATTAGGATCCTGTTTTAATAAAGGCCAAAAACGAACATGCACAGAACATTAAAAAAGTGCGGGCACATGAGGGTACATCCCAAATATGCCAGAAATTTGCAGATCGAGAGTTTCTGAGCCAGAGATCACGTCCTTATATTTAACAACTTTAAATAGGTTTCTCTTCCATTAACTTCTCCTGTGGCCCCCCTAAGCCATGTAGATTTTAAGCATCGACAGCATCCCGTGACAGCGAGTTTGCCAGCACAGCTCCCCACCAGAGCCGCTGATGTTTGGAGAAGATCTTCTGGGGTGTATCAGATCGTGCTGGCTCGTTCCAAGCACTCGATATATCAGATCCCCAAAAAGGTGCAGAAACAAAAATTCTTGGAGTAAATTTATATTCCTCTGCTGAATCGAGTGAAGGCATTCCAACTAAGTCAGAGGAACTCAAACGATTCCTGCTTGCTCAGTAGCTTATCTGAGGTTAGTGGAACTATGCTGATTCTCATTAGCTGAAAATTTAGCTCAATATTTTACTTTCGAACGTGTCTTACAGAATTACAAATTCCATTCCCGTCAAGCTGATATATTGTGCTCACAGCTGCAGGAGCCGAGCAATTAAATTGATAATATTTGATGATAGTGTATGTATGTGTGGGGGGAACATATTCAATTTTGTTTGGCTCTCGAAACAAAGTCTCTGATTTTTGCAAGGTTGCAATTCTGTCTCTCCATGTGCAATTGAGCCTGTATTTCCCTTCCAAAGGGAGTGCCTGCATGCTGGAATTAAAATTTGCTCGTGACTATCAGGCAGCAATCTATGACCGATTTGTTCTCACAATCTTCAAGGCAGGTACAGAAGAATGAACATCAGAACAAGTTTTCTCCTTCCATATGCATCAGTTTGCAAAGGCTGTCCCGTAGGTCAACAGGTAGCTCGCCCTTTGTGCAATGAGATTTCAGTGTCTTAACACAGAACACCTCAACAAAGTCCTGGGAGGAGATACTTTTCTTTGGTGGATACATCTCCCATGAAAACTGGACCACAAACAACATCTTTATTTCCCATACCCCAAATAAAAAAAAAAAAAAATAAAAAAAAAAAATTACGTTTGTCCATTACTGGCCTGTACAAGATTTGGACCAGCAATATCAAAGTAGAAGTACTTCATTAAAATACTCTTTGTTTCCTTTCTCTCTTTTGTATTCCTGATTAAAGACCAGAAGAAAGCAGCCAACTGTTGGTCTTGGATCCTGAGCCAAAAGCATATGTGTCAATAAAAATATTTCTTATTGATGCCATAACCTGCGGAATGTGTTGCCACTGAGCTACTATGACATTTGTATGGACCATGCTTTACTGATTATTATCCCTTGTTCTTCATATTTGCAGATGGAATAAAACAAATGTAGAGAAATAGTTCTTCTTTGTTGTACATTTTTGCAGTGTCTAATATAGGCACAATAGCAGACTTGAATGTTGTAATAATATTAAAGATAAAATATAATCGTGCTGGTCATGCAGAGTTCAGCTGTGGCGTTTTCTACCTGCAGTGATTGGTATCATATTTTCAATTATACAAAATAATTGTCATTTGCATTACTTAGTGTTCCTTATTAATTATAATAGTAGCTCAATTTTATTAGTGCCTGGGATAACAAATAGCTCAACAATATTTTAAAAGTAATTTATAAAACTGTCATGAAGATATGTTTACTGCTGTCCTGCAGATACTTCAGGGCTGAAATGCACCAGCATACGAGCAGGAAAGGACCTAGAGAATAAAAAGGTGATAAACTGATGCTGAAATAATTGGTGCTAGTTTAAATGTAAAAATACATACATATATATGTACTTAGTCAAGTGATGCCACATATCAAATTCATAATACAGCAGAGGGGTTTGTATAAAAATATGTTGGGTTTTAGAGGAAATAACAGAGCTTTGGTTCGATTTAGAATTTTTTTGTTGTTGTCCTTTTTCTCGAGAAAACATAAACAATTACCCAACAAAAGAGCAAATTGTGGTAAAAGCAAACAGACCGAAGGAAGAAACTTTGTTATATAACACGACGAACCTGTGGTAACCATCTCCAGTGTGTGTTGTTTGCTGTGACTTACAGCTTTGCTTAAGCATTTTAAAGATTCTTGCAGGTCTTTTTCAAGCTGCCAGCTCTAGCCTAGGAATTATGGTAATGTGCCACTTCTGAGCCCTCGGCAGGATTTGCAACAGAGAAATCACATCAGCCTATGCTGATTAACAATTCCATTCCATCCAGAGATTTATATAAAAAAACTATCTTACATTTTGCTTTTTAATAAGAACGATCGCTATCTCAAATTGAGTCCCAGCAAATTTTAATAAAGGCCCAAGGTTGAGTGGCATTTTGCATGCTGATTTAGCTGTGATTGCTTGCTTTTGATGAGCACCAGCCGGGCATGTATAGCTTTCCTCAGAGCAGGTTTAAAGACCAGTAGTAAGGAAAAGGATAAAAATAAAAACTTCCAACTGAAATTCAAGGTCTTTCCTCTCTATGATTGATTACTGAATAAATACCTACACATATCTCTGCATTCAACCCACAAGTAATATTCCCTACAGCAAAACAGCTGTTTTAATGGCTTTTAATATACTCCACTGTCAAAATATGTTAAGTTTGAAGGCTGCAATTATTAAAAAAAAAAATATATATATATATATTATCAATCTATCTATCTACCTATCTTCATGACAGCTCCTCAGTTTAATCAGCTGAGTATGGATTGGAATAAATTGATGCTTTTATGCTGTGTTTGTATGAGGGTCCCCGTTTAGCAGATTTTTTTTTTTTTGCCATTGTTTTGGGTAGCACCTTCAGGGCTCCGAGTAATACTGGCACATCGCTGTGATAAGGTGTCGGGTTTCTGTCATTACGCAATGGAGACGAGCTCTGTCGGGGGGCTGCTAAAAAAGAACAAATTATCAGCCTATAAGCTTTTTGTAGTCACATTTTCCCCTCTTTGTGTTTTGAGTAAAAAAGGGCATTGGAAATATTTATTTGGAGAAAACTGTCTTCTGAAGATATGAGGGGAAAAGAGGTTGCACAGAACAGCTGAAGTCAGGGCTCAGTGGCAGACTGTGTGTGTGCATGTGTGTGTGTGTGTACACCTTATGAAAGCAGCAACGCCATAAAAGTGATCAGGCAAAGCATTCCATTTGTTTTGATTCAGCTTTTATGGTTTTTCTTTTTCATCCCTCTCAATAAATTGTATTTCAACTTCTCTCATTAAAATAGTAACCCTTTCTTGCTCCAACTTGGGGAACAACACAGGCAAAAACCCTTTCATATAGGAACCATCCATCATCATTAGAAATAATGATCCTCCCACACAGTAACTACTGCAATGTACGTGAAGGAGCAACTAATTCCCACCCAGTTTCCTTTGCCTCTTTCTCTTTGAGGGATTGCAAATGATAATTTAAAGAAACAGTGTGTGAAAGACGCCTTCAGTCACAGGAAAGCTATTTCCATCTTGTAAACTGGGAAATCGCGTTAGGTGAGACAAAAAGGATCCCGTATGATCTCAGTGGAGACATGGCCCTATTTTCCAGATTAATGTCCTGTGTTGCTTTAGCACACCCAGGGAACCATTTTTACTGAACTGGTTTTGTTTCATAGGGAGTAACAGAGGAAAACAATTAAATGTAATAGCCAGTACACTGAGAGGCAGCTCCCAGTGACCTGCCTTTCACCTACCTGAGGCACATCACTTAAGCACATACATAAGCCCAATGCTTAAGCCCCTGTACTTAAGTGCAAGCATATAGAATAGTTTAGGCTGGAAGGGACCTCAAAGATCATCCAGTTTCAACATCCCTGCCATGGGCAGGAACACTTTCCACTAAGCCTGCTTGCTCAAGCCACATCCAACATGGTCTAGAACACTTCCAGGGATGGGGCATCCACATCTTCTCTTGGCAAGCTGTTCCAGTGTCACACCACTCAGAGAATTTCCTTTTTACATTTAATCTTAATCCACCCTTTTCAGAGTAAAGTTATTATACTGAAGCCCGCATGTAATTTTAAGTGATCAGGACCCTGCATTAAAGCACCTCTGCAGCTTCTCTTTATGGTTAGTGAAGAGAAGAGCATATCCTGGAAGGGGAATTCTGGGCGTCCATTAAAGGGCTCTATGGAGGCTGCCCTTCCTAAAGGACCTCAGTGTTTGCTGATGACATCTGACAGAATAGACTTAGGGAAATTTCAACCTCCAAAACAATCACAATCCCCAAGCCCCTCCTTTCTACCCTCCTTTCTACCATCTCACCCTGGAGGTGCCTCCGTTCATCGTGTGCCTGGCTTGGCTTGGGCAGCCCCACTGTGATCCAGCACAGCAAGGCAAGGTGGCACCAGAGTCCCCCGAGGGACCCAATCCTGGAGAAATTCTGGGAACACCCCTACCTCTCACCCACAAGATCACACCCTTCAAGAATGCAGTTGTAGTTGCTTTCTTCTTTTAAATGCAGCTGGCAGGGGAGGAGGCTGCAGTGACAGTGCGCTCTGCTCCTGTAATAACCCCAGGATTAAAGCAGGAACCGGGACAGTGGGTCCTGGGCCCTCCTCAGCCCCAGGGCTTCAGAGTTCCCATTTCCCATGAAACCAACCTAAACTCTGAGTTATTGGGTGAGGGTGAGATCCAGGGCATGGGAAGGAGAAAGTATTTATTTCCTCCTTCAAACTATGTCGATGAGTAGAGAGAAAGCAATGAAGGAGTCATGATACCCCAAGGTGACTTTCAACTAGAACATGTGTTCATGTCCTAGCATTTAAAAAGAGTACTATCTTAAATTTCAGTTTCCACTTTTTTTTTTTTTTTTTTTTTTTTTTTTGGTGCATGAGCATTTTGCACTACAGTGCTATGGACTGAGATTTGAAGGATGCACAGGGTATAATCTCTAGGAGAAATACTTCATTCATTAAATGCCTCTCTGACTCACTCCTGAAATTCACTCCCCCTTCCCAAATCCAAATCTCGTACTGTGTCTAGATAAACAGATATCAGGCTGACACAAAAGGGAAAATGCCCCAGAAGCCCAGCATCTCTTTCTCCTCACAAAGGGTTGTGGGAATCTCTTCATCTTTCCTGCATAGTCCCACAGTTTGACCAAGGAATGCAGAAATGGTTTCTCCACCCAGCGTCACCTGCAGTCTTGTGGTTGGGGTACTCCCATGGCAATTGGGAAACGTAGGTTTGAACCTCCCAGGCAGAAGCAAACCCAAAACTTGTCTTGCTTTTCTTGGGCAAGTGGTTTTAACCAGTGATCTACAACATAAATGGTGAGAGGCTCCTCCTTTTCCTTTGGTGACTGTGTTTTTTGAAGGGAGCAAAGCAAAGCTGACTTTGCTTAGTCCTTTGAAGACCTGCTGAGGTGAAGCCTGGGACCTACTTGTCCCAGCCATATATCCCTGCAGCCCTGGATTGGGCACTTGCACTTGGTGTTTTCTCTCTTGACAATTTACTGCTCACTGTAAGGCTTTGGAAGTATTTTTTCTGAAGTATTAAATGCACTTCACAAACTGATATGAGCCTTAACACTGAGTTGGGGGGTCCATTCTGGGCACAGGTACTGCAATGAGCTGTACCATTTGGCATAAGCAATAAACACACCTGTGTGCTCAGCTTCTGCAAGTGACAAAGCTTTCTCTGACAGTGAATCTCTCAGGATTGTGAGCTTTCTTCACCAGGTCTACCCTTCAAAGAAGTCCACAGAGCTAAAAACAAGCAGGGTAAGCACAGGACCTCTTCCAGCAAGATACCTCAACCCCTGTGGATGACTTCAGCCAGCTCTAAGAACAGCTGGGAATGCAGTGCCTCCTATCCTGGTCTGGATCAGGCCTTAAGGACAGAGCTGAAACTTCAATAAAGGTTTTTATGAAGGAAGGAGGGATAACATACCACAACAGAGATGCCATTTCAAAAAACTGAATGACTTAAGGCAGATACTCAGAAACCATAGAGGTGACTGTGGGATAGCCTGGATCCTCAAAATATTCTGCACCCTGGCTCAGACCCAGTTGGGCAATTCAATGAATAGTTTCTTTATTGCATATAACCAGGTTCTGTGGGACCACTGCTGCTTGCTGTCAGAATGGGTTTAAATGTGCAGCTGGATGCAAGCCAGAACACTCAATATTTTGCCTAATTTAGCTTAAAAATATATAAGGCATAACGCCTGGCAGTGGATGCATCAGAAAAGTGAAACTTCTTATCTGCCAGCATATTTTACAATAATAATATCAGCTTGTGACTTATCCCAGATGTTTACCTAGGGTAGAAAAGTGTCCTGAAATGCAAGTAAATATGCAGGTGTGAAATGAATTTATATAGTTTTCTTCATTTGAGAGAAAAATACATTTCTGATATCACTCTATCACTCTCTCTCTTACTGCTGTAATATGCCATGGGAGAATAAGCCACCACTTTCCATTTCTTGTCTTTTGAAGTTAATTTCCGATCCTAACAGTAAATCAGAGTTCTGTAATCTTGCTGATACATTAGAGGGGAATGAAAATTTAATTTTTAATGAGATCTTTACTTTACAAAAAAATACTTACAAAAACGAAGAAAGCTGTGTTCAATCAAAAGTGGGGCTTTGGCATGCGATGGCTAAGTTTAGAATGAAAAGTAACATCAAAGAGATGTCTTTTAGTTTAATTTCAAACAGCACATGCCACCTTGGAAGGGATAAATTCTGGAACATTTCTGTAAAATCTAGAAAATGCCATTTAAGCCAAAGGAAATCTAAATAATAAGCAAAATATAACATTCACTGGTGAGCGAACACAAGGACATCAAATTCAATGTGTGGTCATCAGGAAGAGTAACATATATACACGAAATAATCACAAGATCATGCTTAGTATATCCAGCTGAAGGATGTTGCCTGAAAATCTCTATGTGCCTCTCTTCTGCTGCCTGACTTTCTATGGTACTACATGAACAGAGTCCCAGAAATCTTTTTGTATTTGGCAAATCCCTTCTACCACATATCATTCATGGGCACTTTGAGCATCTTGTGAGCTGCACTGTAAAAAAATAGCCAGGGCCATCTAGGAATTGGCAAAATATGCATACAAAGTTTCTTCTGTTGTGAAAATATGCAACTTTCTAGATCCAAACAGTGCCCTTCACACTGATGGCCACTTAAGCATTTTCTGCAGGAGCTGGCCTGTGAAATTTACAGGTCCTGGCTGCAAAAAAAAAGCTGAAGGGAGATTCAGCTGGATAATTCTTAAAATACATGAAAGTTGATGAGCTCTGGGTAACAAATGGAAATTGAGAATGACATTTTGCACGCAACAAATGTGACATTGTGCCTACTACCCAAGAGGCAATTAAGGTCAGCAACCAGTTTTCAGGGATGTTAGCTCTGACTCAAAATACTTTCCAAAAGAAAAAAACAAAACCACCAAGCCCACTTCCCTTTGGTGTGACAAGCATTTATGCGACATTTTCACGGTAGCATGAGCTCCTTCCTGTCGTTTTTCAGGCTGAAGAAAGCAGCAGCCCTCAGGCAGGAACCCATGAAAAGTCACACGCCATCCCAAAGCATTCAGGCCGTGATTCCAGAAAAAGTCTGTTTGAAGAAGCAGTTGGAGTTTGGACCTATTTTACTTCAATATTTACTTTCACTGGAAAATCTGCCTCATGTCAAGCTGAGCAGCAATGCCAGAGAGATGCTGCAGAGACCCCTCTGGAAGAATTATCCACTAAGCAGATAAAAACTAATGTCTGTGACAAACAGCAACCTGTTGTCAAATCAGCACATTTTAAAGACCACATATTTTCTCAGCCTAGGCCGAGATTCCTATTTGTGCTTTCACACCATTGCTTTGAGACTTGAGAAGATGCTATCAACAGGCACTCTAAGTGCTCAAGAACCACTTTAAGGGGAATCACTGGGGCAATTACCATAAGCACTGAAAGATATGGTATTTATTGATGGGAGATTAATATTGGCTTTATTTCAAGTTCTTGCAATGTTTTGTGGCCTGCTGTGGTCTTTCAGGTTTCTTTCTCTTTTAGATATGAATTTATTTTTAACTATCATTCTAATTGGTTGGAGTTCTTCCAAGAGTCTCCAATTTAATCTTAGCATGTTTCATATAACTTGCCCTAATTTAATTAATAAAAGGACTGACGAGTTGAAGAAGCTGCGAAGCAAGATCTTTGTGCTATCAAGTTTCATAAACATGCTAGATGCAGCAAGGCAGATTTTTCCATCTAAGGCTGATGCTTCTGAAAGAGCCACACAACTCAAACCTAGACCTAATGAGAAGACTGAAGTATGTGCAAGCTAGGTGCTTGAATTCCTGGATTGTAGGTGCTTGGGATGGCAAAAGAAATGTAAAACACAGAGTTTGGCTACTCAGCTCTCCTTGTGGAGGTCAAACACTTTTGGCAGAACACAGATCAGCCAAAAAAACTGAGTCATTGAGCAGCTTTAAGCATTCCTGCAGAAATGTGGAGTGCGATATGGAAAATAAAGGGGTGGGAGGAAGGGAAGACAAAATTTTACAACAAATTTCTTCCCTTAAGTTCCTTCAAAGGCTAAAAGCAGTCAAAACTTGGGTTGTTTTTTTTTTTTAATGGGTGAGTGTATATGGAGTGGAGTACAGTGTTAGACAGCTGCCAAGTAGTTGGAGGAACTACCCATGAAGTAGGCAAAGGGGTTCCTCAACTAGAGAGAATGCTACGTGTCCCTCCCTCCTTAGCCCCATGTGGGGTGACATCCTGCCAGGGCCACTGAGATCTGTTCTTGGACCTCATGAGCACCAGAGGATGCAGAATCATAAAATCACAGAGTAGTGGAATAACAGAATGGTTTGGGTTGGAAGGGATCTTAAAAATAATCTAATTCCAACCCCCCTGCCATGGACAAGAACACCTTCCACTAGACCAGGTTGCTCAGGGTCCTGTACAAGCTGGGCTTGAACACTTCCAGTCAAGGGGTATCCACAACTTAAGATCACAAAACAGAGCTGGTCACTGAGTGGGGACTGAAGGTCTAGGCCATTTAGACAGTGGCACTTATATATTTGTGTCCTTTTTCCTTAATAAAGCTTTGTAAATGCTGCTTTTACTAGCTCCTAAGCAGCCATAAATCAATATCAAGTAGATCTTCAGAGCTGAAATTACAGCAGGGAAATTACAAATATGTGATGATTTTTTGAGTGCCAAGACCAAGAATCAGACCTGGTGTTCACTGAATGGCACTCAACATATCTTACAATAGAAAGTTTCCGGGCTAGCTTTAGAATAAAAAAAAAATCCCCAAACCATTCTTTTAAATTAGACTTATAAAGCAGAAATTCAGATATTAAAATCTAAAATCAAAATAATTTTGTTGAATTGTTTGAGAAACAATTGTCATCATTATTATTTTAGCATTATTTTAACTTTGCTGTCTAACAAATATTGAGGGAAAAAAAAAAAAAGCCTTGCTAAAGACGTCTTCTAACAGATAAACCTGTGAGTTCTGAGAAGTTACATAAAAAAAAAAGGAAGATATTTCTTAAAATTAAAAAAGGGTTTTATTAAAAGACAAGTCTTAAAATTCTTTTAAATTAAAAATAGGTATTTTCAGGCTCTCTTTAGAATTAAGGAGAATCAAAACTAAAAGACAAATTTTTTTCTCCCTTGCCTTTAAGTGTTTCTTCAGTTCTGCTTGTCTTTGAAAAATGCAAAACACTTTCTTGACTGCCAAAAAGCCCCTTGTGGCAAGCACAATGCCTTTGCTGGCCAACATGAGGATGTATAACTTCCCAGCCTTGCATTCTTTGCACACACAAAATTCCCATTGATTTCAGTGGGAGTTCTGCACAAAAGGATGGAGTCTTTGGGTTAATGCAACACTATGAAAGGGGAGAAAGTGCTTACTGTACTGAGAATATGCATCTGAATTTGTTTTATCACAGCTGGCAGGGCAGTAAAAGACATTTATGCACAATAAACAGCTCTTGTGGTTAGAGTGACGTTGTTCATTCCTAGCCCAGAATTTGGAAGGAGTTATTATTTAATAAAGTTTAATTTGATGAAGAGAGTATTTTTAACGCCCTAAACGGCACTCTATGAAGATGACTGATAGGCCCAGCCCACTCACAGAAAAAATGCAATTAATTGGTTTAGTGAACTCACCACATTAATTAGCTAATGTCTGTGCAGTTTCAGAAGGCAGTTGAATGGGCAAATCCTGGAGAAGTTGTGCTCTGGAGTAATTCCCCCCAAAGAACCTTTTGTGCTTCTCCAGATGCAGTGGATGGTTACCAAAATGGTCAGGTGGGATGGACATGACACTTCCCTTGTGTGTAGAGCTTGGAGCTGGAGGGGTCAGCTCCATCATTCATAAAAGGGAGAGGAGAAATGATGGGAGATGGGCTAATGGCAGAAAAAATGGGTATTTTGTGGCAAATACGATAAACAGCAACCTTCTGTGTGGTGCAGACTGTGGAGTTCCTGTGAGCACTGAAATATAAGAGCACAAATGTGGCTTTTCCAACCTCCTGACTTCCCCTTGGACAGGTCTGCTCCTGCCAGCATGGGCTGAGGGACATGTGCCAGCATATTTAAATGCACGACATGACTCAGTGTAGCCAGAGATGTCAACCCAGGTCTCACTGTGTTCTCAACAGTGGATTTTGGGACAGGAACTCTTTGTAGGTGCACTCAGAGCTGCCTGCAATGTATCTCACTCAGCTTGACCCTACTCTAATCTCACTTGGAGTGGACAGGAATGGATGGAAAAGCATTCCACACCTTCCCATAGAGAAAAAGGCAGGCTGAAAAAAGGATGGGTACAAATGTTGAGCAGACAAAGCACAAGACCAGAGTTAAATGAAGGTCTGCAATGAACAGGGCAGAGGATTTAAGAGGTCACCTTTTCCTCACCAGCCCCAAACTCAGTCTTGAAATACAGGAGCTAGGAAAGGTTAAAAAATCCCTGGCTGAAATGGCACTAATTGCATTTATGACCAGCTGCAATGAGGGCTACATTAGCTAATGTCTGCAGGTTGTTGGGAGGTCATCTGATAAGCAGGTGCCATAAAACATATTTTAGTTCACTTCCTTTTTTAATCTCCCTGGTGCAAAGTATATTTAGAACAGGGAAACCCCACAGAAGCAGGACACTAATATGTGACACAACTCTGCAGCCTCTCAATATCCTACAATTTTATCAGACGATCAAAGAGGAAGCAGTGAGCTGGGAGATGGAAGTACTGCTCATTCACTTCATTTGGCTGCCTCGTAGTGGAAGTTTTGCTTGTGTGAAGACTGACGGATCAAGGGGAAGAAGGGGGGGAAAAAAGAGACATGCTCGGTGTTAAAGGGAAGCCTGTTTATGCCTATAAGTAAGAAAGCTTGCTCAAGAATAAGTTAACTCTTGCTAGAGGATTATACCTGTAATGCTGGCAATTCTGGCCTCTGCATGAGCTGTAATATCTACTTGCATTACCTCACAGGGTGTTATGGGCCTTAATTAATTAATGTTTGTAAAGCGCTTTGAAATCCTCGGATGAAAGGCACTATAGAAGTGCAAAGCAGTTATTAATATTAATATTGCATAAGTGGCTTGGCTCCCTTCGCACTGCAGAGCACACTAACTCCTGCAAGGGCTGCAGCCCTGAATCAGCAATCTTCACACCACCAGGCAGGAGCCTCCCTTCTGCCTCCTCCTCTGATCTCTTTCTTTAGGACTTCCATGGACATTTCTCCATAAATCCCCAACAGCCCTCCTGTGTTGTCTCTCATGCAGGAGTGCAAGCAGCAAGAACAGCACTTTTCCACCTATCAGCCCAGCCTAGTCCTCTTGTGGGCAAGAAGCTGCCAGCTGAGCACATCTCGGAATTATTAAAATCTCTGCATTTGGGAGGTGGGACTTTACAGTTCTGGTTTTTACCTTGAATACAAGACTTTCAAAGTCATAACTTGTGAAATACAGAGAAGAAAACGGTTGAATTTTGGTGTATTATAGAAACTTTAATACAGGATTGAGACCACCTTCAGTTTTAGTCATAAGCAGAAAACAATCAAGACCCTAGGCAATGCTGATGCCACTCTAGATTTTTTCATGTTTTCAAAGAAATAAAAAAGTACTAAAATATACAGGTTCTTTCCAAAATGGTTCTTTTTCTGGGGAAAATTTCCCATCCAAAACCATAACCACACATGTAGATTGAGAGTCCTCCATCTCTCACAGCAGATATTAGTGTGTCTGAAGAATGAATCCATATAATGAATTACATGCATATTTCTGTTAGTTAGATTCTCATTTGATGGGCTGCCCTGGTAAATAACAACGATGGGACACTGAAAAGAAGGTAAATGTCACTTTATATACAAAGTCCATTAAACCATCTCAAGATCAATCACTTAAAGGTGATGAAGTAAGTCTAGGTTGGATTTGGTCAATATAAATTCTGCCTAATTTATCTTGAAATATTACCTCTGCAATGGACACTGAATAATAATGATAGTGAAATAACAGAAAATAATAATGATAATATCAAACATACTGAAGATAATCCTGCTCATGTTTACATATGACGTTAGGGAGGTCATTTTTAACTTAGATGTGCAAAATCAAGCACTACTGTGATCAAGTGAAAAAAAAAATATTACTTAGAGAAAAACAGATATTTGATCATCAGAACTGGATGGTTTTCGCATCAATGCACTAACAGATCACAAACCCGTTCCCCTTGTAGTAGCTGTACTGGCTGCCTATAGCATTAGCACTAGTTTGTACTTGTTTATGTCAGTGAAGTAACGTAGAAGTTAAAAAACAAATTGGGCTAACGCACTTCAGCAAAACTCTTCTTGACTTTGAAGGAAGTTTTATCTGCGTACAGAAGGCGAGCTTGACTCAGAAGTGAAAACAATACCCTGCCAGTTCCACGTATCTGCCGTCACAAAGGAGGCAGGGAGAGCTTCCCAAGCTCCTTACCACAAAGAGTATAACGTTTGCAGAGATTAGGAACTGCTGAAGGCAGCTTCAAATCTCAGTTTGTTACACGCTTTGCTGCAGTCTTGCTGTAAGGCAAAAAAAAAAAAGGTGCTTCGTCGCACCGAGCACATTTGCTGGAGCAAAGGAACTGGTGCGTAGGATGTTTTACCAAAAGGAGAGCAATTTGGCCCAGCCCAGGAGTCAGGGCACCCAGGTTTCTTTCTTGGCTCTTCCACTAATTTCTTATGTGGCCTTGGGCAAGCTGTGCAACCTTGAAAGCCTGCTCACCCCCAAAAATAAGGATGATTATAGGAATTAGAAGGCAATTCATTAATGCATTAATTAACAGGCGGTGGGATGTTAGAGACAGAGCTGTTCTGATTCACCCTGGCAGCCAGACAACTCCAGTCCTATCAGCACCACTGCAGGGGCTTCCCTCCCCAGTGAGACCCCGGGAGCAGGGCAGGGGGAGAGCACCAGCAAGGCAGGACGGGAATTCAGCCTCGGCAACTTAGAGTTGCCCTTTTTTCTCAGGCAGAGGGAACCGAGAGAAGGGCACGATCTCCATTGTTTGCAAAGAGCCCGTCCCATGAGACAGCTTGGGTTGAGATTTATTTTTGTTGCCATTTAAATTAAGTATATAGGCAATCCCGAGGCCTTTTGGACCAGATCCAGCGTGTGCAAGCACCGTGTTTGGAACAGGGTGGGAACTCTATTTGCGTTCAGACACAGAGGAAGCACTTTAAGCCGTGTCTATAAGACAGATGCCAGGGACCTATGCTGGAAGGTGCTGAGCAGGCACTGGTTAGCAGTGAATATGATTGCTCTCTATAAATACATCCTAGGGAGGGGAAGGTGGGCAAGCGCCATGGAGGGAAATGAGGTATTTAAGCAAAAGGACAATGTTGGCACAAGAACAAACTGTCTGTAAAGGCTGGAAATTTGATGATTTCTAAACATCAGAGGAGTGAAGTTCAGGAAAAACCTTCCATCAGAGAGGAGAAGGGGCATAAAACTGACTGAAATGCACTGGCAGTAGGTTAATGGCTGTGACCTAGGAGCTGGTTGCTGGCAAAAGTAAGGGTGTGGTGGATTTCAGAGCAGAGATTGACCCTTCCAGGAATGACTGGGAAGAGCCCTGAAGAGCTGGGCTTTGCTTTCCCAATAATGCCAAAAAAAATCAAGAGAGTTTCTTTGGGTTTACAGTAGACTGGAAGTGGGCAGGAATTGGCTTGGCTTGGCTTGGCTTGCTGGAGCCTTTTATCCAGACAATATTTGCTTACGCCAACAATTGTTTTGCGGACACTTTTCAAGGGTCTTCCTGAGAGACACAATAAATGCCAGGTCAAATGAAAACCATGAGATTCATTGGCACTGAGACATAAGACAAATCCTATTTTCTTTCTCAGTGCAAAACTTCAGTTTGCTCTTGTGTAGCAGAGGACTTAAATATGTGCTAAGCTGCTGAGGTTATGCTGGGCTTTGCTTGTGGAAGGACAGGTTGTGCTATCAAAAATCTTTCCTGCACCAGGAGCACCATCCTGAAAGAGTGACATAAAGATCAGGTTCCTTCTCTCTCCAGATAACAAACAGCCTTCTGGAACTGCTAGATATGAAGGCAGAATAAAAACAGTAACAGTGGAGCAAAAAATACACATTCCAATCATCATTTGTTGTTGTTTCTCAAGTGGATGCTGATTTCAGGGAAATGCTGTCATCACAGGAAGGTGGGGATGCTCAGCACCTCCTCAGGATGCAACCTGCAACAAATTAAGGGTCAATGAGGTTCTGCCAGAACCAAAGTGGGTCCCATTCATTGGACTAAAGAGGTGACAGGTAGAGCTGTTAATCATTCCAGTGATAATCAGTTGGCTGGCACCACAGAGAAACCTTCTGTAATAGCTGGAGTCTCATCACTCAAGCATTTGTATGGAAGACATAAAAGCAAGAGTTGTTTGCAATTCATTTTACACCCCAGTGCTGCTCTCAGAGCTTGCTCCTGGGGCTGCTCTCCCTTCAATGAAAAGTGTTCCAGAGCAGTAATTCCCACTGGTTTTCCAGTCGAGACTGAAATGACTCCATCGGTGATGGTACACTGCCCTGTACATGGAGCCTGTAATGTGAAATTGCTGTGCACTGCCTCTCTCTCCCAGCCACATTTATAATGCTTATTAGGAAAGCCAGCAGCTGCCAGGGCTGCTGTAACCCTGTTGTTGGTGTCTCTCTTGAATTGCCTTGGCTTGTGTTTCGTACTCAGGCACCCAAGGGTAAGGTTATGGGGTTCCCTCCTATTCAGACATCATTGTTATTATAGCTGTTATTATTATTATTATTCATTACTAATATTAATTATGCAGCATGTGGTAGTGCCTAGGAGCCCCAGACTGTGGCCCAGAACCGCAGTACACCCAGCCCTTCACGTGCTCTGAACATAAAGACATTCCCTGCCCCAGAAAAAGTGCAAGAGCCTGTAGTGGAGTAACAGAAGGAAGAATTTGCTACCTAAAGGCCAAATTCACCACGACATGAAAAAACGAACCTCCCTTTAAGTACATCTCTACACCACGAAACACATCTGCGCAAGCTAGATCAGAATTCACCTCCTTGAAGGGCAGGGATAGAATAAAGAGATCTTGGAGATGAGGGTTGTGGATATTTTATTACACTGTCATAATATTTATTTGGTTAAGGACTAGAGATTTGGATTGGTTTTTCAAACCAGAAATTTTATCACTAGTGCTGCTGAAAGCAACAGAAGCCCTGGAGCCTGACGGCAGCGAGAACCTCATGGTTCACCTCAGAAAATGAGAGTCCCAGGGCTGTACTAAACCTTGGGATCAAACAAAACAAAAGACAGTCCAGTCCCCCACTTGTGACTTCAAAATCATATTGATCAAAGATCTAGAAAATGTTTAAAAACCACACTTTTTTTTTTTTTTACTTTCAAATGTATTTGTGATATGGTTTAGTGGGCATGATATTCAGTCAAACCTTCTGTGTTGCTTAAACAGCTAAGGTGTACAATTAGTTTGGATTACTGCATTTCATTATTTCCTTAGGATTTAGTCTGTAGCAATTAGAGAATACACATTTTGCACGTAAGGTTACACAACACAGCCTGACATCCACAATGAGCCCAAGGATCTGGATCCTGCCTGCTTCTGCAACAGCCCCACTGCAGAAACTTGCCAAGTTTCTTCACTTCTCTTTGCCTCAGTTTCCTTCTCTGTGAAAACAGGGATGAGTGTAATTTATTGTAATTCCTTTGTAAGTTGTTTTGCGGTCTGCTGAGCTCTATGATTTAAATGAGTGAATGACACAAGGAAGAGCAGGAAAGTGATGCTCGCAACAGCGTGCTCTCATTTCCCTGCAACACTGACCTGCTTGTCCTGCAATATAACATGCCACTTCAAGATTTAGTTTAAATATTAATTTAATTATTATTTAAAAATGAAAGTGACAGACTTCTCAAGTCAGGGGAAGTCTGTGTATAAATGCCTCAAGGCCCAGGAAGCTTTCAGCTCTAAATGCTGATGGTCACTTGAAAGGCACTTTGGCACCTCTTAAAAAAGGGAGTGTGTGTTTTTACATCTTGCAGTGGTTTAAAGATTGTTTGTTTTTCTGCTTCTCTGGTGTGTAATTGAGTATGTTTTCATGTGGATATTGGGCTTTTTTGTTGCTTTTAGAAAGCTTTATGAGAATTGCAGATGAACAATAGAATTCAAACTTTCTGACTATTTAGAAATAAAGAGCAACCCATTCTAAAAAAATCCTTGAAAGGATGCACTTTGCTCCAAGGGCACATGAAGTCCACTGTTTCTGGCATTACCACTCACATGCTTAAAATCTGGCAACAGCTCATACATTGCAAAGAAAAGGATCAACTCCTGAAAAAGCTTGGAGTCATTGACCAGGTTATACTGATTTCCAGGTATCAGGATGTAGGTGAGAACATTTTATATTTGCCCTAAAGACTTTTTATAAAGTAATCAACAACAACAATGGCAAAATCAAAATTAAACAATCCTTTGAGCAGAGAATTTTGGCTATTATCCCTCCTTTTTTAGTGGATGAAAGTGATTATAAGCGAAAGGCAGTTTCAGCCTAAGCCCCTTCTCCTGTAGTTCCATGGAGCAATAAACATCTTTGGCTACAGGAATAATTAATAAACAATGATAACAACAAATGGGAAGGTGTATCCACTTACATGCAGAATAAAGTATCATGTTATAATAATTATTTTATCATCATTATTATAACAATATTGACCTTATAACCCAGAACCCCAGTCCAGGGCTTAGTACTAGGCAAATCTCTAGTCTAAATGGAAAATTTCATCTCTTTTGGCTCCCCAGGGAGTCAACAGAGGGAGGACAATTTATCTAGAAGACAAAATTACTCATGTTTCAAATCACCACTCCTGAAATACCTGAGATCCATCAAGTGTACACAGATGTTTCAAAGCAAAGAGAAGATATTATTTAACAGCTGAGGAAACCAAAGCACAGCGGGATCAGAGGCTGTGCCTTTGTTCCCAGTTCTGTTCTAAACCAAAATCCTGTCTGTTGGGTACCACTGCATCTGGAGCCACAGACGTCTTCTGCAAAATTCATATAATGATAGAATCACTAAGGTTGGAAAAGGCCTCCAAGACCATCCGGTCCAACCCTTTAGCCATCACTGCCAAGTCTACTACTAAGTCATGTCCCTAAGTACCACATCTGCAAGTTTTTTTTCAACATTTCCAGGCATAGGGATCCCATCACTTCCCAGGCAGCCTGTTCCAGTATTTGACAATTCTTTCAATGAAGAAATTCTCAATATTCAATCTAAACCTCCCCTGGAGCAACTTGAGGCCATTTTCTCTTGTTATTTGGGAGAAGAGACAAATTTCCCCCATACTACAACCTCCTTCCAGCAAGCTTAGACAAGAATAAGGTCCTCCCTGAGCCTCCTTTAATCTAAACAGCTCCAGTTTCCTCAGCCACTCCCCATAAGATTTGTGCCTCAGACCCTCCATCAGGCTGGCAGCACTGAATCCACTTCCTGCTCCCCACAGACATCCACTTTCAGGGTAATGGGTGTTGTTGGATGTTCTTAGAAAGCTAATGCAGAATTTCCCAGCCAAGAAAGCTATCGGTGCACTAGCATGACCTAATTCTGCCCACATTTTGTTCTGTGAGGTCACCTCAGAGTCAAAGAGCTCCAGCTGATGAAAGAACAGTGTAGATGGTCTTGTTTCCCCCTTACAAATGCCATGGTTGAGTTCCTTCTTGGAAGCAAAAAAGCAGAGCAGCACAGTGGAAACATTGCACTAACAACGTTTCAGCATCCGTCTGTCCTGACTAGTTTCTATACTCATGTCTTTAGCCAACAAAGACAGAGACTTCTACAAAGATTTTTTTTAACATGAACCAACCCAGACAAAGTTACTTTTTTCAATGTTTATAGACAGAGCATTAGGATCCCAACTGAGTAACTTCAGTAGCTTTGCTGTGCACTTAAAGTTATGAATTTCTATGAAGGAGAAGCGTACACTTAAAAGAAGAGTCTCCTCTCATTCAAATAATGATTCCAAGCCACAGGTGGAGACTGCTTCATACCAATTCCCATCAGGATTCAAAATAGTTCTAGTGGCCAAAAAGCGTATGTTTCTCTGAAGGTAAAATTCTTCCATCTGGAATTCTTCTAATCAAACATGCTATATACCAAAACTGAAAGGATGTCTGAAAAGACCAAAAAGGGGAAAATAACCTCAACTCAAACCACAAAGAAAGCACTGAAACCCAAACTACAGAAACTCAAAAAGAGAGCTAATAGCAACAGCATCACCCAAATTCCAGTTGCATCTCATTAGAGCTTTCCTACACAGGGACATACAGGGAAGTGCTGGCAAGTCAGCTAACTACAGGTGTGAAGTCAGTGCCCATAAATTAAAGCACATGTGCAGGTTCTCATTTAGGATTAAAATGCCTTTAGTACTTAATCCTCCTCTGAGGATTTAGCTACAGCAATGTAAGGTGACTTTATTCCTGAATGAGAGCATCCCCACAAGGGCTAAATGTTTTCAGCCTGTGCACAGTGACATCACACTTTAGCTCATTCACCTTCCTGAGGGTTCCTGAAAACACATGGCCTGGTAATTCTTAGAAAGAAACACTTGGCTGCAAAGGGCCAAGAAAGTGGGGGACCAAAGCTGGCTGAGGGGAAAACAGGGCTAGGCCCATGTTGAAGCCAGGCCAGGTTTAATTTGTACACAAAAGTCTACAGGAAGGACTTCCTTCCCACAGGAAGTTGAATACCCAAAGTTGGGTTGAACACCCAAATGCATATTCACTTAACAAAACATGTTCAGCTTTTGGCATAGTCCAAAGGGATTCCTTCAGTGCACTGCAGCAAAGTTAATTTGGCTGCACCAGCTTTGCTTGGTATTGTGTTCTTCTATTTTTCATGGTGCAGCCACCTCTATTCAGACATAAAACACCTTACTCACAAGAATCATAGAATCACAGAATGGTTTGGGTTGGAAAGGACCTTAAAGATCCTTCAGTTCCAACCCCCTGCCTTGGGCAGAGACAGCTTCCATTACACCAGGTTGCTCAAAGCCTGGCCTTGAGCACCTTCAGGGATGGGCACCCACAGTTTCTCTGGGTAACATTCTCAAAACCCTTAAAGTCAAGAATTTCTATTCCTAATATCTGATCTAAAGCTACCTGCTGTCAGCTTAAAGTAATATCCCCTTGTCCTATCACTATATATCTGAATACAAAGTCCCTCTCCAACTCTTTTGTAGTGTTTTTTAGGTACTGGAAGGAGCCTTCTCTTCTCCAGGCTGAACAATCCCAACTTCCTCAGCCTGTCTCCATAGCAGAGGTGTTGCAGAATTCTGAGCATCTTCGTGGCCTATTTTGGACTCTCTCCAGCAGATCCATGCCTTTCTTATGTTGGATGTCCCACAGCTGGATGAAGCACTCCAGGAGGTTCTCACAAGAGCAAAGTGGAAGGGGGAAATCAACTCCCTTGACCTGGCAGTCACACTTGTTTTTTGATGCAACCCAGGATATGGTAGAACTTTCTGGGTGCACAGTGCTGGATCATTTCAAGCTTCTGATCTATCAACAGCCACAAGTCAGGAGTGCTCTCACTCCCATTTTCTACCCAGCCTGTGTTTGTGTTTGGGATTGCTCCAACCCAAGTGCAGGATCTTACACCATGAGAAAGAGAGTGATTTGACTCCCAGACATTTTTATTTTGATTCTCTTTCATTCCCCTCCCAGGAAATAGTGGAAAAAGATGGCTAATCCTAAATGGAATCTGGATCTGGAAGGGCAGCACATAGAGTGAAAACCTGAAAAGTTTGTTAGAGAAAAGGGTAAAGATGACTGGCAGACATAACAAGGGACTGAATTTGACGGCCCAAAAACTTATTTCCAGTCCCATTGATGTAGCCTCACAGGAAAGTTGTGCACACTGAAAGTCGTAGTTGGTGTCAATGCATGAAAACTGTGAGTGCTAAGGCCCACTAACTCCATGATAAAATTTCCTGCATTTCTCCTCTATTTCCATGGCATGCACAGCCTAATCTTAAGCTGACCCACAGCAGCGAGTGGCCATCTGTATCTTGGATGAAAATACAAGCATCTCTCCTTATTTCCCAGGTGGAGAAACTGAGTCTCACAGCAAGGAGAAAGAGCAGGACAAAGCTGCCACAGAAATCTGCAACAGAAATCTGGGAGGGAGAAAATTCTGTTTTGTTTCCTTTTCCATGCCCAGTGCCAAACTTCATCCTCACAACTGCAAAAAAATCACACAAACAAGACTTTTGCCAGACTGGCTTCCAGCTCCCCAGTGTCTGCTCAAAAACCAGTGTGGCATGTACCACCTCTGCTAAAGCAAATAAGGAAACAACTGTGAGAAGGGAGAACGGGTCTGAAGCGGAGCTGTGGTGAGCAGGGGTAGTGGCTTTAACCATGCCAGGAACCCAGCTGCAGTTCCCCATCTCCAAGGCAAGTCACAGCCAGGAAGGGACGTGCCCTGTGGCTACTGTTGGCCACATGCTGGTGCTCAGAGCATCTCAGCCACAGCACGGAAGGGAGTTTCACGTCTTGAGCCCATCAGCTGCAGTGCAAGGCAAACCAGGACCTCTCACAGATCAAACACACACCAATCCCTTCTTTCACTGCAGAGCAACCACACTGAGGAAGCTCAGCTACGCTGAGGAAGATTTCGGTTTTACCACGCGCACCCAGTGCTGTGGGAGACCGGCAGATAAAACTTTCTGCCTGGGCAAGTGCTCCATCGAGCTCTGGTTCTGCTGCCTTCATGGCTGTGTCATGAGCAGCAAGGGTTTGGCAGGCGGTTTTGCTGTGAGAAAGGTGGCACTCTCGTCCTGGCTGCCTCACACAGGTCTCATTTTGCCTCCTTGAAGAAAAGGTTCCTGGACACAGAAGGGAAACAGCATTTTCCTCTAGGTGATGGTGGTATAGGCATGAAGAAACACAACTGGGAATTGCAACCCACCTGATGGCTTGTGTGTTTGCTGGCTAGGGAACCCAGCTGCATGCTATATCCCTAAGTGCCCGCCTGCAACACCTGAATTGTGCCATCCCCACTACCACAGCAGAGGAGGGGTGAACCTTCTGTTTCCTCAATGTCTGCATGAATCCCGGGGTGCTACTTGCTGCCTCCTCAACACTACTAGAAGTTAACAGTCCCTCCTTACATGCTGAAAATGTTGCTGCAACTCAACTCTCCTGGAAGGAATTTAAGTTCTTCTGCCTGTTTTCTAGGTCCTGCACTGGCATGAGCAAAAGAAACACAGAGCTTTGCTCCAGCAACAATACTTTGTCTTCTTCTAGGAGAATGTTCCTCAGGGAAAATATCCGCCTTCACTTTTGCTCTCACCAGTTTGTGCTGATAAACGTCAGCAACCAGGATGGAACAGGCGACTAAGGAACAAGGACAACAAGAAGCAGTTCTTCCCAAAAGGAGGACATGGACAGAAAAACTATTGAGCAAATCATACAACCTGTAAACTCAATCATGTAGGGTTTTTTTCAGGTTATATATATTTTTGTATATAGTTCAAAACCACCAAAAACAAAGAAAGACAAACCCAGGCACCCTGAATTCACACAAGGTGATGGCATCTCTGAGTTTTGAATTTCAACCTTCTGTGTGTGGGGGGTCCTATTGCCACTTGGGTCTGGTAGTCATTTACCACACTTATACAGAGAACCAGGAGGAAGACCACCTGCCACCACAGCCATCACCACCAGGATCTCCTGCTGGAAGAGTGGGAAGTCCAACAGTTTAATGACAGGGGAAACTGGAGTCTGCAGAGCCCTGCAGCTGTACATAACCCAACTCCAGTTCTCCAGAGGCAGAAACAAGGCACAAACGGGCCGTGCCAGTGCCAAGAATGTCCAACACAACATTTAGTAAAAGCGAGTGAAAAGATTGCAGAGACTTTCTGGAATGATCCATTAACATTTTTATGATGAAATGTAGGTGTGACAGGTCCGAACCATCTCCTCTCACCTCCTTAGCGTGGCAGGGGCCGAAACACCTGCGGACACGATACTGCGTATGGCAACACGCTCACTCTGCCAAAAGACACGAAACTGTGTTGATGGAAATATGAAAATAGCCACACCTTGAGCAGATCTGGGTTAAAATGGAGAAATTGTAGCTTTCAGTCTTCTTGCATGGGAGAATATTTACAACAGGGTGAGGGGAAAATGTGTGTGGAAGTTTGCAGTCCCTGTTGTGCTCTGTTCAGTCAGGAAGTCAGGTACACTATCTGTGTGGTGGCTGGCATCCTAAAACTGAGAGAAGATGAGGGGAAGAAAGGAAAACAAGCTGGGGTCTTTCATTTAGGTAAAAACAAGTAACTGGGCTCACTGTAAAGATAACTGGGTGAGAAGCACCAGCCTGGGGTATAGAAGGAGTCATGACAAAGTGTCTGAAGGTCTGTTGTAGCCATGAGAGTCTGTAGCTGGAATTTCACCTCAGCCTGTGAGGAGGGAAAATGAGAAAGAAGGCACAGATTTGGGTACTAGGCCCACCTGTGGGGATGATGTGTGTCTGGGTGGGGACTGAAGAGATCTGATGCTTCACCCATACTGGAAGGGATGAGAAGGGCAGTGGGGAGAGAGAAGGAGGAGAGCTCATATAAGCAGAGATCCCATTTTGATTTCTTTTAGTTTCATTGCAATTAAGGCTCCTAATTGAAACCAGTTTTACCCAAGGTTTACTGTGGTGGTTGTTTTCTTTCTCTGCTGTTAAATGCAGGTGTTTCACATAGCAGGAAGTTGGCACATAAGGGTAAATTTCCAAAGTGCTGCCTGTACCATTCATAAGTTAATGCCTGGAGAAACCGGCATTGTGAAGAGCCCAGCTGTGCAAAGGAGATGTTGGATGAGAGAGGAGGACAGGGGAGAAAGAAAGAAATCCATGTTTGTCACAGCCCATGGACACTGCAGTGATGGTATGAGGAATAAAAGTCACAGAAACACAGAATTGGATTGGAAGGGGTCTTAGAGATTATTTCACTCCAACCTTCCTGCCATGGGCAGGAACACTTTCCACTAGACCAGGTTGTTCCAAGCCCCATATAACCTGGCCTTGAACACTAAGGGATGTCAAATAGGGTCAGCCTTGATCTGTTGCAGCGTATGACAGCCCACCCCAATCCTACCTTAGTTCAGTAAGGAGAAAAGTTCTGCTGGGTTGCCATGGGGGTTGGTTTAGTGATGTTAAACCCCATAATTTTGTGTTGGACCTCTGCGGAGCTGAGCTGGCCCAGATGAAGGAGGACCTCCAGGGAGCTGTTTACCAGCCTGGAAGTGGACTGCAACTCTGTAGACACCACTTCACTGATGTGGAGTGAGTGAAACATAAACTGAAGCAATATTAAAATTGTAGTGTGTCTACAGAGCCATAAGGGTGTGTGTGATGCTTTGCAGACAAAGAAAATTCTGAATAGGAAAAAAATATACATATTATACCCTAAATAAAGTACCTTCACAGAGATCTGTTGCAGACTCTTTTCCCTCATCTTCCTCAGTATCTGAAATACAGTTTGGCAGTGCTTAGGGATGGAGAAAATAGAGATGTATTTATGGACAGTGAACCTGGCAAACCCCTCACATATCTGCTTGGGGTTGCACAGTGGATGAGAGAGAACAGCTGAGCCATTCTCAGCTCAGGAGAGGATGTGATGGTAATTTTGGATGTTACCACAGGGTAGAGTGATACCAGTTCCATGTAGCATCCTCCTCCTAATTTTGACATTACTTACTCCTGGAGGAAAAAGAAATAAGCCCTTGAGCTTGTGAAGCAGCTTTAGAGCTGGGACACAAGCTGTGAGTAGGTTTTTTGCTAATATACTTCTGTCTGCTCAAAAATCAGTCCTGTGGATGCAAAAGGGCTCTGGACTGGAGATGCAAAAAAGCTCCTAATGCAGAAATCAGCTCAGTGCTCAGGCTCCATCCTGCTCTGCAGCTTCTATTTACCTGTATAGCCTTGGCCTGGAGGAAACATGGGCGTTGCAGGCTGAGGTGGCTCTGATGCAGAGCCCCAGTCCAACCTTCATCTCAGACAGACAGAGAGCTGCATATCTCATCTATTCAATCCAAGCACTCTTCCTCAAGAGGCAGAAAAAAGCAAAAAACCCAAAAAAAGAACACTTTTGCTAGGAAATAGGTCACCAAACTTTGGGTTTTAACCACAAGGGCAACCATTTTCCTATCACACCATGGCTCTCTGCTCTGCAGCCATCCCAGCAGCTGCTCACCGGGCAGGGACAGCCTGGATTTCCCCAGCTGACCCAAGCACCATTTCATGCAGCAATGCATGGCCCTGCCTTGTTCTGTACCAATTACCCCCTGCTCCACTGAGCAGTGCCTTTCAGCTGCGTGCCCAGCGCCAGGGCAATGTGATAAAAACCATGTCAATATCAAACAGAATTAAGCCGTGTATCACTCAGGTGCTGTTTTCAGAGGAGTCCTGTCACGGGGTTAACCACCAACGGAAGCTGAAGCTTCAACAGCCTTTATTAGCTCGGCAAGTGCTCCTAACCACACTCTTCCTATTTGCAGAAGAGGCGTCTTCTTTCATGGGCCTCCTCTTAGGTTGGGGAGGTGATATTTACCAAATAAAAACTGTTGCTGCACCTGTGTTGTTCTCATGTGGCTTTCACTACCTCCCAGGTTAACCCATTCCTCTCGGAGGCTGGTTTAGGGAGCATCCTTGACTTTTATTTGGGTTTGCAAGAGGGAGGATGGGGTCAGAGCCTTCATGGTGGCACCTCAGCTTGCTCCTTGTCTTTCTCAGCAAGATGCTTGGCTGGCAGGGGTAGATGGGAGAGGGAATGGGAATGCCTTCAGACTTGCACAGAGTTCCTCAGCTGCCTTGGCTGCTGGGATATGAGGTGTACATATGAGAACAGTGTAGAGGGGTGAAAATATTTCTTTGGCATGATCACCCCACACAGGTCTGTGCATCACTGGGGTCCATGCCAGCCTCCTGTTAGGCATCTTCCAAGCTGAGGAGGTGAGGGAGGGGCAGGGTTGTGTGGAGGGAGTGTTTTGGGAGTGCCTTCCAAATTCATAAAGACATTAAGTAAACAACTTTGCAATTCCACACATGTTTTCTTAGAGGCAGAACCCACCCTTATCTAAATCCAGGTCCTTCACTCCTCATTCCTGCTTTGGTGCTGCTTTTGGAAGAAGAAGAGGTGTGAGACAGACTGCTTTTTATCTAGCATTGCTCAAATTGCTGTCTGCACACCAGCCCTGGAAGCTGTATGGGCACAGCTGGGGTTGGCAATAGGAGGAGGAGAAAAGAGGACCAGAGTACTCTGTCACCCACTGCAGACACTTCCCCCAAGATCTGCGCCTCTGTCAAGCTTCATGTCACCCACCTTATTCACCATGGTGAATAAACTCCATGTGAAACTCCCTAACTGATTCTGTAATCCTGGTCTCCATGGGCCAGGTTTCCCATATCCAAGGTGTCATTGGCAAAACACCTTCAAGCACACCTTTTCTGAGTGTGGGGTGCTGCCAGGTGACATCCCAGCTGCAGCAAAGCCCTGCAGCACAGCCTCTCCCACTGCTGTGATTCTTCACACCCAAGGCTGTTGCTTCTTGCACACCAGATCAGCCCTACCAGGAGCACCTGGCAGGTGAAAATACACAGCAGGACAGGAGCTGCAATGTTGTGTCCAGAGGTGAGAGTGATAAACCTTTGCCAATAGCTTACCTGGGTCCAGTTGGGCTGCTAGAGAAATTCAGGGAATTAAAAACCCCCATGGCTAGTGAACACAAAGGCAGCCCCTTTGGTTCAGATGCAAATTGCTGACACCTGGGAGAGTGTTTGAGGAAGTATCACTGCATGATAATGCCCAGGGATTTTTTCCAAGGTATCTATTGTTTGCTGTTAGCTATAACACACTGTTCTTCCCCTCTGTACCCACTCCTCCCAGCCATATTGAGAATCTAGTGTTGAACATATAGGGCTCAATATGTCTGACCCGAGTTCCTTTCTGACATCGTAATAACCAGAGTCCCAGTTCTGTGTCACAATTTCAAGCACTAAGGTTTTGAGGTAATGGTGGTGAAATCAAACATTCAAAAAATGGAATCCACCTCTGAGATTACCTTAAGGACAATGTGAAAATTTACCAAGGGACAATTCTGTGTTCTCTTTTATTCACTTTCTGATCTAGAGCACTTAGGTAACCACATCACCAAACTCATTTTCACCACTCTGAGAGATGGACATGGGCTCTTTAAAAAACAAACAAACAAACAAAACAAAACAAAAAAAATACCAAAAAAAAACAACCCCCCAAAAAAACCCCCAACAATTGTTCAGGAGTCATAGAACATAGAAGCTGGTGCTACTTATATGGATGGAAATGAGCATCAGGGAGGAAAAGTGCAGCTTGGGTATTGCTCTGAGCTGGTCCAATCCATTCCTTGAGGCCACCAAGGATAAACAAAGGTAAAAGTGTTTCTTGCAAGCAGTTCTCCCTTCTCCCCATAGTGGGTCTGAAGTCATTGCTGGAAAAATGTTACAGCAAGAGAGGCAGGACCCTTAAATCAGTTTATAGTTCCTGTTTTTCTTCACCAGGTGACTAATTAGTCCCAGATGGGGCTAGTTACATTTCTCTGTTAGTAAAGAAACCCTGTAGAAAAATCCTGTTTTCCAGAACTGGAGAGACCATAAGCTGCTTTACTGTGAGCAGCTTCACTCTTTCCCCATCATGTCCTACCTCCTTCATACTCCCACTTTGTCCATACCTGGACCAGGAAATCTCAGTTTCTGTACTTCGCCCACCCTGAGTTATTCCTCAAACACAAGCCTCCGTGTTCAATGTTAAAAATTCCTATAAAGATTGAATTTAAAAAAAATTAAAATATTCAGTCTTGTTATTCAGGATTTTGGCCTAAAGATGTGGAACCTAAAGTTGCTCCTTTTTTCATGTTATGTCAGAAAAAAACAGTGTGCTTTGGGAACCAAAGGGTGCCAATAAGTTATTGGAATAAAAACACATGGCCAGATGCTATTTCCTCAAGTCCCTGAGGGTAGATGTTACCATCTACCATCAGGAGGTGTGACAGTGCTCCAGCACTCCAAGACTATAAACAGAACCTTAAGCAACTCATTTAAGACAAATCATTTTAGAAATGAAGCTTTTACTTACTCATCAACACAAAACCCCCACTCTTTGTCTATCTCATTCTGTGAAAGAGCATTGAAAATCTACCAACTTTATAAATAGAAGTCAGTTAACAATTGCTTTGATGTCTAAAATGAGGTCCACATTGCTACTCCCCCTGTCTACCTGTCTGTTTTTTGAGATTGTCTCTGTTTAGATGAGCATTCCTGGGCTGGTAGTGAGATAGATGTAAATGAGGGATGATGAAAGATTAATTATTTTTCATTGGAGGAGTTTCTTACCAAGGTTTTCTATCTCATGAACATCCCAAAGTAGAGAAGGGAGATTATAACAGAAGGAAAATGGCCAAGTCCTCCCTGCTTCCCTCTGAAAAACAAATTGGGTCTTTTAATCATGATCCCCTTTTTCAAGTGCCACAGAACTTGAATACAGTCCTTATAATGTCCCAGCTTGCTACTGGGGTGCCTCATTTGTGCTCTGTAGGCACTCCACAGCACTGATGTTTCAGGGTGGGGAGATCAGGGCAATGCAAATCACTCACTGGTGCTGAGGTAAATGGGCACACACAGAAGGTGGTCTGAACATAGCACCCAGAACCCCTCTGTGTCCCTTGCTGAAGGTCTCATCACCTAAAAACTGAGACTCCTGTGAGGATATTCAGAATTTGCGGCATCCAGATTTTTATGTCAAACACCTTACTGTGCCCTATTGAAAACCCAGCCCTAGGATGGCAGGTGGGATATGAGGGATAGTGTCAAGAACTGAGAAAGAGCCCACCCACATCTTGCCTGACTTAGACAAGTCACATCCATTCCTCACATTCATAATTCCTCAAGGTGCTTCCAAAATTCAATGTGTGGGACCTGAAAAACACCTATCGTGGAGGGGGTCTGAGCACAGATAAACCAGACCTGTTGCCAGTACACTGGAAGGTTAATTAAAATGAATATGGCTTTCAGTAACTTCCAAGCTAAACAATTTGCCAAACTTTCTAAATATTGGAAGTGTTTTGCCTCTATTGGCTCTGTCCTCAGGCATCACAGGATGATTCGTTCCACCAATAATTCATGTACCTGCATGTTTTAATGACAACTGAAATACCCTGGCATTTCTGGGCTAGCATGTGTGCTGTGATCTATGAGCCTACACTCCCTCTGCCTCCACTTTGAACTGAACTGCTTTATTAAGCAACCCCACTACCCACCACTGTCGAACGTGCCAGGACCTGTGAAGTTCTCTTGTACAATGTTGCCTTTGAATCCCTTCCAAGACCCAACCAGTAGCACCAGTATTCAGACACTGTAGGATGATACCCACAGCCAATGAACAAAAACTTCCTTTGGGAATCTGTAGAAACCCAAGGAGCCTGTTTTGTTGTTTTTTGTTGGTTTGTTGTTGTTTTGTTTTCTTGTTTTTTTTTTTTTAACAAAACCAATTGACGCACAATCTGTAGTCATTAGGACAGGGAGCTAGAAATAAGCATATCTGCAATAAAAGTCTCTACACCTACCTGCTTCCCCAGGAGACAAAGTTGCCTGTCCTAGAGGACTAGAACAGGGCACTCTGAAAAGAGGAATATAGCAAAAAGTGGTTCTTCTGCCTTATCTGTACTGCACATGAAGCTGCCTCAGAAGCTTATTTCTAAGGATTTTTTTCTGATATTTACTCTTTTATTGTTGCAAAGCGGGTAAGATATAGAGCCTTAGATATCCATGGTCAGATCCACGAACAAGCTCATGCATTTCAAGTGGTATTAGATATTCAAGCAGGAATTTGGAATGAGATTTAGTTCACAGATTAAGGTATCCAAATTCAGGTGTTTACTTGATGACCTGTGAAATCCCACTGCAGCTGGTGGGAAGCCAGCAGCGTTGTCAATGACTTGTTAAAATTTACTCAGCTCACCCTAAAGCAGATACTTTTGTTGGGCCACAAATCAGTTTTCTTGTTAGTAGAGACTGTATTTTCTAGGACCTTCATCCAGCTGGCCACTTACTAACACCTGGAGTAAAACCCTGGAATATCTATATCATTTTCACCAGTTTGTCAGAAATTATTTGGGATCTATGGAAGACCTATGGTCTTCTGAGCAACAGCAAGAGGCAAGACAATGTCTTAGAACACTTCAAAGGGCACTCAGCACATGCTCTCCATAAAGATGGTCACAGCATCAATCCTTCCAGAGTTCAGGGAGTGTTTGGACAATGTTCTCAGGCACTTGGTGTGATTCTTGGGGTTGTCCTGCACAGGGCCAGGAGCTGGACTTGATGATTTTCGTGTGTCCCTTCCAACTCAGCATCTTCTATGATTCTGCAATATATGTAGGAAATGAATAGTGCAGGGAAGGCAGAACTTTTTTGAAACAAGAGACAGAAAGAATCTCTATGGTTGATTAATTCTGTGCCATTTGCCCTCAGAGCCATGGTCTATTTGTTGTCACAGACATGTCCTCTGAGTGTAACCTTTTGGCTCTCAGGCCTCTGAGCCTACCCGATGGCTGGTCAGTATAGTGGTTGCTCAGGCCTCTTGTAAGTTGTTTCAGTACTACTGAAACTAAACAGAAAGTAAAGGGAAAAAAAAAAAAAAAAGACCCAACAGCCAACAGTCTACCTGCTTATCAGTCTGATCTAATGTCCTCTCATCTTGGGATGAAAGGGCAAGGGCAGCTTTGCTTCTCCTGACCACCAAACAATTGTTCTTCATGCATTTTTTTCCACATATATATTTATTTATACTACAGTACTTCACAGCAAACCAAGATGGCTCTTGGCCAAAATATGCACAGTTTGGTCTCTGTGAACAGCTCCCAGAAATGTCTGGACAGACACAGAGAAATTTTGGAGCAACCTGTACTGCTTGTGTTTTGCTGGATCCTAGCAAACACAAAACAGGATGCAGAGTTAGCAAAAGACAGCAAAGGAGGATTTCTAGCTGTGCTTTAATATCTACTGAAGTTGCAACGGGATCACTTCTCTCCGTTTCCCGTTTCTCTTTACCTGTTGAGTTTTCCTAGAGAAATCCAAGGATGTGCTCCATGTACATGCCATGTCCCAGAGCCCTGATTCCAAAAGTGTCAGCATGAGGAACCATCTCTCCCTTTGTTTCCCATGTCAAAGCTTCTTTCCTGTGCAAATAAATGCACACAGGATCCTGTGCACTTCTGAGACTCCACCAACATGGAATCAGCATGTGGCCATGGCATGCATCCAGTCCCAAGAGCCCAGAATTTCTCCTGAGTTCAGTAGTTTAAGCTCATACCTATATAATCAGACAAAAAAAAAAAAAAAATCCCAGGAACAGGTCTTACTTAATGAATTAACATACAGCTTTCTCCTTCCAGCCAATACCCCCAAGCCACAGCATTCTAATTCCCTTCCTGTCCCACACTTATACCTGTCCCACATTTATACCAGCAGGTCTGTTCTGGTAGGTCTGAGTGGGATAGAGTGAAGGCAAAGGGTTTATTATTTTATTATTCCAAGACAATTAAGCAGGGCAATTTTGGGCATAAGCAGGGAGTAAGCCCCCTTTTACTGCTCTGGCAGAGTAAAGAGGCCATAAAAGGCATTTAAATTACCATTACCCTTAATGGTAAAGAAATTCTTTTTCTTTCAGACTCACTGATTTTATTGGAGCCCCAGTTTCACAGCCTTGGAGAATATAACCCTATCAAAACAAGGCTCTTTAACAAGCCATTGCCCAGAGAAGATATGGCTGCCTCATCCCTGGAAGCATACAAGGCCAGGCTGGATGGGGCTTGGAGCATCCTGGAATAGTGGAAGGTGTCCCTGCCCATAGCAGGGGGTTGGAACTGGATGGTCTTTAAGGTACCATCCAACCTAAAACATTTTATGATTCTAAGGTTCTGTGGTCACTATTTGCTTTGAAGCAAGCATTGCTTTGAAGAGAGGGGACACTCAGATAAATGTCAGGAGGTGGCTGCAGTGCCAGCAATGAGGCTTTTTTGTGTCTGCAAGGAGTAGAAACATCTAAAAGCCACAGTTTTATAGGGAGGTGGTCTTCTTTCAACTCTCCTAACCACTGGCATCTTCCAGGTTGCTATTTTTGAAGACACCCTAATAAACCCTGCCCTTCTCCTCCACAAAAACCTCCCAGTGGGATTTGCAGATGCTCAGCTTCAGGCTGGCTCCAAGTTTTCTTACAAGTTTAGTTCCTGCAGTTATTTGAGCAAGGATAGACTGTATCACGGAATCTTCAGCATTTCCTTTATCTGTTATTTAAAATGGTAAAGCTTACCAGGGAGATGAATACAGGAACAGAGGAGTTGAAAGCTTTTATATCAGTCCTGTGCAAACAAAGTTAATGTGTCTTCCCTGTGCACAAAGATTAACTGTGATTAAGTGCTCCAATATGAAAAACGAAGACAGAAAAATAGAAAAGTGTTGCAGTGCTTAGCCATCCTTCTTAAAATAACTACCATTGTGTTAGGCTTAAAAGGCATTTGCTAAAGATTTTGTGAAGAATTAAGCTTATTTGTTATTCTTTTAAGATAGAAACAAGAGTAAAGGAAAAGCTGTTAGTCAACATTGTCTTAGAAGATAAAGGTTTCTAGATAAGAGCATATATGGGTCAATAGAAGCTTCAGTAAATATCTTTCTTGATTGACAGGTCTCTTGAGATTTTTTTAGCTGGTTTAATGTCACCTTCTTTCTTTTTCTTTTTCTTTTTTTTTTTTTTTTTTTTTTTTTTTCTGCTCTTGCAGTAGTATTGGCTGAGGGGAACAAGTAAGTTATGTCACATTTCTGTTTGGCCAGCAGTGACCCCAGGAAAACAGTGAGAAGCAACCTAAGGGCTGGTGTCTGCACCATGCCAGCCTAACTCCGGTGTCTCATCAAAAGGTTCAATTAAATGAACGAGACAGAGTCATCCCAAACACTTCTTTCAGATTATTTCAGAAGTTGGACTTTGATGATCCTTGCAGGTCCCTTCCAACTCAGGATATTCTATGATTTTATGATTAATAATATCACCAACAGGGGAGACTTTTCTCTGATTTAGCTAAACTCATTTAAAATCATCCCTTAGAGCATGAAAAGAGCTGCACATTGCAAACCCCAGGCTTTAGACCTGCTATGGGGAGTAGGCATTGATGCTTTAAGCTGTTTGTCTGCAAGGTGTAACTGTCAGGTGCTAAAAACTGCAAACCTACCTAGAAGTCCTAAGGCAAAATAGAAAATTCAAAGATCTTTTAATTTTCCTTCTGTGGCTAAGGTTATTTTTTTCAGTTTCCACTCACAAAGATTAAAAACAACTTACATCGAAGAGGTAAAAAGTAAAAAGAAAAAGAGGAAAAAAAAAAAAAAAAGATTCTCAGATGATAAGCTTATTGCAGCACCTGAGTATTTGTAAGATATTCAAAACAAAATAGGCTGAGCCAGGGTGTAGATGTGTCTGTCCCCCTGGAAATAACACCTCACCCAGCAAAGATGCCCTTTGACTTCAGTGTGGCTATCTGAGGAGTCAAGTGTTGCTCAAAGCCCTGATGCTCACCAGCCCTGAAATACATCCAGCTGGGTGAGAATAAAGCTGAGACCACAGCGCAGCATCTCTTGAATCTCAGTCTTAAACGATAACCACCCCCAGAAGAGATTCCTGTGTTGAACAGTGAGAAAATAAATAGCTCTGCTTTTGCAACAGGGTGCCAGATTTTGGAGCGTTTGAAGCCTTTTCACGTCTCTGCCAGAGGCAGGAGAGTGCAGACAGAGAGGCAGGAGGACAGGGAGGCACAGAGGTTTGCTACAGTGGAAAACTGTTTAACTTAACTGAATGACCAGCAAAAAAAATCTTTTTTCCTTATGGACAGACAGGAGCAGACATCTTGTAAATTTTTTTGGGCAACCTACCCCATGAATTAAGGCTTTTAAAATGGACCTTAGGCTAGTTACTGAGCATCTATACCAGAGGTTCACAAGAGCTTTCAGCCGTGTCCCTGGGGCATGTTGGACGTGGCAGAGCTGGGTGTGTTTGGCAGAGAAGATTAGTGTGGTCATTGCCTGCAGCTCCAGCTGTGCTTTGGAGCTGGCTCTCAAGCCATGTCCCAGCAGGAATCTTGCTGAGATTCCCGTGGTTTGTCCCCTCTCAGCAAACAGGGAAAGGAGCTGGTCGTCCTCTCCTTGGGTAAAGTTACTTACTCCACAGGCTGTCTTTGGTTCTCACCATCCCATCCTGATGGCTCAGAAATGCTGAGAACCACCAGGATGGTGCCCTTCAGCCAGCAAGGAACCCCAGAAACCTGACATCCACAGAACACAAAATGATGAATCTGTGTAGGAGATGGATGGATGGTCCCAATGGCAGAGCAGTGTGAATCTTCTAGAAATGTTGTCTTTCCCACTTTCCCCCACACAGTCCCCCAGCCCCTCTTTCTGGGACAACCATAACTGTGACCTGTGACACAGAGAGGACAGAGCTACAGCAGGAAGCTCCCCTGGGAGATGCACTGCCTGGGCAGGAGATGAAAAAGAGATTTCTCCTGGGAAAATGGGCAGAAACACAATGACTGATAAAAGCCTTTGAAATACACTGTTCAGTGAGGACAAACCCAGGGAGAGAATATGTTTGATGAGACACACAAAACTTCCAGAAAAATATTAGTGTGTTTCAACTCATACAATTTTCAATGGGAATTGGTGCCAAGTGTATGGAAGAAATTCAAGTATTAGCCTTCCCCGCACATCCCACGGCTGGTGCTGGCTACAGCCAGCTCATATGATTTGAAACTTGATTTATCCTCTGTGCAAAGTCCTGCTTAAAATTCAGTAACGCTTTTTTTTTTTTTTTCCAGGCACAACTTATTTTCCCGACCTAAAGACTGCCTGAGAGGTAACAGATAGTTCTGCCTTGAAATGTGATATTGGCAAAAGCTGGGGTGATTTTGGCACGTCTCAATATTGTGATCACTGCTGGGAAGTAAAAGCCCTTCTCCTACAAGGTGCAGGGACGGCGTGTGCGGATGATCATGTGCATTTCCAGGTCCCTCCTATCCATGTTGAGTAGGAGGGGTGTTGAGAACAACAGCACAACATTTTAGGGCTGGCAAAAGCCACAAACACCGTGAGAAGCTTGCTGAAGAAAGTACTAACTTGTAACCGAGTCTGAAAATGCTTGAGAGGTGTGAACACTGCAGAGGAGGGGGAACTGGCCTAATGTAGGCGAAGTAATCAGTGGAGACAAATATGTGAGGTAAATCTTGAAGGTCACAATCCACGTTTAGAGCCTCTTAGAGGAGACAATGGAATTAATTGGTGATTCTGTGAATATCCCCAAGCATTCTCCTTGTGTGGCATGAGAAACCAAGGGGGAATTGAAAAAAAAAAAAAAAAAAACAGCCAAGGTAGAAAAGAAAAAGAACATTTGGTGAAATGCTTATATGGTGCACAGCAAGAGCAAACAAGTGGTAGGTGGTTGATGCAAATGTTTCTAAATGCTCAGTTGCAGACAATTTGCATGTTGCCACACCAATAAGATGATTTAGGGCTTCAGCTCAGCATTTTGCAGGTCAGACCTTTGTTTTCCAGAGGTCTGCATATCAACCATCCTTCTCCAAAGTGGCCAGATCTCCCTGTATGTGACAACACAGATCTCGAGGACAAACTGCTAAAATGACCCTATAACTGACAGATCAATGGAAACAGAATAACAAAACATCAATTTGGAGCCAATTCAGGGCCAAAACTTGCTAGATGGGTGTTTTTCTCATGTGTCTACCCTGGGTTTTCATCCTGAGACATTGCAAATCCAAAGCCTGTGTGAATACAGAGTTGAACAGGGAACAGTAAACCCGAGGTCTCCGTCTCTGCACTCCCACTCCCCTTCCTCCTCTGCCATTATTAGCAAATGTCTGATTTCAAAGTAGGCCACTAGAAAAGACCTCTTTAAGTTGTGGGTTTTATCTCCCCCTCCATGGTTTTTATTTTTAATTTTGCACATTGCCACCACTTGTTGAGGGGACCCAGTTGTTTTGCTTCTTCCTTCTGTTTGTTTTGCCCTTTGCTTTTCACGTGGGGGAGGATGGCAGAGGGTGGAAGCAATCATGCTCATCGTCAACAAACACAGGGCACAGGGAGGTCAGCCCTGCACCACACTGGGTGCCTGAAATGAAGCTTCATGGGCAAGAGCCAGAGTACAACCAGCATGGTGAGGGGGAAGCAAAAAACAATGCATTTTTTTTGTTTGGGTTTGGTTTTCTGTGGACAGTCTCATTAAAAAAAAATATATATATATAATAATAAAAAAAAATAATGTGCATTTTCAAGCTCCTGGAGACCTGAAAAATAATATCCCTGAACAGGGAAGGCTGGAGGGGGTGGAGAAAGGAGGGAGATGGAAGACAAGGAAAACTGCTAAACTAAGAAATTATGAGGTAACGATAATATAATTTCCTAAACTGGCTACTAATTAACCACAACTCTGGAGCTTAGTACTGTGAACCAACTCCGTCATAACCCAAAAATCACTCTGAAAAAGAAAAAAAAAAAAAAAAAAAAGCAGCAAAATTTTCAATCACAGTGTTAGCCAAATGTAATGTAATGCATTTTACAGATTTTTCCCCCCTTTTTTTTTTCTCCCCTATACTTTTAGCTAACATGCCAAAATTTCTTGTGTACACAGGAGACAAGAACAAGGGCCATTTTTGATGTGAAGTAAAACAACTAAAGGATAGGGGAAATTCCCTTTTGGTGTGCTCTGGCAAAGCCAGAGATGAGCAGTGCCCAAATCAGCCTGATGTGCAGTCCCAAAGTGGTTTCTACACATGAGAGTATGGAAGAGGAAAGACAAACACAAACACCCTCCCTTGCCCAGCTCAGCCTTCTTTGTGCTTTGAGTCACCTGCAGTAGTCAGAGCCACTGGGGTCAGCCTGAGTGGTCTCAGGAGGAAATACAGCATCCTGAACAGTGGCAGGGGTAGGGCCTGCAGCTCCTGAGGTCCTGGTGCCTTTTCCCATGAAAGCAAGATGTCTGTATAAAATACTCCTTCTGTGGGAATAGCTGTGTAAGAAGGCAGGGACCCCTTGCTCATTTAATAGGCATTACCTACAGGCAGTTTTCTTTAGTGGAGGAAGAGGTCCAGTCTTCATCCTGCCCCCCACATTAATTCCACATGCAAAGGGCTTTTTTCAAAGGAATTACAATTAAATATATCCAATCCTTAGACATAATAAAGTGCAGTGCAGCACAGCTTCAATGCAAAGCCATTCAGTAACAAAAAACAGACAGTGGCTCAATAAAGTCAAAGATAAAAAAATAAAATTAGTTAAATTTGCAGGAAGCCATAGATATTAAATTTTAAAAGCTGACATGAATACTATGGGGTGACAAGAAAGGAGGGGATGTCACCCAGGACATGTCAGAAAAAGGAAAAGAAAAAAAGGTGTGCCAGAAGTTCCTCTTTTAATCCTGGACCCCAAATGTTGATAGCACAGTGTGGGTTGCTTCTGGCAACAGAGATGTCAAGTGGAGAAGTTGATGAGATGTTGCAACAGAGAAGGTGGAATGTTGAGCCAGGAACATGACAGCAGCAGGACCTCCAGGAGACGAAGAGAAGGGCTGCTTGGGAGACAATGAAAAAACAGCAAATATCCCAGCCAGGAGCCACAGAAAGAAATGTTTTGGGGAGTGGGGTTAGGGACAGGTCAGGCCTTGGTATTTTGGATACACCAGGAGAGAAGGAGCCCAAGTGCCAGTGGAGGGGGCTGAGCCCCTCCCTTCCTAGCATTCCACATCATGCCCTGGACTTGTCCCCTTGCTTGCTCCTCTCACTGTCTCTTTCTCACCACAGCCCTGCTGAGGACCCAGACTGGGAGCACAAGACCTCTGGCCATAAAGGAAGGGAGGTGGAGGCTAATGAGGGGGCTAAAGCCCTTTCCTTTCCTCTCTCCTTGTAAACCCACACCTGTGCATCCCAGCTGTGTTCACAGCCCAGGTTTTAATTGGAATCTTTCTTTTACATGGTGGAAAGAGCTTACCTGGATGGCAAATCTGGGAGTGCACAGATGAAATCAGCCTCATGCAGGGCAAAGCCTCCTGCCATCAGTGCACATGAGCATGAGCTAACAAACCCTGCCAATCTTCACAGCTAAGAGATTTCCTCCCCATCACTCAGCACCAGCTGCAAAGGAGGGGGCACAGAGCTCCTGGCTCCAGCTCAGCCTCCACTTTCCAACTGCTACATCCTCCAGGTGAGGGATAATCCATCACGTGTAGCATCCATTTCAAACTGCTACTCACACCATGCTCTTCATACATTTAACATGAGCAAAATGAGAGATTCAGGAGAGGATCACCAGAGCAGGGGGTTCAAGGAAGATGAATTGTGCAGCAGACTAACTGAATAAAGAATAAAGAAAAAAAAACCTCGCTTGGTTTCTCTTTCTCACTTTCTAGTTTGCTGAGTAATTGAAAGAAAAATGTTTCCATGCACCAGGTCTCTGCAGTGGCCTTTGTGAACTTTAGCCATTGTAGACAATGAGAGACTCAGATGGTGTAAGGAGAACCCTGCCTTTACAAAATGACCTTCTCTTATACCACAGCTTCCACCCCCAGTCTCACATTGTCAGACTCTCCCACCACCAGTGCTTTCTGCAGCTGGCTGCAGCCTGACCCTCTCTCAGTCACAGCTTCAGAGCTGTCTTATGTATTTTGAAAACTGGTTTGGTGGTTTGGTGTTTTGGTTTTTTTGAGATGGGGTAAGTATTTATTGTAGGCTTTTCTGCTGTATCTTAAATGTGAAAAGAAAAATGAAAAAAAAATTATCACAAGCAGAAGCTTCAGGCACATCTTTGTGTCATAGGAGAGCAGAAGAGGAATAGTTTGCAGCTAAACCAAGGGCTGCTCACTGAACACAAGGATGAGATCCCCAGCTCAGGAAAATACTATTTGGTATCACCTTTGGGGGCTTCTTACTCAGAATGGGTCCTGCCAAACCTCATACCACATACCACACATGAGCTTCATTTCTTTGCTCTCTCATCCATTTTCCCCCTTTAGGTGATGATCATCACATTTATTGTCACCCTGGCATCTCTCTTCCACCCTAGGACCAGTTACTACCAGACACAACCCATGGGTGCATCCCATCTTGTGTCAAGGGCTCTGGAGCAGAGCAGAGACTTCAGCCTGTGCTGGAAACATCCTCCTCACACATCTGCCACCCACAGGCATCTCCACCACAGGCACAATGCTCCCCTGTGGGTCAGGAAACGTGGATTGGTGACCAGGGCATTATTATGGGGTACACAAAACATGTTCAGTGGGTGACTTACACGTGCTCCTGCCATAGGCAGACACCCCTGAAACCCTGCTAGGCAGAAGTCTGATGCATCTCTCTCCTCCTAAAAAGCAGAGAAGCACTTGAATCCTTTTGAGGATCTCGATTCATTTCCAGAAATTGTTAATGTATTTAAGAACTACTGGGGTTAAACAGCTGAATTGACTAGTGCTTTCATTTTAACATAGCTTTTGAAAAAGAAAGATCAAAATGGTGTTTCCTGAAAGCTTTTCTTTTAAATTTTGAAATAGGAAATTCAAGCAAACCAGTTCGGCTTTTTGAAGGCAGGGGTTGTTTTTTGGCTTGTTTTGATTTTTTTTTCCCCCAAAACATCTGAGTTTGAATGAATAATCGTTTTCTAAAAAAATTCAGGTGTTAATATCTTACCAGATTTTATTCAAAGTCACAGTTGAAACTGTCACAAGGTTGTGCGAAGCTCTCCTTAAAAACATGGCACACAAAACCAGGTAGGTTTACTCGAGCAGGGTGCTGCCTCTGGTTCTCTTTGACACCAGACAGTCCTGGCAAGAGACAGAACAGGCCACGTCTGAAGAAGCTTTCCTCTAGTGACTGAGGGTTCTTCCCATTATCCCGCAGTGCTTAAGCAAAAGCTGTGATTCTTTCAAAACTCTAATTCCCTCCTGAGCCTGTGAAGGAAGTGGAACACCACTGATGCAGCTACAAGCCACGTGCATCTCCCTGGTTGCCCGTTAAAGAGCAGGAGGCTGCCACAGGGCCACCCAGCACATGAGTCACAGCTCGTTCACGGGTGCCCTTCCAGGAGCACTGTCCTCACCCCGGCCCTTTGACACCCACCCACAGCTCCCATGGCATTCACCATGTGCCCTCCTTCACCAGCACATACATCATCCCCAGGGCTAGCAACATTCCTGGCTCTGCAGGATGATGGAATCTCTAGCCACCAAGAACCACCTGACTCCCCCTTGTCCAAAAAATGGGAAGAGAAAAGGAGAGAAAATGTTTCTTACAGCTTCTGGCTTCATTTGCGGGAGGCAGAGAGAAGGAGGTGCTTTGGCACTCATAGTTTTTCTCCCTTTTGGCATCCATCTGACTTTGGTTATACTCACACAAGCATAGCAAAACCCTCCTTAATGCATTAAGACTAAAATCATAGCTTGTCTTGATTGGAGACTGCATGTTAACAGTGCCCAGCTAAGTCAGGGCTTGCATTTTAATTAGAAACTCTAATGGTGAAATAATATGAGAATAATTCCAGTAAGTGCTTTCCCTCTGGCAACTGGAAATAATACTGACATTTCAGGTGTTCCCTAGTGTGTATCCAGTTTTTATGATTTTTTGTCCTACAGCATCAGCTGCAGGCCCTCACACCTGATAGACAATATCCTCATAAATAATCATGTAAGAGGAGTTAATTCCCCTGAAGAGGCATGGCCATGGATATGTATCTCATTGCCTGCATTTCGGAAAGAAAGTGCACAGGGGGTGAGTCAGTGAAGGAAGAGCAGAAGGAGGTTTTTTTTCCTCTGGTGGCTTTGCAGAAAGCCTGGGACCCCAACTTTGGGATCAATTCTTCCTGTTTTCCAAGGAAAGACCACTCTGTTCATCACTGTTATACAGCCTGAGCCAGAAAAACTTTTTTTTTTTTTTTCTTCCCCTCAAGTTTTTAGATTTACCTTTGAGCTGGTTTTGGACAACAGTTAGCATAGTGGAATTTTGAACACCAATGTGGATCATAGGAGACACCCTGGAATCAAAAGTAAAAACCTGTTTTCTTCTTCTGTCCTGAAAGCACTACTGGGATATTGTGGTAAGTACATTACCACAGGATATTTTAAAATTATTAAGGTTTCTTCTTAGGGCTGATGTTTTTAAATACTACTTTTAAGGCATTTCAGCTTTTTGAACCCACACTATTAGTGGAGTCAAATCTGCACTACAGCCAGTTGTGAAATGTAACTGCATGAGACAAAAAAGGAGGAAAAAACTCATATAAGGACTTAAATGCTATCTGACCCATTTTCCTGTGCACACAAAATTATTACAGTTTTGTTTTCAGATATGTTTACACTGTAAACAGAATATGGGAATCCAGCTGAAAAAATGGGGGAAATAGGGGGAAAAAAGCTAAAACACAGCGCACAAAAATACTTTGCTTCACTTGATTAGGCCAGTCCTCTCTGCCAGTAAACTGGGCAGGATTGTGGTTTAACAGCTTTGCAGATGGTGTGAGGTAGAGAAAGAGCAGGTGACTCCTCAGGCTTTTGCACTGGTAGTCCTGTCTCTCTGTGTCTCTCTTTTCCCCTGACCTGCTAACCAGAGCCTTCAGTGAAAAGATGGAGAAGTACAGAAGCAAAGATGACTCGTCAGTACCTGGGCACAGAGATTTTGATGAACAGCATGGAGGGAGTCTAAAATGAAGTTCTGTGAAGTGAGAGTGAAAACCAACCTGAGTAGGGCGGCCTGTTTAAGAGCTCTTTGCTCTGCAGTTTGGCCTCTTGGGTGTCAGAGGGGTCACAAGTCACTACCAGCTCTGTGGGAGTGCTGAGTTATGCTCCCAATGTGCAGTTTCTGATGGATTTATCCACCAAAACCACAGGTTTCTGAAGACCCACCGAATGCTGGCTGACTAAGCTAAGCACACTGCTTCCTTTGAAGGTGCCACACTGCACTAAAAGTAGTTAAAAGACACAGGAAATGTTTCCTTTTTCCATTTAGGCAGTTGTTGTCCTTGCCCCAGGGATGTTATATGAGCATGAGTGGGAGGGACCCAGGCCAGCACCACAGGAGGAGGGTTAAATAGCACTGGAGCTGGTGTAGCATCCTGCTCCCCATTCCCTCCCTGTAATCTGTCAGCTGTCCACTGCCTGCTGTGGACCAGCATCATTAGGTACATGAAAGGGGAAAACAAACATGCCCAAAACCCAAGGAAACAAAGCAAACAGGATTCATGGTCTAGTGGTTAAAAGGCAAGCGCTGAGCAGTCAGGAGAGCTGGCTTCTCTCTCAGGCTGGGGCACTGTAGCTCTTGGTTAGCATCTCCTCCCTGTGCCTCAGTTTACCCAACTATAAAAGGGGGATGATTACCCCTCCCCGAATACATTAGGAGGGCTTTAAAACACCCACAACCTAATCAGTGTTACAGGTTATTCCAGCCCTGGCAACCTGGGAAAAATCAAAGCTGATTTATACAGTCGAATCACTGTTGGCACCAACAAACTGGTAGAGACAGTCCTGTCAAGTATCATATTTGAAACATAAGGCTTATACCATTCATTCCTGTCCTTTTTTTTTTTTTTTTTTTTTTGTTCCATGCAATGGTAGATAGGTATTGCATGCAGTGATATCCCCTCAGTGCGTGCCAAAATGAATAATGCCAGGGAGTTTCTGCCTCAGGGAAAGGCCACAGCCGAGCTTCCCATAGGTCTGCTGCCAGTGGAACCCCAGTGCAGAGGAGGTTGGCTGGGAGGTGTGTTCACAGCTGAGGTTTCCCAGTACAGCTCTTCCCTGTTTTTGTCCCCTGTGTCACTAAACCTGACACAATGCTCCTCACACACTGGAGATACCATCAAACTGTGATAACAGCCAGGGCAGAGGAGGGGAGACCATTTCTGCACATCTCTGTTGGTTAGACTTGGGAGTTTTGTTTGTGTTGGGTTTGCTCACACCTTCTAACCAAGAACAGTGACTGCAGGGGTTTGTTAACACACCTGCAACAGTCACACATCACCCTGTCCCGACATGTGACAAATACAGCAGCACCACCAAACATTCCATTTCTCCTTCAAGCATATTAGGAATTACAGCCCTAAACCTTATGTTTTTACACTTTTCTAAACCTCTGACCTTTCTGGAGCACTTCAGTAAGGATCTATTGGGTTCATTTGGCATTTATAAGCTCAAAATGAATAGGCTTCTTTACAGAAAGTTCTTGGTATGCTCTTAACGTTGGGGCAAAATATTTTTCTCTTGGCCATCACTACAGAAAAGAAGTGGAGTCTCCAACTCTGGAGCTACTTAAAAGATGTGTAGGTGTGACACTTGGGGACACAGTTTAGTGGTGGCATTGGCAATGCTGGGTTAATGATGGACTCAATGGTCTTAAGGGTCTTTTCTAAACTAAATGATTCTGTGATTCTAAACTGACAATTAGAGACTTGCATAATTTTTTTTCAGAGGAGGTATGCACTGTGGAAAAACAGGAAATTTTTGTCATGAACTTGAAAACCTTCAAGTTAGCCCCACAAACTGAAAACATTCATCTAAAACCCAAGAAATTAAGTTTTCAGCATTTCCCTCATTTTTTTAACACAGAAAGGTATTTTTCATAGAAAACATTAAAAAAATAAAAAACAACCCACTTCCAGAGAAAATTCAATCACACATGATTGGAGCTGCACAGCACTAATAATGTATTAGGCACACAAGGTACAGATATTAGTCCCTGCCTTTATTCAGGAGTTTAGGATATTGACTACTTGAGGGAAAGGTCCAAATAGCCAGTGGATAATGATATTTTTTCTTTGCTTTCTTACTGAGAAGACACTTAGGTTTAAGAAAAGTCTGGAGGTCACATATACAGCCCCTCACTCAAGCCAGAGTCGTCCTTGAAGTTAGATCAAATTGCTTAGTGTCCCACCTGGTTGAATTTTGGATATTCCCAATGATGGAGATTTCACAGGTCTCCTTTCCACTGTTTGACCACTCACAAGGTGGAAAAAAAAATAAGTCCACAATATCTTACTCTCCTTAGTTGCCTTGGTCCTGTTGCTGTGCACTCTGAGAGAAGTTTGATTTAGTCTTTTCTACACCCCTCATCGCAATACCCAATCTCATAAGTGATCTTGAATTTTCTCATCTTAAAACTCTGAGCCAACCCAGGACCCTCAGCTTCTCTTATGCCATGTGCTCCTGTCTCCACTGGGCTTGATTCAGTAGGCCCATCAAAAAATTGATATTTATTATCAGAGAATATAAATTCCTTTCTACTCATCCTCTTGGTGTATAATCTAGAAGTCCTAGACATTCTGGGCAATTCCTTACACTCACACAGGATGAGCACAGACCCTAATGATGAAGGAATTGCCAAGTTTTATACAGAACAGCAACAGCATATTAATTTGCACTCCTTTTATGAACTCTGTGTAGACTGGTAACTGTTAAGGCTCTGAACCTTTGGATCAACGGCCTCATAGAGGTAACTGTAATGTTATTTTTTAAATACAGCCTCGCCTGCTGTTGGTCAGCTGTCCAGTATGGTGTTGCCTTTGGTAAAATGCTTTCTGAGAAGCCCAAATGGCACGACTTTTTTCTCAGAAAAGGAGGTGGAAACAAACAAGCAATGATGTAAACACATAGATCACTTGACAAGGAAAGTGGAAGCAGACAACTGTAAAAAAAACAGGCTTTGTAATTATATAATCATTTTACAGCCAGTTAAAAAATAAGAAGGGAGCAAAATTTTAAAAAGCTGCCTTCACTAGAATAAAAAAGTGGGTCTACTTGACCACCTAAAGGGTAATAATAGCCATTCTGGGAGTGCTAAACTCTTTGAACTGTGTCTAAGTACCACTTCTGTTTATTTTAAGGAAGGAAACTGTCAGGTTCTGTTTGTTCGTACTGAGCCATCCACAATGTGCTTGATGCATTCAGGACTAGTAAAATAGTGGTACATCAAGTATAGGAAACAAGAGGTTTATCATGGGATTAGTCTTGCAGAGATAAAAGTAATCACAGAGTTGCTCAGGACTTCTTGTTTGCTGTGAAACTTGACTACAGGAGGTGAGGGGTCTTTTCTTTTACAGCTTTTTCTGGTTGAGGAGGGAGGGAAGTGGGGTTAAAGTAAAAACCGTTCATCTCTCCCTTATTTTGTTCTTCCCCATCATTTGGTACTTTGCAAAGGGGCAACTTTATTTTAAGGGATCATGTTTCTACCTTGCAACAAATCCCAGTCATGATTTTTATGGGCTAATTGCATTCCTGAACAGGTCACGAACTCTGGTCTGTTTTATTTCTATTCCTGATTTTAATTTTAATTTTTTTTAAAAAATTGTAAAGGAAAAGTGAACTGATCAAGCAACTAAGATCATGCTTTTGCAACAAAAGCAACTAAGATCATGCTTTTACTCACAGTGCTTGTGTTATGGGGTCAGTCATTTACTTTTTCAGGGAATCAGGTGTTTTATAAAACTGGCCCAGCATATTAGCTCATCCTCTGGAGCCAGGGTGCCTTTATTTAAGAGAAAAATTTCTTTTTGTTGTATTTTTTAACCTTTAATGCATAGTGGCAACATCTCTCAGGGATACCATCCACAAGCCAGATCATTCCTCCACAGTTCATTTTTACCTGTTTATGTTGAGCTTCCATATTGCACGGTGGACATATCAAAACTCTGCTGTCTTATGGAATGCAGATGGACCTCCAGGCAGTGCAGGGCTGTTGCATGAAGATTTGGACTATCCAAACACCTTGGAGAGCGTAGCATATGTCTAGTTTTATTTTTGGATCTGGAGATCTGAGCTCTTCTTTCTGTCTGTTCAAACACCAGCACACGGCAGTGGTTGATGCAAGCCTGGATTTCACAGAGAGCTCTTTGGATGCCCCTTACAGGGAAGCTCTGAAAGAAAACCACCAGTCCAAAATGGAGACAATTAAATAAAATGTAGCAATAAGAAAAAAAAGATCGTTTTTATCTTTTGTACTGGTAAATGTCAGAGTTCCATATTGTTCTAGTGATGCTTAACAGAAAAGTGATTGGGGGGTTTCCTCTGTTTTGCACTGATCCCTTCAACTCTAAGTTCTGCTGATTAGGAACTGTCTATGTGGTGGTTATTTTTGTTGGTAAGTCCTGAAGGAGCACAAAAATAGTGTACAACACAGAAATGACACCTGCATTCAGGTAAGTTCCACGTGGGATGAATCTATCTCAGCTATGTTGAGATGACTGGGACAGGAGCCTACCCCCAAATAAATGTCTAGGATACCATCATAGTGAGATCTGAACATTGGAGGAAAACATCTGATTTCTCCACTTCTGAGGGAGAAAAATAGCACCCTGCTCTCTGCTATCACAGCTGGGGTTTTATTTTCACATATGCTAGCAAGGTGATTTGCTCAGTTTGGATCTCTACTTTTTAGATGAGCTCTTTTGGTCAGGTAGCTCCCATGTTTATTATTATTATTATCCTAATAAGGGATGTAAGGTTCACCCATTCTGTCTCCAAAGCCTTTGGATAACTTTCAGAACTTCTGCTCAGAGTAAGTTTCAAAGCATCAGTGGAAGGTGTGAAAAAAGAAGTTAAGGCTGTGGCTCTGCTCACCTCATGATCCAACCAAGTGAGTGGAATTGGTGTGGATGATGACGGGGGTAAGTGCCCTGGATAAAGGAGTGCAGTGGCTTATCTCTCTCTGCAGAAGAAATGCAGAGGAAACAGGATGTTCCAACAGAATTCTGCTAAATATTGACCTAGATACCTAGCAAAAAACCTTGTCCATACTCAGAGACCTGTGAAAGGTCTTTAAGGAAAATATTTTTTCAAGCCCTTGTCCAGCACACAGAAGGTATGTGCCTGACAATGAATGCTTTTTAATGTTTGTGCTAAACCAAAACAAACCAGGGCTAAGCACTCCCATAAATCACTATAAGTTGTCTCCTTCCAATTCTGTGAACACAAGGGAAAAAAATGCTGAAGGTGTAATGGTGGCCAAACAATGAGTTAAAGACATAAAATGGAATGAAGCAATGAATCCAAAGCCAAATTGATTTTCAGATGGCCAGATCCCAGAGAGAAAGGGATGATTATGATTTCAGACATTCATATTATGAAATAATAAATTCTTTCAATCTCTCCATATCTGACAAAAGGCAGACAAAGAGAGGCAAGATAGACAAGTCAAACAACCTCACTGCTCTCCACAGTCCCTCTTTGCAAAAGGATCCAGCAGTTGTATGAGTGGTGGTACAGTATCACTGCAGCTTTCTCTTTAGAGAGAACAGCAAAGTTTACTTTGAGAAAATCTCAAAAGTGTAAGCAGAAAAATACATCATGCCAGCTGACAGACTTTTTAAACTCTACTGTGTGCTGCAATGGAAAATAGATATCAGGGAAAAAAAAAAAAAAGAAGTGTTAAAAAAAAAAAACGGTTTTACAATTATTATTTTTGTTTTGTTCACACCTTTACTTTTCTCTCAGGGTGTGTTCAGGTGAATAAATTTCCATAATTTTTTATGTGCTATGGTCTATCTTGTCATACTTCCAGTCAGCAAGTTCAGATTGTTTTAGCATTGTTTAAAAACAAGCTCTGCTTGTAATTCATATTTCCTGAATAATATCATGAAAAGCAAATAGGTGGCCAAAGGTGAGGTTCTGTGTTCTCTGGATGGATGAACAATGTCTAAATGTAACAGAATCTACAGTGTGAACTCCAAGTCCCTCTGCCATGCTGGGGAAAAGGCCACTGTGCCAATTCCATCACACATTTTCAGCAAAGAGCCTCACCACAGTCATGGTCTGATCCAACCTCCGCATTAGTGCTTTCTTTTGATTTTAACCATCACCATTTTCCCTTCTTATTGTCAAGAGGTCATTTTTGTCCTGGTAATCACAGACAATAGGTATAACTTTCCAGCATCACACTCAAAATCGGATTTTTGGGCAGTTCCTCTACCACAAGGGCTTGTGAGTGCAGGTGACCAAGCTCCTCACCACCTCATCCCTGAAAAACCACTTTTCCTTCAGTCCTCTGGGAACACTAAGGAAGCCATCCAGGGTAAAATTTAGATGGAAATATTTATGTTAAGTAGATTATTTCCAGCCAAACATTCAACATATTCAGGTCATGCCTGTCTGCTTCAGGGAAAGCAACTGTTCTGCAAGCAAAGGGAAACTGGGAGAGGGAACAAAAAAACCCACCCGTCTGCTGAGTCGAAAGCCAAAGACGGGCCTGGTCCTTCCCTTCAGAGGCCTGAAAGAGAATGAAGGGAAAGTCTGAGACTTCCTGCCTTTGTAAGGAGTTTACTAATTAAATGTTAATTGTGGGCCTCGACTGACCAACATTTAAATGAGGCCTCGGAGCCAGGAATTGGGCTATTGTGGTTGGATTGTTTATATGGACAGGAAAATGGCTTTCTAAACATCGGATTCCTGCGTGCTGACCAAGCTCTGGAGGAAGCTTCACGTGGAGCACTCCTGGGGATCGTGCCCAAGGACTGCTCCTGCAGAGCTGCTCCAGCCTCAGCCAGGGAGTGATCACACATTCTCCTGGAAGCTTCTGGCTTCTTCTTTTCCTGCAGCAGGGTGGCTTTGATGGGGACGTTGAGCCGGCGAGCGATGTCGGTGCTGCCAAGGGGTGCAGTTCTCTAACACAGACAGGAGGTTTCCCACCTCATGTGCCGTGGGTGGTGATTAGAGGATATTTGTGCCTTATTCTGAGATTAGAAGTGGTTTGTGGCAGGAACTCTCCATTTTTCATCTGCGTTTAGTGCAGAAAGCAACGGTATGGGACGGTGCCTCACAGTCACAACTGCAGTACTAAAGTCTTCACGCTTTAATATTTCCCTCTTTTCTTTACTCTTCATGATAGTGTCCACATATTCAGTTTGGCTGCTGAAACATGTTCCAGTCTGGACTGTGCATCTTCTATAGCTTGGGCTGAATTTTTGTCTTTGGGGCATTCAGCAGAGATTTGAACTTATGAGTCTGACTAGTTTCATCACTCCTTCACCTTTTTTTAATCTGAATTTCCTTGGACAACTTGAAGAGCCTTTCTCACACCCATCATTCACATCACCTGCTGTTCCTCATCCAAAATCCTCCTGCTAAGGAGTAATCACTGGGTATGGCTCTGCCCTTGAACCACTTGGCTCAGTTGTTCAGCTCCTGTCATTCCTCCTGCTTTACAACACTACACATCTCAAAATCCAACCCATAATATGCAAAGCATCCTGTCGGTGTCCATCTTCAGTTTCAACATCTCACACCAAGTAGTTTTTGAAGAATTCATACTATAGTCAGCCTATGTGGTCTTGCATTTTCTGAGAGTATTTCAGTACAGTAGCATGATATTGTGAGGTAAAAATGGTTTTGGGGTGCCAGAAGCCCTGGAGGTAAATTATTTCCTGCATATCCATTTCTTCCTGTGATTCTGTGATTCTGTGATTCCCTACACTTTTTAACCATGCTGATTAAAACTGGCTACTCTGCCTTAAGCTTGGTGACTGTGATTAATACCTGTCCCCATCAAGGCCAATAAAATTGACCTGGAAAATTCTTGTTGAACTTTCATCCGTCCCCTTTTATTTCTGTGTTTAAGTTGTACCTTTGTATTGTTGGTAGTTTAGATTTGAAAATGTATTTGACCATTATATCTCAGGGGGGTAGGAAAAAAGTACTTGCCTGATTTACCAATTAGCCTTCTATTTTATTTTAGAAATTGATGTCAGGGAAGCGAAGTGATAGCCTAAGCCAAGCTGAAAGGTTCTATTAGTTTTGGGGTAGCCACGGTGTTAAGCAATTCCAGCTTACCTGGGAAAGGTCAGATGAGTCCCAGCGATAAAGCTCACAGCTGAATGTTGTGCTTTATTGTAGAACAGCTTCAAGCTGTATTAGCCAACAGTGACTTAAACTAGTAAACTGGGTTCCCATCCAGTCCAAATTGAGCTTTTGTACCAAAAGGTCCCACTGGATTTCAAATACTGAGAAATGAAGCAAAACTAGGTTTCCTGTTGTCTTTCACCCCCAAAAGAAAACAGAAATTCATGTTTGCTTTTTGTTTGTTTCATTTGTTTTTGTTCTAGTTTAACAGTGAAGATTAAGGCCTTCTACATCCATGGAATATGAGGAAGCAAAATGCCTCTGCATTGTCCCTGCACTTTGGAAGTGGCAGTAGGCCAAGGTGTAACAGAAAGCTTGATGAGAGGGCTCTAGCATCCATCAGCTCAGGGATTTGGTTGTGTATCACTGGCAGTCCTGTACTACCACACCCTGAACTCCTCTTTTATAAAACTATTTTGGTTTTGTTAAACAAAATCATACCCTGCTTCAAGCAGTTCCTTTTGGTAATTTTGCTCAGTTATATTCCAGCTTTGTATGAAGATGCTCCGAGCAGCGTTTGCTGTAATATGATCTGGTCGTAGTGTCGGCCAAATTCTCTGCTGGGATCTATCAATACAGCATCACTAATGCCAAGGATGGAATTTACTGGGATTACTGGTTGTCTGCTCAATTATATTTAAAGATTTTTTTCCTCTACTTTCTTATTTCCTCCCTTTTTGAGAATAATGTTGATTTCAGTGCAGGTACTTCTGACCAGCAGAACTGCACCAGATGTATTCCTGCATATAGTGGATTTAGATTAGATGTTAGGAAGTACTTTACTCAGTGTGGTGAAGCACTAGCACAGGTTGCCCAGAGAAGCTGTGGCTGCCCCATCCCTGGAAGTGTTCAAGGCCAGGCTGGACAAGGCTTGGAGCAACCTGGGATAGTGGAAGTCGTCCCTTCCAATGGGAAGTGTTGGAACTGGATGGCTTTTAAGGTCCCTTTCAACCCAGATTCTTATAGGATTCTATGACATCCATTTTTCTGCAGAAGAATTGGCTTATGGTTTTTCTTAAATAATGGCCTTCATGCCACTTTTGCAACAATTTTGCAACATTTTTGTCATGCATGTTTGTAGCAACACAGGAGCACAGGGTAGGTGGGAGGAAATATTGCCACCACAATACAGATGAGCCACTGACCTACCAGCATCCAAACTTGTTGCAACAATTTTTGCTTCACCTTTTCACTGAAGTGAAACATCTGAGTAAAGTAAAGTCAGTTCACACTTATGAAAGGGGTGGGTGGAGGTGGTGGTGTCCTTGTCAGACATGGTTAGAGCTGCAAAATACTCTTTTGGAGATTTTAGTGGCAAATGTGCTGTGTGGATGGGTGAGGAGAAAGTGCAGACTGCATAACACCTCTCCTGGTTTGTTTTCTTGTTGTTATTCATTGGCTCTTTCTCTAATTTTTTGTTGTTGCTGTTCACAATTTGGGGTTTTTTTAAGGGATGGAGAAAGAGAGATTAAATGCACATCAAGAAATGTCCACATAATGTTCCTGAATTCAGGTTAATTTGACTGTCTTCTGTGTAAATATATATATATCATTGTTGCTTGGAATATGATTCTCCTCATGCTAGGCACATGTGAGTCCTACTTTTCATATACAAATTTACCCATAAACTCAGTACAAAACCCTGGGAAAGATCCATGGCAAGGAAAAAGGGTCTATTCTAGTATTTGATGGTTCATCCTCTGGCTCTAGACACTGCATATGAGTTTTCCAGAATGAGGGCTTTGGCAGGTGCCCTGCATCTTGGTCCAGTCACAGTTATTTCCAACTAAAATCATTACATCAAATGCAATTTGTAAGTAAGTAAACAGTTGACACAGGAGCCTTGATCTCAGGAGATGTTGGCAGACTGTCAAAGAGATGTTGCCTCAGCAGCATAATTTTCCTTCCAGCCTAACCCTAACCTTGGAGGACTTTACCTCAGTTTGTAGGCACATAAACTCATACTTGCACTGGTCATATCTGGGGTAGTCGTGTCAGTACCTCACCTCTCAAGGAGCATAAGATCAGGAGATTGATGAGAAATTCAGATCACCTCCCCTCTGAGCTGTCAGGTCCTCCTCACTCCTCTGACAGTCAGCTAAGGAAAGCAGTCACATCTCTATGAAACACAGTTATAATAACACAGTTATTGTAGATAACTAAAAAAAAAAAAAAAATAGAAAGAAAGGTCTCCAGACTATGGTGTCCTACACATGAACACAACCTACCTGGGCCAGGCTTCAATCCATCCATCCCACTGCCCCTTTCCAGCTAAATCCTGAATCAGAAGATGAGGACACCATAAAGAAGAAATAAAAATTTCACAGGAGACATCAGTTAAATATTTTGTGACTCCCATCTTGCTTCCCTTCTGGAAGGAAGAAATTATTCTGTATTAAATCTTTTTGCTACACAAAAGAACAAGTTTAGATTCTCCTGATGATTTGGGGACATTCTGGTTACTATAAACTCTGGTCAAATCATTCTAGTTAGGAGGAAAAAAAAAGAACAGGAAGTAAAATAATTGATTTTTTTAAAAAACTTTTTTTTCTTTTTGGTAATGACTGTGAAGTGACCTAGAAATCAATTATTTCCTCTAATATAGAGCTATAATCCTCTGTAACAGCTAGATTTGAGCTTAAACCTTGAAGTACAAGGTTTAATATGCCTTCCAATAACTTTACTGTCTTTAATTATGGTTTGTATTGTTATCCTTGCTATCTGTATGAATGGCCAATCATTTTTTAATATGGTCTCCTTAGGGGACATGAGATGACATTATCTGTGCCTTGTATCTTGCTACCTGTTCTACAGTGAGAACTTCTGGATTTAGGTCAATTTCAACCATATTTGACAGAGAAGCAGAGATACCAAGTTACCAAATCCTGAAAAGTTTGATTGTAAGAGTAGCCTGAAAGTAAAACAGAATGAATGAGTGATGCCAGGAAAACTGCACAGAAGGAAAAGGTCATAGAAATCCAAATTTAACAAAGATTTGACCAATATTTGCACTTTATAATGTACTAGGAAACTAAATCCAGAGATCTTCTTTAGGCCAAGGTATTTTTTTAATAATCTTATTAAAACCTGTGTTTAGCAATTTGGTAGCAAGTTGTTCCCTAGGTTGACAGTAGAACTATGAACATAGAATGGTTTGAGTTGGAAAGGAACTTGGAGATCATCCAGTTCTGAGGTTCTTGCCATGACCAGTGACATCTTCCACTAGACCAGGTTTCCCAGAGCCCCATCCAGCCTAGCCTTGAATGCTTCAAGGGCTGGGAAATCCACAACCAGTCTGGGTAACCTGTGCCAGAGCCTCACCACCATTGCAATAAAGAATTTCTTCCTTATATCTAATATCCTTGTGATCCTACATGTACCCATTACGTCACAACCCAGTTAGTCTGTGCCTGATGGTAAAGGTTAGAGGCTTTTCTGGATAGCTGTGAAAATAATCCAGACTGATTTTTGATTATATCTCATGTATTTCGGGGCCCTGAACAACTTCATCTAGTGAGCATCATCCTTGCCCGTGATGGGGTGGTTGGAACTTGATTGTCTTCAGGGTCCCTTCCAACCCAAAACATTTTATGACTCCATGACTTCCTTGCATGCCTTCATTCACTTCCCAGCTCCTTCCTGTGTCAGTTCCAATTGCACCTATTAAGCTTCTGTCCTTCTACCTTCATTTTAGCTTCCTGCCTGTCCCCATTCCTCAGTGCAATGCACTCGTTTAGCAGCTACATGGCTAACCTCAACAGAAGTTATTTTAAGCAAAAATTTGCACTGGAAACTCCCTTCCAAGTACCTATCAGGCCCAGTGCTGCCTCATTTATATGAATTAATGACATCACTGCCTAAGGTGCAGAAGCTCTGAGAACTAATCTGTTGCTCTGTAATGATTTGGTTATTACACTGCAGTGATTAAGGCTGCAAGTTGAAAAAAGTATTTAAGTTCACATTAAACATATGCTTAAGCCTTAATGGTGATTATAATAACACTCCCAGTTGTATGGCTGTAAAATAGGGGAGACAAACCTGGACCGCCTACTGGAATCATATATTTTTATCCTAGATCAAAAGTGCAATGTGCAATGAAAGATGAGATGAGATGAGATGAGAGGAAATGGGTTTATACCAGCTTTTGTAGTACCACAGGACAGTGTTATCTAATTCTTATATTTTAAAGACATTATTAAAACGTAAACCATCTTATTTGACTTCCTGTTCCATCTCATCCTGTTAGGCCTGTATCTAGGCTGCAACTTGTGTTGGACTAGCACAATTCTACCTGGAGGTGACTCAATTTAAATTAAGCAGCATGCATCAGGAAATGGAAAATCCATCATTCCTTTCTGTAGTTTCTTTATCAGCCTCATTGTTAAAAAGATATGTGCCTTCTTTTTGAGATGAGCACGTCTAGCGTTCATATCCATGATTCTTGTTATCTGCTTTCTGACAAATTAAACTGCCCTTTCACATCTGGCGTTTTCTCTATTATGAACTGTAATCAAAGCATTTCTCAGTCCTCTTTCATACAGGCTAAATAAATAGAGTTCTTAATTTCTTACACCATCAGGCATTTTCCCACACCTCCAATCCTTCCAGTGCTTTCCTTCTGTGTCCCCTTCGACATCCAGAGCACCTAACCCAGCATTCCCACTTTTCATGCACAGACCTCGAGATCAGGGGGAGATCCTGATCTATAGCAAGGAACTCTTCCAAAATAATCTGCCTTGGCCTAAGTTACTTTTATTTTCTCTCAGACGAGCTTTTTAATTGCCAGAAACCAGGGTAAGAGAGCAATGACCCAGCAGGTGTGAAGGTGCAAGAAGCTTTTCCTTGGGGACAGCAGCAACATTGTACCCTGGCTACATCCAGGACATCCCATCTGACTGTGCCATCAGCTCACCTGAGGGAAACAGGCTGGCCAGTTATTGTCAATTACATCAGGCTAATTAAGCTTTGATTTACAGATGTCATTTTACATAGTCATTTTATACTTGGTAGAATGTGGTTAGATTACCCCTTACTGTTGCCTTATCTGCAATAGCTACAAATGCTATTAGCAGTTGTGCAGCAACTTATTCATTTCTAACAATATGACAATAAAGCCTATACCATGGTTAACCATGCAGGAAATGTCACTTGCAAATTATCATTTCCAATTATTCAGTATTAATTTAAGGGACACAGTTATCAGTCCAGTTACAATTCTTTTCTTTATATGACCTTCCATTTAATAACTAAAGATTTCTTTTCTTTTCCTCTTTATTTTATTTTTCCTTTCTTTAATTTCTTTTGTATCTTCTCTTCTCTTCTCTTCTCTTCTCTTCTCTCTTCTCTTCTCTTCTCTTCTCTTTCTTCTCTTTTCTTTTCTTTTTCTTTTTCTTTTTCTTTTTCTTTTTCAACTCTCTTCTCCCGTCCTTTTCCTCTCTTCCTTCTCTCTTTCTCCTCTTTACTTACCTTTTTCTCTTGTCTCCCCTTCAATCTGTGCAATTAGAAATTGAAATTGAAATTCCTAGAAAGATTCCATACCTCTTGTCTAATGGGCAAGTGTTGCAAAGTCACAGAAACTGCCTAACCCAGTTCAATAAGAGGAAGTTGATGACCATTTAAGAAAGGCTGAAAAGCTTTTATCTCTACTGTGTGAGATTCCAATAATTGTTTTAACCATCTGCAGATGACTGGCAAATAAACTGAGGGGTTTTGTTTTGTTTTGGGTTTTTTTTTTTTTATTATTTAGATGAGAAAGAGGAAAGAAAATAATCCAAGAAATCAGGTTGTCAGGGCATTACTGTATTAATCATCCTGAAAGCTCTGGGAGCCTCAGTAGTTCTTCAGGCTGTGCAGGACAACAGAAGTGGCTGAGAAAACCCTGGGTGTTAAAAAATTCCTCCAGTGACCTTTTTTTCTCCATGGTACCTGTCTCCTCTGCCCGGGAGGAGTCACAGTCTTGGAGACATGCAGCTTCTTTCTTCTGTCAATACAAATTCAGGAGTCCCATCTTGGTCCTTTTACCCCAAGGCCTCTGCCACCACTCTCGAATTTGTTTGTGATTGATGTGGTAGCACATCTCTCCCCAGCACAGCAGTAAGGTATCTAGGTCATGCTTCTAGGAGGGATAAAGCCAGGCTCTCTCAGGGCTGAACTGTGAGATTTCACTTCCTAAATGACTGTTCAAACCAGTGGGCTATTAAGCAGGGGAGATCATACACCACTGTCTGGGTTTGCAAAGCAAAGCAGCTAAACACCATTTTGTGAGGGCTGTGATCCTATTAGAATATTTTAGGCAAACTCTGAGAACACCCACACAGTCAGAAGACCAAAGTCATTCTCCACCTAGCTCAGGATCCCAATGGGGATTAGGCATAGGCCAACTCTTCCATTGCTAAATTAAGTAGCTAAGAAGAAATGGGATATTTGAATCTGGAATTGCCTACCTTCCTCTATCAGCTACAGAAGGACAGCAGACAACTGGCTTAGACCAAATGCCCAAATGCATATAAATAGATAAGACACATCCCCCCTTTTTAGTCTCAGTCCTCTATTTCTAAAACAAGAAAATTAAGATTACTTCTTTCCTTCATGGGGTTATTATTAGCGTAAAACTAACAGTGAGATTTTTTGTACTGTTCGGACAAGGTTAGAAACTATCCAGAAGCAGCAGTGCTCTGGGGGAGAAGAAACATTTTAAAAATCAATTAATTTGCTCTAAGAGAAGGGGGAATTCATTCTTTGCTTTATGTCTAACACATCAATTTTGCTGCTGTCTGTTCAGGCCCAGCTTGTTCCTTGGAGCTAATGATCACAGATGCAGCAGAGCTGGAATAGCTCCTTCTCCTTCACTTCCTGCTGATGGATTAGAGGACACCTTGCCTCTGTAACAACCAGAGTCTCTCCTTATCTACACAAGGAAGATCCAGGGAACACCTCATTTGAGTGCCAAGGGAGATTGAAATTAAGCAGATCTACAGGACAAGCTCCTGTAAACCTGCAGAGACCTGGGAGAAGCAAGGGCAGCTCAGGCTTCTGCAAGACCACACCTAAAACAGAGCGAGCAGCAGCAGACGTTGTCAACTCATCAGCGAAGGGTGGCAGGTCCCCCCTGTGCTTTCTCAGGAAGTTTTGTATAAACATAAACTCATTTGTGGTCGCTGAGTTTGAAACGATTATTCCCACAAACAGACCAATAGGAAGCAGAAATAGACCGAATGCGTATTTTTCAGTTTGTGGTCTCCCCGGGGTTTAAATACAAAAAGAGAGTTAACAAAATGAATGACAACATTACACCTGAAGACGATTAGGAAACAAGATAAGACACCCCTGTGTTTATCTTTGACAGCCATTACAACACAACTTAGCCAATATGTAGTTCAATCAGTTCTGATGACACTTTCTTTCTCTTTTTATGATAAGAACCGTTAGGTTTAAATCCTGCCAAGTAAAACGAGCCTAGATATTGGCAGCAGCGATAAGAGTAGCTCTGCCTTTGGGCTAATAATAGTTGATACACCTATCGGTCATAAAGCAGTTTGCAAATGTTAAGGAGTTTGATTATAATTTTCCTCTAATTTACACAGAGATTTATTGAGGTAACTGAACAACTAAATGTGCCACTAGGCACTAATGGATTTTTAAAAAGTCATTTGGACATTTAATTGTCACTGAGAGTCAAGAGAGCACTTGAACCCACGTACAGATCCTGCCAGGCAGCTGCCACCTAAACACCACTGGATTCATTTCAGCAGCAGCTGAAGGCAGTAATCCTTTAACGCTGTCCTAAAACTCAGGAGCTTCTAGTCTGAAAGCGGAACAGGAGGTAAATGGGGGAAGCTTGAAGGACTAATGAGGAAGTTTTGGTCATCACAGAATTCTGTGACTGTACAGAGCCTTTGTCAAGCTCTCAACTGTCAGTCCCTGTGCAATTAGCTCTACATCACTTACTGTGGAATTAATTTCACATAGCTCAAGCAGCTAAAACTACTATTCTTGCATCAGGGGTTAAAGTCTTTCACTTGTGACTCACTCCCATTTTTGTCCCAGCTTTTCAATTCACTCCAGGGATGGGGAGAAGGACAAGAGTACTACTTAATGAACAATGAGTGAGATTTAAAAAACAACAAATTACATCAATGTGTTTAAACCTGCATTGTTTCAGGCTCCCCATGCACCAGTATTAGCATGACTGAGCTGCACAAGGGCAGGCAGAAGGCTGGAACTGGAGGACACCAGCTGGCTTTGACATGCACATTTATTTTTGCAAACTTCCCATGTCTGTGGTCAAGGAGCTTAAGATGATGCTGAGCTTTGAGGGATGTAAGAATAACTCCTTGAGAACAAGTCACAGGAAACCAAATGTGGCTCTTCATTCTTTTTCTACCCAGTCAGGTATAGCAGGAGCTGATGTGGAATCTTAAATTTGGCTTGTGTAGTTTCACCCTACACCTCATTAAACCTTTCACAGATTATCAGATATTCATAATACCAGTCTATGTGTCATTTCAGGAGATTGTCAGGTTTACTGGCTCTCTAAGGCTAGAATGAGGATTTTTTTGCCAAAGAGTAGGGAAAGAAGCTTATCTGTTCAGTTACTTTGAATTTGGTGTTGATTTGCTGTTTTCATTGCTATGTATTGAGAGAAGAGGCAAATAAAGAAACTGTCACTTAAACCACTAATGGATTTAAAAATTGACATTGTCAAGGCAGTAACCAATGCCTTGTTCATAGTGATGGGTTATGACTTAGCTAAACAATGCAACCTTTAATTGTCTGCAATGTAATTTCCAAAAGCCTTCCATGTACTGGAGTTTAGGTCTCTCTCTGAGCTCTCTTTAGGCAGATGCAGTTTTTCATCCAAAATTCATGATTTTGTGACAATTTGGCAGCAACAAGAAGGTGCTAACATATGCTAACATATCTGGAAATGTCTGTTCTTTCAGACCCTGTTTGAAAGGAATGGGTCTTGCACATCCAGAGGAAGTGGAAACTGAATTATTTGACATCATCAGAGGAAGAGAGGACCGCCCCAGGTGCTTCATGTGGCACATGGCTCTGTGAACCTGTACCCAAAATCAGAGCTTTGTGCAAGCACACAGACAGGCACCTGAATCCCACAGAGATTGTAAGACAGATACCAACAGCATATCCTTCCACAGGATGTTTTTTAGATGGCAAATCTCATGCAGTAAAATCTCACTAACCCACACAAAGTCAGCCCTAATGACTGTCTCATGGTGAGTCTGGAAACTCAGCACTGAATGAGGCACTGCAAGGAGGTTTTCTCCCCAAATGAAATAAATGTCCAAAAAAGGTATCCCTGTTGTTTTGTGAGTTTTGCAATGAATTTTTGCTTGAATCCATGGGAAAATAGCCCAACAGCTTTGTCAGATCATAAGCCTGGTGTCAGTATTCCAGGTGTGGCTCAGTCAAACAAATGAGCAATGATAGGATCACAGAACCACAAAATGTTTTGGGTTGGAAGAGAATGTAAAGATCATCCAATTTCAACCCGTCTGCCATGGCCAGGGATATTTTCCACTATCCCAGGTTGCTCAAACCCCATCCAACCTGTCCTTGGACACTTCCATGGATGGGGCAGCCAAAGCTTCTCTGGGCAACGTCTGCCAGGGCCTCACCCCACACAGAGTAAAGCATTTATTCCTACTATCTGATCTAAACTCACTCTCCCTTGTCCTATCACTCCATGCCCTTCTCCAGAGTTCCTCTCCAGAGCTTTTGTAGATCCCCTTTAGGTGCTGGAAGTTGCTCTGAAGTCTCCCTGGAACCTTCTCTTGCCCAGGATGAACAGCCCCTTCAGGTCCATGTCCTTCTTGATCCCAACTAGATAAGGTCACTTCCTCAACTTAGATTTATGTTCAGGCAGGCCTCTGGCCACTGCCTTTCCCCAGAATCAAAATACTTACTCAATATTCCTTCTGAAACACACAAAGCATTGAGAAAATTAAAGTAAAATATATATGTTCATGAAAACGAGGTGAGCAGATCCTTAGAAACTGCAGCTATTTCTTCCTTGTCTCTTTCACAGCACTAAGAGCAGAGAAGCACTAAGATGTATTGAAGCAAGCAGAAAGACTTTAGAAAGGTATGGGATGGTGGAAAAGGCATAAATTTGTAAATTAATGCAAGAAATAACAGTGGCTGGATCAAGATTTCTACTTCCACTTCTGGAAGACTAAAAGCCAATCAATACCATCAGGTACAATTAAGAGATCCCTTCACTATACATCCCCCCCCTCTCAGATTCAAGGTTTTATCCCAGGTGGCTTTGTGGCACCATCCCTAAATTAGATAAATGCAAGTCAGAGATAATTCAAGCCAAATGTTTCCATTGGGAATATTAACTTCATTCTTTCAGAAAATAGTGATTTCATCTCATCAGTATTCTTTTTTTTAATTAATTGTGATAATATCTAAGTACATTTATGATTTACAACAAAAAATGATCGTCTTCCATGTTGTTGTCATATTCAAAATATTTCTCTTTTAGTCCAGAATTGGATTATAAATCAAAACAACAAGTCAAATCAATGAAGTAAAAATGAAATTGTCAATTCCATTTATCCTAAACATCTTTCAGAATTTTGGCCATGCAGGTGTTTTTTTCTTTTTCTTACCAATGGAAAACAGAAAAAAAAATAATGATTTGGAATCCCCTGTAGTACAATAACCCTGATTTCCTATTCCAAGTGCTTCACTCTTGCAATATTTTCAGTTCAGATTCCCATCAGCTGAACTCTTGTCCTTACAGATAAGGAAAGTGACTTTCTTAATTTTGCATCTATCTTGGATAGTTCTAGAAAAATAATTATTTATAATACTTTGAAATAAAGATACTTCCCAGGTTTTTACCAAGCTTCAAGATCCACCTCTGAATTCACATCTCTCTCATAGTGAAAAGAAAACCTTGTTTGATAATGGATAGGAAGACAGTGAGGCAAGGTTGCTGATACAGCACAGAAAAGAATTGGTGCACACAGCTAATCTGTGTTTATTAATTTTTTATCAGGTCCTTTCCTCTCTCCATTCTGTGCAAATAACATAAGTGTGCATTAAAATGGAAGCAGATTAGTGATTCACTGGACTCTGGGAGACTACACTCCTGCTTAGGGTTGAACATGAGTCTAAAATTAAAGTTAATCGAATCCAGCCAGATTTACGAAAGTTTTTAAATGCCTGAGGATGCAAACAGTGTAACCTCTCAACCCTTACTCTAAGTGCATCTTTTCTTTTATTAATTTTTGCCATGAGTGCAGAGAAGACTGGCTGCACACAGGATGCAGGTAGATAACACAGATGAATTCATTTAAGTACTGCAGCTGGGGTGGTCTCACTCCTTCCTTCCTTCCTACTCCTCCACTCCTTACCTACATCCTTCCACCACTCCCATCAGCTCCCAGGGCACCTCAGGTCCCTTTCTGAACCAGATCAGTGCTGAACTGGCAGAAAAAATAACACAGCAACAGAACTGGGCTGGTTTTTTGGCAGTTTTTTGCCAGGTTACAAAAGAGCAGTATCTCAGCAAAGAGTTCAATGTGTTTCAACATGTGAAGGGGTTAGGTTAATAAAATCAGCAGTTGGACTCAATGATCTTAGAGGTCTTTTCCAACATAAATGATTCCATGATTATCTGATGGTGCCCAGGGATGGAAGGAATGAAAAAAAAAAAAAAAAAAGGGAGAGAAGGAATCCTTTTAGATTAGTAGGGAGTAGCACTGCACCATACACAAAGCATTGTAATTGCTACTCACACCCTAGCTTCAGAATAAAATCTAACCTGAAGAGGCTTTGTCTTTTAACAAAAATAACCACAAAGTTCAAAAAGGCATCTTTTAATGTTTTTATAAGATTGTGCTGAATAATAGATGTGGCTTCATGTTTGAAACTTTGCCTGTTTAAACATGATATGACCACAATCTTGTTTTTGCACTTGTAATTTAGTTAGAGAAAGAAACTCAGAGAAAAATAAATCTGTGAATGTTCATTAATGACTGTGTAAACAGTGAGTACTTGCTTCACAGACTTTTTTTTTTTTTTTTTTGCAAACATTCAGTAAGTAGGGCATGCAATTCCTAGTGGTTTATTACTGCAATGACTGGATATTCCTAGATGGATATTTTATCAGCACTTTCTGGGAATTTGCAGCCACAGTCAGCAAGGTGTTCTACAGCAATCCATCAGCTACTCTTCTCTACTGTCCTCCACTACTCCACTCTTGTAAGACCTCACCAGAAGAACTGCATCCAGTTCTGGGGCCCCCGACACAGGAAAGACAAGGGAATAGGGAATGAGTCCAGAGGAGAGCCACTAAGTTTATCATAGATGTTGGAACTAGATGATGATTAAGGTCCCTTCCAACCCACACCACTCCATTATTCTATGATTTCTATATGATGCTTCATTCATTTTGGCAGGTTTAACAGTGCCTCTAAACTGATGGGGGGGAGAAAAAAAGCTTCCAATAATTACTCAGCCATTATATGAGTTTGTGCAAAGTATGCCATAAATAAGTCATCATTTCTTTTTGAATGCTGTGTAGCAAAAGTTTTCTAACACTTTTCCTCATCCTCCAGAAGGGTTTCAGAATTACAGAAGAGATCTCACTTTGTCAGCCCTCAGCATGTGCTGATGCCTGTTCTCACAAGACAAGAACCACAAGGCTTGATAAATATTTTCCAAGCTTTTAGAGCTATGGTTTGTATTTATTTTTTTATGTTTGTAACTTTTTACCTTATAATGGATGACTGCCCCATTCTTGAACTGTGTATCTCAATAGTTGGTAGAGAGTGCAGTTTGTTGTAGCTCAAGGTACAATTCATGAGGCTGAGCTCATCCCATCCCCACTGGTGCTGCTGCTGTTGTTCTTTGGGTTTAGATCAGACACCTTTAAAAATCAGTCAGAGGGACTTCAGAGGCAAATCTGTGAGATCCTGAGCTGGTGTAACCCAGCTGTACCTTTTGCAGCCTTCTTTACAACAAATCCTCTATTTAAAAATTAATAGAAAATCCTACTCCGTAAGACAGCAAAATTCCTTCTTTAGGGTGCAACAAAGATGGCCTTCATTTGTGTCTGACCTGAGTGGAGATTTTGGTCTTCCTTTGGAGGCCAACTTTCAGGTGTAAAACTCCCAGATGAAGCTGTGCCAAAGGGAGAGAGCGGGGGTTACATTTTTCAGGCAGGGAAATTTACTTCTTAATGTTCAATCCATGCATAGTCCTTGAACAATGGGCTGGCTTCTTTTCCCCCTCTGGCAACTGAATCATGTTGTACTGTAAATAATGTCCTGCAGCGTGGCCCTCCCCCTTCCTAAGGAAAAAGAAAAAGGAAAAATATAAACCTCTCCCATAGCTGGCTATGCTGATATTATTACTCATTGACTGCATCAGCACAGGTCTACATTAGACACTTGTCAAAATCCCTGCCAAGAGAAAGTTTTCATTTTCATCAATTTATTTTTAGTAGAGCAGCTGGGAAATCCAGCGACTGGCTGAGTGGAGACTTGGAGATTGCAGTGGATAAGCTCTTTTTCCAAATGCACTTCAGGCTCCCTCTGCCTACAAGTGAAACCTCTCCCTGGGAACTTTTCATTGACCAGGCTGGACAAGAACAGCCCTTTTCTCCTGTCCCTTTTGGGACTCTGCCCAGTTCCAAACAAGAAAAACCCAGTTTACATTGGTGGTTTATTTATCTGTCCCACCTACTGTGGTGACACAGAGGACAGGGGTGGTGGACAGTTCAGGTCACATGTGCTAGGGGTGCTTGCAATGCCATGGGAAGAATTTGCCATACTCATTGGTCTGGAATTAACCACCATGTGGTTCCTTTCAGTTGCTTCTTTCTAGGATAAGCCAGAAACACAGGATTCTTATACTCAGCAGACAACAGAGCACCCTGAAATTTTATCAGCTTGACTCTTCCAGCCACTTCATTTAGGATGGGACAATCATCCTGGGGATGTGCTTGTTGCTTTCCATTGATTATAGAGGGTCTGGACGTCAAGTATGCCCTAAACCTCAACTTGGGGAGAGGAGTTCTCCCTAAAGTATGACTCGATATTTTTTTCCTCGTGGTAGCGTCAAGCAATCGGGGCACGACCATCACTTTGCTCCACAAAAGTGAATGAAATCAAGTTCTAAAAAGTGATTCAAAAGACACTGCTGTTCATGCATTCTCTTTGGGCTAACATCTCAATTCCTAGGCCAGTGGAAGCTAAACAGCATGTTAGCTAGGTTTTCTACTTCTTAGATGAGTTCTCCAGTGTCTGAGTTTAGAACAATGCTCTTCTCTTTAGGTTAATGTCTCAGTGGGAGAGTTGATTTGTCAAGCTTTTTCTCAGGTTTTGTAGAAATGTAATATCTTTGAGCTACTATTGCTTTTCCCTTATTTCTCCCACTCCAATTTAATATTTCCTTGCCAGTGAAATGAAATAATTTCTGATTTTTTTTTCTTATTTTCATTAATATTTGGGAAAAGGCCAATAACGGGGACAAAATAACACACAAGATAAACCCAGTGTGCTAAATGAAACCCTTCACACTTGCTGATGTGATTTACAAGCTCCCAGGCTTCTTTGCAGTTCTCCATCCTCTCACTTTCCCTCCACAAGACCCAAAACCCCAGATGTGGTAGGACAACTGCTCCATCACACATGTATGCTCCTGTCTCATGACAGGGGAGAAACCACAGCCTTGTGCTACCTGTGATAGGGAAAGAGGTTCCATGGCAGGACCAATGAGCCAAACTGATGTCTCTCAGATGTAGAATTATAGTTTGACTTACCAAAATTTGTGTCAGTACTGATGGAAACTGCCAGTATCATAGCAGGAAACAGGAGCATTCAGAATCCAGAAGAATTCCATGTCTCATCCCTACATAGGTCTTATCTACACAGAATAGCTGAAATTATTTAAATTTGATTAACTAAAATATATTAAAACATATTAATTTACAATATATTAAAGACATAAAATAAAATATAATTAAAATTAAAAGTCCCTGGAGAGGAACTTTTTACAAGGGAAACCAAGGGCAGTGGCTTTAAACTGACATGGGGCATGTTTAAAACAGATATTAGAAGGAAATTCTTCCCTTTGAGGGTGGTGAAGCCCTGGCACAGGGTGCCCAGAGAAGCTGTGGCTTCTCTGGAAGTGTCCAAGGCCAGGCTGAACAGGGCTTGGAGCACCCTGGGATAGTGGAAGGTGTCCCCAATAGAAGGGGTTTGGAACAAGATAGGCTTTAAGGTCATCTCCAACCCAAATTCCATGAATTTTTCATTCTATATGGACTTCAGAGCAACCACATAGTTCTTCACAAGATAACCTAAATCAGCCTGAGAATTGCTGTAAGTATATTTTCCATGGAAAGCTGGGGGGAACTATTCTATGAGCTGCTGAGAAAATTTTGTGAGGTGCTCCAAATATTTTGATTCAGAAAAACTCTCCATTTCCATGTACAAAACTGGTCCATCAGAAGAGGTATTTCAATTTTTTTTTTCTAAACAAATATAATCAATACAACCTCCATCTAAATTTTTGACTGCTATGTGGGACCTGACATTATTTGGTTTTCTTGTGTTCAATTAGACAATTAAAAGTTTTGTGGGTAGACAACCTTTGCAGCATTGAATTTTTAGTACAATGTCAATGTGACCTCCATGTGATGAAGCAATTTGAAAATAAAACAAAAAACTTTTGGTGAAATTACTGAGGCAAGTAGTTTTAATGCAAGTATTCATTCAGTGCTGCAATAATAAAGGATTCAAATAAATCCAAGTGAAACATTAAGCAGAACTTTGTGTGTATGTAGGAGGGATGCCCTGGGGAACACACTGTGGTTATGCAGCATTCACAGAGACAGGACGTTAAACACACACACACAAAAACGTAAAGTTAAAATATTGAAAAGACCTTGCCATAAACCTGCCAGAAAGCAGAGAAATTTGGAGCAATGATAACTCACAAGGGGTTTGATTCTACTCTCACTCATGCTGACTCCACATCAGTGTCATGGGTTTGACATCCCAGGCTTTGCTATCAATTCACACCAATTTAGGAAGAGCCAGGTTCTGCTCTATTAACTGTTGATGTTCTGCTACTTAACTGTGACCTCAGGACCATAACAGCCATCAAAGAGACCTCTTCATTTCAAGCCTTTGTTTTGATTAGATCGACATTTGGAGAGAGAAAAGACCCCACGTGTGCAATCTTTCATGCTGTCCTTCAGTCCCTGAATTATTTCCATTATCAAAAATTGGCCTACAGTGAAAAATGATTCCCATAGAAACATAGCATCACAGTATCAGTGTTTAGGTTGGAAGGGACCTTAGAGATCATCTAGTTCCAGCCCCTCTGCCATGGGCAGGGACACATTCCACTAGATCAGGTTGCACAGAGCTCCATCCAACCTGGCCTCGAACATTTCCAGGGATGAGACATCCACAGCTTCTCTGGACAACTTGTTCTGATGCCTCACCACCCTTACAGTAAAGAATTCCTTCCTAATATCCAATATGTCTTGCTTCTCAGCATTTGCCTTCAACAGATCTTATTAGCCTGGGCAAAGCTCCATCCTAACATGATTTCCAGTTCAGAGCTGGCCTATATCCAGCCAGCTCAGAGTGCAGGCAAAATAAGCTTCATCCATTTGTGCCCATCTATGTCAACGTGCCCTAACTGAGAAGCTTTGAGCTAAACCATCCTAACTGTCAGATATTTGGAAAGAGAGGGCATATTTTTCTCCCTGAGAAAAATCAAAATTGCTTGCACATGTAAGACTGATGTGTAGTTTGTGACAAAGAGGCTCTGTCAAACTAATGGCCAGCTGGTGATTAAAAGACATTTTCTGTTTACTGGACTGAAAGCTAGTATAAAGTAGCAGAGGGATATTTTTTATTATGTTATAAATTTAACAGACTTTATTTTTCACTATTATGAAATGCTAAATTCTGAAAAGGAAAGACTTATGTGGTTTATGTGTTGCTAAAACTACAAACTTACTTGTAGGTGTGAGACATTTATTACTAATTCTTGAGGAGCCCTTTGTGAACAAGTGGCTTTCATTCAGTAGCTGGAGCTCTACACCTGCTTCCAAGCAAGGATTTGGGGGGAAGAAATGATGGGGAGAAGAGGCAAAAAGGAAGAGCTCCTTATTGAGCATGCTGAGTAGTACTCCTAAAAGCTATTGAATCTTCCCTGTTCTTAAGGTGGAATATTTCAAAATAATTTTTTAGTAGAACTCATCTTACCTTGGTTTGGTCATCTACAAGATAAAATTGGGATTCAGCTCCAGACTGACACCCAAATTTACATGTCTGTGTGTGATGTTTATTTGTGAATTATGGTCTAGTTCAGTTGCTCACACATAGGTGTCCACTATAATATTGTAGGCTACCCAAGCTACTTCTATATGTAGTGGAAACGACACAAACTATGGGAAGCCAAAGCCCTTCTGGAGAGGTGCTCAAAAACCTTTAGGAAAATGCCACAGGGTGAGTACAAGGCTCCATTTAAGGGCATCTGAATTAAAAGAGTGTGACATGGTACCTGCAACCAGGATATCTGCTGGAGGTGAGGACAGATCCACTAGGATAGCTCAGACAGCACTAAACACCCACTAATCTGCAGTCTGGAGGATGCAGCTGACCTGTCTGCAGAGTAAAATGAAACACAGGCTCCACAGACTGTCTTTACTACATCCCCATTCCCTCCTAAGAGACAAAAAAGCGTCTACCTCACAAGGAGACTTCCAAAATTCCAGTCTCTAACTGAACCCTGCCCCAGACATCCCAAATAAATTATTTACTCTGATTTCTATTGAAGTCATGAAGTGAGACAGTGGGTGATTGACCCCACTTATCTTGGACTTCTGCCTTAGGATGGGATGAATCAATCTCCAGAGGTGCCTGTATCTCCCCACTGAACAAAAATTGAGCCTACCCAACCAGATTAAATGCACTGCCTGTCTTTTACATGATGGAACAGCCCACTCTGTCCACAAGCATCTCTTTATTTTCACTGGTATCAGCATTTATTAACTTAGTGGAAGAATAGCCCAAGTCTGAGCATTTCTGAGAAGCCCACCTCTAACATCTTACAGTTCACTAATGTAGTTTTCTTTCCCTCATCCCAGGAACTTGTAGCCCAGGGAGTTCTTGAGCCAGAAATGTATCTTTGTAATCCACAGCCCTAGATGTTCTTTTCTTTCACAGGTTTGTGCAATTTCTTATCTAATCCATGGGAACTTATTATTATCCAGACATTTCATAGCAAAGGAGGAACCTCTTCCTTCTGTATCCTTTGAATTTGTCATCTATTAATTCCATAAGGATCCCTACTAAAGGTCCTTTGAAAACACAGACTAGCTGTGGGCCAGTTTAATACAAACTGCTCTCTTAGCTCTAGACAAAATCTGCTTGGTAACTTTATCAAAGTTGCTATTGTTCATATTGAACCTGAATTCACAGGACAGAAGGAGAACTAGTTTCTCATTGTTTCTACTTTGGAGCCTCCCAGAGAAAAGGATTTACTTCAGATACAAAGAAATTCAGTGAAATATACCAGTGACTCATACCAGATGCACCAGAGTTGTAATGATTTGCATTATGAAATCAAATCCTATGGCTTTGCTCCAGCTGAAATTCATGTGATTTTTCTTTCATTCCACAAAAAGCAATCAGAATCCTCACATAAGCAAGTGCCATTGTGATGTCTGAAATGGGAGAAATTTGGAGGAGAAACAAGAGAAATATAAACAAAATTACTTCATGAATGAGTGATATTTCTAACAAAATTTTCACCTTAGTGTGCCTGTACTCCTTATAAGGCACTCTGTGCATGTGCACATAAAATCACTTCTCTCAGCTCTATATTTATGCAGAGACAGGAAGGATGGTTTTGTGGTTGAGAAAGTGATGCGGGACTCGAGAAATCTGGGTATTATTCCAACATATTTCCTCTGAGATTCTGGGCAAGTAGCATAGGTCCCAATCCTGAAAACACCTGCTGAAATGTGCTGTCATAAGTGCTGTCAGTGAACAGGACATATTAGACATGGAGAGAAAAGGAGGCAGCAAAGAGGCTTTGAGTTTTTCATGCTTTTCACACTTGCCCTTCTGTGAAATGGCAACGTAAATAAATCCTCTGCTCATTATCCTCTTGATTCATCTTCTGCACTCTTTCCAAAGCTTGTCCCATTGGACATTTGGACTTTAAAGATATCTCAGATGGGCCTTGCAGGACCATACAAGATAATCACCAGAGGTCTATGATATTTCTATTGCTCTTCTGCCTGGCATGTTCCAATTCCCATGCACATCTCTACTCCCTCTATCTCATACAAAATCTCTTCTTTCTGCTATTTTCTCCCTACCAGAAGCAGAGATGATTCAGAGCACGTGAAGTTCAGGGCTAATATTTCCCAGCCATGCACCATGGAACTGCTCACACTTTTTCTTTCAGTATTCAGGACTAAGCAGACCAAATTATCTTTGTTTTGGTTTTCCTTTTAATCGTTATTCAAATGGCCGCAATAGTGCATGCCTTATGTTTAGTTTAGAAAGTACATTACATCAGTGGTTGTTTTTCCAGTCTTGTGTTCTTCTAAATGTCCTTTCTGCCCTTTCCTTGTCTGCTCTTTTATAAGCAAGCTTGGAAAGAGGAAACGTTTGGGTTACATTACGAGCTGTTCAGCCTGGCTGGGAAGCAGAGCTATTGTCACTCAGCATGGTTTACTCACTTTGACTTCCTCTACGAACCAACAAATCTTTGGCAGTGACTCCAGAGCTGAGTTAATTGTTAATAATTCGTGGCCTCCCTATATATGTCATCTGGGCAATTATTGCAGTCTGCCAAAATGGAAGAAAGGGCAACAGCTCACAGGCTAAGTCCTGAAAATAAAGATCTTGTCAAAGAGAGGCCTTGTTTTGGGCTCTATTCTTGTCTATCTGTGTTTTGGGATGCTGGAGGCACACAATCAGAAATCTCACTAATTCTCCCACCAGGAGAGACCCTCAGGTGGTCATAGTGCTGTGGAAGCAATTCCCACCCTTCTCATGGACAGTCTGAGGGCAGCATCAGTGGTGCCCAGTTGCTGTCAGCAACTGGTTCATCACTCTGACCTGTAAATTCCATTCACGGGAGAAGAGGCAACAGAGTAAGGAATCTCCAGTAATTTCAGTGGAGCTGTTTTTATCACAACCAAACTGATGATCTGTCTAAATATGCTACTTCTTTGAGCAATACTTGTAAGGCAATATGGGGTCAGCAGCAGATGTGGTCACTGGCACTATCATTTGGGGGATTACTCAGTAAACGTGAAATAATTGCAAACTAATTTCAGGCTTCATTCAGGGACACACCCTTCATACCTGCTCCTGCTCTGCAGGAGTCCTTTCCCTTTCTTGATAGACTCACACCAACCTCCCACAATGCCAACAAAATATTTCCAGTGAATACAAATTATTGTCATAACTGCTAATATTAAGTTTAAATTTTTCTTTCTGGCTGCATATTTTGCAGTAATAACACCAAAATGCAGTCTGAAGAAGTGAATGCAGTAATAGCACCAAAATGCAGTCCAAACAACACTGCACAGCCCTGTTACCCACCCTGTGATATGTATTGCCCCATTTTGCACCATCCAGCATTTCTCAGTAAGGGAGATAAGGATATTAACTCTCATTAAAACATCAGGGAAAGAAATAGGCAGACAAAATGCTTCTATCTGAACTGGAATATAAACTAAGCCCTGGGAATAAAAGCCTCTCCAACTAATTGCAAGGTTTCTTGTACTTTTATAATGCAAAGTTGCACAAAACCCCCTCACTATTAAGTAAAAATAAGATACTTTGCAGCTCCCTAGCCTCCAGTCACCAAGGATCTCAAATCTCTTTATAAACATTATAAGCATGAATTAATTTAGACTGCTAACAGCCCTGAAAAGCAGGTACTATTAATCCTTCTTAATGTATAGGTAAAGTGAGGCATCGAGTGATGAAATGAGTTAGTAGCTGATCCAAAAATAAATAATTCTAAGTAGCTTTGCACTCTAAAATAAACAGGCTGGAAAAGAGAAGGTATGGGATGGCAGGGGGTGGAAATGAGAGAACAAGGGATAGTAGGGAATTCTAGAAAGTGATATTGTATGAAGGCAGTGCCTCTTAAAGCACCTAAATAACTCATACATCATTATTAAATATTTATTTCCCCAATTTCAGGGATTTGGGAAGATAGGGAAGCTAGTTCTGCTACATCTGTTCTTAAACAAACGTGTTTCTTCTAAGCTTTCATTATAGAGAATTTCAACAAGAAAAGCAGAGGGAAAAAAAGCTCTCTGGAATACTTTTAGAGGGAGAACCAAGAAAAAAATACATAGGAGCAGCTGAATGTGCCATCAGTGATCATAGGTTGCATTGATTGTGGGGTCATCTAAGGAGAAGCTGTCAGTGCAGCTTAACCTCAAGGACCATGCTCTGGGTATCAGCTTTTGGGGAATTTATTCAGGTTTTGCCTCTTGCTGATACATGAGGTACCTATCCTCCCTTTCTGCCACTGGTGGGGCAGAAGTGTGCCCAACTTCCGAACGACTCACTGGGAAAGTTCTGCCTCTCTTTAAAAAGCTCATTTTTCCCTCTCCAGAAGGAGAGGCAGGAGACATGATTGGCTCCAGCAGCTCAGTGATAGATTTGTGCATGCAGCCTGCTTGGAGAAGGAGGCAGTAACTCTGGAACTGCTTAAGAATAGACATTTATGGGGTTTGGAGGAAATCACATCCACTTCAGCAAGACCATGCAAATGATGACCAGGAGAGGGGCACCTGATTAGTATTTAAGTGGGCTTAGAAAATGGTCCCTTAAAGGAGAAGTTCCCACCCTTCTAAACTGCTGTTCACACTCATCTTTCAAGCTTCCCAAAGGATGCTGTATTAACAAACCCAATTCATTGTGGTCCCTCCTCACCTCAGAATAAACAGCACAAACATCACAGGTTCCAGCCTCCCTGTTCAAACCAACTAAGCCACCCTAACCTGCAAACTGGCTGCTTCTTGAGCTGAGACATCAAGATCTCCACATTGGTTTCATTCTCAGGTTAGCTGTGGAGGTGAAGAGCAAGAGGCATTTTCACACAGGGAGGTGCAGAAATACCCAAATTTTTCAGCCCAGACTCAGAGCCAGCTCCAGTTCAGGCTGTATATCTTGTCAGCTCATTCACAATACTGTTGACTGCCTCAGGCTCAGAGCTGACCTTGGAGCAGGAGAAGGTGAGCTAACATCTGTCAGTGCCCAGTGGGGTTCTGGGATCCATAATACTCATCCCAGAAAAGGACCTGGGGGTGGCACAGCCTGCAGATGCCACACTGCTCTCATGAAGTAGCATCTGGAGAGGAGCAAAGGTCTGAAACCACCTTTGATTCTTCTGATCCAGCTCAGGAATAAACAGGAGAAATCACAAAATCAGGTGAGCAGAAAGGTAAGGATAGGTTGAGTAATGCAGACTGGATCCAGGCTGTCCATGCAGAGGAATGCAGATGACACAGACCCTCCCTCCTCGACTGACTGGCTGCTGTGTACAGGATGTTTTGTTCTTTCCCTTTCCTGTTTTTTCTTCTTTATGGGCCAGTGTTTTTGTTTTGTTTCTTTTCTCCTTTTCTCTTTCCAAACCACAGCTCAGTCCAACATAAATTATTTTCTTTCTTTTTTTTTTTTTCTTTTTAATTCTATTTCTAGGGCAGGATACAGAGCATACTCCCTAGAAAAAAGAAAGATTCTTGCTCTTCATTTGGCTCCTCCACTCACCATCTGAGAGTGGTGCTGAGTATGTGATCCCTGAGTGAGAGCCCTGTACAGCATGGAATATATTTTGGACCAGATGGTGTGTTTTGCACTCTCTGCAGCTGATGTAAAGCTACTTTGTGTTGGGATGTGAGAGCTGGCTTGATGAGCCCACCTGCATCACAGCAGTCTCCTTGGTCACCTAAATGGCTGTAGATTTGGCACAAAGAACTCAGCTTCCCAGAAAGGGGCCAGCTTGAAGCTAATGCTGACATCCATCTCTACTTACACCTGCTTCATCCCAGCTGCCTTGAGCCCACAGTAGGATACAAAGCACCACCTTTTACAGAGCTCTGAGGTAGCTTGTTTGGTCCAGTTCCATTCTGCTCAAATTTCATCACTTGTCTGAGCACTTAGCTCTCTCTGTCCTTCAAACACATCCTTCTTTTATGCATTTGTGGTTAGACAGGCCAGGGTTTGTTGCCCAGTTGATAGGCAAGCCCTGAGTATACCTGACAGAGTGAGTTTTTACAGCTCCACCAACCTACTTGACACATGCTCACAGTTTACTCCATCTGAGAGCAGTGCCATCACTGCTGAAAAGCTGTAAAACACATGAAACCAACGTGCAGGTTACCAGTAATTCCTGTTTGCTTGTCCAGAGTCCAAAAGTCAGTAAAAAGCAGACCACTGGAAAAGGTGGTGTCTTTGGATGTTCATGTATTTTCTGACCCTCCAGACCACAGAAAACACGTGTCTCCAGCAAGCACAGGTAGTTCCTTCTGGCCCCTGCAGGCATTGAGAAACACATGAAACAGTCTCTCAGGACACAGCCAAAACCAAAACAGCTGCAAGGGCAGGCACCCACGGGCATTTAGAAGAGTAGAGAGCACAGCTCCAGTTATGGAGACAGGAGTATGCCCCTCCCTCCGTGTGTACTGGCTGCAGCTCCCTAATGAACTGTGACACTATAGGGAAGCAGCAACCTCACCCCTGAGAAAGTGGGAAGTCCTCCCTTTATCTCTTCTTGCACTGGTTTTTCAGTTCTGAAACACAGCAGCTCCTTCCCCCTCCCAAGGGTGGCCAGAGAAGGAAAGGGAGCCCTTGCCTCACCCATTCCATCTCCTTGCTCCCTACCCCACATGTCAATATTATGCGTCCTGTTCTCATCATCGCAGTTCATATTAAGAAATGAAACAATCTCCTAGAACAATGGACCTCCACAATGTCTTGACCACCTGGTGTTTTTTATTGGCTTCACAGTCAGTGCCTTTTTTTCTGCCCCATAAAAGAATTAGTCAGTCCACGAGCGCACGCCTGGCTTCTCGCGCTGCCGCGGGAAGACGTGGGGAAGGCAGCTCTTCACTAGCGAGTGTTTACGACCTGCTGGGCCTCAGCTGCCGTCACAAATGCTGCCAGATGAGCCCAATCCTACGCATCCCTTTCACCTTCAAAGCCTTTCACCTCTGCATCTCAGCGCACAGGCAGAAAACGAGGCTTGTGCAGGGCTCAGGGATAAAACCTCCGCACCTCTCCAACGACGAGAGATGTTCTTAAAGCTTCAAGCGTAACCCTGAGGGCAAAAGCCCAGCCAAAGTGCAGAGATCAGCAGTGTTTCTCAAGCCTGTTTTGAAGGTGCTTTTGAGTCTTCCCATCACTACTCGGAGGCTGCTGCCTATCCCCATGACCACAATATATTAGCTCCAGCAGCTTTTCAGCTGCTCAGCTTTGCCACAGCTTCCTGCTTTTGAGCATACCTCCTGCGCTCGGCTGGAGCTTTGCCAGCCCCAGCTTTTGCTCAGGTTTGGTTCAATCTAGTACAAGATGGGAGTTTGGTAAGGGGTGGCTTTTTGTATTGGAAAAAAAAAAAAAAATAGTCCAACTGCTGCACCTGAAGACTATAGAGGAGCTGCTGTTTCCAATGAAACATTCTAGCTCTTGTTTTGAGACAGTTCCTGGACCCCCATGCATGGGGAGCTCTAAAAAACATTTCTCATTATTGACAGTTTGATCCAGGAACTGCTGCTTTCCCCTCTCCCCCAATATATTGGATAAATTCTTCTAATTTACACCAAAGATTAATTTAGTTTACAAAGAGAGAGCTGGGTAGGCTCTGAAGGAGTGCCCACAATTATGACTGTAATAAATTTAACTAATTGGTAGTGCTGACCCATCAAGTGTTCCAGGGGAAGATGAGTCCTTGAGCTAAGTCTAGAGCTAGGGCTTAACTTCTGAAAAAGCTAAGCTGGGGGCTTTTTCCTTAACCTCAGAATAACTGAGTTGCCGGACTCAAAGCTGCCTGAGCTAACTTGACATAAAACTATAATGAAAAGAATGGGATTTTTTTTTTGGCTAGGGTGGATTTGCTGAAGTCAGTCCTTCATCCCTGAACCCCACCACACCATGAGTTTGCCTTGGAGCAAACACTGAAGGACTTCTATTGCTTGTATTTTTGCTTTGATTAGCAAACTGAAGCTGTGCTTTAACATACCTTCCTAAAGAAAGTTTAAAATCAAGGACATCAAGATGTGCTTTACCTTAGGCTGAGAACCAACAGTTATATGGTCCCTGCTCTAAAACTTCATAACTGTGCTAAACTAACAAATACAGAAATGTGCCTAAAAATCACAGGACTAAACATGCCTTCACCGTGTCTACTTTCATGACAGCATGGGCACAGCAAGAGAGAGAAATGTGGTTTTCCAGCACTGGGCTGTTTTATGACCCTGGGCTATATTTTTCCTGCTGTTTCCCTATTTGTTGTCTTTGTCCCTACAGCTGGAAGCTCTCTGGGGCAAGGACAATGTCTCATCACAGGCAGGACCTTGAGCAAGGCTTCTCCTGGCATTGCAGTAGGGAAAATTACCCAAGAAATTGGTTGAGCAACTGAGGTACAGTGCAAATCATTGTCCTTGGGTGTCCCAACCACACCCAGAGTGATGGTTTGATGTGGATTAGGGATTACCTTGCTTGTCCCCATTGACCTGAAGCTGATTACAAAGCCAAGCTTTTAACACTGACTTTTGGTCTAGGAAAATGAGCAAAGTGGGATTGAGCAAAATGTCCCACTTTTATTTTGCAAAGATCTTGCTGGTTTCCTCTACAACAGAGTGTATTTTGACTGCTGCGATTTCTGTAGGACCTATAGTTTTAAGATTCTGAGGTTTGGGTTTTTTTTTTTTTGGGGGGGGTTTGTTTTTTTTTGGTTTTTTTGGGGGGGGTTTTTTTGTTTGTTTGTTTTGGGGTTTTTTGTACATAATGAAGACAGAATGAACAGTGGCCAAGATTAAACTAAAATTTTGCCACAAAATCATTCTTTTCAGTTATTGCTTGAGTGGTAGGGATTAGTAGGGTCATCTGGGTGATGAGCAATAGGACCAAATGGCCTCAAGCAGGGGAGGTTTAGATTGGATATTAAGAAAAAAATTCTTCACTGTAAAGGTGGTCAAGCATTGGAACAAGCTGCCCAAGGAAGTGGTGCAATCACTAGCCTTGGAAATATTCAGAAAACATTTAGATGTGATGCTTAGGGACAAGTTTTAGTGCTGAACTTGGCAGTACTGGGTTAATGGTTGGACTCTATATTCTTAGAGGTCTTTTCCAACTTTAATGATTCTATGATTTGAAGAAAACCATCTCATCAGCATTTGTCCCTCCCTGGGATCTCTCTCCATCACCACCTAGAAAAGTAGTTTATTGACAGAGCAAAAATTATGAAAATTCAAGTGAGTACTAAGATTCACTTGAATTCAACAAAAATGCAATAATTTCTTTGAAGTGAGTGTCTTTGAAGTCACATTTGCACTGGGAGGCCAGATCCAAGTCTAAGAAAAGGGTTTGTCAAGTCAGTGCTGTCACTGAGACATTACCCCAAAATGAAATACATTGGTCTAAACTCAGCAATGATATTAGACACGGGAGAACTCACATAACATGCATGTTTCTTAAAATAGAGTTAGAGTGATATCTGAAGTCTTCAGTGTTGATCATCTCCAAGAGATATGCCCTGCTTCAATCAAGGAACAGGCAGTGCACCACGTGACCAGTTTGTTAAACCAAAGCACTTTTAATATTGAATGAATGAAACAAAGAAACGTTAGAATGAAAAAGAAGTTAATTTCTTCACCAGTGATTCTAGATGAGATAGGAGTAGGCAAAACTGACTGCTTAATGGTATTGTGGGGCTGTGCAAATATCTAATTTATTAGTTCACTTCCTCTTTTAAAATGTAGAGTTTGGTAAAAATTCAGATCAACTCAGAAAGAAAATAGTGAATTTTTTGGTGAGTCAACAAAATTCAAAGATTAATTCATAAAATATTGATTTCATTCAAAATAAATCCATGTGTATATTTTTATTAATCTTTTAGAGGCTTTTTAAAACTACATTGACTTCAACTGAAAATCAAAACTGCCTCTTAAAGAAAAATGTCAATATATCTAATTTTAAAACATGCAAAGGGAGTTTTGCAGCTCTTTAATAATTCAAGATTTTTTTCTTTCTGAGAAAATTGTGTGCTGCAACAAATACCAGCTCACAAAATATTTCTGTCTGCTTGCTTTCTCTGCATTTTATAAAACTAAAGAAAAAAAGTTGGGGGAAAAGAGTTTTGATTTAAGATAGCTTTCTTACCATTATTGGTCTGGACCTAAGGCAGGAACTTGATATTCTGCTCCCAGCCCTGTAATTTTCCAGGTGCCAAACCCACTTCCTCCATCCAAACAAACAGAAAATTGATGGTTCCCACCTCCTAATGGAGCAATCCATGATTTGCACACAAGTGGGTGTGATTTGGAGGCGTCATGAAACGGGCAGCTGAGGAAGAGACAGGGTCCTACACCAGGGTAAAAGTCAGAGCAGTGGCCAGCACTGGGGACTGCAAAGAGCAGCTTTCATGGGTAAAGAGATGGGTGATGAGGATCCTTCTCACCCACTGGATATTTCAGCTTCCAGCAGGAAAATACATGAACTACTGCCCTCAGGAAAGAAATGAGAAAAGAAAGAAAGCAGAAAAAATTAATCAAAGAATCACAAAATGGGCTGGGTTGGAAGGAGCATTAAAGATCATCAAGGTTGAACACCCTGCCATGGGCAGGGACACCTTCCACTATCCTGGGTTGCTCCAAGCTCTGTCCAGCCTGGCCTTGGACACTTTTCTGGGCAACCTGTGCCAGGGCCTCTCACAATAGAGAATCCCTTCCTGATATCTAAACTAAACTCAGTCTTAATTTAAAGCCACTATCCCAATTTAAGCAGAGCAGGTGAAAACTGCATTTTTAATACCTCACCACCAAGTTCCCAGGCCCACTGTATTCTCTACATAAGCCAACCCATTTATACTATGCAGAAATAGGATCACATCAGTAAGAACATATCTAGTTAATCCCATTTTAGAAGAATCCACTGAACAAAAAATCAAGAGCAGAACTGCTGTCATTCTATTATTGGTATAAAAAAATCATCAGTGAGTTTGAACCATGACCTCAGACCTCAGCTCTGTTACTAGAACCCTGTATCTGTATTTTTCCCTTTCCAACAGGTGCAACTGGAAACAAATCAAAATGCCCACACAACCCCACTGCACCTGGACCACAAATTTTTCACCTGGTCTGGGAAGCCAGGTTAGGAGACAGAGTCCACCCATGGTGCTCAGAAAAAAATTGGCTATTTCTGCTTTCTGACCTGGGCTCCCTGGGGTGCACAGAGCATTTCCAGGCACCGAGGCAGCGTCAGCTCGTTCCGCCCCGGTCGTGCAGCAGTTGGCTGCTTCACCTGCTCGAGAGGGTCGCAAAGGAAACAGCTAACTCATCACTTTTTGTTGTCAGTTATAACTACAAAGAGACCCCAAATGTTGTAGTCGCTCTCGTCAAACTTCAGTTAGGAGCAGCAGATAGAAGCTGCCGTTCGTTTTCTCTATTTCACCACGAAGCTGCTATAAATAGAAGCCTGTGTGTGGCTTTCTGGCTCTCTGAATATATGCCTCACACCTTCTCCATTTTTTTTTTTTTAGCACCCACATAAACATTTGCCCGTCACCAGACCCACAGAGACACACATTTTCCACAACATGCCTCTCAAAAAGTAAGAAAAAAACTAAAAAAAAAGAAAAAAAAAGAAAATTAGAAAGGTTTTTGGCACTGTGCATATAGGGGTATCTGCATACCTATGTTTGCATGCAGCAAGGTTTATGTGCATGTAAAATCAAGCTTTAGCAGGCCTTATATTGACCTTTGGGATGGTTATAAACTCACTTTGCTGCCCTGAGTTTCACATCTGGCCTGATGTGTGCTGTGATGTTTTTCTGACTGTGGGCAGTGACTTGGCGTTATTAATATGATATTGCTGCTGTGAGTGGCAAAGGGGCTCCTGTGCTGCTTCTGCTGCGCTACTTTAAAAGTTCTCAAAGTGTATCAGGAGGAAGAGTAGTGCCTAGTGCTGAGCTGCTTTGCTGGCTGAGCTGGAATCCCAGCCTGGGAGGTGGGGAGGCTGAGCAGAAGCTGTGACCATCTCCCCTGGGCAGCACTGGGGAAGCTGACACAGGAAAATCTGGAGCTGCAGAGGCTGCAGCAGCACAGACCCTCTGTAAGCTGAGCACCAGAGGACTCGTGGGTTTCTCCTGCAAAATGCTGAATGCTGAGAACGCAGAGAGCCTTCCAGCATTTGAGGGACAGATCCTGGCCCCACGTCAGGGCTGTTTCCTGTCAGAAGTTTCAAAGAAGTAAAACACAGTGCAGCTGCTCTGCTTTCTGCTCACCGTAGCCAGGCGTAGCTCAGATTGCTCTGCCCTGCATCAACCTGCAGAAAATGCCCTTGGGAGCATTATTTGAGACTTCAAGTAACTTTTTTGCCCAATATTTTTTAATTTTGTTCTTTTTTTTTTTTTTAATTTCTCCATTTTATGTTTACATGGAATATAAAAATATATGTGATATAAAATATATGCAAGGCCAGTGCATCACATAGTGCTGACACAGGGCAAAAATCAGCCATTGCACAACTTTTTAAGTCACACTGGAATTCTATTTTTATGCCAAAATGTGCATTTTCCTCACATTGTTTGCCAGACTGGATGGTGTAAAAAAAACCTTGTGACACTCTAGCTGCCTGAAGACCTACAGAAAAATAAAGAGAGTTACAAAAAAACAGGAGAGAAAAAAAAAATTGTGAGGTTTTTCTCACCCCCTCCCTCCCTTTCTTACTTTTACACAGGTGTTCAAACTGCAAAGAGCCAAACAAATCTTTGACTTTGGTTTGAAACTTGAGATCTTAAAAATAAGGGTGACCGATTCTATTTTTATTTTTACTGAAAATTGCAAGCTGGGTGACATTTCTATAGATACATGAAGGTTTAGAATGGGCAGTAGGAAAAATTTCCTCAGTGAAAGGGTGCCCAAATATTGGAAGAGGACGTCCAGGAATGTAGTAGAATCACCATGCCTGGAATTGTTCACAAAATGTGTAGATGTGGTGCCTAGGGACATGACTTAGGATTGGGTACCTGGCAGTTCTGGGTTAATGGTTGGACTCAATGACCTTGGAGGTCTTTTCCAACCTAAATGATTCTATTAACCTATAAATTCAAGTCTGACACAGTTTATTTAGGCTTTGTTTACCACTGTACCCACTGATCCAACATCACAGACCAGCATTTTATAGCAGCTCATGTTTTCAGATGACAGTAACTTGCCATGCAATTCTGCTGTCTGTTTTTAAGAAACTGTGTAGATGCACACAAGCTTGCAAGAATTGCTTCCTTTATTGACTCATGTCCATGCACTGTGGTTTAGGCATATATCCTCTTAAAGGAAATGTGTACATTCATGAACAAGACAATCATTGAAAAATTTGCAAAATGTTGTCCCAGGTAGCCATGTTAACTTCCTTGAAAAGTGAGTTAAATATCTTAAAAAATATAGATATACTTGTCTCAGCTGGGTTATCGTGAAGCCACTGTAAGCCAGTGAAAAAAAAAAGATCATCTGCATGACTGTCAAGTGGGTTGTCAAATCCAAGACTGGTCTGATCCTGGCATGGCAGAAATTTTTTGATGATACATGGGCAGCAAAGTGGTTCCCACTCATACCAAAATCCCTGACAGGGCTCTCAAAAGCTCCTGAGCAGAAGGATCTCTAGTGATGGGATGACAGCAGCAGCAGTGGCAGAAGCCTTGAGAGGAACTAGATGAAAAGTTTCTGTGTTCACCATGAAAAATGGGTTTTGGACGTGAATTTTCTATGGCACTAAACTGATTGCAAGGGAAGGATACAGAATCACACCAGCTGAGGCTCTGGTCTATCATTCAATTAAGGAACAGAATATATGAAATGTCTTTCTGTGTTGTTTTAACAAACTGAAAATGCATTTACAAGATAAAATAAAAGGAAACTGTTATCTGGTTTCTTTAAAATGTTCATTTTTTGACCTTCCCAGGTGCCACATGGGGTCTCAGTTGCTATGTTGAGAAAAAGCTCTGGAATGGCAAAGTATCTTAAATATAGAAATAGAACAAAAACTAAGTAAATCCTTTCAGTTTCTGCAAACAGTGCTCAGTCTTTTCCAATATGACCAAATTTCTGCTGTGATAGTTGCCCCTGAATGCCTGAACTGAAGATGTAAGAAGGCTGAAATCTCCAGCACCTTCACATAACTTCCATTGTATTTGGTGTATCACTCATTGCTGACAGGCACAACCACATAGTATGAAAATTTGTTTATCTGGGCCTTTGCAACCTTATTCTGATGTTTTATAAAATTCAGCCTTTTTGTCATTCTCTTGAGGACAACCAGGTCATCATGTCCCAGGAAGGGGAGGAGGCTGCTGAGACTGCAATGCAGGTGTCCTCATGCTCAGCCTGATCTTTCTGTGAACAGCACCAGTGGAATTTAAAGGAGGATCCAATCCATGCAGTACAGTACAGTGCAGCACCAAGCTAAAGATTCTCGAAGGAACACAAAACTAAGATGAGAAAACACATCTCTGTGAGCAGGATTTGCTAGAACCTTAGAGGTACAGATAAACTTGAACTACCCGAGAAGAAGGAATGAGGCAAGGGAAGGCTTGTGATGTGATGAGAGGAACAAGTGAAGAAGTTCTTTTAAAAGGTGTTTTGGGGAGAACTTGAGCATCCAGAGATGCAATGGAAGCCAGGCAGGGTAACTGTCTAGAGGTCAAATTGGGGGATGGTTTCCAACAAGAAGTGCTTGTAAGAGCTTAGATTTCCTTCTTCAAACTTATGGTACTTAATTTAAGGATGAAAATAAGAGGATATCTTCAGCTATTTTGGTTTTAGGCATCCAGTGCAAGATAATTGTCAACATTCCCTCTATTGTCTTGGCAAACATGCAAGGACATCTAGAAGGCAATGAGGGACAACTATTTTAGGATAAAAAATATTCCTTTGAAGCCACTGTTTAAGACAAAATAGGCTACAGGAAGTATACTGAAATTATTACTGTGGGTTTGGACTCTGTGAGTGTAGTTTTGCAGCTTCCAAAATTTTTATTAATATTTATCAGCAAATAAGTAAAGTAATTAGCAGAAGCAGCTAATAAAGCATGTTTATGAACCTGTAATAGTACAAGCTTTAAATGGTACCTTCCATTTTATGATCCCCATTTACTTTGAATTCCCAGACAACCAAGAGCAGGGATGGAATGTCATTTCTCTTGACCCTTTTGTTATGCATCTCACCTATGCTGGCCATCCAACCATCTGCTGGGACATAGGAAAACAACTTTCTCAACAAGCCAGCTTTGTCAGAATTTCCCAGCCTGAGAAATGAGGTGCCTGAATTCTGCCAAAAACTTATTAAAACCCGAAAATGGACAGAGCAAATAGAGAATCCCCTAAGACATCCCCTAGATGTGTGAATCACACTACCAACATAGAGCCCCTCGTAAAATGCCACATTGCTTTCTTTCTCAAAGCCAGACAATCCATCTCTTAAAGAGAACACTAAACTATAAATAGTGAACCAAAATCCTCTTTGGGGCTCATAAGCCTCCCCTCAGCCACCATCCCTGCTCAGCAGGTGCTTGCAATGCTCACATTATTATCCCAGTCCAGGATGAGACCTCTGGGAACCTGGTGCTGGAGCTGGCCCAAGGAAGGCCAGCAGAGCATTTTTGTCATATGTTTGGTTGGGATGTGATCTGCAGTCATTCCGTGCTCTTCTGGACTTGGCTGATTCCAGGGAAAAGTTGGGTCCATCTCCAAACCTTTGAAATGTAGGGAACTGTGGAGTGCTGAGAGAGCCACACATGGTTTTGTGGGATATGTTTTTAAAGACTTTGGATGCTTCAGGCAGGTAGCTTTCCAGATTTGGACTTGTCCAGAAAGCCATATTAAGAGATCCTGGAGGATGTTACAAAGGCCAGTGGCCCTAAATTTCCCTTCAATCAAGCAAAGCCTTATCCCATGGTGTCCTCAGAGTATCCCAAGGTCACACCAGTCAGAATATTTTGCCTTGTGGGACCCATGGGAACACCATAACAGCACAGTGTGGATAAACATAAACTTTTGTTTTTAGAACAAAAGTCTCATTATAAAGACCTTTAATATCAATAGTCTCCAAAAGCTACTGGCCAAATTCCACCACACTCAGCAGGAATGTGCTGCGGGAAATATTAAACACTGTTCTTGCCCTCAGCCTGAGCTGGAGCAGCAATGCCTTGCTGAGGCACACACTGCTGGTGACACCAAGCTGTGAGGAACAGGCTGGCTCTGCTGTTTGCCAGAGCTTTCCAAGCTGGTATTTGAAATATGGGCAGATCAGATTCTCTCCTAATTTAAAGGAAACCCACCTGCTTTGGTTACGTTTCTCATGGCATGATGTTCAGAGAGCTCATACTTCACCACTCTTCTGTTATACTCAGTGGAAAAGGAGGAAAGTGGGGGAAGATACACATAAGTCTGCATAACTTCAGAATGGAGTTTAATGAGGGAGAGCATAACACTTAATTCAAACCCAAAGCATTCATTACTACACTACCTTTCCATATCAGTGCAATACATTTCATTCCCTTTTCAAAATACCATTTAACATAAGCCATTTATTTTTTCAACTTTTCCCACAAGTGTTTTAATGCAGGGTTTGGACACCTTTCAGAGGAGTCGTGTGATGTAATGCATTTGAGAGACATAACAATGCATGTGGAGTTTGGAAAACCTTTTGCAACATGAATAAAAATAGCTGTTCCTTTCAAAAGGCAGAATCTGACTTGCTGACAAAGGTTTTGATGAAGAGGAGGAATGCAGTAGTATCAGAAGATTTTTGTTGGGTTCTCAGTGCATGTGGGTTTGTGGGAATTTACATAAACAGTCATAAGGAAATACAATAAACTTTGGGGACTCAGCAAGAGTTTTGATGCATTGGCAGCTCTCTGAAAATTTGCTGTTGATAAGAATGAGATAAGTCTATACTTACACATGTCAGTAACATTTAAATCCACAGGGACGCCCCATTGAAGACACCAATATTAAGCTGGAATCAAAGAACTGAGATGCAACTCAGTGTGAAATTGTGAATAACAAAGGGGGAAGGCTATCACAATTTTTCATTATAATTTTTAGCAGTCTATTTAGTTCTATGTACTCAGTTTTAAGATTCCCAAATCATAAGGATTTGACCTGCTGTATATTAATTTGTCATAAAGTTTCAAGTTAAATAAGATCTTAAATACACACGAATTCTTAAGAAATAATTTAAATGGCTTTCTGAGGAAAAAATAGTTGAAACTATATGAACGAAAAAGGAAAAAAGCGATAGAGAGAAATAAGGCTGCATTTGACTAAAGGAAAACAAACATCTGGCTAGAGAAGGATGCACTTTCAAAAATATTTTTTCCTTCTATCCAGGTTTATCTCTGTTAGTTTAATAAAAATTATAACAATGGGGTGTGCCTGTGAGAGACAGGTAAACACTGAAATATTGCTCAGTATGCTGCCAGAGACCTTGAGATTAATTTTTAACAGGCTGTCTGATATTCTTCTCATCCTCCAAATGAATTTAAGCACCATCAACAATCTTTGCTTGCCCTCTCTTAACCAATGCTAAGCTGGTGAGAATGTTTCAGGATGCTGTCATTAAACCAAGCAGAAAAACTAATCTCAATATTCCAGATAAAAACACCTTACCCAGAGCAGAGTAATGGCAGATCAGTGTAACAAAGGCAGCAAATCTTTCAGGCCACCCTTTAGACTTTTCCTCCTTCTGCCATTGGTGCCTGGGGTTATGCTGAGTGATAGCATCTCACACCAAGCCTTGCTGGGGAGCTGCAGCCCTCTTCAGACAATATTTCTCCTGCAGGAAAATCCCTGTGGATGGTTACCAAATGCATTCCCATTTGTTTAGCACAGGGATAGATAGGGAGCGATGATATTGTGGTGAGATGGGGAAGTTTCTGTCTCCCCCTCGAGCAGATAGATCCTGTGCTCAGCACAAAAATAGTCCAAGAAGAGCAGCTGGGTCATTGCTGAGATGAATTCAGAGGTGAGATGGTGCCAGTTACCAACATGCCTGAGAATAAAAGACATGTGGGCTCTCTCTAATCCCTGTGTTGATGTCAGGGCAACATGATAGAAGAGCAGTAGATTGCCACAAAAAATAACCACAAAAACTTACTTGGGAGTGTCCTTTTCATGCAAGCTGCATAAGAAAATGCCATATTATTACTGTATTGTCCTTTGTTATCAAAGGTGATGCCACTGACAACATAATTCCTTTTGTATTATATGTGCATGATTTAGAAAGTCCCTCTTGTGAATGGTGGTTTGGTTGCACAAGCAGAGAGAAGAAATTCAAGCTGCTGCTTACCTCTTCTCATTGTCCTGCACAGCAGTGGCAGTGAATTCCAGGGGAGAAGAATCTCTCCCTTGGAAACTGAGAAAGCATCACCTAGGAAATTTTGGTCTCACAGAATTCTGTAGACCTGGTGGTATGATGTCTCTGGCCCGCTTTTCCCCAGCAGTCTCTGATGGAGGAGAGGGTTTTACGCTGGACTGACATTCCTACCCATTGACACACAAGGTCAGCATTGTTCTGTTGCCCATGCAGAAGGGGTTGCTCATGCTGCATGCTTTCCACTGACACCTGGGAGAGAATTTTTCTATGAACTTAGAAGTTAAGATTTTTTTTTTCCATGTCCCAGAGCTGGCATTAGGTCCAACAGAGACAAAGGCAGCTTCACCTTGTGTGGTTTATCTAACTCCCCAAATTAAGCTGTGGCCCTGCCCTGAACTGACTGTCAGGTGATCTGCTGAGCTCCACAATGTAGATATCCACATGTGGGGGAATAAAGGTAAAAATATCTCCTGTGCCTGTGGCTTTCACAAACTCCATATTCCTGGAACTCCAATGCAGCCTCCCTGCACCAACAAAACCCTGTGCCAAGGAGAAAGGGGAAGATACCTGTACAGGTGACTGGTTTCCTCTGGTACAAACACACAAGTACTTTGCAGGGATGGTCTTCAGAGCAAGGATGTCTCTCATCTAGAGCATCTTCTCCACATGAAATGAAGAACCTTGAGGCTGAGTCCTTGCAGGGCACCTCTCATGTTAAAGAAACCTTGTCGTTTCTCCCAAACAAGGGAGGGAGGAAGGAAGAGCTTGTGGTTAATGCAGCAAATGGAGGCTCAGGAAATCTATGTTCATATCCTGGTTCTACCACAGGTTTCCTGTGTGACCTTGGGCAAGTCCCCTAATCCTTCTCTCTGCCTCTTTTTTCCCCCTGTGTAAAATTGGGATAAAATAGCTCCTTCTCCTAATGAGACTCACATATTAAATTGATTTATGAATGGTACCATATAGCAAGAGGACAGCTGCATGTGTGGGCCAGTCCTTTCTTACTTGTGTGAGATCAGCTGCAGGGCTCCAGTGTTCATAAAAGTTTCCATCTCACTCCACCAAGCATGTATTAATGGGTAAGAACAGGTAAATTTGAAGATTAAAATGACAAAAACCCATTAACTGAAGGAAGTCTGATATTTGGTCCGTGGGTAACATTGATTTACTGAGGTGTAAGCTGAGAGAATTTTTGAACTTGATTTATTCATTGTATAATTCTCTGCAACAAGAAACAAAACTGAGATAAAACTAAGCACTAATTGATGTTGGGTACAGTCTATTACTGTTTATAAAGAGACATCCTGGTTAGTCTGTTAACAGCCCAGTGAGTTCCCTGTACTCCTCTCCTGTAGCTGACCAAAACTGTGGTGTCCCAAGTTTCTCATAGAACCCTAGAATATCCTGAGTTGAAAGGGATCCATGAGGATCAACAAGCCCAACTTCTGATCCCTCACAGGACCACCCCAGGAATCTCACCATGGACCTGAGAGCATTGTCCAAACAATTATTGAGCTCTGTCCGGGCTGGTGCTGTGTCCACTTCTCTGGAGAGCCTGTTCCAGGGCCCAGCCACCCTCTGGGTGAAGAACCTTCTCCGGATATCCAACTTAAAGTATCATGGGCATTCACTCATCCCACTCCAGCCATTCCACTCCTACCTCCTTAGTGTTCAGTTTGGCAGATGTCTGGACATTCAACAATAGAGGCTGTTTTGGGTCAGGTTTGCCTTACACTGCCTACCAGTGTTTACAGAGACTCAGGAGAAGCCAAAAAACAAAAGTGGGTTTTCATCCAAAACTTTTCCATTTAGAGGTGAGAATGTGACAAACCTGGGCTGTAAAGACATAGACAACAAGTGTCAATTCCATCAAAACCAGATGTGCTCACTCATAAGGCAAGAAAAAAAGGGCGGTGAGACTTTTTTTAAAACATACATTCTGTTCTCACATCCCTTTGAAGAGATGATTTGGGATAATTCGAAGTCTCCTTCTTACACAAACATTGCAAGCACTTCCTGTTGGTAACTATAAAAGGACAGTCTGGCTAAGTAAACAGTCCTCTTCATAGTTGTGTCTAAGCAGGAAAGCCCTGTGTTCTTCACCAGTAGCTCCATTGATGACTGCAATTGTTCTGGTTATTGTTTGCATTCGTAATAACACTGATTATAACAAAAGATCAAAACAGGAACTTCCTTAAACTTATTAAATGCTTGTAGTCAGGGTCTGGATGTTGCTGGCATAAAGATGGATGTGAGTTGACATGCTAGAAAAGGGAGAGCCAGATCCTCAGCTTGTGTAAATCATGGTTGGCACCTCCAGCTGAGGACCTGGCTTTGCCATGGTATCTCGTGCCACCCAACATTCCTTAAGCACCATTTTCCTGTACCATGAATTAAAGGAAAACCAAAATTTGAGAAAATTAAATAATGGGACCAAAAGCATAAAAGGAATTCATGGCAGAGTTCAGGAAAGGACCCAGACCTCCCACTTCTCACCATCAGTGTGCCATAGAAGTGTCCCTGAGGTGCTCAGTGATTCTCAGCCAGTCAAAACACTGTCTCCTTTTCTGTATTCTCTTTCATTTAACAATAATTATTTTTGGTCATTATTATCTATTATTTTACTTGTTAAGGAGTCTATAGGTTTCTTTCAGATTTACCACAGAGGAAACCCTTAATCAGTCTCTGAGGTATAACAAACCATCTACCACTACTAAACACACCATTCACAGCATTTTCAGCTTCTGCTGCACCACCAATGGCCCATCTCCTCGATATAATATGAAAAAACAATCCTGTGTTGGATTAGATACTGGAGCTACAGCTTTGCAGTGAAGGATTTATGCCAACAGCTTCCTCTCCCCAGCAGAGCCCTGCTGTTTGTTTTGGCTACTCAGTCCTGTGTCCCAAGTGTGTGAGTCCTCAGCACTTTGGTGAGAAGCAGTAGACTGCTATCATTGATAATATCATACCGTCCCAAATTCTGGTTAGCTTGCTCTTTGTTCTGTCACTGTAAGACCAAGATTAAAGCACAGGTCTGATTTAGAATGGAGAATTTCCAGTGGCCCAACCAACAAACATCCTTTATTAATCAGACTGGATCTCCCACAGCTTAACAGTTTGGATACAGTGCCCAGAAGAAACACAGCTCCTAGTAAGAAAATATGTGATGTTTAAAAACATTTCTAAGGTCACTTCTAAACATGGCAGGGATTAAGATATTCTGCTATTTAATAAATAATTCTTGCTAATTTTTTGTCTGACATTGAAGTAATGGCATGAGGAGGGACTGCTTTTAGAAGGATCATGCAAAAAAATGAGAACAAAAATATTAGTTGATGCTGTAAACAACAAATTCTACGTAAAATTGCGAAGCTGGATTCATTTGGAAAGGAGATATGCCATTAGGGAGCCAGGGAAAGCACGTTCATATTTGCAGTTTACTGATCTAGGAAATAATCTGTTTTGCCTGAGCTTGAGAAGGAAACCTCAGTTTGCTGGGGTCATGCTGATACCTGTGGATACAACAGCTCACTGCTGGAATGCCAAGAGATCTCCAAATAAAGTATGCAAATGGGCTGGTCAGACTTTTTAAATCTCCTTCCTCAGGCTTCTTTCTACATCTCAGTGGGCAGACAGGATTCAATTTGCAAGGAAGACTCCCAAGAAAACATTGCAAAGGTCAGGGAGGAAACATTCCTGCAAGTTCCTTGCAGTGATTGGATGGGGACAGTATTTATGTTTTTCTTGCCTGTGTCCTCAGACAGTACCATCATATTTTGTGAAAACCTTGCCACGCTCAGCCCCAGCATTGCCTCTAACTGAAGAGGGGACAGAAACTCATTTGTTCAACTTTTGTTCAGCTTGCAAAATTATGTGTGCTGCCTGTGTGCAAAAGAGGATTCTTGTGATACCAGGTGGACAATGTCCCTATTAACACAGGGAACTTGCTATGGAAAGTTGTGCTCCTTTCCCGGCTGAGGTTCATAAGGTTTGTTTTCCCAGGTAAAGCCAAGGAAGTTCCTTGTAATTTCCCTTAGTCCATCTGTAAGAGGGCTGTCACAGCTTACCCCTTTCTTACATGGGTGTCAAACGCCCGGGATCAGGAGCAAACCTTTACACACGTGTGCAGAGCACCTGGCACCACAACAGCCCAAGGCATAACCCAGACATGGACAGGACAAGAAAACTGGATCATCATATCCTTATGGAAAGGGAACTTCACGTAACACACTGAAATTGGGGATTTAAAGCCCAGCACATAAACTGTGAACTCCTCATTCTCCAGTCCCACAGCAGATCTGCTGGAAGTTCAGCTTCCCAGCTCGAGCTCTGTTCTCCTCCATAAACAACCTGTAGTAAAACCAGGGCACTCAATGGCACAGCCAAGAAACCCTAATGCTTCTCCATCCTTTAACTGGGATTTGGTCCCACTACGAGCCATCTCAGCCAGTAAAGTGGCTTGCCTTTACTGTTTTGCCCCAAATTACATCACCATTTGGCTTTCTGAGTGTACCTCCTTGGCTCTAACCATCCCCCTTGGCTCTATTCCCTGTAAACAGGGCCTGATTAATGTTGCAGAAGAAGGGCTGTGAATCACGTATTCCATTCTCTTATGGGAAGTCAGAATGTCAATTTTTCCTAGTTTTAAGTGCAGAGAATCGGGATATTTAATGCAGAATCCCTAGCAACGACACAGAAACTGCAGCCTGAGCCCACAGCTGCAAGCTTCCCAACATACTTTCTGTAGCAGCAGCTGATGAATCACCCACTAGAAGACATGCACTTTAAAAAAAAATCAAAATAAAACAGCATTCACTGATGCTGCCTATTATTACCCAGCCCCAAACACATTACCAGGATATTCTTTGATAAGGAAAGGGCCCTCACACACACACAGATCCACAAATCTCTACTGGGCTGTTTAAAAGCTGAATGGAAACAGCTCCAACAGCCACAGATGTTCCCTCTTCAGTCCTGGGTAGCAGAATTTTACTGCTCTCAGTACTCATCACTAGTAATGCTTCCAGCTGGTGGCCAAAAGCCGAAACTCATTCTGAGCTTTTGCTTTGCAAATGCAAGGAAATCAAAAACGAGAGCTTGCAGAGCAGCTCAGGGACCCTGCTACAGTCTCCCTCCATTCCCTTTTTCATGGCTATCTTTCTCAGCTTTTCAAAATAAATTGACAAATGGAAAACAAAGCATTAATTGGACTAGCCTTTTAAAGGGTTGTGCACATAGTGAGCTAGAACAGTACAGTAAAGGACCAGAAAAAAAAGGATATTTATAGGAAAGGCTCAGGGAAATTACTGGTGAGATGCACTGTTCTTAAAAAGCATCTGCTTGACAAGTGGTACAGCAACATCTCTGGCACATTTTGTTGATCCTATGATTTCCTAAAAGTTTTATGACTAGCAATACAATAAATTAATT